>NW_022103898.1:64682775-64695107 GCF_000313985.2 Echinops telfairi
GGGAGGGGGTTATATATAGATCATTGTGATAGGTCTGCCTTTCTCTGCCCACCTTCCCCCTTCCCCTCCTAGTATCTCTGCTCTCATTATTGGTCCTGAGGGATTTATCTGTCCTGGATTCCCTGTGTTTCCAGCTCTGATATGTTCCAGTGTATGTGCTCTGGTCTAGCCAGATTTGTAATGTAGAATTGGGGTCATGATTGTGTGGTGGGGAGGAAGCATTAAAGAACTAGAGGAAAGTTGTATGGTTTGTTAGTGCTACACTGTACCCTGACTGGCTGGTCTCTTCCTTGTGACCCTTCTGTACGGGGATATCCTATTGTCTACAGATAGGCTTTGGGTCTCCACTCCATACTCCCCCCCATTCATATTGATATGATTTTTTGTTCTGGGTTTTGATGTCTGATATCCGATCCCATCGAAACCTCATGATCGCACAGCCTGGTGTGATCTTCCATGTGGACTTTGTTACTTCTCAGCTACAGGGCTGTTTGTTTATCTGTAAGCCTTTAAGACCCCAGACACTATATCTTTTGATAGTCAGGCACCATCAGCTTTCTTCACATTTACTTATGCACCCATTTTTGTCTTCAGCGATTGTGTAGGGAAGGTGAGCATCACAGAATGGCAGGTTACCAGAACAAAATGTTCTTGCGTTGATGGAGTACTTGAGTAGAGGTCCAATGTCCATCTGCTACCTTAATATTTTACATGTAAATATATGTACATAGGTCTATTTCCCTATATTTATATAAAAATATATTTACATATGTACATGCTTGTATTTAGAATCTATAAATTCCCTTTGCCTCCTAGTTCTTTCCTCCATTTACTTTTACTTTCCTCTTGTCCTACTATCATGTTGAGCATTCATTTGGGTTTCAGTAATTCATCTTGGTTATATTGCCCTTGATCAAGCCCTACCAGGCCTCCTACACCCTCCTCATCATCGATTTTGGATCACTTGTTGTTCCATTGTCCCCGGTCTTGTTAATACCCTCTTCCTTTCCCCCACCTCCCCCTCTCCTGTGTCTCCCCCAGAACCATTGGTCCTGCTATTTTCTCCTCCAGATTATTTATCCCACCTATCTAATCTAGATAGACATGCAGAGTTAATAATAACCACAAAAAACAAGACAGAGCAAAATAAAACAACAAAAGAAAACAAAACAACCACAAAAAAGCAAAACAATAGCAACCACCACAACAAGAAAACCAATGACAAATAAAGAAAAGCCTTTAAATAGTTCCAGGTCTGTTTGTTGACCTTTAGGAGTGTTTTCCATCAAATCTGTTGGGGTGTCACATTCTGGCCCCAAAGTCTATTTTTGGTATTCCTTGGGGACCTCATTGCTTTGCTCCCCTTGCTGCTCTGTTGCATGCTCTGATGTTTCTCCCTGGTGTGAAACACCATTATATTGCATAGGGTAAGAAGTAGTGAGGGCTTGCTTTCAACTTATTTAGGTTGAGAGAATTAGATATTTAACAGGTATGAATGATTTGAGTCTGATTATATCTGGGGATTGGATGAAGAAAGGGACTATCAGCAATAACTCCTAGTTTATAGCAAGGACAGTTGGGTGGATTATAGTGCCGTTTACTAGGATAGAGAACCTAGGAGGGGAGACAAATTTGAAATAAAATGTGATGAGTTTAGTTATAACCAACCTAAAATATATGTACCATGAAATCCTTTGGGTATGGATGGTAAATTAAGCCATTAGTTGGCATAATGCTGTCTAGGAAAAGTATAAAGTAATACTAGCCAGAATTCATGTACAACTACTGGCTAAAGATGGCTATTTAAATTTAAATTAATTATGTTAAATAAAATGCCAAATTTCCACTTCTCAATTGCAATAGTCACACTTCAAGTGTTCAAAACTGCATGTGGATTGTGGCTACCCTGTTGAACTCCACAGAGTATAGAACATTTTAATTTTCAAAGAATGTCCAATAGATCTGGTCTACAGAGGTAAAAAAGAAGTTTTAAGTATATGAGAACCCTGGAATTATAGATCTTTTCATTGTTTCAGAAAGAAGAAAGTGAAACAAGAAAGGTTGACAAGAGCTCCCATCTTTGTGCCACCCCCAATGGGCTCTGCAGTTGGTACGCCTCAGTGATTGTTTGTGACCCCTAAGCTTGTCTGCATGTTGGTTATGTTAATCATTTTCATTAAGACTCAGTAAGGTTAACTATCTCAAGATCCCAGGTTAGTGTCAAAGTTTTCATTGGAATCCAATTATATAGGGTACTCTGAATCTAATCTAAGAAATTCTGAGTCTGAATCTAAGAAAGGTTAAAAAAAAAGTTGCAATCAAGGAAAGTCAGGAATAGGTTCATTAGATTTTGGCAACAAGAAAGGGGCTGCTAACTTTGTTGAGAACAATTTCAATGGTGTGTCCAACTGGAACCCTACTAGAATGGATTGAGTATAGTTGTATAGTCATAGAGACTATAGACAGAGAGCACCTGTGGTTTTAAGGCATTTTATATATTTATATATTTATTTATTTATTTTTTTCTTCCCACAAATGATGGTTTCAGAAAAGATGTCCTCCAGGTTTTTCAAACTATATACAGGTCTCACTTTTCGAAGGTTCACCTTACACGGCTTACCTTTCATGAAAGACCTACATTATTAGTATCTATTTTTTGCTAACCAAAAGAAAACTGAAGATTTTCACTATTCTGAAGAAAAGATGAAAAGCAGAACTAGTGTTCAGCATTTATTCTGTAATGAGCTGTTAAAGAGGCAGCATGCACCCAGAATGGCAACTTGGGATCTTGCTCCCTGCGATCCTTCCCAGGAACGACGTTCAGCATCTAAGCATCAATTTGAGTCTGTGAACAAACACTATGTGTTAGTGTTACTTTAGGCTTTGCATATTATTTTATATGATTTGGTAGGCTAATTTCAGATACTGGAAACGTACAAAAATGTCCCATATAAATGAATGGTAATTGCGTCTTTGTTTTCTCTTCTTGGGTGAGAGTAGAGGGTGGAGGTGACACCTGAATATTAATTGCCTTCAAGTAGCATCTTTAATCTTTAGTTTAATCAGAAGAGACAAATCCTTAGTTACAACCTTGCGTTGGTCACTTACTTTTCCTTTCTAGGCAATTAAGGTTAGAAACGTGCCTTTTAAGATACTTAGCATCGAATACAACAGTGAACTTGATACTGAACTGTGAAATGAAACATAATAAAATATGCTGTCCCTAAAAAATGAGATAAAAACAATATTAAAACTGCACAACTTTACTCACAAAATTGTATGTACGTACTGGACATTTCCAGTTACAATTATTATCTCTATATCCCAGGCAGTACAAATGGTTAGGTGTGGGCTCCTAACCCAAACGTTGTCAGATCTAACCCATCCAGGGCTGTCTCAGAAGTTAGGTCCAGTGACCATCTGAGAGGTGACAGCCTTGAAAACCCTAGGGAGTAGTTCTATTCCGCACACATTGGAATGCCGTGAGTTGACGTCAACTACACAGTCAACAACTCCGTAGGAGCAGGATGGCAAGACTTCCTCTCCTATACTTTGGGCGTGTGATCCAGAAAGAACAGTCTCTGGGCAAAGGCATGATGCTTGGTGAACTGGAGTGGCAGTGAAAGAGGGGAAGACCTTCCACAAGAGAGATCGACACCGTGGCGGCAACAATGGGTTCAAATGCAAATCTCATTGATGACATGAACTAAAGAACACTGAGAACTGCGTTTCCCCTTAAGCTGTGTTGATCATGAAAGAGAAGAATTTGCCAGAACCCCCAGAACTTTGCTTAAAGTGAAGCTAAGCATGAGAGTATGATTTTTGTTCCCAGTCTATGGAAAACATAGGGACTTCTCTGGGTCAGAACTCAGCAGCTGAAAATACTTCTTCCCCAACAGAAATATTGATAGCCTCTTTTACCTCTAGGTTCTGAACATTAAGATCTTACCATACATGCCTATAGCTATGTCTTAAGCAATTCCTAGAAGGTCCCTTAATGTTTTAAATGAGAATAAATCAATGGGGAATATAAATCATTTGCCAACAAAGTGTTTTTCAGTGTCCTCTGAAACTTTTCTAATTAGCCTCAAAGCAAATAGAACCCACAATAACCTTACTGGAAATGTAGGCTATTAAATAGACATTTTACAGTAAATGAACGTGAGTGTCACACAATTCAGACCACAGGCTCCAGCAGCCTAGAGACAGGGTTGCTGAGAGCAAAGTGCACCAACAGGAAACACACATCTCAGCCAGGTCCTACCACAGTGCGTTGGCCTTCAGCTGCAAGAGGGAAGAGTCACCAATTGCTCCAGCTATTGTGACTGAATTTCTGTACTTGATGTTATGGGAGGAATGTGAAGAAAACCAAAATCTTGGTGGGATTTTTTTTTAAACAAAATTTTTGTTTGGGGTTGAGGTTTATCATATTACTGTCAAATGGTCAAAGCAATGCATAGAGGGAAATCCCCCACCCCAGTGTGGTGGGGCAAGACATTGACTGGACTCGATTGACTGACATTTTAGCAGAAGTGATACGGAATGCCTCTGCTCTTCAAGCGTGGTTTTGAAGTTGCCATTTAAGAAGGTGAAAATCCTACCAGGCTGAGATAATAGGGAACATTGTCATTATGGTGCCTACAGTAAAACAGGCACTGCCTAACACTGTTGCCATTCTCAACCAGCTGCGTGTATCTCTAGTCTTAGGGTTGGTTTTATTTGCACAGGGATGCTAAATCAGCCCTTGTGACAATAAGATTTCTTCTCCCATATTAGGAACTCATATTTTCATCTGTGTGTTTGTTCCCATCTTTGGCTTCCTTGAAATCCTTCACTGATTATTTCCCTTATTAAAAAAAAAAAGTGCTCCATCTCTGCATAAAGAAAAGGAAATAAAAGTAAATAAGCAAATGATTCTTCCACTGTTTCCAACTCACCCCTTCTTCCTTCAAGTTTGTTTTTCTTTCCTTGTCAGCTGTGAACATTTGGTGAGAAGGCTGCATGTTCCCATTTCTCCAAGAAGACCCTCAATCCATTGTATTAAGGATGAGTCCTGGAGGCTGTCAGTCCATGAGGCACACATTTATTTGGTTTCATCTTAAACAGTTCCATTTGTCTATTTGGTAGCTCAAGGCCTTAACGATCACAGCCAGTTTTCGTCTATCTTGCACTCAGCCGTCATTATTGTCAGACATGTGCCATTAATGTGCAAAGCAGTCAGAACACCCCCTTCATCACAGCATTGTTCACAATAACAAGGATATTGAAACAAGCTCTGTGCCCGTGGCTAGAATGAATGGACAGAGAAGCGGTGCATACACACAACGGGATGCTAGGCGTTGCAACAACAACGAAAAAACAATGAAAGCACAGAGCGCCTCGCGGCATAGACGGATCTGGAGAAAATCGTGCTGAGTCAAAGTAGCCAATTACAAAAGTAAAAATATTACAAGAGATGACTCATAAGGAGGAAAACAAGATACAGACTTCATACCAAAGGGAAGAGATTGGGAATTTTGCCAAGCAGGAGAGCAACGGAGGCAGCTAACGCCACGGGCTAGCCCAGGGCTCAGCAGCCTGCAGCTCCAGAGCCTCTGTGGCTCTTTCGGTAGGTACATGTGGCTCTGAAGTAACATTGAGAAAATGTAAAGCATATTATTCAGAAAATGGTGATTTCGTTTGTCTATAAAAATATGTTTATGGTTCTCAAATAATTTTTGAATGGTTGAAAGGTACAGGATTGGCTCTTCCATTTTAGAATGTGATGGTGTTTGCTCAAGTAGAATGGAAGAGAGCAGTCCACAAGAGGTCGAGGAAAAATCAATGAGTGGGAAAAGGCAGCCGTGGCATCCAGTCAGTTCTCACACGTTTGACAGAACCAATATTTCATTTTTTTGTTGAATTTGGTCAATCAGTTGTTAAAATGGCACTTGTAATCAGGTTTGTATCTTAAGTAGGTGGCCACCCAATAAGGAAGTAATACATTTCTATTCCTTACACTTTTTAATGTTTATCTGCACAGCAGCATATGCTAAGTGCCTATGTAATGTTCATTTCACCCATAGATTATAAAAAATTAGATGGAACTATGCTTATAATATTTATTTATCTGTGTCATAAAGCTCACTATACTGTTGGTGAAATACTACCTTTTTATTCCCTTGAGTTTGTTACTTTAGTAAATAAACATAGAACATAGAGACAAAAGGTGCCAAACAACCAGATGGTGACACGCTGTCATTCGTTTCAGCTTTGTGTTGCACCCCAAATTCCCACAAGATATTTTAACTGAATTATACAATTCCTAAAAATATTCAAAGGGCAAAAGTATTGTCAGAAAAAATTCTGTAAGCTTAGCAGAAGTGAAAAAGGGTTTTCCAAAGATGCATATAGTAAGTTCAGAGAAAAGAAGTCATCTGTTTCTAATATATCAAACACATCACTATTGTCTGATTGGTCTACTTTTAAAGGAATAGGATCCTACCCCTATGGTGAAAAGATGGTTAGGGATAAATCACACAGACGATGATGCTCAGATAAAAGGAAAGACTATTTCAAGTGAGAACATCAATCAAGAAGCAATAACAGCTTTATTGGTTTTGTCAGACATTTAACAGTTTCTTTCTTTTTCTTTTTTCCTCTGTCTTGTCTTTTTTTTTTTAACATTTTATTAGGGGCTCATACAACTGTTATCGCAATCCATACACACATCAATTGTGTAAAGCGCATTTGTACATCATTCTCAAAACATTTTCTCTCCACTTAAACCCCCAACATTAGTTCCTCATTTTGCCCCTCCCTCCCCCCTCCCCCCTCCCTCATGAGCCCTTGATAGTTTATAAATTGGTATTTTGTCATATCTTGCCCTGTCCGACGTCTCCCTTCACCCACTTTTCGGTTGTCTGTCCCCCAGGGAGGAGGTCACATATAGTTTCTTGTAATCGGTTCCCTCTTTACTACCCATTCTCCTTAATATTTTAAAACTTTCTTATAACAATCTAATTTTGTGTAACTCTTTTATTGTTCTTATTTAAGTATTTATGGTAGGAAATAATAAACTACTTTTTGGCGTATCTTTTGTTATATTTAAAGCAGTCATTAGGGTAGTGAACTGGTGGTTAAATTATTTGACTTCTACTACTGGGGAAGAGTGAATTATTAGGGAGCTTGATTAGTAGTTTAAACTGATAAATACAATGTTGATGATCTGAAATGCAAACCTCCCCCTAATTTACAAAAAAATTGTTTAAAAAATCAAAATAATTGGTCAGTAGGGTTTTTACTATTGTCACAAATGCTAAAGGTCAGCTCACTGAGGGGTAAGTGTAACACTGTACTTTGTCTTCTTGAGCCACCCTTTGAGGTAATTCTGTTGAGCACTTTTACATCATCATGTAATCCTTTAAAGAAATCAAATAATATATCGAATTGAGCAAATTTGTTGCAAAGGACTTCTTTATGGTATCAAAAAGCAAAGATGACTTTGAGGACCAACACGCACTTGACCAAAGCCATGGTGTTTTCAATCACAGCTCATACATGCTAGAGCTAGACAGTGAATAAGACTGAAAAACAATTAGATGAACCACATAGCTTTTGAATGACAGTGTTGGTAAAGAGTACTAAAAGTACCATGGACTTCCAGGAAAGTGGACAAATCTGCCCGGGAGGGAGTGCAGCTACCATGTTCCTTAAAAGTGAGAATGGCTGGACTTTGTCTCAAAGTCTTGGCACATGTTACCAGTAGGGAACAGTCTGCAGAGAAGGTCATCACGTTTGGTAAAATCAACGGTGATTGAAAAAGAGGAAGACTCGTGAGGAGATAGAGTGACATCGTGGTTGCAACATTGGGTTCAAACATCAAAGTGTGTGAAGATGGCACCGACCTGGAAAGTGTTTTGTTTAGTTATCCATGTTTAGTTATACATGAGTCAGAACTACCTCACTGGCACTTAATAACAGCAACAGCCCTGAATTCAATTCTACCTGCAAGGGAGCCATTGCCAAGCCCTCAACACTGGAGCACTCTTCTAAATCAGGCAGACCCCACAACAGCAGCGTTGCCACTTACTTAGCACCCAGCCTTATCATGACAAGTGGCTCCCTATTCTCTGATGACCAAGTTCCTTGGAGCTTCTCTTGCGTGCTGAAGTCAGTTTGGGTTCCATCAGCATTTGTCATGCATGCACTTGTACAGATTAGTCTAGAGAAATAAATCCAGAGACACATATATGTATAAGTAAGAGCTTTATATCAAATAGTAGTTGCATTTTAAGAAAGCATCCCAGTCCAGTCCAGATTAAGTCTGTACGTCCAATATTAACCCATAAGTCCAATACTAGTCCATAAATCCTTCAGACTCACACAGCACATGCAATGATGACGAATACAGGAAAATCATAGACCTGTGGGTGAAAAGTCTTGTGGATCCAGTGGTGGTGGAACCATCTCAATGCTGGTGCAGATCTCCATGTGGCTCCTCCTTTCTCTGAGTGTGGCTACTCAATAGGAGTGTGAAGCAGAGAATATGGGCCACTTTCAGGGAGATAGAGAGGAAGCGCCCAGAATTCTCATGAGCAGGCCATGCCCACATGGAAGTATCATGAGGTTGTGACTTGACTGACAGTCTAGTCTCCACCCCCATACTTAGTTATCAAGTTGACATGAAATAATGTAACTACCACAGCCCTTTTAGGTTTGATTTATACTCCTGACTGACCATGTATCAGGGGTCAATCCAAAACCTAGCTTAGTCTTCACCCCCTACTCTCTTCAAACCCCAGCTTTGCTTTTTATCCACGACGCACCAGAGGGAACAATCTATATGGAGGTAGCCTGTGTCTCTTCCACATTCACGTAAACATATTCAAAATTGCGTCAACAGACCTTTTTAAAAAACAACAATAGGCATAGGCATGGGGATGGTTATTTATCAAAGTGAGATGTTCCATTTTTAGTTTATTGTTACTATGCCAGTGGTAACACTGGCACAACCTTGCTTGCTGAAAGTGAGGAGGACATGAAGCACTTGCTGATGAAGATCAAGGATTGCAGCATGGGTCACAACTCAATGCAAGGAAGCCCCAAATCCTCACAACTGGACCAATATATAACATCATGATAAATGGAGAAAAGATTGAAGTCAAGAAGCTTGTCTTGCTTGGATCTATAAGAAATTCTCATGGAAGCAACAGCCAAGAGACAAGCCATGCACTGCATTGGGTAAATCTGCTGCACAAGATCTCTTTACAGTATTAAAAATCAAGGACATTACTTTGAGGACAAAAATGCACCTGCCCCAAGTCATGGTATTTTCAATCGCCTCATATGCATGTGAAAGTTGGACATGAATAAGGAAGACCAAAGAGGAATCGATGCATTTGACTTAAGATGCTGGCAAAAAATATTGGAAGTACCATGGGTCGCCAAAAGAATAAACACAGTTTTGGAAGAAGCATGGCCGAGTAATGATGGTGAGATTTTGGGTAATGATGGCGAGACTTTGCCTTACATACTTCGGACATGTTGTCAGGAGAAACGAATCCCTGGGGAAGGACATCCTGCTTGTAAAGTTGAGGGGCAGAAAAAGAGAGGAAGGCTCTCAAGGAGATGGATTGACACAGTGGCTGAAACAATGGGCTCAGGTATAGGAGCACGTGTAAAGATGGCACAGGACCAGACAGGGTTTTATTCTGTTGGGCATAAGTTTGCTATGGGTTGGAAGCAACTTGATGGCAGCTAACAATAACAATAGTAACATTAATAACTTAACAGCAACTAACACTAGACAAGCACGGATGTTCCATACTTACATGCATTGTCTTGTTTCCTTCATAAAAATTCCATGTTGGCAGCATGCATGTTTTTCTTGTTTTATAGAGAAGATTCTTAGAGGGTGAAGTCCCTTACTCTAAGCCATAAGCCAGTAAAGAATGGAGCTACAGCTGAACTCAAACTAATTTAGATTCTCTTAGTTAAGTGCGCTCTGTGTCTCTAAATTGTAAACAGACACAACTTTAAATTCCCAGGGAGAGGCTTATGAAAGAAAACATTAATTGGGTATATAGAGTCACTTAAACAAAACCTGCAGCCCTTAGGAAGTTGCATTTGATCCCATCGGTTATAGAAAGTTACTATAGATTATTTGAGCCTGGAGTTACTGTGATAAATGGAGTCATGTTAGGAAGATTAATTGGATGTTCGCAGGCAGGAAAAGCAAGCAGATGAAAGTCAGAGGTGCAGAGATCATGTGAAAATCTCTTGTAAATATATGTGTGTATATATATATAGCCTAGATGAGAAAATTGTAAAACTTTATAATAAGAGACATCTTAAAAACAATGAAATAAATGAAGAAACATCTAAGAAGACTGCATTTTAAAAAGGTGGATTTCCCCCCCTTATCCATTTTTAGTCAATGAAATTGCAATCAATATCTCAACAGGATTTTAAAATTTTATTTTTATTATTTTTATACATCTTGACATATTCTAAAATTAATATGGCTCAGCTAGTAGGAAACAAAATCTTATTGCCACAGAGTAATTTCTGATTTAGAGCAACCCTGTGTAGGGTTTCCAAGACTGTCTATCATTATGGGAGCAGACAGACTATTTCTCTCCCTCTGAGCAGCTGCTGTCCTAGGGTAAGCAGCTCAGAACCTAACCACAGCACTACCAGAGGTACTCGGGCCCCAAATATCCAAAACACTTCTGAAGAGCAACATCGAATATGGGGTGGCACTTAAATGTATTGTAAACATCAATACATTTACTGTTTTGAAGAAAATGCAAGAGAGTATTTTATGTGGTATGAAAAAATTCTTAAATTCCTTAAAATAAAAATATTGACTATTAAAGAAAAAACATAATTTTGACTGCATTAAAATTAAGAACTTTTGCTCATGAAAGGCGAGAAAGACAGGACTTTGTATTCCCATGAAGAGTTATATTCTTGGAAACCACAGGGACAGTTCTACCTTGTCCTACAGGCTTCTTATGAACTGGCATCAACTCAATGGCAACGAGTGTGGCTTTTTGGTTCACCAAAGAGTTCATTAAAGTAATGGAATAGACTGTTATTGGGGGAAAACCATCAGTCATGTAACAAACAAAGAATTAATATCCCAAACATATGAGATACTACAAATTATTACAAAAATGAATAAATGGGAACAAAATGGAGTATTTTACAGTAGAGGAAATATATATGGTGAATAAACTGTGAAAAATGGGTGTTTCATTAGCAATCTGAAAATATAAATGAGAACAGCAACGGAATACCATTTTATGCTCACCAATTTTCAAAAATTAAGAAGCTTGATGGTGCTAAGCATTAGAATGTATACTAGCACACTGCCAGAGAGATTTACATAATCACTTTTGAAAGCAATTCAGCACTATTTTGTGAAGCTATGCAGAGTCTAAGAACCAGCAGTTTTGCCTTTGTGTGTATAGATTAAAGAAGTGTTTTGCAAATTTCAATGTACATACAGATCATCTGGTGATCATGATAAAATTCATATTCTCATACAAAGGCTTTGACATTTGATACTGTCACTATTCTTCACCAGCCCCATAGTTCAATTCTTCTTCTGTTTTCTGTTCATTCTCTAGCTTTTCCATGCATCTAAGGCCACTGAAAAACACAATGGCTTACGTAGACTCCATCATAGTCCTCAAAGCGACATGTTTTCTCTTTAACGCTTTAACGAGGTCTTGTGAAACACACGTGTCCAATGCAACACATTGTTTGGGTCCTGCCTGCTGCTTCCATATGGTTCCAAGTGAACCGAGACTCCGGACAGCTTGAGAGCATGTGTCTTCGGCAACGAACCACCTGAGCCTTCCTCCAATTTTGATGTATGTTCTTATTCATTTATTACAGTGTCCTGGAGTATTTACTCAATGTACAGATGAGGTAATTATGGTGAAAGGATGTAACTCTGATACACACCTTTCCTGATTTTTAAAAACCATTTCATTGCCCAGAGTGATACAGTCATCACCACAATCAATTTTAGAACATTTTCTTCATTCTTATACTAGCTCCCCGCTTTCCCCCATGGAACTATTAATCCATTTACTGTCTCCATAGATTTACCTATCCTGGATTTCATACACAGAAAAACATTAAAAAAGTTAACAACAACAACAACCAAGAAAAACCAAAGCATCAACAACAAAATAAAAGAGAGGAAAAACCTCAATCGAAAAGAAAGGAACACCATCAGCCTTCTTCACCACACTTACTTATGCACACATTCGTCTTCAGCGTTTATGTGGGAAAGGTGGTCACACAAGACCTATAGCGTCTGGGGACTTAAAGGCTTG
>NW_022103898.1:64695895-64703785 GCF_000313985.2 Echinops telfairi
ATAATAAAGTATTACATTTTAGCCTAACTACCTCTGCAATCTCCCGATGGATTCTGCTGAGAGGACGGTTAGTCACAGTCCTAGTCCCTGGTCACGGAGGATTCACTGGGGCTTTAATCCACATGTATCTCCTCACTTTTTTTTTTTTAATGGAAGCAGCTTTACAATGAGTCAAAAGGGAGGTCAAATGTTAAGTTGTTGCATTTTAACTTAACTACATCTGTCATAATCAACTTGACAATGCTTCCTGTCTGATAGCATGGCTATTCACATTCCTCAACTATGGTCAGAGGGAATTCACCAGAGGCTGAATCCATGCAAGGATCCTGAAAATGGATCTTGGACTTCTCCACTGTCATCCCCATCTTTTTGCAAATCAGGTGTTCACAATTTAAGTTCTGATACCATTCCATCTGTCAGATTTGGATTGTAATATTTACAATATTTGGATCACACATGCTGGTGTGCTTATTTCATGTACACTTAGTTGACACCTCACTTAGATGGCTGCATGTTTCATGACAAGTCTTTAGGACCCCAAATACTATTCCTTCCGATAGCCAGCACCATCTAGTTTCTTCACCGCTCTTTGATACAGCGCCCTTATCTTCAGTGATCTCTTCATGAGGATGAGCATCAAGCAGGGGTATGTCATAGTGACTAATTGTTCTAGATAGGGATTAGAACTAAGTGTGAGCTACAAATCCATTCATATACCTATGGTTTAAAAATGTCTCTGGTTCACATTATAGACATCATTACCATTTCATATTAGAGAATTTTGAACAACTGTCTCTTGGTCTCCACAGAGGTTCAGTAGGAATGCAAATTGGGCGTCCTGAAATTTCCAGTCTTTACAATGTCATCCATTTGTTATGATTCACACAGTCCAATGCCTTGCACATTCAATGATCCTCAGAAAATACTTTTTCTGTTTTCTGCTTTCAGCCAAGATCCATCTAACACCAGCAAGGTTGTTTTCTGAATCCGGCTTGATTTCTGGCAGCTCTACACTATGTTCAAGAGCAAGATTCAGGGTCTCTTCTGACATCCACTTTCATTTTCTCTTTTTTTCTTGTATTTTTAATGAACTTTTGCTATCATTATGTATGGTGTTCACAATTCATCTGGTCTTAGGTCATTCGTATTCAGTATGCCAAATCTGTTCTTAGGGTGGTCTTTAAATTCAGGTGAGATACACTTATGCTCCTATGTCATCTTTTGTGAACATTTTTTTGAGCTTCAACCTGACCTTGCATATTGACCATGTGTCCTGTAGTCAGCCTCTGGTTTTGTTTTAGCTGATGATACTAAGCTTCTCCTTCATCTCTTGCCACAGATGCCAATTTTACTTCTGTGTATTCCATCTCGTGAGATCCCTATGTGTAGCTGTTGGAAAAAGGGTATTTTCAAAGAAGTCATTGGCTTTAAAAAATCCTATCATATGATTTCTAGCTTCATTTCTATCACCAAGGCCCTATTTTCCAACAAGGGTCCTTCCCCTTTGTTTCCAATGTTTCCATTCCTTTCACCCATAATTATTAATTCACCTTGATTGAAAATTTGATGAATTTTAGACTGAAAGGGTTATTAGTATTCTTCAATTTCTTCATTACTAGTTTAAATGACTTATACAGAAATTTGAATAATAGTTTAAATAACAGCTCTTCATTGGAGGTATATAGATTTTATCCTATCACATACAGACAGCACTGTGCCTCAAGACAGACCATGAAGTAATCAATTGAAATGTTCCTTTTGACTATGAATGTGGCACAATTTCTCTTGAATTTGTCGTTTCCACAGAGTACAACAGATGACTGCCTGGTAGAAAGTGGCCAATGCTAGTCCTCATGGATCTTTACGTGTTCTACTCACTTTAAAAAACTTTCCATTTTCCTAGATTTGCACTTCATACATCTTACATTCTGCTTATTAATGGGCGCTTGCAACTGGTTCTTTTTATTTTGAGTCCTGCCCATGAGCAAATGACAGACTTAACATTTCTGCTCCAGTCACATCACTAAGGAGAGCTCTACGTTGAAGACACAGTTCTTTCTATTATATTGAATGTCTTCCAACCTGAGAGACTCATTTGCTAGCACCTGACCTGACAGTATTCTACTGCTATTCATACTTTTTCCAGTGGTTGATTTTTCAGAATGGGGTGCTTCTACTTTTTCCCTAGGCTGTTCTTAGTATGGAAGCCCTGCTAAAACTTGTTCACTATTGATGATTCTGCTAGGAGTTGAAATACCAGTGACATAGCGTCCAGCATTATAGAAACACACAAGTCACCACAGTATGATGAGTTGACAGGTGGAGTTACACAATAGACTACTCTACAGAGACACATAGGAGATAAACTTCAGGAAGTAGTAAACTAAGTCTCAAAAAGATCTGAAAACAAAGGACAATAGGCTGATCTGAAATAAAGGAAGCACTTTATTGTGCCCCGTAATTGTCCCAGCAATAATCCTTTATTCATTAACACTGGGGGAAATTGAAAAGATTATCCAAGGTAGAGATTATTAATTATTAGAGATTAAGCAACTAAAATGTAAAATTTTAATCAACCTTAAAACCCATCCCTTTTCATAAGTGCCTGCTGTGCTGTCTTCAGTACAATAAATATGGTTTATTTTGTGTCTGTGTTGTTGCTCATTAACTTAAATAAAATCAAACCACCAGTCAATTCCAACTCACAGATACTAGAAATGACAGGGTAGAACCATCCCATATGGTTTCTGGGACGTTAAATATTTAACGGAGCAGAAAGTGTTAGCTGGGTTTTGAATTAACATTGAACTAACAGATTACTAAGTAAACGAAATTTAGACACATTTTTACATATTTTACAGCACTAATGGGAAGTATAAAACAAAATCTTTAAGTTAATTTGTTAAGTATCTTGAGCTAGCTCTACCATTCTTAAGTTTTTAGCTGAGTTTCATAGAAGCAGAATTTGAGATAACAATTCTTGTTCAAATAATTTACTAGGAAATTATGGTCAGGGAAGGGAGAGAATCAAGGTAGGGCAGGTGAAGAAAGATAAGAAACTTGGTCTCATCACCTATGAGTTAGTATGGTTATCACTCACATGAGCAGAAAAGGGGATCAGAACATCAACAGAATCCAACACACACACACACACATACTCACACTCACACTTCACAGGCAAAGGACTTAAAAGATACATACAAAATGGGTAAAATTGTTACTTCTAGAGACAAGCTTAATTATTGGGGGGCATTGCAAGGATGAACTTTAGTGGTCTATCTGATTTTTGATAATGACATTACATTGTTTATACAATCAGAAATTATGACCTTCGTAAAGAAGCATTTGACCTTTTCAATGGAAAAGACTTCTTTGTCACACCTCACCTGTGTTAGCCTGGGTTGACTGGAGAAACAAATTCAGAGATACTTATATGTGTGTAAGAGAGAGCTTTATATCAGAGAGCAATTGTATATTGAGAAAACATCTCAACCCAGGCCAGATCAAGACCGTAAATCCGATATTAGCCCATATGTCAAATACTAGTTCACAAACTCCTCTTCAGACTCATGTAGCCACTCTCCATGACGTCAAATGCAGAGTGCAGGACGATCACAACCAGTGGGTGAAAATTCTTGTGGATCCAGTGGTGATGGAAGCATCTCAGCAATGGCGTCTCAACTGCAAGAAAGTGAAACAGAGAAAGAGTGTGGCCCACAGAGAGTGGCTCACCTCCAGGGAGAAAGATAGGAAGTTCCCAGAATCTTCATGACAAAGCCACACTCATCAGGAGGCATCATTAGCCTGTGACCTAATTGACAAGGCTAAATTCCATCCCTACATTTATTTATCAAGTTGACATAAAAGTATGTCTACCACACCACCAAACTTACTCATACTTATTGCAAATAAAACTTATTCAAGGGAGCCACATTGAAATTCCAGTGAGCTCTATCACACTCATGGATACATTCGTAACAATAGTAAAGAACAATGTATACCAGGCAAAGTTATGATAACTTTTTAGACAGGGACCAAACACCTTGATAAAATGAGTGACTGAGCTTCAGGGTTCAAGACCACAGTCTCACAGAACACCAGAGTCAATGGTCATAACATAGTCCACAAAGTCAATATTCTACATCCCACATTTTTTAGTATTGAACAGTGTCCAAGGAAGATGAAATCCGTGACAACTCCATTTTTTTTTTCTGTTTTCCTTGTTGTTATCTATTGGTCCAATTGTGAAGACTTTTTTTTCCCTCTGCATTGAATTGAAATCCATCCTAAAGGCTGCAATTCTTGATTGTCATCAACAAGTGCTTCAAGTCTTCCTCAGTTTCAGCAAGCAAGGTTGTTTATTTGGCTATCAAAGGTTGTGAATAAACCTTCCTCCAACTCTGATGCTGTGTTCTTCATATAACCCAGCTTCTTTGATGTTTTCCTCAGCATACAGATGGAACAAGTATGGTGACCTGACACACACCTTCCCTGGTTTTTAACCACACAGTACTCTGCTGTTCCATGCACACAACTGTCTCTTGATCCATGTACAGTTTTCACATGATCACAATTACATTTTCTGGAATGCCCATTTTTCTCAAGATAAAATTACAGTTTCTTATGATCCATGTCGTGAAATGCCTTTAAATAGCCAATGAAACACAAGTAAACATCTTTCTGGTATTCACTGCTTTGAGTTTTGAGCTAAGATTCACTTGACATCAGCAATGATATCCCTTGTTCCGCATTCTGAATCTGGCGTGAATCTCTAGCACTTCCCTGTCAATGTACTTCTGCAACCATTGTTGGATGATATTCAGCAATATTTTACTTGCATGTGATATCAATAATATTGTTTTATAATTAGATCATTCTGTTTGGTCATGTTTCTTTGGAATGTATACGAATATGGGTCTCTTCCAGTCAGTTGGCGAAGTCAATGTCTTCTAATTTTCTTGGCATAGATGCTGAGTGTTTCCGGTGCTTCATTAACTTGTTGCAACATTGCAGTTGGTATGCCATTTATTCCTGGAACCATTTTTTTGGCTAATTCTCTCATTGCAGCTTGAACTTCTTTAGTAACATTGCTTCTTGCTCCTATGCTACCTCCTGAACTGGTTGAATATCAGCTATTTGTTTTGAGTATAGTGATTCAATGTATTGTTGCCATCTTTTTTGGATGCCTTCCTCATCATTCAATATTTTGCCCATAGAATATTTCAATATTGCAAATCGAGGTTTGAACGTGTTCTTGATATTTTTCGGTTTAAGATATCCTGAACGTGTTCTTCCTTTTTGGTTTTCTTACTCGAAGGCTATGCACATTTCATCATAATCATTCACTTTGTCTTTTCTAGTGACCCTTTGAAATCTTCTAGTCAGCTCCTTTACATCATCTCTCCCCATTGACTTTAGCTACTCTATGACTAACAGTGAGTGTCGGAATCTCTTCATCAGATCCTTTTCTCACTCTCCTTCGCCCTGGGTGGAGGCCAACAGTTGCACCTCAGTTGGCTGCCCCCAAGCTTTTAAGACCCAGTCACTACCAATAAAGGACAATGTGGGACATATCCTTTTGGACTATTGCTATGCCACCCTCAACCATATTTATTACTCCCTCGTATTTCCTTTGCTTGAAATTAAAATTTAAGCCCTATTAAAGCTTAAGCCATATATCAAGGAGAAACTTCACACAATTCATGGCTTTACCCTCAGCATATATATGAGGGTGCTTCAAAAAATTGTGGGAAAATGGAATGAAAAGATAATGATATTTTTTTCCACAAAATTTTCATATAGAATATATCTATATAGAATTGTTTCTGTCACCTAATAAGCATTCAATACACCATCACTGAATGAATGGATAAATAAATGCAAGCAAACATGGCTAGTTTCCTAAGCTATCCAGAGGGATACATGATAACTATTACAGTACTTTTCTCACACATAAGATAGTTCCAAACTGCTTGGAACAATGGGGAACTGCTTGACTGAGCAGTAAGCGATACGGTATTGGCCATAGATGAGACAGAGAGGAATGTGGGAAATGTATGAGGCCTCAACTATGTCTCTGTGCCAGTATTTGCATACTACTCCAGTATGCAAATCATTTAACTGAATGCATAGGATCTCCGTTCCCAGAGGTGTGGTTGTAGCAGGGGTGGAATTGATGCTAAAATTGTTCAGAGATCAACTGTTGAGACAACTTTTTCCAAGGCATTTTCATTAGAGTATGCTTTCAACAGAAATGTTGTTTATTCTTAAGCCTTACCCCACATGGGTAAAGAGCCAGGCTAAGATCTCCCCTTGCTTAACCGCCTGTGTGTGGAGGAGGTGACCAGTAAGGCATTTTACATCAGTTCTCAAAAACGATGAGCACTCGATGACACCAGCAGACCACAGGACCACCCGCATGTTTCTGTTCTGTCACTGAGCTTGCTTCTGTGAGCCCACATCCACCCAATGGCAGCGGATGGTCTTCTCAGGCTTATTTCTTGTTCTTAACTTGTCAGACTAATTTGCTTTTCCCAAAGCCTTGCGTAATCCTTTTTAGACACACTTGTTACTCAGTTATTTAATAGACAATTAGAGTGAATGCTATTAAATTACTAGATACTTTTGTCATTTGTCACTAGGGACAAATGTCATTTGCCTTTGCTTCCCAGGGATTTCTCTATATTTTCACAGTAGATGGAAATAGTTGATTAAATGAAAACCTCCAGAGGTGACACATGATCCTTTTACTGTTACAGTTTCCTTCTCAAAAGAAAGGCGATAAGGTTTAAAGAGCACATCTGGGAGAAACAACCGAGCAAGGCAGTCATTAAAAGGGGTAATATGGTGTCTTGTTATCGTCTATGTTCTTCTGCAGTGATCCTAACACCATCTAGAATTGACTGCTTTTGCTTTTCAAGCCAATAACTGTGGGGGCTGAAAGTGGCTCACCCACCCTGTGGTGAAGTATTTTCTTCTGTGTGTAGTTCAGCTTGGTGGATGGTTGGCCCAACTCCCTGGCCTCTCCCTGGGGATGCCTTCCTACTTCAGCCGTTGTTAGGTTCAGTTTACTGAAAGGCACCTAGATGGCCTGGGGAAGATTCTGAAGGAGATGTCTGGCCCCTGGGTAGAAAGAAGTTCCCAAACATGTGGAGAAGGATTTACGACTTCTAGTAAAATATGTTCCAATGGATATTAGGCTTCAACTAACTGGAGTAAAATTCCTTGTTTCCTGACTTGAGGCTATAGAGATCATATCCCCAAAAGAGACTTCTACACTTAGAAAAGTATACTCATGTCCTATTTTATCAGGAAGGCATGCACCCAGTATATTGCATGACTTAATATAGTAAAATTTCAAAGACTGTTGTTCTTGTAAGTTGTTGTTAAATTGGTTCTGACTCAAAAAAAAAAAATTGGTTCTGACTCATGAAAAATCCACTGCTCTATATCCTGGCCCACCCGGCCTTGAGGACGATGTTCCCGCTCAGAGCAGCCAGTCCACAGAGAGGACCACATGGCCGGCCACAATATAAGAAGTGACATCCCTCACTGACCCATAGCTCTACAGGGGACAACACTGGAGACACGGGGTGGGAATTGCACCTGATCTGATCCTGCCACACCGAGGCAAGTGGAACAGAACACAAGGGAATGGAGTGGCGAGGTCCCCAGGGAATGCCAAAGGTGGACTTTGGGTCCAGGGCTTGGTGCCCCAACAGACTGGACTGGAAAACACTCCTAAAGGCCAACAAACAGTCCTTGAACTAACTACAAGCTTTTCTTTCTTGTTGTGTTTTGTTTTGTTTCTTGTCACTGGATTGTTGTTGTTGTTGTTTTGTTGTATATTGTTGCTTGCTTTTGCTCTTTCTTGTTTTTGTGCATGTTATT
>NW_022103898.1:64703906-64706992 GCF_000313985.2 Echinops telfairi
AGGGTTCATGAGGGAGTGGGGAGCGGGGAGGGAGGGGAAAAAAAGGAGCTGATGCCATGGGCTTGGCAGGAGAGCAAATGTTTTGAGAATGATGAAGGCAATGAATGTACAAAATGTGTTTTACACAAGTGATGTATGTATGGATTGTGATAAGAGTTGTATGAGCCCCTAATAAAATGATTAAAATAAAACGAATTAAAATTCAAACCTTTCATGAAAAAAAAAATCCACTGCTTTATAGAGTCTCAAGCCTGTGCCCTTTTGGATGTCACCAGTAGGGGTGTTAAACTGTCAACCTTGTTTCAGCTAATCATCCAGTGCTTAACCATTTGCACCACCCAGGGACTCCTAATAAAAGAATTCACCTAACTCAAGTCTTTTGAGGAGGCCCAAATGCATCGAGGTTATGCGTAGAGCTGTGATCCTCAAGTCAGCCTTTTGAAACCATCAGCTGCTCTGAAGGAGGAAGATGGGTTCACTCCCATTTCAGTTTCAGCCTAAGTCTTGAAGTAGGCTTTGCTGGTGCTGTCCAGTAAGCATTGGATCGCTATTGGGAAGACTGGTGTTTCAAATGGATCAGCCACTCCATGGGAGACAGATAAAGCGATGTGCTCCAGTTAAAACTTACAACCTCAGAAACCCTCCTGAGGGTCATCTCTGAGTTGGAATCAACTCACTGGCAGTAGGGTTGGCTTTGGCTTCTTAACCTAAGTCTTCAGTTAATCAATGTTTGCCTCTACATTCAACTTTCAGGGGAGAGGAGAATGATAACTTGTTGATATGTTTATCTGGTCTTTTTAATGAGTACAAGTTCTATAGTGACAATGAACTGATTTATTTTTTAATGTCCTAGTGTGAAATATAACATGAAATATAACAATTGATTTTTCAAAGCCAGACTCCAGATTGAGTTCATTTGATTCATAATAACATGGTGTTGGAAAGCTGTTTCCTTCCATCCTTCTTGCTTTTAAATAAGGGAACCACACACAGGATCATATGCAAATGAAAATCAAAACATTACTATACTAATCATAGCAAAATCCTAAACCCCTTAAAATGGTTGACTTCTAGTAAACTGTGGGAGAGTGGTGTATTGCCTTGCTTCTTTTAAAACACAAATTGAAGAAAGATCTACGGTGAGAACTACCTGGATGACTCATCCACTTACAAGAAAACAGAGATGATGGTCTTCTTCCCACCTCTACTCCTGGTTGGGAAAAGGCCCTGGCCTGATGTGCAAGAGCAAGGGGACTTAAGTCTCCCTACGCAGAAAGTGACACCCAACAAATCTGCAATGACAAAGCACCTTCAGTAAGTGTAAACACCAAACCAAATCCACTGCCAATGAGTTAACGGGGTTTCTGAGACCGAACATGTAAATGAAAATATATCTATTGTATTTATGCTGCTGCAGCTGAACAGCTCTTTGCCATGGCACACTCGGGTAGCTTACGTGGCTAGACATCAGGCTGCTTACTGCAAGGTTTGAACTCACCAGCTGCTCTGAGAGAAGATGAGACTTTCTGCTCCTGTGAAGATTTACTTCTTTGGAAACCCCAGGGAGCAGTTTTTCTCTACCCTATAGTATGGCAATGAGTCGACATAAACTCCATGACAGTGGGTGTGGTTTGATTTCGGCTTGTTATAGCAGATTCACTTGCATCTGATCTAATTTAGGAATAGAATGTAAATCTCCTTGCTTACTCCTCTCCCTGCCCAGTGTAGCAGATCATAACTGGAAGATCCCAGAATGGTCCCCTGTCTAATTTTGCAAGTGAAAAATTAACCTGCTTGTATCTACAATTTAGCAGATATAAGAAGAGCCAATTCACTGGAGACTCATGGAAAAGTCTATGAATGGTCTAACTTCAGGGGGCCAAATGCTCTATCAGCTGGATGTCAAATTCATCCCTCAGTTAAAAAAAAAATGCACTGTGAGCTGAAGACAGATGCTATGAAGCTCGTGAATGAGACCACAGACCCAAGACCGCACCCTGTGCGTGCACTTTTGTGCTCCTGGGCATTACTTTTCTAACTTTGTGAAAACCATACTTTTGTTGACATAATTGATTCCATGTGCAATTGGTTGTCACTATTTGCTGTTGTTATTGTTAGGTGCTATCAAGTGTGCTCCGACCCGTGGTGAACCTACTTCCATCAAATGGATTCTAACTCATAGCAACCCTATATAAATCTGAGGCTACATATTTAAGGGAGCAAGTAGCCTCAACTTTTTTCCCTGGAGGGGAGTGGTTGGTGGGTTTCCATCATTGATTTTGATTTTAATAGACCAACATTTACTTGACTTTGCCACCAGAGCATCTTTGGACGTCCTCTCATTGTCCTGGAGTCAATTCATACCCAGTGGGGCAAAATCAGACAGCATCTCTGCCCTGAAGGCCTCATAATTGTTCTCCCGTAAACAGTGAACTTCGTGGAGTTTCTTAATTTTATATGACACAATCCATTTGAAGCAATCCCTGTGTGGCACAGATAGTTAAACTTCTTAAACAGCTTGATTACTAACTGAAAGTTTGATGGTTCAAACACACCTTCTAAGTGAACTTGAATCTCAAAACTTTTGTCCAGCTATCTAATATTAACCATCTGTACCACCAGAGTCTCCATTGTGATTACATAATCCTTAACATAAAGATAGGTTTTCCTTGGAATAACTGTGCTTCTTTAAACATGGTAGGAAGGGGTAGAAGGAGCCAGTGAGGAGTGTCCCCAAACCCAGTGAAGGAAAATGATGTTGTGATCTTGGCTTTGTGACAAGGAAAAGGATACTGCATAACTCATGGGCTGTTACGGTGATTAGACTAACTTATATCTGTGTGTAGGGGGAAAAAGCACACTAACTGCCACTGAGTGACTTTCAACTCACAGTAGCCCTGTCCATGCAAGTAGAACTACACTCAGTAACGTTTTCATGGCTATGGTTTTGGGGAAATGGATAATTTCCTCCAAACTATCATGATCCCAATTCCACCTTACAAATCTGGCTAGACCAGAGGATGTATACTGGTACAGATAGGAACTGGAAACACAGGGAATCCAGGACAGATGATCCCTTCAGGACC
>NW_022103898.1:64707092-64720109 GCF_000313985.2 Echinops telfairi
GGACAGTGTAAGTTATGACAAAATAATAATAATTTATAAGTCATCAAGGGTTCATGAGGGAGCAGGGAGGGGGGAGGGAGGGGAAAAAGTGAGGAGCTGATACCAAGGACTCAAGTAGAAAGCAAATGTTTTGGGAATGATGAGGGCAACAAATGTACAAATGTGCTTGCCATACAATGGATGCATGTATAGATTATGATAAGAGTTGTATGAGCCCCTAATAAAATGATTAAAAAGAGAGAAATATTTAAATAAACAGAAAAGGAAACAGTTAAGGAAATTATATAACTACATGAACTATTGTATTACCACAGAAATTTTGTTAAAATGAAAATTAGAGTTTCATGGATAATGTGTCCAAAGTAAGACTGAAAATGAATAATACATTTTTACTTTCATGTAAAACTACCTATAGAACTATAGATTACATATGAGGGTGTGTGCCTCCCAAAAAAACCCACTTGTGATGTGAGGGGGATAGTGTATTTGGAGTTCATTCCACCAAGTCAGACTGTTAATCAAGTTTTCTATTTAGAGGTTCTGAAAAGATTGCATGCCAATGTGTTACAAAAAAAGCCTTATTTGTGGCAGGCGGGGGACTGGTTTTGCCACCAAGACAATGCACCTGCTCACATAGCCATCTCAGTGCACCAGTTTTGGCAAAAACAGCATGCCTCTCTTGCCCCATGCACTCGACTCACCTAACCTTGCTCTTTGCAACTTCTTTTTGTTTCTGTGAATGAAGAGGGACATGAAAGGACAGTGATTTGATGACACAGAAGGTGGGGGGTGGGGTGAGGGGGTTAAAAAATGATGGAGGTGCTGTCAGCCATCCAAAAAGATGAATTTGAAAAATGTTTCCATGAATGGAATAGCAGATTTGACAAATGTATTAAAAGTAGTGGAGAGTGCTTTGAAGGTGATAAGGTTGTTTTGTTAAAAAAAAAATTAGCTTTGAAAAAACAATTCGGATTTTTGGGGTATCCCCTCCTATATCAATACTATGTATACATGCTATACATTTGTACTATCTATAGTCATAATATAAATAAATATGAAATATAAAGCAAATACTCAATGACATTTGTTGAATTACTTAATAACAAGAATAAATAAAAATGTCGATGTTAATTAGGGTGACATGCATATATATTTTTTACATTTAATTTAATAATTTTATATGCTGTGATAATTTTGTTTGGACAGATTGGGGAGGAGGGGAGTACCCAAACTCAGAAGGCATGCCTACACTTATGAGTTGTAGTCAAATGTGCAGGATAAAGGCAGGTAGTGGACAGTAGAATCTACCAATTCCTACCTCACATTTCCAGCGTCCCCTCAACAGGCTATTGCATTTCTAAGCGTGCACATCTTTGTTTCCACTGTGGAAGTTGGCCCTTAAAAGTTGTGCTTTTACCTTGGAACACGGACATCTTTTTATTTTTTATATGTTTATTTTTTTAATAAATCATTTTATTGGAGGCTCTTACAGCTCTTATAACAGTCCTTACATCAATTTTATCAAGCACATTTGCATATCATCATTTTCAAAAATGTATCTTTATACTTGAGACCTTGGTATCAGATCCTCTTTCTTCCCTCCACCACCCCTCCCACCCTTGTGAACCCTTGATAAATTATAATCGTTTTCATATCTTACATTGTCTGCTGTCTCCCTTCACCCACATTTCTGTTGCACATCCCCCTAAGTGGGGTGTATATGATCCTTGTGATCAGTTCCCCCTTTCTCCCCCTTCTCCCGGTACCTTCCCCCTACCCTCATGGTATCACTACCCCCATTATTGTTCCTCAGGGGTTTATCTGTCCTGGATTCCGTGGGTCAAGAGCCTTTATCTGTACTAGTGTACACGCTCTGGTCTAGCAGGGTTTGTAAGGTAGAACCTTACAAAAAGGGTCATGTTAGAGGTGAGGAGGAAGCATTAAAGAACTAGAGAAATGTGTGCTTTGTCAGTGCTTACTGGATTTTGGCCAGGGATATCTTTATGATGCTTCCTCCTCCCCCCGCTCCCCAAATTCAGTTAAAGCAGGTGGTCTTGAGACAAAATATATGGTACCTGCTTAAAACGTTATTATAATTGAAATTAATCACATGAAAGTTTTTGTGATGTATGAATTTGATTATCCTGAACACTCCACCTTCCTCGTACCATGTTATATACTCCTTCCAAGTTCCACATTCATAGATATCTATTGATTATTCTTTAATAATCATCTGTGGATTGAACTACACACGCTTGGTTTTTTGAAGTAAATTTTGGATTTGGTTGAAAATTTACAGAGCACATTGTTTTTCTATACAATAGTTGTATTATACACATTTTGTTTTGTGACATTAATTGCAACATTAATGTTAGAGCAATGTATGAGTAATTTCCCTACTTCTTCTCGCTGTGCTTACCACTTCCATTCATTCATCTTTTCTATCTCTACCTGCTTCTGGGCTTTATCTCTGGCCAAATGTTGCTCTTTTGATCTCCTATGGTTGACTGCTCTAAACAGGCATATCTCTCTCTGGTGTTATTTTTCACATTATAGGCTTGTCGATTGTTTGGCTGAAAATTGAGTCAAGGAAATGATCTTAGATCCTGCACTGAAGGGTATTGATAGGCAATAATCTCAGGGGTTCCACCAATCTCTATGAGACCAGTAAGGCTGGTTTGTTTTATGATTTTAGTTTTGTTCCACATTTTTCTCCCACTGTATCCAAGACCACCCAGTGTGATCCCTGCAGAGCCACCAGCAGTGGTCGGCAGGTACCAGCTACTAGATGGTGAATATCTTCTGGTTTCAGGCCCCAGAAACTATGGTTTACGTGGCCCATTTGTTCTTTAGACAGCTGGTTTCCTTGGGTCTTTGATTTTCTTACTTCTCCTTGGTTCCCTCCAGAGGTGAGAAGACCAGTAGGTGCATCTTAGAGGGCCACTCACAAGCTTTTAGGCTCCCACTTGCTACTCACCGATGTAGACTGTAGAACACTCTCTTTATGAACTACACCATGCCAATTGACCTTGATGTTCCCTGAGGCTATGGTCCTGAGTCCCAGGCCCTAGTTACTCATTTCTTCAAGGTATTCGGTTATGACTAAAATGTTTTTGTAAAGTATGCTCTACTATTTTATGAATATATTTCAGCATATAAATAAATGTTCATATGTAGAAATATTCCCCATTAAGCCTATTATATCATTACTTTATGATTACTTATTTCTGTAGCTTTTTGTGTGTGTTTTTGTGATAGCCATCTGCTAATAGAAAGCAACGATACCAAACCAAACCCATTGTCAAATCAATTTAAATTCATAGGGACCCACCCCATGGGACTGAGTATCCCCCATAGGGTTTCCCAGGTTATAAAACTTTATGAAAGCTAACTACATCATCTTTCTGCAGAGTGGCTAGTGAGTTCTAACTGCTGACCTTCCAGATAGAAGTCAAAACCTTCACCACTCACACCAGGGATGCAAAAAGAAATGACCATAATACTTTTTTTTCCTGTGTGGAATATTTGTATAGTTTCACTAGTGTTTCTCTGTATCCTATAATCTTTTAGCAGCCTTAACCCTTGAATTTCTGATTATATGATGGAAGTAAAATGCCTCTACCTGCATTTCCCATTCCACTGAGATTTCGAATCATATGGGAAAGTTGTTTATATTTATAAATAGGGTGATGGTCATTGGAGAGTTATTTGAGGGCAAAATCTGAATCTATGTCTCATCCCCACACCAAATAAGGTGCAGAGGGATCAACATCTAAATGTATGAGATAAAATCTTATATTGCCAAGAGAAAGTAGACTGTCTTTATTATTTCGGAGTGACCATTGGGGTTTTAATATTCTCTTTATTAATTTTTCCTTGAATGTGCACACAAGTGTTCTGTATCAGAAATCAATTCTTATAATTACATTATAGTCATAATTATTTAATTTCCCTGACCCTAAGAATGAATCCTGGGTTGATATGATAAAAGCCAGGCCAATTGTTCTATGAGAGTAGTTGAGTACTCCATAGGAAAGGGAGAAAAGACAATGGATTTTCTTCCGTTACATACAAGAGAGTCAGCCCTTTCTCTTCCTGAAAGGAGCAAGGGAAAAACAAACAAAAAACCTTATTTTTTGGAGAAAGTATGGAGAGAATCCTGGGTTCTCACCTTAACCTATTAAAATGTAAGCACACTTTCCCAAGGTCCAGAGAAACCCCAATGTTCCCAGATTGTATGACCTAGAAAAGAAATGTCTGCCGTCCTTCCTCCCTCTCTCTCTCTCTCTCTCTCTTTTTCTCTTGTTTGTATGGAATCAACTCCAACTCATGGTAACCCCAGGTGTGCGGAGCAGAGGTGCTCCCCGATGCTGTCAGGGCTGTGACTTTTGAAAAGAGATGACCAGGTTGGTAAAGCATCTCTGAGTGTGTTCCCACTGCCAATCTTCCAGTTCCACTTGAGTGCTGAACTCTTGCTTCACCCAGAGGCCCCAGAAGACCTTAAAATAGGGATACTGTTTTGGATATTCTAATGGGCCAGTGTACTATAGGGTTCTTAAAGTGGAAGAAGTAAAGGAGGCCAGGGTGATGTTATAGGAGAGGGCCTGATCCATCCTTGCTGGCTTTGAAGGTGGGAAAGAAGGTCGAGTTCAAGAATGGAGTAGTCACTGAAAGCTGGAGAAGACAAACTGATTTCCTTCACACTTTGCTGACCCCTTGATTTCAGCTCCGTGAGACCTATGATAGACTCAGTCTACAGAACTGTAAGAAAATACATTTGCATTATTTGGAATCACTAAATTTCTGTTTATTTGTTATAGTAGTGATAGGAAACTAATAAATATCAGTTTTTTTAAGTGCACAATCTTAGACACATCAGTCATCAATAAAGTCTTCCTAGGCTCCACACTCATTGTTCTTTGCCTTTGTCTTGCCTTGTCATGTTGACCTGAGAATTTCCTTCAATTTCCTGGCAAAATTTCCTTCAATACAACACTCCCTCACCAGCATAATCAACTGGTGGAAGAGCACACTTCTGGGGAAGAGCACACGAACACACTAGCTGGACTCACATTAAATCCACGCTCATAAATCTTGAAAGGGATCTTATACTGTCTGGCAGTCCTAATATATTTGTCTAGTCCATCAATTCTACCATGCTCTTAGAAAACTAGTTTATGCTTTCCTCCTTCCTCCAACACTTCTTGATGCCAACCCTTAATGATGAACTTTCTTACCATTTCCCTGAGAAAATAAACATCACAAGTGAAAATGCCCCACGCTCATACCCCTGCCATCTGCCTCTGTACTCATCCCCCATTCTTTCTTCATGTTTCTATTATATTCATATGAACTCCCTCCACTAATAAGGCCAATCCTATGCCCCTCCTGCTTCCTCAAGAATATGCTGAGGATTTGTGTCTTCTCCTCCTCCAGCAACATCTTTACCCTTAATAAAGGATTGTCCTCACTAGCATAAAAACATAGTTATTTCCACCATCTTAAAAAATGAAATTTAAAAAGCTTTATTTTATTTCTTCCGCCAGCTCTTGGTCTAATTCTTTGTTCATCTTGAAACAACACTTAATGAAGGAGTTGTCTATACTCACTATCTCCAATTATTTTCTTCTTGACTGAATCCATTCAAATCGGGCTTTCCCATCTCCACAGATGTTACGCTTGTTAAGATCTCCAATAGCCTCTAGATTTTCCACAACTAATAGACATTTCTCCATCTTTATTCATGTTACCCTTAGGAATTAATCAATCCTTTCTTCTTGAAATATCTTCACAGTCTACAAGACAAAAACTTGTGGACTAGACATTTCTCCATCTTTATTCATGTTACCCTTAGGAATTAATCAATCTTTTCTTCTTGAAATATCTTCACTGTCTACAAGACAAAAACTTGTGGTTTTCTTTCTACCTCAGCAGCACTCCTTAGTGGGATCTTCCTCATGTCTCCATGCTCTACAGCTTCATATAGTTGAATGCTTCCATTCAATTCTAGCTCCCCTGAGAGGTATAATCCGGACCTCAAATTTCACATGTTTAAAACAGAATGCCTCTAACTCGCTCCTTTTCTGGCCTTTCTCATTTTGTCAGATCAAAAATCCTAAAGCCACTTAGTCTCATATACCACATTCAATTCCTTAACAAACCCTAGAAGCACTACCTTTAAAACATATGCGGAAAGAATAGATCTCGGCAACCTTCCCTTAGAAGACACAGTCTATATCAATGTCATTTTAATGAATGCACTCTGGCTCTGTTGATCCCACTTTAAGTGTTTTTTATTGTGAAATATTTGATCTATACAAAAGAAAGTAGTAACATAATATTAAAACATATACCCATGATCTAGTCCGTCAACTAAAAATAGGTCACACATTATCCATGCATGCTTGTATGTGTGGGCTAATCGTGGTTGTCATTCTCTTGCCTCTCTTAACTGATCATTTTAATGCACATAACATCAGGTTTCATTTGTGTGCAACTTTATAAAAATTACCGTCATACTCTATGTAGGATTTTGCAATTCTCTTTCACCATTGATTACTTTGATTTATATGCTGCTCTCTATAGTTGTAACTCTGTGGGGAGTATGTACATTTGCTACCTGGGGACGACTACCTTTCTGATAATCCCTGGGTGTGACCTCATGAGAGTCTCTGCTTTCTGTTAGGTGGCCTTGACTACATGAACCCCCTGCCCGGCACCCCCACTGGGTCCCTGGAGTTTGATAACAAAGTGTGCACAGGGGTCTGAGGACCCCCCAGGTATTACTAACTGGGGACTCGGGTACGGGGCAAGGCCTCCAGCTTCCGTATCAACCAGAGCAGTTCACTTTTATCTGGTTCTGAGGGCATCTTCATGTTGGATCTCACTGAAGAAAAGCAAACTTCTGAAAGAGTTGACCTTGGCATTCTCAGAGCCTTCAGGGGTCAGCCTGTGCTGGGCTCCAGGAAGGGATGGGGGAGGGCTCATTTTACCACTCCACATTGAACTTTGTCACCTGAGGAGCAGTGCAGCTGTTCATACTCAGAGTGTCACAGAGCTGTTTATTAAAATAGTTCCATCCATTTCATCTCCCAGTGCCTTTCTCCAGAAGCACCAGGCTTAATTCACGGGCAGGCCTATAAACAAGCACAGAGCAGAATCTATAAAGAGAGCAGAAAATCAGAACAAAGACCTGTTTCTAGTAGGAACTGCCCACTGCCATCACTCCTGGTGTTGGGTCCTGGACGTATGACTCAGCCTTCAACGCTCTCTGAAAATCGGATTTACCTGCTTCCTCTCTCACCCAAATGGATTCTATGTGGTACTTATTTCTTTGCATCACTTACTCCAGATTCAAAACTTTGCTGACGTGGGCGTGATTGCTGCCGCCTGTGTCACAGGCTAGTGGCCTAGCTGCAAAGAGGGTAGGGGATGTTTCAAATAGATAATCTTTGCTTGTGCCAAAAATCAATTGTCAATGGCTGTTTGTTTTTTTTTAAGTAGATCCCCAGGACTTTCTTCCAAGATGTCACTGGCTACACTTGGAACTTCAATCTTTCAGTTAGCAGCTGAGAGTGCTAACCATCTGGACCGCCAACCAATGCTGACTTGCTCAAGTCCTTGATATTTTTACTGCACTCTGATTACATGTTGGTTACATATTAGACCACAAGGTCAGTCTTTGAATCCACCAACTGCTCTGGGGGAGAAAGATGAGATTTTCTACTCCCATAAAGACTTACAGTCCTGGAAACCCCCAGGGGAAGTTCAACTCTATCCTGCAGGGTCACTATGAGTAAGAGTCGGCTCCATGGCAGTGAGGCTTTTGTTGGTTTGGTGTCTTGAACTACTTGGTAGCTTTGTTATCACTTTAACAATTGAGTCCCAGAGTCAGGCTATACACAATTGTGAACTCAGCTTCCATTTTGTATAATGCTGAAGAGTCCTTTTCCCCGCCAGGTAATATTAATTCTTGGACAACTAAGATTAATGTCATTGTGCACTTCTATTTCTGTTCTTAGGATCCCTGGCTGTGTAATGGGTTATATGTTGGGCTGTTAGCATCAATTCAGCAGTTCAAATCCGTGAGTTGGCCCATGGAAGAAAGGTGAGGCTTGTGCTCCAGAGTTACAGCTTTGGAGACCCAAACCCACAGGGGCAATTCTGTCTCCTATAGCGTCACTGTGTGTCTAAATCTACTCTATGGTAGAGAGTGAGACTTCCGGTCTTATTCCTGTGCTGCCTTCTAGGGGCCATTAGTCCCATTTAGATCCTTTATGAGCCAGACATAAAGTCGTCTTCAGCAATAAATAATACTTAGACCTGGCAGGAAATTTTCTAAATATATAATATGAGGGGGTGTGCCCTCAAAAACAGAAAAAAGATCCACTGGCTAGAATTTTCATAGTATGTATACAATTTTCCCACTAGGCAAGCATTCAGAGTCTTGCTCTGAGTTAGTGCACCCAGTGGCATCACCTGGGAAGGTTCTCTCCGGTCACAGTAAATTTTTCCAGAAAAGCAGTTTCACTCAAACCTCATTTTTTGTGATCGCTGATTTAAGAGAACAGTATGAGGCTGTGAAAATATGTTTCCTGCTTAGGAAAAATGTAACAGAAACTGTTGTGAAGTTGAACACAACTGACAAGGAGAACACTATGGGTAAAACTCAAGTGTACAAGTAGTTTTCTCGTTTCACAAAAGGTTAAATGTTGATTGGTGACAAAACTCATTTTGGACGGCTATCAACTTCCTGAATGAACAAAAATGTCAACAAAATGCATGCACTTGTGCTCAAAGACTGACAGTGGACCATTGATTGAAGAGACGGGTAAGTTATCTGGATCTTGGAGCTTGGTTCAGCGAATTTTAACGGAAGATTTGAGAATGACAAGAGTTGCTGAAAAATGTGTGCCTCTGGTTCTGACTGACCAGGAAAAGGAGCATTGAATGGAAACATAATGTGCTTTGAAAGAACTGCTCTCAAGCAACCCAGACTTTTTCCCCAAGGTCATTACTGGTGACAAGACATGGTGATATTCTTACAACCCAGAAAGCAAACATCCATCAAGTCAGTGGAAGACACTATCATCACCTTGGCCCCCCAAAGCTCAAGTGAAATAAAAAATCAAGATGATACTCTTTTCTTCTTCTATTTTTTTTTTTTTTTTGCGATGAGGGGGATAGTGCATTTGAAGTTTGTTAATCAAGCTTCCTATTTAGAGGCTCTGAAAATATTACATGACAGTGTGTGACAAAAAAAAGGGTCTGATTTGTGGCAGGCAGGGAAATGGTTTTACCACCATGACAATGCACCTGATCACACAGCCATCTCAGTGTGCCAATTTTTGGCAAAAACAGCATGCCTCTTTTGCCCCACACCTCTTGCTCACCTGACCTTGCCCCATGCAACTTCTTCTTGTTTCTTTAAATGCAGAGGAACATGACATCATAGAAGAGGTGAAGAAAATATGAGGGAGGTGATGTCAGCAATTGTTACCAAGAATGGAATCACACATTTGACAAATGTATTAGGCGTAATGGAGAGTACTTTTAAGATAATAAAGTTTTTGTTAAAAAATATTTAAACACATAGCTTTGAAAAAATTCCAATTTTTATTGGGTATCCCCATGTTTATATTACTCAGTCCATCTCAAGAAATGAAATAAACAACATCCTGTGAAGGCCTCCATTTTTTCTATAGATTTTAATTCCTTGCCTGCTGTGTTTTACTCTATGGTTTAACCCACTGTGTGGATTCTCTTTTTACTTTCTTGAGGAAGTTTTTGATGCACATAAGTGTCTTATTTTTAGTAGATCACAGTCATCTTTTTTCCCCAACCACTTTCATATTTCTTCTGTTGTATGTGATAGTGTGTCTATGTCCTGCAATACATCAGTCCCTGTTTTCTCATTGATGATATTTATAGCTCTGGGATTTACATTAGGTCTTTGAACCATCTTGAGTTTGACTTTGTACAAAGAGTGAAGAATTATTCTACAGATGGAAATCCAGTTTTACCAGCACGATTTATTGATGAGACATGTCTATTCCATTTACTGTTGTTTGGTCTTTTTCTGTAGGTGAATGAATTTATTTATAGGTTTTTTGTTCTGTTCCATTGATCCATATATTTATCATTGTACCAGTACCAGTTTGTTTTAACTGATGTGGCTGTATGATTGATTTTGAGGTCAGGAAATGAGGGTCCTCCTACTTGTTCTTATTCTTAAGGAGTTCTTGTTTATTCTAAGACTCTTCCTTCTCTATATAAAGTTCTTAATTAATAAGAAGCTTTCTATGTATAAAATAATATTGCAAATAGTGAGGGTTTCACTTCTTTACTGATATGAATTCCTTTGATTTCTTTTTGTTTTTTAGTAGCTCTAGCTAAGATTTCCAGCACAACATTGATTAAAAGTGGTGAGAAGTGGCATCCTTGTCTGGGCCCCCTTCACAGGGGAATGCTTTCAGCTTCTCCCATTGAGTGATACCAATGTTGGACGTTGGTATTGCATGTATAACCTTAATTGCATTGGGAAAATTCACTTCTATTCATAGTTTGTTGAATGTTTTTATCAAGTATGATGATTGGGTATTTTCAAATGTCTTTTTTGCACCGATTAATATGATCATAGGGTTCTTATCTTTTATTATGTTTATATAGTACATTTTATTAGTTGTTTTTCTAGTATTGAACTATTGCTGTGTGTCTGGCATGAATCCTATTTGATTATGTTATTGTATTAATTAATTCATTTTAAAAGATTAGAGAACAGAGAGACAAAAACCAAGTAACTTTCTCATGTTTCTACAAGAGCCAAGCAAAGGTCTAGAATCCATATTCTGCTCTTTCAGAAGTGTGAGACTTGTCTGATTTCATAACTTGTGAAGATAAATATGCTTTTCAACTCTTCTTTTTTCACATATTTTGTTTGGTATTAACCTCATAAACACTCTATCCATTGCTGGTCTTTTCCCTCCCATTCTATTCTTCCCACAGTAAACAGCTTGATTTGTAAAATATCTATTAATGGATGAATGAGAAGAAGATCATTGTAGTTGTTTTTTCCCCACCACTGATCTATGGAGGAAAATGGAAGAATCAGTCTTACTAAATGGATTGATTAGTCAGCCAAACAACTGGGGTTCAAATAGCCTAACAGTCTGAAACGATAATATATAAGAATGCTTTTGAAATGTGGCTAAAACACTTAATAAGTAGTCTTTATTTCTGAGTAACTTCATCTTTATCTTACCCACAATCATGATTACCTTGAAAAGAAAAGAGTGCATCTCTATTCTATAAGAAATTTTACTATGCAAAACCATGTCTGGCTCACTTAAAACCCTTAATAAGTATAACATATAGTTCCAGGTTGGGGCTGTTATTCAGAGTAGAAGTCTAGCCCCTGAAACTTAAATGAGACAAGGCATGTGCAATGGAACTCTCTATGTACACTCATATAGAATTTTAATATGTAAAATAGGTAAGGGTTTGAGTTTGAGTTCATTTTGAGGATATTGTGTCAATTCATCACAATGAAAGTTTTTATTTTATTCATTGTTCATAGTCCCGAATGTCTTTTGTTCCCCCTACCAATTTACCTGTTCTTGATTAGCTGAATTAAACCACAATACAAACAAAACAAAACAAATTTGCTGCCACTGAGTAAATCCAAACTCATAGATAAGTTTCTGATATTGTTATTCATTATGAGAGTGGACAGATAGCAGATTTATCCCCAAAGTTTGGTTTTTGGTTTTGAATAGTTAACTTGACAGAGGCAATGAATGTTTGCACAATGATTTATACCTCTACAAAGACTTTGGACATATATCTGAGAAGTCCCTTGGGCTTGGCTTATAAAATATTCCTCTAAAGCATGTACCATTGCATTGGGTAAATCTGATGTACAAGACCTCTTTAGAGTGTTGAATAGCAAAACTGTTACTTTGAAGACTATGGTGCACCTGACCCAAACTAAGGTATTCTCAACTGCCTTATGCATGTGAAAGGCATAAGAGGACATTGAAAGATGGACATTGAACAAATAAAACTGAAGAAGAATCAGTGCATTTGAATTGTGGTGCTAAAGAAGAATATTGGAAGTACCATGGACTGCCAAAAGACAAATTGATCTGCCTTGGAAGAAGTACCGCCAGAGTGCTTCTTAGAAGCAAGGATGGTGAGACCTTGTCTCGCATATGCTGGGCATGTTGTAAGAAGAGATCAGACCCAGAAGAAGGACATCATGCTTGTTTTCTGATGGCAGCAAAAGAGAGGAAGGATATGGAGATAGATTGACACAGTGGCTGGAACAATGGGCTCAAGCCTAGGGACTAATGTGAGGATGGCATAGGACTGACCGGGCAGTGTTTCTTTCTGTTGTTGATAAGGTTGGAATCGACTTGGTGGCACCCAATGACAACATCAACAAGAACAACAATAGGGCACATGTGGCTCTAAAATAGAGATGAAGTGTGGAGACACTGACAATTCCAAATTCACAATCAATATGTTTTACATATTTCCAATATTAGCCAGTTCCTTTATTTTTGGACATTCTAGAATAGTCAGAACACTTCTTGGACATAAGGAGGGTGATAGTTCCTCTGATGTACTCTGGACATTTTATCAGGAGAGACCAGTTTCTGGAAGAGGAGGACATCATGCTTAATAAAGTAGAAGGGCAGCAAAAAGAAGAAGAAGAAGAAGATCCTTGAGGAGATGGATTGACACAGTAGCTGTAACAATGGGCTCACCACAATAATTTTCTCTGGCACATCCCCAAATAAATAAACAACTCAGTATTCACAGAAAGTACCCTTAATGACCACCCTCCAGAGGAACTAGAGAGCTGTGTTGCTTCCTGACACTACCTCTAACTTTAGTCCCTGGGTTTTCTACAGCACGTGGAACATAAGGAAGAGGCTTTGATGAATTGGGACTAAAGTCCTCTTTCTGGCTGGTTGGGAGTGGGAAATGAGGAGTAAGTTTATTGAGTATATAGAC
>NW_022103898.1:64721636-64740913 GCF_000313985.2 Echinops telfairi
AGAGAGAGAGAGAGAGAGAGACTCCCTTCTCCAAGGAGGGAATACAAGAGAAGGCCATGCCCACACAATGGCCTCAAGAGAAGGCCATGCCCACACAATGGCCTCATTGGCTAAATCCTGATTGACAGGCTAGACTCCACTCCTGCACTCTTAATCCTCAAACTGACAACAGATTATGTAACTTCCACAAGTACACACACAAATATATAAATAATGTGAAAGAAGGAAAAGACCTTCAACAACATTCAAAAGGCCAGAGAAAAAAAATCCGTCATGGAACTAATAAGAGATACTTGCACCCAGAACAAACTCAGGTTGCTTCTATAGGGTGGCCAATTGGCCAAGTGTCAAGGTCGATCCAGCATAATCGAAATTATTTTCAATGATGATTTCCCTAAAGTTAAGCAGAATGTGTTGTACCTGTTGTTGTTGTTTTAAAAATCCCTCAGAGTGATGCAAGCAAGTCTGGGGCAAGAAACACTGATTTATAAGTACACCAGAGAAAATTTCAAAATGACATTAATATTATTCCTTGTATTATTCTTTGACTGTTGATCAATTGGCTCTCTCGGTTTCTTGATATTTTTTGTTCTGTTTTGATTTATTTAAATATGTGTTTGAGCCCTATGGGAAAAACAAATAACTGTGAGCACATAAGCCCCGAAGAATGAACGACTGGCAGATCCGTTTGTCCTGACAGACAGAAGTGATTTATTCTTCCTTGGTTCTGTAATACATCTTGAATGGACTCATCTGCCATACCATTTCCCCTCTTCATTTTCCACCCTGAGCTTTTAAACTTGGGGAGAGAAATCTCATGTCTCTGAGACTGATGCCAGGGCTCATTTCTGACTGTGCCTCCCAGCAATGGAAGAGAAAAATGATACCTTTGTGACAATATAATTATTCCCACTTCTGACAGCCCAATTCCGTGGTGACAACTGCAAGGAAATAATTCAGTGGGAGAAAAAGAACACGTTCTGGGTTTGAAGGTATAATAGGAATATCAGAAATCTTGAGATGTCTGAGGGAGCTGGGGACAAGGTCACTTCCTTATGAATGTAGGACCAGGAAGAATTTTTCAAAAGAGACTCCTGCAGTAACTCTTTTCAGTTTCTAATGCATTTTTGAATCTGCTGCTTATCAGTGCCAAATATAATGCTCTGAAGGGCAGCCATGATGGTGGCTGGAGTGGAGTGTTAGGACATCTGAAAGACATTTCTGCTCCTAACGCCTCTTCCTGTTCTGCCCAGTTACCACACTTCATGCCCCCCTTCTGTGTCACAGGGCTTCAAGATTTCAAGTAGTTCCCAAGGTAGATGAAGTTAGTGTAACTAACAGCAGAGCCTGAATGGTAATCGTAGGAGTCACACAAATGGTTATACACTTGACTATAACCAGAATGGTGGTTAGTTCAAACCTACCATGAGGCATCTTGGAATAAAGGCCTGTTTCCAAAATCACAGCCTCGGAGATGTTATAGAACAATTCTCTGCACACCTGGGGTTGCTATGAGTTGGAATCACCTCCACGGCGACTAACTACAACATAGAAAAAACCCTCAGTGATCTTTCACCTGATAGGCCCTCTCTTCAATGTCAGCCAACCGGACTACTGTAAGATACCATATTCTAAACTTTGAAACAGGGCTGCTGCTGGTGTAGTGGTTGTGTGTCGGTATGCTGTTCAAAACCACTAACCACTCCAGGAGAGAAATAGAAGGCTTTCTACCCCAGTTTAGAAAAAAACTAAAAAGTTAGTTCGAGAAAAACACCAGGGCAGTTCTACCCTGACCTACGGGGTTGCTATGAGTGAAAGTTGTCTCAGTGGTAGAAAGTTGGTTGTGATTATTTTTTGTTTGTTTTTAAGCTTTGAAAACCAGCCTTACAGTCTTTTATTTTTCCTGCCAGCTGGACAAGTTTGACACTGTTTCCCTTTCCATAGCTATTTCCAATTCCTGTAATTACATGAAGGCTTACTTCAAGACTGGAAGATTTGTCCAGAAGGCTGTAACCTATGAAGAGTTAAATCACAGATTTTCAGGCCCTTATAAATCTCCAATTGGTTCTGAACCAGCTAACTGGAAGGAGAAGTAAAATTTTGCTATCAGCATTAAGTCAAAAATCTTGCTATACAGGTGTGAATCCTACTTCCAGAGAAATGTGCTAATAATGAAGACTCAAGGCCTAGGAAAAGTGCATGTCTATATAGATACTAGAGTGCTTATTGTCATTGTTGTTGTTGTTGTTGTAAGGTGTCGGTGAGTCATTTTCAACTTTTAACAAGCCTGTGTACAACAGAATGAAGCACTGCCTGGTCCTGAGCATCCTCACAATTGTTCGTATGTTTGAGCCCATTGCTGCAGCCATGGTGTTCAACCACCTTGTTGAAGGCCTTCCTCTTTTTCACTGCAGCTCCACTGTACCAAGAATGATGTCCTTCTCCAGGGACTGGGTTTCAAAGTACAGATATACAAAGTACAGGGATGAAGTCACCATTCTGGCTGCACTTCTTCCGAGACAGACTTGTTTATTCTTTTGGCAGTGCATGGTACTTTCAATATTCTTTGCTGACACCTTAATTCAATTCTTTGATTCTTCTTTGGTCTTCCTTAATCAATGTCCAATTCTCACATGCACTTGAGTTGAATGAAAATGCCATGGTGTGTTAGACTGAGTTGCCTCTAGAAACGAACCAGTGCCATTCATCTTTCTTATGTATAAGAAAGAACTTGCTATCAAAAACCAACTTTATATCAAGTGCTGGCCAGGGTCCTCCTCAGACTCACATAACTACAGGCTGATTCTGACAAAAGTGACACCAGAAGCAGAGACATCCCAGGCCTGTGAATGAAGAGACGCATAGATTAGTCAGTGGAAGCATGGGAGGGTGCTGGCAGCTTTCAGTGTGGGTACCCCACATGGAGCTGCCCGGTAGGCAGACACAGAGTCCAAGTGAATTCCCAGGAAGGAATAAGCCCTTCTCACGGAGCAGCAAATCATCTCAGCTCGACAGCCCAGGAGGTGTCATCAAACTACCATTCTGCCCCCAGCCAGGAGGTCTAGTTGACACCTTCGTCCTCAAAATAACTCAACACCTTTGCTTTCCAACACTTGTGCAGCAGATTGACCCAAGGCAACGCATCCTTTGATCTCTTGACAGCTGCTTCCATGACCATTGGTTGTAAATCTAATGAGATGAAATCTTTGACATCTTCAGTCTTTTTTCTGCTTCCTAGGATGTTGCCTACTAGTTTGGCTGTGAGGATTCTGGTCTTCTTTACATTGAGTTGCGATCCACAATGAAAGTTGTAATCCTTGACCTTTAGCAGCAAGTCCTCCTTTCAGCAAGCAAGACTGTGTCATCTACGAATTTCAGGATGTTAGTGTCTTTCTCCAATCCCGATGCGACATTCTTTTTCATATAATCCAGTTTCTCTGGTTGTCTGTTCAGCAAATAGATTGAATAAGCATGGTGAGAGGATACACACTTGACACACACCTCTCCTGATCTTAAATCATGCAGCACTCTCTCTTTTGGTTTTCACAACTACCTCATGATGCATGTACAGGTTCCACCTGAACAAAATGCAATTGTCTGAAATTCCCATTTTTATCAAGACTATCCAGTTTGTCACACTGTGATTGCTTGTGTGTTGCTGTGATGCTGGGAGCTATGTCACTAAGGAGGAGCTGATTTCGTGGAGTAGATAGACCATGGTGACATGTGTCTGGCAAAGTTGATGGTAGTGGAGCTTTTGGGCCTTCATTTTCTAATGGGGCAGAACTCACGGAAAGAGAAAGAGCGGCAGAAATCTGTTATTGATCAAAAGTTAGAATGTTCAAAGTATGAAACTACGAAAAATATGTCATCAAAAATGACATGGAATGTATAAAGAACAATATTCTTGGAATTAGTGAACTGAAATGGACTGGTATTAGGTATTTTGAATAAAAAAAGTATGCAATTTATTCTGCTGGGAATAACACCATCCAGAGGAATGGCCTGGCATTCATTATCAAAAAGGACATTGCATAATCCAATATGAAGTGCAGTGTTGTGTGTCAGGGATTGTATCTATCTGCTTTCAAGGAAACCCAATAATACAACTATTATTAAAATTCATGCACCAATCACAAAAGGTAGTGATGAAGAAATTTAAGAATTCCACCAACAACTTCCATTGAAAATTGGTCAAAATTGGTCAAGATATATTGCTAATTATTGCTGATGGAATGCAAAAGTTAGGGGGTGGGGAGAAGAAGGAACTGTAGTTGGAAAACATGATTTAGACGATAGTAATGAAACTGGAAATTACATGATAGAATTTTGCAAAACAGAACCACACACCTCACATTTAACAATTGCTCATTTTCCCCTCCCTCCCCGCTTCCCCTTCCCTCATGAACCCTTGATAATTTATAAATTATTATTTTGTCAAATATTACAGTTTCTGACATCTCTCTTCACCCACTTTTCTGTTGTCCATCCCCCAGGAAGGAGGTTATTTGTAGATCCTTGTAATCGGTTCCCACTTTCTACCCCACCCTCCCTCAACCCACCCAGTATCACCACTCTCACCACTGGTCCTGAAGGGATCATCCATCCTAGATTCCCTGTGTTCCAGTTCCTATCTGTACCAGTGTACATCCTCTGATCTAGCCATATTTGTAAGGTAGAATTGGGGTCATGGTAGTGGAGGAGTATGGGAAGAAGCATTTAGGAACTAGAGGAAAGCTGTAATTTTTATCGTTACTACACTGGGAAAAAATGAGGAGCTGATGCCAAGGGCTTAAGTGGAGAGCAAATGTTTTGAGAATGATGAGGGCAATGAATGTACAAATGTGCTTTACACAATTGACTCATGTATGGATTGTGATAAGCATTGTATGAACCCCTAATAAAATGATAAAAAAAAAAGAATTGCTCATATGGAAGTTCAGGATAAAGCAGTAGAAAATTGAAACAAATCCATATGAGCTTAAATAAGATTTGGGGTTTTTCCCACCTGAATTTTAAGAACTTCTCAAGAACAGATTTGACAGATTGAACACTAATGATAGAAGACCTGATGAGTAGTGGGAGGACATTAAGACCATCATTCAAGAAGAAAGCAAAAAGGCAGGAAAGAAAGGATCAATGTGAATGTCTGAAGAGACTCTGAAACATGCTCTTAATCATAGAGTAGCTGAAGCAAATGGAAGAAAGGATGAAGTTCAAGAGCAGAATAGAAATTTTCAAAGGGCAGCTCAGGAGACAAAGCCAAATATTATTAAATGAGTGAAGACCTAGAATTAGAAAACAAAGAGGGAAGCACACACTCAGCATATCTTAAACTGAAAGAAATAAAGAAAAGATTCAAGTGTCAATTTGCAATCTTGAAAGATCCTATAGGCAAAATACTGAATGATGCAGGAAGCATCAAGGCAAGATGGAAAAAATATAGAGTCACTGTACCATCAAGAACTAGTTGACAGTTCACGATTTCAGAAGGCAGTGTATGAGGAAGAACCAATGGTGCTGAAGGAAGAAGTGCAAACTGCACTGAATGAATTAGCCAAAAACAAGGGTCTAGGAATGGATGAAATACCCATTGAAATGTTTCAGTAGGTTGATGAAGCTCTGGAAACACTCTCTCATCTATACCAGGAAATTTGGAAGACAACTACGTGTCTAACTGACAGGAAGAGATCCATATTTGTGCCCATTCCAAATAAAGATGACCCAACAGAATGCTCAAACTACCGAATGATATCATTGATAGCACATACAAGTAAAATTTTGCTGAAGATCATCCAACAATGATTGTAGCAGTACATTGGGGGGTAACTGACAGAAGTTTGGGTGGAATTCATGAGAGAACATAGTACAAGGGATCTCATTGATGATATCAGGTGGATCTTAGCTCAAAGCAGAGAATACCAAAGATGTTTGTGTCCCATTGACTGTGCAAGGGCATTTCACTGTGTGGACCATAATAAGCTATGGGTAACCTTGAGCATAATGGGAATTACAGAGCACTTCACTGTGCTGAGGAGGAACTTGTACAAGGCTCAAGAGGTATTTGTGTGAATGGATCAAAGGAAATACTGAAAGGCTTAAAATCAGAAAAGGGTTGTATCCTCTCACCATTTTTGTTCAATCTGTATGCTGACCAAATCATCAGAGAAGCTGGCTCATAGAAGAATATGGTATCAGGATTGGAGGAAGGCTTATTAATAACCTGAAATATGCAAATGAAACAACCTTGTTTGCTGAGAGTGAGGAGGAATTGCAGCATTTGCTGATGAAGATCAAATATTGTAGCCTTCAGTATGGATTATGACTCAACGTAAAGAAGATCAACATTCCTCACAACTGGACAAATAAGTAGCATCATGATACATGGAGAAAAGGTTGAAGTTGTCAAGGATTTTGTATTGCTCAGGTTCTACAACAATGGAAGCAGCTCATGGAGGCAGCAGTCAAGAGATCAAAATAAGTGTTGCATTAGGTAAATCTGCTGTGCAAGACCTTTTTAGATTATTGAAAGGCAAGGATGTTACCTTGAGGACTAAGGTGCGCATGACCCAAGCCATAGTATTTTCACTTGCCTCACATGCATGTGAAAGTTGGACATGGAATAAGGAAGACAGAAGAAGAATTGATGCATTTGAATGGTGGTGCTGGAGAAGAATATTGGAAGTACAATGGACTGTTCAAAGGACAAACCAGTCTGCCTTAGAAGAAGTGCAGCCAGAGTGCTCCTTAGAGTCAAGGATGGCGAGACTTCATGCTACCTGCTTTGGGCAAACTGTCAGGAGAGACAAGCCCCTGGAAATAGACATTATACTTGGTACAGTTGAGGGGCAGCAAAAAATAGGAAGGCCATCAATGAGATGAAATGTCACTGTGGCCGCAACCATGGATTTAGTCATAGGAACAATTGTAAGGAGGGTGCAGGACTGTGTAGTGTTTTCTTCTGTTGGGCATATGGTCCCTGTGGGTGGGAACTGACTTGACGACACCTAACCACAACATTCATAGTTTGTTATGATCCACATCGGGAATGCCTTGGTAGAGTCAAGGAAACACAGTAACCATTTTTCTGGTCATCTCTGCTTTCAGCAAAGATCCATTTGACATCAGTAAGGAGATCTCTTGTTCCATGTACTCTTCTGAACCTGTCCTGAACTTCCGGCAGTTCCCTGTAAACATATTGCTGCAACCATTGTTGGATGATTTTCCACATTATTTTACTTTGATATGATATCAATGCTATTGTTCTGTAATTTGAGCATTCCTATACGTCACCTTTGTTTGGAATGGCACAAATATGGATTCATTTCCACCAGCTGGGCAAATATTCTGAAATATTTGAGAATAGTCTTCCCAATTTTCTGGAACAGAAGCGTGAGTGTTTCCAGTGCTTCATGAGTTTGTTGAAACACTTCTATTCATTCTGTCAATTTGTTTTCAGCTAATTCTTTCAATGCTGCTTAGAATTCTTCCTTAAATACAGTGGTTCTTGACCACATGTGGCCTCTTTACGTGGTTGAATGTCATTAGTTCTTTTTGGTACACTGACTGTGTATTCTTTCCATTTTCTTTTAATGCTGCCTTCATCCTTCAATATCTTCTCTTAGAATTTTTTCATGTTGCAATCTAAGGCTTGAACTTTTTTAGGTTAAGATGGGCTGAGTACGTCCCTCCCTTTTGGTTTTCTAACTCTAGGTCTTTGCTCATTTGCATGGAATATTTACTTTGTCTCCTTGAGCGGTCCTTTGAAAATTTCTGTCTACCTCTTTGACTTCAACACTTCTCCATCGATCTGTTGTACTGTGGTGGCTTGTGTGCTACTGTGCTGCTGAAGGTTTTATCACTGGTATTTCAAATACCAGCAAGATCACTCAAAGTAAACAGATTTCAGCAGCGCTTCCAGACCAAGACAGACTATAAAGGAATAAACTGTCACTCTTGAGGAATCAGCCGATGAAAACCATATGGATAGCATCAAACCGTTGTCAGTTACTGAAAAACCAACGACCAGAAGCAGACAGTATGCATGTATTTTTGTAGGTAGCAATATCCTCCTATCTAAGATTTCAATTTGACATGTGCGGGTTTGTTAGCTCATCACTTTGTTTCAGGACAGATACATACTTTTCCAGTACATTTCTTTTTTGTTATAGTTTTTAAATAACATTTAGCTTTAGAAAGCATCACTTTAAAGCACAGAGCACCCAAGAAGTAACTGTGTGATCTGGATCAAAATGTCACCTCCAGGCCGGACTTCCCCAGGTGGCAGGTCTCTGTACTAAACAGAAACTGCAGAGTCTACCACTGAGAAACACTTACATGTCAGCAGAATTGGTATTACATATGGACGAGGTTGGCAGTTCTCTATATGGTATTCACTTCCGCCAAAAAAAATTCTTCCTTTTTCTCTTGCAAAGGGATCTAATATCCCCTCCATTACATAGTTCTTTTAGAGGTTGGTAGGATAAACTGAATCTTCTGATTAAGACCACTCACTTAGGCTTGGGACGTATTATGCATGTCTTTTAAATGCTTGAACCTAAATGCCCACTCCTGAGGCCTTCCCCTGGCATTATCCCCCAAACCGTACCCAGAGCTCACTACAAGAGTTTTGTTCCCCTTCACTCTCTCCCTTACCTTGAATTCCAGAGTGTTTGTGAAAGGCAACTCTGGTGCACACGCTACATCCACAGCCTTAGCTAAGGACACATTCCGGATTTCAATCCTCTAGAACATGAGCATGTTTCCCTCTGGTGTTTCACCCCTTAGACTTGATGCTCAGCGTCATTTACCTAGCTACATCCTCATCCCATTTTCCTCTCCCTTTCCAAATCTCAACTTCCTGGAACTTTTAAGTTGTCTTCTGCTACTGTAGATACACATCATTTACAAATTTCTACGTCCTGGGAGCCACCTAGAAGTCCACAGGACTCACCCATGCTGGGCTAGAAGTGAGATCTTGAAAGGGATTTCTGAAAATACCAGCGAGGAGGACAATGACTGGCAGAAGAGTTTCTCAGAGAAAAGGTTAAAACGTGTAATTTTTAGCATGCGGTCAAATCAGGACCATGCACCTCACATGTAAGAATGCTATATTATTTAACTTCTCCAATGAGAAGAATTAATACAATACACACAACAATGGATTCCAGCACACCAGTGATCATGAAGACGCCAATGTTTCATTCTGTAATATATGAGAAGGCTGCTGTGAGATAGATCTGACTAGATGCCAACTAGCAACAATCATTCAGCATTACATCTCTTTATGACAATAAACTTGAGGAATGTGTAATGAAAGAGTTTGGCGAACTTCAACTGTGAACCACACATCCCAGCACAGGTTTTCTACATGCTGTTGAGAACCTTGTCAAAAGGGCACATGTGACCTTTCTGAAGCAGATCATCAGGCTTTCCTTCAGCAGTGTCTCTAGGTGGGTTTGAACTGCCAACCTTTAGATTAGTAGTAAAGCACTTAACCGTTTATACCACCTACGGACTTCACTTATTAGATACCAAACCAAACTCTCCACCATTGAGTCAATGCCAACTCATACCCACTGTGGGATTCTGAGACTGTCACTGTGTGTGGGAGTAAAAAGCCCAGTCTTTCTCCCTTGGCACTACTGGTGGTTTCAAACAGCCAACCATGTGGCTCACAACCCAACGTATAACCATTCTACCACCAGAGCTGTTTAATATAGATCTCTTCTTCAATGAGCTTTGGTAGTGCATGTTATAGGTTTGTTAATTTCATCCAGATTGCTAGTTTATTGGCTTAAATTTATTAAAATATTTCTAATGTTTCTTCTAAAGCATCTTCTCTCCTTTATGATGTTGGTAGTTTGTAGTTTCTCTCGCTTTTTCTGATCACTCTGGAGAGTTTTTCAGTTTTACTGATTTTCTTAAGAACTAGCTTTATTTATTTTTCTGTATTGTATTTGTTTTGTTGTTTTACAGTCGAATATTCATTAATTTTTCTTTTTCTCTCTACTCCAGGTTTTATTTGCTCATTTTTTAAAGTCGAAGCTGAAGTCATTGATTTGATTTTGGTTTTCATGCTACAGATTTGGTTTCCCCTTCCACATTTTGATATTATGTGCTTTTAATTTCATTTGGTCCAAACCACTTTCTGATTTTCCTTTCAATTTCTCCTTTGGTCCGTATATCATCTTGAAGCATATTACTTAGATTTCAAATACTATTTGGGATTATTTTCAAGTATTCTAAATGTTCTTATTTATTTATTAAATTGATTTAATTATACTTCGGTTGTGGTCAGAGGCCATACTTTGTATGGGTTGAATCCTATTTTCATCAATTGCAATTTATTCTATGGACAAGAATTTGGGCTTTGCACTTATTCTTGTCCCTTTCCCTAGAATGTTCTTCCTCTAGAAAGCTTCATTGTTTGTCCCCTCACGACTTTCACATATCTCCTCAGATGTTATGTTCTCTGTGAGGATTTCCATAAACAACAAATATAAATGTGTATATAACTGCTCCTGCTGGTCCCCCTCTGCTTTCCCCATTAATTCTTCTCCGTTGCACTTATTATCTGCCTATTTATGTATGTTTGTGCGATTTTTTTTACTTTCTTCCTTTTGTTCAGTTAAATATATACTTCATATAAATAGAGTCTATTTCTATGTCTATTTATACACCTAGAACACTGCCAACCACATAGTAGGAACTTGAGAAATATTTGTTGAATGGATCTCAGTAAAAAGACAACAAAACAACAGCTTGTGAGATAGGAAGGGCTGGTTTTATCACCGGATTTTGTCAACTCGACCACTTGTCTGTCAGTTTGTTGTACAGAGGGGTAGGATACATGTGTTGCTGTGATGCTGTCCACTTCAGGGGAATTAGACACTGAAAACCTTACCGGTGCTATTGAAACATTGTCAGATGCTGGAGACCTAATGAATGGAAGCAGAACAATTTCAAATGACATAGTGCCAGAAGGTGAACTCCTCAAATCAGAAGATACTTAAAACCCGACTGAGGAAGAGCTGCGTGCCCCAAGCAGAGTACTCAGAGTACTGCATAGTGACGTACACGGCGTCGAGTCTGCGCAAGTAAAGCCTTTGGGACCCTCGCTTGTTGCAGAGCGCTCCTCAAAACGGGAAGAAAGACCTGAGAACACCAATTAATTATGAGAAATTGGGATGCGCAAAGTATGAATTTATGAAACTTAGAAGTTGTAGAAAAGGAAATGGGATGCACAAAGATCAATACTCTAGGTGTTAGTGAACTGCAATGGAATGGTGTTGGCCATTTGAAACTGGACATGACTCCCATGAGATATGATTTGCTAAGCCTGGAGTTACAGATTCAAATGGAACAGCATTCATTACGTTCACCTTCAAAAGGGACATTTCAAGTTCTATCTTGAAGCCAATGCTGTCTGTGATAGGATAATGTCTATCCGCATACAAGGAAAGCCAATCAATACAACTATGATTCAAATGTGTGCACCAACTACTATAGTTAGAATTGTCCAACAGTTTTAGTCTGAAATTAATCAAACATAAAATCCAGATGTATTGGTAATTATTGATGTTTGGAATTCAAAAGTTGGAAACAAAGAAGAATGAACAATAGTTGAAAAATATGGTCTTGGTGATACCACTTGGAATGTTTTACCATGCGGGCAAAGTACTGGAAACAATCACCTACCTATGCCAGAACCAGTGGAAGATAACCTCGTGTCCAAACGACTGACAGAGAGCTCTATTTTTTGCCCAATCCAAAGAAAGGGGACCCAACAGAATGCTCAACTTATAAAACTATATAATTGATATCATGTGCAAGTAAAATTTTCCTGAAGATCCACCATCATCGATTGCAGCAGTACATTGACCGGGAGCTGCCAGAGGTTCCGGCCAGATTCAGGGATTCAGAAGCGGGCATGGAACAGGGGATATGATTGAAAATGTCAGATGGATCTTGGTCGACAGCAGAAAATACCAGAAAACTATTTACTTGTGTTTTATTGACTTTGCAAATGCTTGGATTATAATCAACTCTGGATAGACTTGAGAGGGATGGGAATTCCAGCACACTTCATTGTGCTTGAGTCAAGAGATAGTTCTGAAAACAGTACAAGAAAATACTGGATGTATTAAAATTAAGAACTTTGTGCATCAGGGTTGTATCCTGTCACCATATTTATTCAATCTGTATGCTGAGCAAATCATCAGAGAAGCTGGATTAAATGAGGACGAATTAGAGAATGGTTTGTTTACAACCTGTGATATGTAGATGACACAGCACATTTGCTGAAATTGAGGTCTTAATGAAAGTAAAATATATGGGTGTGTGCACATATATATTTATATAAGAAGGAAGAAGTGGTCATCTATATCAAAAGCTGATGGGAGGCCGAGTTATATAAAATTGGATGATTCTCTTGTTATAATTAGTCTGGAGGCTGTGATTAAGATGCGAAAGAAAGAGAAAGGAGAGGGGAGCCCAAATGGTTTCAGTGGCGTTCAGAACATCAGCACAACCTCCCTTACACATCCAACCACTTCATTTAACAGCCCCATCACATAGGGCGGCCTGTTGTCCTGGATTGCACAGAAATGATGGGTTTCATGGAAAAAGAGATTTTCAGGCTACAACACTGTCCAAGGAAGATTGTAATGAGCTGGTCACTATTCTAAAGGAATATTTACCATCTATATGAACCCCAACCCACCACACACACACAGGCATACTGAGAATTACAATTTAATCACACCACTTTGGTTAATTGTCTCGCCAGCCAAGTAAATGATTCTTTTTGTAATAATTAGCCATCTTGGTGGTAATGTGATGATGGATTGGGCTTGAGAAAGGAACACCAAAAAGGTAAGTTAAAACAAGGAGAAAAGCGACACACTATGTGCAATTGTTTAAGATAAAGATGATGCTCTCTCTAAGAAAATTGTCAGTATGAAGGAGAGACTTACGGATTCATTAAGATTTGGTTCCTCATCAAATTGTGAATAAGGGAAAGAAAGATTTCTGAGTTGGGCATGTATGTAAATGATAGTCATTTATCAGGTAAAGGAATATGAGACATGTAAGTTTTGTGAGAGAAAACAGTTTGGTTTTGAATATGTAAAGCTTGAAATTTGAGGAGGTTAATTAGAGAGGTCTTAAGAGCATCCTATCTGAGTTCAAATCCTATGAACTCTGTGACATTGAACGCTCAATCTGATGAATTTCAGTTTCCTCATCTGTCAATAAGTAATATGATGTTGGTATGCCTGATAAGATGACAGCGGGGAACACTTTCTGGCATATAGTGAGCTCCTGTTATTGGACAGAAAGCAGTTAGGTATAGGAAAATGAAGCTAGTTAAACGTACTGGCTGAAAAGATAATAATATGTACAATGAGGAATGAAAAGCCCAATCAAATATAAGAACAAGGAGGTAGGAGATTGAAGAAAGTATGTTTGTATGGGCATGTGCTTGGTGAAAGGTCAGTTTGACTTTATATAAAGCTTTAATAATAACCGGAAAGAAAGTTGTGTACTTGCCCTCATGAAGACCTCACTGAAGGTGTTGGTGCCATAGCAACATGTGGCAAAGAAAGTACGTGGTTCCTGGTCACCAGAAAGAATAGCATCTGGAATATTAAAGATTTGTCATAAAACAAGTAGGCATCTAAGTGAGGTCTCAGCTAAGTCCACAAGAAACACACCTGCCTGTGTGATCCAAGGATTGTGAAGTAAGAAATCCCAATCTGGAGGATGCAACAATAGAGCTTAAAGCTCATTGCAGATAATTATGGACGATTGTGAAAGCCTAGAGCCCATTTGCATGGTCCCCATGTGGATTAAGCCTCTGGTGGGCTCCCTCTGATTATGGACCAGGCAGGTGAATGGCCTTGCTGGCAGAGGGACAGCATGGTGGGGTGGGGACTACAGATGTCGCTAGGTTACAATGTAAAACCTTGTCATTTTGTCTCCCTTTTTACCCATTTTATAATTGTTCCAGTTTTTGATATTTTAGCTTTCTTTTCAATATTGTTGGTTTGGGTGTTGTTTTTTGTTGTGTTTTGTATGCTTTTCTGTATATGAAATCCAGAACGGGTAATTTAAATCTATATGGACAGTAAAAATAATTTTTAAAAAGTGATTGCAAGTAAATGCCATTCAATGCACAACAATTGGTCTCTAGTCACCTGGATTAACAAAGGAATAGGAAAAAGATACGGAATGTGTCTTTAATTGACTCCATGAGCACTATCCCTTTTTGCCATAAGACCAGAAGAAACTGATAGTGCCTGGCTACCATTACTAAACATGTTGATCAACGATTACAGAGAAAAATTCTGATCCCAAGGGGGGAAATGCAGAACAGAACATAAAACTTCATGGATGCTTGAGATTCTGCTGCCATGGACAGTGGGTGGATGAGCCAAAACGATTGCCCTGAGAGCATCCTTAAACTGTAACCAAATTGTCTCCTGGAGTTTTCTTAAAGCCAAACAGAGGTTGAACTTGAGTAGTTAAATAAAAAAGGTCCTGCCTGGAACACATATCACTTGGAGAGTTCAGAAGGGCCCTGAAGAAGTGGTACTCAGTCTTGGATTATGTGGCAGAATAGGTGACAGTGTGTACAACCTTACAAATCACGTGCAGCCACCACTCATCTGTCAGTGGAGCCTAATGTGTAGCTATGATGCTGTAAAGGGTTCAGCAGAGCTTCCAGACTAAGAGGGAACATGAAGAAAGGCCTGGTAATCTATTTCCAACAATCAGAGAACGAACACCTTATTGATCCCAAAGATCCAAACCGCCTCTGATCAGAGGAATGGCACAGGACTGGGTGGCGTTTAATTCGATTGTGCCTGGGGTCTCCAGGAGTTGGGGTGACTCAACAGTAGCTAACAAAACCTCTACCACTCCCCCATACTCAAGTGTGTAATTCGGGGACGTTACACGCTACTTTTCTATTACTCACACGGGATTATTTTAACACGTTCTCTCACCTCGCTCCATGGGGGAGCGTGGGTCAGAAGTTCAGTTACTTGTTACACTGACATAACACCAGTTTACTCACACGGGGATGCAGTTTTCTCTGTCACTCAGTCAGCACATCTTTCACAACACTATCAACTTCTTTTCAAGGAAATATCAGAGCGTTGACTCAAAGAAGACAACACGGACTCTTCTTCATGAAGAACAAGGCATGTCTTTTTTCTTTTTAATCGTTTTATTGGGGGCTCATACAACTCTTATCACAATCCACACACACATCAAGTGTGTAAAGCACGTTTGTACAAGGCACTTCTTAAACTTCAAGCATCGCATTGTTTGCTTCACTCACTCGGCGCAGACCCAGGGCTCTGGTGGAAATATGTACGTAACTGGGCAATTACATTCCTTTGTGGGTAAGAAATTTTAAGAGGCAGTTTTGCTAACAGCTTCAAATTCTTTGTTTAATCTCCTTTGGTGGTTATGAGAATTTATTTCTACTTTCAGTCCTGAAATTAATAACGTTTAGCTCTTCGCTCTTAGTACTTAATATATTGGCCTTGTAATAAAAGTCAATGGTTCTTTATAACCTCTGCCCCCAAACCAGTCTTCCTATCTATCGCCAACGTTATTTTACCAAAGCACAGATCTGATTGTGTACTTTCCTTTTAAAAATCCGGGGGAGCTCCCTGTCACACACAGAATGAAGTCCACATCCCACTGTGTGACGTGCAAGGCCTCTCACTGCCTCTCCCGAGGCCAACTTTCCCGGCACCCGTCGCTCCTGGTATTGCTGGTATTCCCCTCTCCTACCCCTACCCTGGGTTCTCATGCCTTGGCGGCTTTGATCATGCAAATTATTCAGAGCTGATCATCCTTCCATCTTCCTGGAACTGTTTTGAGCACCCGTCAAGGTCTGTTCTAACTGCCCCTTCACGGTCTCGGTACTTGGTCTCTCTGGGCTCTCAGAGCTTCTGATTCATACTTCCTGCTGGTTGCCACCACTGGATGGGCTTCTCCTCTGTAAACAAACTAAAAATCTCACCGCCATTGACTTGATTCCCACCCCTAGCGACTGCCCCTGTGGGTTTCTGAGGCTGTAAATAGGAACAGAAAGCCTCATATTTATACCTCAAATGGACTGGACCCACTGACCTTGAGGTTAGCAGCACACCACCAACCCACTCTGCAACCAGGGTTCCTCTGTAATCAAAGACATATTTTATTAGAAGCATTGAAGTAGAAGTCTTTACAGGATAATACTATGTCCTCTAAATCAGATTAAAAGCAAAAAGTAAAATTTAAAGCTTCCAGGTTATGTAGTCCACAAAATACATTTGCTACTACTGGACATTTTAGATTCCTCAGAATGTAACTATAATTTTGTTTTGAAATTTGATAGCACATGATGAGTTTCCAAATTGGAAATTAAAGCAACTTACCCTAGTCTGAAGTAGCCCTAGAAGAGCACTGGTTATGCATTGGGTTGCAATCCCTGGGGTAGTTAGTTTATTGTGCCAACCTGGCTGATAAACACATGTGGGGTTAATTGAAGGGCGGAGGGATAAATGGCTTAGTGAGCCTTGCCTTTCAAGTTCTCGCGTCTCTTGCTTTCTGATGGTCAGACCAGGGTGCAGCTGCCTTAGCCAGTTCCCTGCTTTAGCTGATAAGGACCGCTTCCTGCAAGACATCCCCAAGGAGAAACCACATGGACCTATGCCAGTGTAGCCCTGGGTGCTGGAGCACCTGGGTGGAGACCCCTGCCAGCGCTGAGATGTTTACACGTTCACTGACTCAGCTTTCCTCCTGCAGTCGGCATCATTGTCTCTTTTGGGTGAGATGGAGGAGAACTTTGTGGATCAGTGTTGGACATATGGGTTAATGTTGGACTTGTGGGCTTGGGCAACACTGGGTTGGTATGTTTTCTTGATGCGCACTTAACCTTTATATAAAACCCTCTCTTATACATGAGTTTCTGTGGATTTGTTTCTCTAAAGTACTCAGACTAACACAATCCCCCAAATCCACAAGGTCCTTAGTTCGAAACTACCAACCATCTGAGATAGAAAAATGGGGCTTTCTACTCCCACAAACAGTTATGGTCTTGGAGCCTTATAAGGACGTTCTACCCTGCCCTATAGGGTCACTATGAGTTAGCAATGATTCAATGGCAATGAGTTTTTATTTTTTAAAATCTTGTCTGGTTTCCCTCTGGTGCCAAGTTCTATTAACCTTCACCTCACAAAACTCTTTAGAAGCAGGCCTCCTTATACTCACTTACAGACAAGGAACCTAGGATTCTAAAGTTAGACTGTGCATTCTGAAGACACAGGGGAGGGCTGGGAAGTACAGGGAATCAGAGCATGAATAGAGAACGGAGCCATAGATGTCTAAAGCCAGACTGGGTTTAAATCCCGGCTCTGCCGATCCCTTTCTGTGGCATCTTTTGCAAGTTAATCAAACTTTCTTTTCTTTACAGGAAAACATAATAATAGTGTCTTCCTTGTAGGTTCTATTCTAAAAGAAATTAAAATTAGACACTATGTATAAAGAACTTAGAACAAAACTTGACATGTTAGTGGGCATACTAGCCCATACCAGTGGCTTCAAAAAGTTTGTGAAAGATTCCTTTATCTTTTGATTTCATTGTGAGATGAACTTTATGAAGCCCCCTAGCCTAAAGTCCTTAGAGGCAAGGATGGAGGATGGCAAGACTGCACCTCAAGCTCCTTGGACAGGTTATCAGGAGAGCCAGTGTCTGGAAAAGCCCTCCGTGCTGGGTAAAGCAGAGGGGCCGTGGGAAAGGGGAGGCCCTCCGCAGGATGCACCGACACAGTGGCTGCAACCATGGCCTCAAACCTAGAAACAAGTGGGGGGCAGTGCAGGTCCAGGGGGTGGTTTGCTCTGCAGTACCTTGGGTAACAATGGGTTGGAAGGAACTTGATGCCACCCAACAACAACAACAACAACAGTATAAGCGTTATTAATTTTATTAACCCTGATTGTGCAGGTAAGCAGGTGGCTGCTGAGTGAGAAGTCACTGTTTGAGTTCACTGATGTTCTGTGGGAGAAAGAGGTAGCAGTCTGCTTCCCATAAAAGTCATAGCTTTGGAAACCCTATGGGAAAGTTCTACTCTGTCCTATAGGGTCACTATGATTGGCATCTACTTGATGGAAACAGGTTGGGTTATTATTAACTTTAATAAGTACCGGACTAAAAAAAAAAAAAAAGCTTCAATTTGGCTCCAGAACCTAAACTGCTTTGTACAAATGAAACTTCCTTCTGCTGCAGCTATTTGCCTTAGATTCAAGAACGTACGAATGTAATGAAAAGCCCTTTTCGTCCTAACTCACACAGATTCAAGCCCTGTTGAAGTATTTTAGTATAAAATGCATGGCTAGTACCCCCTGAGCATGTTTTGAAGAATGAAGACTCTAGAAATGTTAACATGAGAGAGATAAAGTTCTACATCCATCCAGGTGCATGAAAACACCATGGCGCCTATTACAAAAGTTGCTCGTGGTAGTTTTGAATGAGTATAATACATGAGCGCTTCAGAAAACCCATGGGGAAAAATGAAATTAAAAGATAATAGAATTTTCCCGTGAACTTTTGAAGCACCTTTGTATTATTGACATTTGCCTAGTGGAGTTTGGACCATCTATGTGAGGATCCAAACCCAACCCAACCCAACCCACTGGCATTGAGTTGATCCTGACTTTGATTCTGACTTATAGCCACTCTAGAGGACACAGAACAGCTGCCTCGGATTTGGGGGACTGCAAATCTTCATTGAAGCAGAACGCTCTCTTTTTCTTCCTTGGAGCAGCTAGTGGATTTGAACTACCGACCTTTCAGTGGTAGCCCAACACATAACCTACTGTGACATCAGGGCTTCTGCTATATAAGAATGCACGCTTAGAAAAGATTCATGCCAGCCAGGGGATTCCTGTTCCAGTTCATATAACTGTTCTCCCCACCCTCCTTCCTCCATTAAGTTGTGTAGGAAGGTTTTGTAAAGTTGTAGGAGTGTGTCTCTTCCTCCTCAACCCCCTCCTTCTGTTCCTCAGAAAGGGCCCCACATTTGCTCAGGAAGAACAAAGCCGAGGTGAGAGGCAGATAAGAAAGGTGTTATGTTTGGCATGACTGGTTCAGGCTTAAAGTTGGGCCTAAATAGCCATTTAGGGTGATTAAAAAAAAAAGTTCTTTGGGTGGAACTTGCTGTGTCTGCGTCCACATGATAATTAAACAAGCGGCTTCGAAGGTGAGATGAGTTCTCTGA
>NW_022103898.1:64742184-64743149 GCF_000313985.2 Echinops telfairi
GATTCTATATATTTTGACAGCTGGGCACCATCAGCTTTCTTCAAAGGTGGTTCTATTGTTATCTCCACTTTACAGATGAGGAAATTGAGTCCAAGGATTCACTAGACATGACAGTGAGTGACAAGATTTGAACAAGGTGAGCTACCTCCAGAAACGTGAAAACCAACATTGCTGTCATTGAGTCAATTCTGACTCATAGCAGTCCTACAGGATAGCATAAAACTGCCCCCGTGGGTTTCTGAAACTGTAACTCTTTATGGGAGTAAAAAGTCTCATCTTTCTCCTCATAGGTTTGAACTGCAGACCTTGTGGTTAGCAACATAACACATTACCCACTATGCCATCCAGTGACTGACAAAATTTGAACAAGGTGAGCTACTTCCAGAGCCCATCCATAATTATTATTTTGAAAATTATATCTCTGCAGTACCTTCTCCCTTCTAGTAGACTCCTACTTATTCAATCAAGTAGTTTCTTACTCATACTGACCCTGTAGGACAAGTAGGACTGCCCCCCAGGCTTTCTGAAACTAAATCTCGATTGGAGGAGATAACCTTCTCATTCTCCCAAAGAGCTGCTCCTGTGATTTGTCTACTGACCTTGTATTTGGGAATCCAGTACTTAACCCATGGTGTCACCAGGGCTCATTTTTATGATTTGCTCTTCTCAGAGAGGAATAATGACCACAAACATCCGGATTTCTAGAAATGTAGGCTCCTGCCCTTTTAGAGCACTTGGAACTAATTTGAGTGATAGTTTAAACTCATAGACATGTACAAAGCAATCTAAATGTAAATTATGAAGTTTACTTAATAAGGAAAACAATAGAAAGAATCAGTAAGACTACAAGCTGCCGGGATTTAGCAAGAGTAATGTAACCGAGAGAAATTCCTGAAACCCAAATAAAGGCTGAGCATGATAGGGGGACAAGAGGAAAGTAAAAGGAAATAGAGGAAAGAACTAGG
>NW_022103898.1:64744025-64768945 GCF_000313985.2 Echinops telfairi
GGGGGGAGACGTTGGACAGTGTAACATATGACAAAATAATAATAATTTATGAATTATGAAGGGTTCATGAGGGAGGGGGCAGTGGACAGGGAGGGTGAAAAATGAGCAGCCGATATTGAGGGCTCAAGTCGAAGGCAAATATTTTGAGAATGATGATGGCAACAAATGTACAAATGTGCTTGACACAGTGGATGGATGGATTGTGATAAGAGCTGTACGAGCCCCAATAAAATGATTTAATAAAAGACTACAAGCTGGTTGAAATATAGTCAATTAAGGTAGTTTTCTAGCCATGATCCGTGCGTGAGGTATTATAATCCTGAATTCTATGCCTGTGACTATAACCCCATTTTAGATGGTGTTCTCTGCTACAGCAATGGACCAAATTTAGGTGGGAGTAAGTCTTGACCTTAGTAGACGGTGTGAACCAAGTCATGGCCTATCCCTTGAGGAATGATCTGCTAAAAACCCAAAATCGAAGCTATATTAAAGTCATTCCTCTGTGTTTAACAGTCATCTTGGACACAGACTCTCAGAAGAGCACATTGGAGAGCTCTCTCTGAAGTGATGCAGGCAAGACCAGGGGCACCAGAGACTGTGGTGTCGAGACTATGAGAAAAGGCAAAGGGGTCAGGCTGAGACCAAAGACTGAAGCAAAGAAACAATGAGACACAAGAGAAGAAGCGCTCCAAAACTATTGAACTGTATGACAGAGTGACAGGCAGGCTCCTGGCCCATTGTGGCAGAGGCCACGGGACCACATGAGGACAGGAAAGAGACTTCGCTACTGACTGAGGAGAGGGGCTGCTGTGGACCAGTGACTGTACCCCGACTGTTTGCTGATCCTGTCTGACTCCGGCCTTGTGGCAATAGGGGAGTCACAAGAAATCAGAACTAGCCCTTTCACAGGACTTACTCACGAGTTGTTTGAAAGGATTCATAAAAGGAACACACCGCTGGCCAATCTAACAAAGGAAAAGAGAGGGAAGATGCACTAACATGAAAAGAAATGAAAGAGGTGACATCGCAATAGAACCAATGGAAATAAAAGGGTTAATAAAAGAATACTACAAAAATACTGTATTCCAACACATCTGAAAACCTACAAGAAACAGAAAGTTTTACAGAAACACACGACCTATGTAAACTAACACAAACTGTAGTAGACTATTTGAACAGACTCCTAACAAAGAAGAAATCAATCTGGTAATTAAAAGAAAAACTTAATTAATTAAGAAGTCGGGGTCCATACAACTTCACTGTCAAATTGTACCAAACACTCGGAAAAAGAGCTATATGAATTTTACTTAATCTAGTTGTGGCAGTGTCATAATCTCATAGAAAATGGAAATAATGGAAAGATTCTGCAAAGTGGTAGTGCAGATGGTCAACATATAAAAGGTGGCCAACTTTCTTTACATTAACAAAGAAAGAAAAAAACAAAACAAACAAGCACAAAGAAAGCTCTGAGAAGGAAATTAGAAAAACAGTATGATTTGCCATAGCCACAGAAAAGATGAACTATTTAGGAACAGAGTAACCAGACGAACAAAATCCCCAAACACAGAAAATGAGAAGCACCCGCACAAGGACTGAAAGAGACCCATGCAAATGGAAGACTATCCATGCTCATAGACTGCAATGCTCCTGGTGGTGAAAATGTCAATGCTACCCCAAAAGATCTACAGATCAAATAAAATCCCAATCCAGATTCCAACGTAATTCTCTGAAGAGAGGGGGAAATGAATTAACTTTATATGGAAAAGAAAGGACCCCTAATAAGCAAGGCAGTATTAAAGAAGAAGAAAACAGGAGGCCAAACACTTCTTAACCTCCAATCTACTGACCAGCCATGGTCGTCAAAATGGCTGGTACTGATGCAAGACGGACTTACAGACCAGTGGGACAGAACTGAGAACTCAAAGTAACTCCATCCATCTATGGACAGATGATCTTTGACAAAGAGCTTGAACTCATTGAATGGATGAAATCGTCTTTTTAATGAATGGTGCTGGATATCTATTTGCAAAAGAATGAATCAGGACTCATCTCATAACATGGCTCAAAAGTCTATGTCTGTTCATTGAGTGTCTTTATAGTTTTAGGTTTTATATTTAGACTTTTGAGCCATGTTATGAGATGAGTCCTGATTCATTCTTTTGCAAATAGATATCCAGCACCAATACATTACCAAACATAACTGAAAACACACACAGCAGGAGGCAGATTGGATGACTGAGAACGCCTAATGATTAGATACTTACGTGCATCAAAGATTTCATCAAAAGAATAGAATAAGAACCCTACCTTGGGGGGAAATTTACCAATGACTTATCAGACAATAGATTAATATCTGTGTATAGTATCCAATACTTCAACAGTTCAATAAGAAAAAGACAAATGCCAATAATCATTAAAAAAATTCTCATGACCGTTAAGTGTTTGTTGTTGCTGGGCTCCATTGAGTCAATCCTGGGTGCAATAGAATGGAACGCTGCTGGTTCTGCACCATCCTTACATTGTTGCTATGTTTGAGCTCATTGTTGCAATCACTGTGTCAATCCATCTCATCAAAGTCATCTTCTTTTTTGCTCTCTAGGAGCCGTGGTGTAAGGTTTGGGCGTGAGCCATAAGGCTGGCAATTCGAAAGACAGGACCTTCTAAGCCCATAGCCAGTGACGGTCTCGGAGACTCAAAGGGATCTGCTCTCTCCTGCCTAGTACGGTCGATAGGGGGACATTGACTGACTGAATGGCAGAGTGTGTGGTGGGGTCTTTTGAGTCTATCTTACCAAGCATAATGTCCTTCTCCAAGGACTGTTCTTACCTGTTAAAATCGCCAAAATATGGGAGATGAAGTCTTGCCATCCTTCTTCTAAAGAAGCATCCTGTCTATACTTTTTGGAGACATTTCTTTTGTCCTTTTGGCAGCCCATCATACTTTCAATATTCTTTGCCAATACCGTAATGCAACTAAATAGATTCTCCTTTGATTGTTCTTATCCCCCGAATCAAAACAATACACTACCACCTCACCCAGCTGTAATAGCGAGTTAGGGGAAAAAGAAAACTAAATGCTGGCAAGTGCTGATGAGGGCGTGGAGAGACTGAAGCTCTCACTGCTGGCGGGAATGTAAATGGTGCAACCGTAGAAAATAGGATGGGGCTTCTTAAAAAGTTAGAAATAGAAGCACAATATGATACAGAAATCCCACTACTGGGTTTATTTCCTCACCAACATAAGAGCTGGGATATAAATAGACATATCCCCAGCCATGCTCATCACAACATATTCCCAATAGCCAAACGACGGGAACAATCTAAACACTCATCAATGAAAGAATCAATCTGCGAAACACTTCATAACAGAACGTGGAGGACATTATAGAGAGGAACAACTCTTGTATGAAACCTCAAAGAGGAGGGGAAAGAAAGGTAAATTACTAACTAGACAGTAGACACATATTAATGCAGATAAAGAGGAAGGCAATGTGTTACAAGGGAGAGGTCAGCAAAAATGATAGAGGCAGGTGAAAACTCTGGGAGGAGTGTTAGAGTTAAAGGCAACCAAGATTAATGCTGTTATGTTCACAACCCTGAAAATTGCTGATCTACTAGTGGAAAAGGAAGACCAACAAAGAATCAATACCATTGAACTGTGTTGCTGGAGAACACTGAATGTACCACGGACAAACCAGTATGACGTAGAAGTACAGTGATGGTGCTTCTTAGCGGCAAGGACGCTGAAACTCCATCTTACGTACTTCGGACAAGTTGTCAGGAGAGAGAGCCATCTCTTGGGCAGGGCACCGTATTTGGTAAAGCAGAGCAGCAGAGAAAAACAGAAAGACACTCAAGCAGATGGATCGACACAGTGGTTGCCACAATGGTGAGGATTGCCCAGAATGAGGCAGTGTTTCGTTCTGTTGTGCTATGGTCACTGTAGGTCGGAACCACCCGATGGCACCTAGCAACAACTCGTGAGTCATGGACACGCAAACAAGCCGAATCAGTGTGGGAGGGAGAGTGAGACTATACCCGTGGATATGAAGGGTCTTCACAAAGTTTGTGGAAAAATCCCATTATCTTCACATTTCATTGTCTCTATGAACTTTTTGAAGGACCCTTGTAGATACAGGTTTCACAGAGAATAGTTCTATGTGTGTATTTCCATATACTGCAAACATTTCCATGAATGTGGTAGAGCATACAGGAGGCAAAGTTATGAAAACTTCCTATGGATAACCAAACACCTTGAGGGAATGAATCATGGGCCTGGGGTCAATTGGCATAACCTATTACACAAAGTGTTAAACATTCTAATTTGCTGAGCAGTGGCTGGCATCTTAAAAGCTGTGAACTGCCATCTAAGGGACAAGTATTTTTCTCTGACAGTTTGGAGGATGAGAGTGAAGAAAATCAAAGATGCATGAAAACAATGAATCCAATGGACTAATGGACCACATGAATTTCCGTCTCCATGTCACTGAGACCGGAAGAACTAACTGGCGCCTGACTTCCACTCCTGATAGCTCAGAAAAGGATCACATTAGAAGGTCCTGGTTAGAGTGGGAAACAAGTGAAGAATAAAACTCAAAATCATAAAAATCATAAAAAAGACCAGGCAAGTGACCTCACTCCCCTGGCTCAATTTTCAGCCAATGAACGGACAGGGATATAAGGGAAACAATAACATCAGGGAGGTACATACTCCTTAGAGAACAATCAATAATTTGAGGTCAAAAGCCAATATTTATCCAAGGACAAAATTCAGAAGGGTTAGGAAAGGGGAGGAAATAAAAGGGAAACAAGAGGGCAAATGGTACATTGTGGGAATAGCCATCAGTGTCATAGAACAAAATACGTATGAATTTTTTCCAGTAGTTTCATTTATTTGCTTTTCGTCATTTTATTAGGGACTCATACAATGCTTATCACAATCCATACATACATCAATTGTGTAAAGCGCATTTGTACATTCGTTGCCCTCGTATGTATGAATTTTTGAATGGAAAACGAATTTGCTCTGTAAACCTTCACCTAACTCACAATATATTCCTCTGGTTCCTTGAGGCTTCCTCACCCCCACTACCATGACTCAGTGCTGTTTCTCAATGCAGACTAGACCGTATGATGGGTGAGATGGGTGCTCACGACACACAGAATCCAGGAACAGGAGTGGAATAGCAATACCAGAAGGGTAGGGGGATGTGGGGAGGAAGGGAGGAAGGAAGGAAGGAAGGATGGAAGGAAGGAAGGAAGGTGGAACCAATCATAAGGATTAACACATAACCATACACCCTCTCCAGGGGGAAGAATAACAGAAAACATGGGGGAAGGGAGACAGCGGTCGGTGTGAGATATGAAAATAAACAATTTATAATCTATCAAGGGGTTATGAGGGTGGTGGGGAGGGGGGAAAAACCAAGGAGCTGATACCATGGGCTCAATAGAAAATAAATGTCTAGAATAGATGGAAGGCAACATATGTGCAAATTCACCTGACGCAAGCAATGAATGGATTGTAACAAGAGTTGTAAGAGTCCCCAATAAAATGATTTTTTAATGAAATTAATTAGTTAAAGGAAAAAAGTTGTTTCTGAGTGGTACTCATTGTGAATATCTCTTCACACGAGGGACTCGCTCTTCAGTGGGTTCACAGGCAGTGTGATGACCTGGGGTGCGAGTGTCACAGGGCGAAGCATGGCCTGAGAAGTGATGTGTCTGCCCATGAAGCCGGCCTTTAGCTTGACTACTAATCATAGCAAGAATGAAGTGTATTAATAATTCAAGATTATTTGATAAAATTTTAGAGTCATAAAAGAAAAGTGCTTAGCTTTCTGTATCTCCTACCAGAGGGAGGCAGAATGGCTCTCACCATATGGAGCTCCTTTTCCTTGGCAGCACCAACCACTGGGAAGCAGTTCCTTATGAATCTGGAATCTTGGGCTTTGGCTCTTAGAAGGAAACTTGACAGAAATACTTTTCTAACTATGCATGCTACTAAGTCGTGTCATAAAATAAGACAGACAACCACTTCATGTTGAGTTGTTCAGGGGCATTCAACTAAATCCCAGCAGAATAGTCAACGTGTCTGCAAGTCTGAGATCTCCTGGGACAGCGTAGGCGCCTTTCAGCTTGATCCCCTTTGCTACTTTGGGAGGTCCTTCCATCTTATTTTCACTTCTCTACCATTCCCCATTCGACATCCCTCTTTTACCAATTTCCCTTTCTTCTCTATCCCTAAGGGAATGCTAAACAAAATCGAACTGAGTTATGTTACAGAAGGAACAGAAATCTGATTATTGTATATGTAACACATGCTCTTTTCCTTCTGTACTTGATGGTACCTGATGTTATGTGCCATAAATTGGACTCCCCATAGCCTGGAACTGCGTCATGCATGTGAAGTGATGATAATAGGTATTGCCAGTGATCTGTAAACCCACGCTTATTGAATATGATTGTGTTTTGCAGTGTAATTGCATTTGTAGTGGTTTAAGCATTTGTTGGTGGTCTGAAACACTTCATAAAAAATGCTTGGTGTTCTATTTTAAAAAACCAGACACTGAAAAGCCTATGGAACACAGTGCTACTCTAACATACTTGAGATCATCATAAGTAGGCGTTGAAATGATTTCCGTTCTCCACTTTATGAAGACTGCTGTGAACTGCACATACTCCGCCCACTCCTGCCCTCACCTTCAATTTAGGGAGCAAAAGGAGAGGCTGTATGCCTATGGCTTAGCATAGCTTTGCCACCTGGATTTAACAGCAACTTCTCTGTTGAGGCCAACACATCTGTATAGATTCACTTCCACTCCTCATTTCAGGCTGTGTTTCAATCCACGTCCTGGAATCAAGGCAACTCTCCTGAAGGCAGAGGACCTGCTCATGTACCTCTTGTCTTACCCTCCGTGCCAGCTTTGTTCATCATCATATGTAGCTTCAGTATCTATGAGTATATCCCCCAGACCAGGGGCTTCTGATGTTCCTATCTCTATACCACAGTGTGATAGTTACATAATCTGTTGTCAAGTTGAGAGGATTAAGAGTAAAGGGGTGGAATTTAGCCTATCAGGTGGCAGCTTGGTGACCTCATTTGGAGACACTAAGGTGATAAAGAACTCTCTTGATATGGGACACAGGCTCACTCCCTGAGAGACTTTGCAGTGGACAAGCCACATGGAGACATGCTGATGGGAGCCCTAGCCTCAGAACGGAGAAGCCAAGTGGAGATCCCTGTCAGCGCTGAGATGTTTAAAACGCCACGGGGTCCACAATACTTTCCAGCCAATGGCCTGCGATCATCCTGCATTCGGCATCGTTGTTTCATGAGTCTGAAGAGGAATTCATAGATTGGTATCAGACATATGGGCCAAAACCAGACTAATGGACTTGATGTGGACTGCGCTGGGATGTTTTCTGAATGTTCGATTGCTCTTGTATATAAAGCTCTTTCTTATACACATCAGCATGTTTATAAATTTGTTTTTCTATCTACCTGGAGTAACACACACTGGAACCCACTCCTATCATCAGGCTCTTCATCTAGAAACCTGGAACCCTTTAGCCTCAGAATCTTTTCATCCATCTCACCCATCAGAGATTATTTTTCTTATACCTGCTTTTCCTTTAAAAAACGTAAATCCTCCCAGGGTTAAACATTTTAAGCTATCAACACAGAATCATAAATAATCTTTCACGGTTCCTGCTTTTAATTTCTTCTAAGATTGATGAGGGTAGTCATCAAAGACTTAAACTAGCCACATAAGAACTAACATCTTCCACAGCAATGGAGGATGTTGTAGATGGTGAGCACTCATTGCTTTTTCTTTGCTTCACCTCCCACCCCAGGCTAAGGAGTGGTTACTAAAGGGGGATATTGCTTAGAACACGGGTGGCAGTAAACAGAGGATACCAGAGCGAAGGTTCCTGATGCTTTTAAGTGGAGAAGAGATTTGGGGGGGGATCAGTTTTGGCACAGATCTGTGATCGGGTTTAGCACTAAAGTCTAGGAAAGCCGTCGACATTAGAAGTCTAAGAATTCAGTGCAGAGAAGAGGCAACTGGAAGCATCTAGCTTGTTGCTAGATTCTGGTCTGAAGGGAACTCAAAGGTTGTTTGTTGAAGTCGACCTAGAGTCACCTCAGACAGAAAGCCTGATGATTTACTTCCAAAATAACTAGCCATTGTAAACCCCTTTGGGACCCAGTTCTATCCTCACCTACGGGATGGCCCCGTAAGTTGGAGTCAACTCAATGGCACCAGCTGGTGTGGCTGGAGGTGAACTTGATTGCCTCTGCGCACATCATGAACAGTTAACGAGAAAAGACTGGAGTTCAAGATTGTGTGTCTTGGAATCTTGATTCTGTAAGACCCCCAAGGCAGCTGAGCACGGTGGTTAAGAGTGTGGACTCCGGAGTCAGAGGACTTCGCCTCTCCTGCAACCTTGTCAAATGGGAATGAAAACAGTCACCAGTTGGGAAGAGTAAAAGCACATCAAGTCCACAGCCACTCTGTTTTCTGGATTTTACAAACTCCTTTCTGATGACAATGTACCCACTGTGATGACTACGTGTTGAATAAGAAGGGAAGCCAGGTTATTTGATTGGAAGGACTCATATAGACAGTCAAGGGTTTTTGTTTTGCTTTGTTTTATAAGCATTAGCATAGACCATTCAACATCTCAACAATGTCAATTTCTCTTATACCTAATGTATGATCTAATGGTCATACAAACTGCCTCGTGCCCCTGCTGGAGGTCATTGCCAATGAAACATGGCTAGAGTGAAAGTTTGAAAAACTCCCATGCCAGGCATTCCCCCAAGTCATTACTTCAAGTTTCATCAAAGGTGGGTCTTACACTTTCCGTTAGAGACAAGTAGGGGACAGGGAATATGATCGCATTTAGGAACTGGAGCTGTGATGGTGGGACCACCCTTGCACAATGAGATCCATAGAATTTTCATGGACTAATTTTTCAAAAGTAAATCACTAGGTGTTTTTTCCTACTTTGTCTTAGTCCTGAAGGCCCATTGAAACCTGTTCAACATCACCACAACATAAACGCCAACAGACAAGTGGTGGCTGAGGTTGAGGTACACTGATCAGCAAACAAGGGCGGTTCTCCCACATGGTAGCAAGTGTGCTACCCCAGAACCACTTTGGAGGCATCCCGACTTAGGGAACGTGTAGAACAGAGCATCTCAAAAGAGGCAAATCAGGAAGGTGGATTATCTGCCAACCCATCCATCCATTCAGAGCGAGAGTCTGAGACTAGTTTTTCCTGTTACTTTAAAAAATTAGATCTTTAATTGATACAACAAAAGACATTTGGCATGCAGAGTAAAACCAATTAGGAGGAAAGAAAAACAAAACAGGCTATAATCCACAATCTAGTAACAGAGAATACAAAAACAAAAACAAAAAACAAAACTCACAGCCGTCAAGTCAACACAGACACTTAGTACCCTGTCTATCAGAGGAGAATCACCCCTATGGGTTTTGGAGGCTGTAACTGTTTATGGGAGTAGAAAGCCTTCTCCCCAATAGAAGCCGGTAGTTTCGAACCGCTGACCTTGCGATTAGCAGCGGAATGCATAACCACTGTACAACAGGGGATAAGGAGAGAGAAATGTCAGAGGAGAGTGTGCAACCTTTCCACATTGAATTGATAAGAGCAGGCTGGCCTCTATTTTTCCCCTGATGATTTACACACACACACACACACACACACACACACACACACACACACACACACACCAATAAACCTTTCCAAACCCAATCAAAATCAATTATTCTAACCCAGAAAGGTCTGAGAAAGCCGGACAAGAAATAGGAAGAAAATAGCTCCCTCTTGCTTTGGAATCTGTTGTCTATTCCTTAGCTCTCTCCTCGCCCTCTCTCTCAGAATAGCCTCCTGTCTCACAGGTTGAGCAGCACGTGTGGCTGGCAGACCAAGGGTGACTCTTGGTTCATAAGGTTGGCTGCCTCTGTGAGGTCCCAGCAGCACTGATTTTGTAGGGTGGTCCAACTCAGGGAGGGAACCATAGCCAATGGGTCTCAGCCATTCTGCGACCTGGCAGCAGTCCGTTTGACACCAGCATGTATAGGTTTAGTCTGATTGTTTCTGTTCACTTGAGGTTTTTTTATGTGAGAAATGTTGTATATACACATAGGTACATAGATTTTGCTCAATATTTATTAGGCAAAATTTTCTGCTCAATAAAAATTGAGCAAAATCAAAGTGAAGCTATTGCCAGTGTACAGCAGATAATCAATAGATGAAGGATGGCATTTGAATTAGGAATTGACTGGAATGTCATGTCCAGATGCATTTCCTGGTCCTTTGAGTCCATACAGTTTGAAATATGGTGTCTGTAGGAATGTAGTCAGCACTCACAGTTTCAGGTTACTTGGGGGGATTTACAGTATGTAAAAGAAAATAAGAAAAACAGTATTCATTTCTGAGGGAGACCACAAAAGAAAGCTCGTATTTACAGCGGTTTTTAAAAAAAACTGCTTCGATTCTTAGTAATCAATTGCTGAATAATTGAACCACAACCCACAGTTCGATTAAACTAGGTCAAATTGAAGGTTTGTGCTACTTGACATTTTGTAAAGTGGGCTTGTGTGGTGAAAAAGCACCCCAGAGGTACTGCTAACCTAACCACTCAATGAGACTGTTATTTACTCTAAATGTGCCTCTAGTCATGAGAACTTTCCTTGTCCCTGTACTTGAGGATGCAAGTAAATCTCTTCAATATCTATATAGCCTGGATACTTAAAAGGCCCAGGGACTAGGTCCAAATTGATTGAGGAACTTACTTGACCTTCCTTTGCCCAACGTTCCGCATCTATGAGCCTAATAACAAGGTCCACTTTATAGGGATGTTGTGTGCATTAAACAATACAAGAGGGCTTCTAAGCGTTTGTGGGAAATCCCATACCCTTTCATACCATTTTCCCCATGAAGTTTTGCAGCCCCTTTGTATAAGTGACACTTTACAAAGAACCAGACACTCAGTAAGGACAAACAGTAATTCCTAATTTGAGTCTAGAGTCCCTGGGTAATGGAAACAAGCAATTCATGTGCTCATCTGCAAACCCAGAGGTAGTAGCTCTAGCTTTCCTTCGAAAAAAGGGCCGGTGATCGACTTAAGAAAAATTAGCCATTGGAAACCCCGAGACCCATGGCACACACTTCTACTTCAACCCACCTGGTGGCCATTAGTTAGAGGCAACGTAATGGCAGAATTGGAAGGAACTGATATTATTTAAGTCGAGGAAAGTTGTCATCGTTCCCATCTTGCACAGAACAGAAAAAGAAACTGAACTATTTAAGTGATTTCTTAAGGGCCCGATCTATCCACGAGGTCTGGCACATCGAAGTACCAGTACTGTCCTATTCCTCCAATTCCCCTAAGATGGGATCAAAACAAGGCAAGAATTCAGAAACTTACTGAAATGAAAGCATTTCCTACCATTGTGGGTGGAGAGGGGGCAAGTTCTGACAGGTTTATGCAGTCAACAATAGTTTGTCCGACTATGGGAAGGGCCTAAGGGGTAAATTTGGGTGGCCTCAGAGAAGCCGGGAGAGAGTGGAATGTTCTGAGATGACTACTGAGGAGAATGACACAAAAAGTGTGTTCAGTGTTGATGGGATGTGCAAGGTGTAGACCGTTCAGTTTGACATCAGGAGGGTTGAGAAGACAAAAAGGCAGCAACCTATTTTGCCTTCCATTATTGATTAGGAATATTGTTATAGATTTCACAGTACTCCCCAAAAGCTATGAAGCCTCAACCCCTGTCCCTTTGATTATGACCTTGCTTAGAAATAGGGTGCTTCTTTTGTTCTGTTCATGACATCGTATCAGAGAAAGTGGGCTCTAATACCTAATCCTGTCTGAGTAGTGTTTCATAAAAGAGAGTAAACACACACAGACACACATGGGGTAAGATGATGGGGGCAGAAACTTATACTAAGCTGGGACCTCCCAGGCTGCCAGAAGCTACCTCCTTAGGACTGAAACAGTCCAAGAAGGACCTTCCTGCAGAACGGAGGCCCTGCATGGAAATGGACACGTTTCGCCTCCTGAACTGTGACAAAATAGATTTCTATTCTTTTAGAGCCACCCACTTTACATTATCTTGATACGGTAGTTCTAGGAAACAAAGCTTTTTTTTTTCAAACTGGAGTGTGAAGACCAGGGTACCATGGATATATTCTTGTAGCTTATCAAAATTTATTTTTCTTGAAAAGATGTTTGTATATTATTTGTTGTTGAGCATGCTACACAAATCCCATCTCTGTGTGGGATAGATGATTGCATTAATAGACACGGACCTCACGTTAAGCCAAGGAAGCCTGGTGGCTGAGTCAGCTAGACATTGGACTGCTAACTGCTGGGTCGGTAGTTTGAAACCACCAGTTGCTCCTTGAGAAAATGACAAGGCTTTCTACTCCGGTGAAGAGCTGCAGTCTCGGAAACCCACAGGAGCAGATTTGCCTGGCCCTGTTCCGGTGCTAGGAGTCAGAATGGACTCGATCGCAAACAGTTTGGAATCTGGGGGTTTTCACATTAATCCAGACTTCTAAACTACTCTTCAGATGAATCCTTTCAGTTATGCAGAATTCAACTGCTCTGGTATGGTATGGCTTACTCGAAGTGATAAACATTGCACAGTTCAGGTTTAATTCTGGTCGTATTCGCAGAAGTCCTTAGGTATAGCCATATACATTCATTTGAAAGGACTTCAAAGAGTTCATGGAAAAATCCTGTTCTCTTTTAATTCAACTTTTCCACGAACTTTCTGAAGCTTCCCTTATGTGTAAAAGTTAAATATGAAAATAACTCCATCACTCGGAATTGAAATACATGTTAATTGAGCTATTGTCACTCTCGGTGTGTGCATTTTGCTATCAACATTTTCCAGTTATTTTTAACATTAGAAGGTTTCTTCCATTTTATTTTTAATTAGGGTAAATTTTCTTTCTGTGAGCATCAAATGTTTGAATATTGAGCCATCTAAGTCTTAGCTCAGATCTCAGCACAGCCTGCTTCCACAGTGTTTCTCCCTGCACGGCATCCACATGAGGAGAGAGCCCGAGTGAATGGGAGCCACCCAGGAGGAGGAACCTGCCTTTGTAAATGACCATGGGAAGGGGAGCGGCCTACAATCGAACACTTGCTCACGAACTACAGAGCAAGAAGCGACTTTCATTATGCTCAGTTACAGAGTTTGGATTCTGTCTTCTGAAACCTTCCCAAAGGGCAGATTGCCTACTTTCTACCTTCCTAATCCAATAATTCAGGGACAAAGCAGGTGTTCTGATATCGATACAGCTCAATTCTTCACTGAAATCACAGAATGCCTTCCTTCCCTGGAAGACACGTCCACATTCAGGGATCATAGTCTACCTCTCTTCGCAAACCAACAATACAATTAGAATAAAACATATGTGTCTACGTGCCAGTTATTCTTCAAATAACTTTACATATGATCTCATTTCTGTTTCCTAAGACTCTTCTGATCTTTTTAACCCTCACATGAAAGATGACGACACTGAGGAGACCACAGCAAGGAAGGTGGATAACTAGCCTAAGATCAGAGACCCGCCAGGTGTCCATGTTTGGAACCTAGATAGTTAGACTCAGCAGCCTACTTCTTCAAAGGTGGATTTCCAACCACTGCATCAGTTAATCTCATACTTCATTCAATCCATTTGACACAGGTAATTTAAGATGCATCTTCTTACAGTATATTTTCCAAGTCACCTGTTTCTTTATTTCCTTTCTCCCGTTATGCCTATGACTATTTTCTGACTCTGTCTTGTCTCTGAAACTACCATCTTGTTGATTGTATTTCCCTTTATCTTTCCATTTACCAGAGATAAATAGTTTTTCCCAAAGCATTTCCTTTCAATTTTACATCATAATTTAAAAAGGTTATTTTAGGCAATTTCCTGAAAATGGGATTAACCATTACCATATATGATTTCAAAAACTGTCCATGCATATTTGTAGTTCCTCAGGAATTTTAACTGAGCTTTAATTTGTGGGCAGGAGAGCGTTAAAAAGTTTCAGAAATGGTAAAACTTCTACCAGCTATTTTTGCAGTTTTAAACTGAGGCCATGTTTTCTCACATTATTTTACTCATTGGTATTTTTGTGACTAAACTTGGTTATTGAAACTCAACACAGTAATACATTTATCTCTTTTTCAAATCCCTACATGTGAAGAGAGGAGGCTACCCATTTGCTAAAAGCCTCTGATCTGTCTAGGTTCACCGATCATTTGTAGTGTTGCCTCATGTAAGGAGAGCTGCCAACAGAACAAGGAAGTTAGCGAGGAAACGCCTTAGCATCAAGGAGGACAAGACTTTGTCTTGCTTACTTTTGCTTACTTTGAATGAAAGAGATCCATCCCTGCAAAAGAACTGGATGCTTGATAAAGTACAGGGTTCATGAACAAGAAGATGCTCCGTAAGATGAACTGGCACAGTTTCTACAGCAATGGGCTCTCATGGGGTGCCATGTGCCTGGACACTGCTTTGGTCCATCGTACATCGGGTCAGTAAGGGTCGAGGCAACCACTTCAATGCCTTCTGGGGTCTTTCCTACGTGTCACATGCCCTTCTAAGACTTAGCACCCATTAAGTCCTGTAACTCTCAAAATAACTCTCTTTTGAGTTAAACCTCATATTGACCATCACTTAATAATGAAAACTAAAGCACATAAACATGAAGGAACATGCCCAAGTTCCCATAGCAAGGCAGGTAAAGGTACTGGGTCATGAACCTATGCAGTTTGGCTTTAGGGTCCGTATACTTATCTATGATGTGCCTACACACAAGCTGACTTTTCATCTGCAATACTCTTTATATCTCACCCACCCCCATACCTCAGCTGGTAAATCCCTTGGTTATTCAGGTCCCACCTCACATGTCATTTATTCTATGAAACTTAGGCCGATTTCCAAGATAAAAGATAAATCGGGAAACTGTAGAAAATGGGTTTGAGTCTGATGTGTACCTGGAGGGAATGAACATGGGGATAATGCCGATCTCAGCCCCTTTGAAGAGAGCTGTAACATGTGAGATGCAAGGATGTTGTAGGAATATGCTTAGAAAGAGAATGGCTTTAGTACATTAGAGTTAAATAAAAATGTCTCTGTGAACTCTGAACTTGCTCTGTCACTGAAGAGTTGGGCAAACCTCACATACCACTGCTAACGCCTGATTGTTAGCTCTCTGTTCTGCCTCTCCCTTAAAAGGCACTGGAGCGCTTTGAAGACTTGAGGGCACGTTGTATTGTTGCCAGAATGCAGAGATGTTTTCAAGTGGTGTCTAAAATCATGCTGAAAGGACAAGAGGGCCAGTTTTGGAGGATTTCCACTACCCAACTGGGAACAATTTTAGCATTGAAAAATAATTGTTGATAGGCAGGATGAAATCAAGAGAAGGTATACATCCATAATGATATTTAAAATGAGAAAAAATAACATTTGTAAAAAAGACATGGTAATGCAACAGAAGATGGAAAATAAATCCATGCGCTTAATTTTTATTAATTTTAGCAGAAACATCAAGTTGACATGTATAAAAGTTGTATTTTTTCAATTGAGTATATAGTTCCTTTTATAAAGCATAGACATGTTTTTCTTCTTTTATGTAGAAAAGGTAGGCAAGGAATTGTGAGTAATTTCAGTAGTCCTAAAATAGTGTCTAGTAGAAGAAAGATTGTGACCAGATGTGTAGAAACAGATGTGTAGAAACAGGACTTTGCAAAAAGACAGATACATCAAATTTCTCAAAAATAGACTGTCATCTCCCAGGAAACATAATTTCTTAGACAGCTGGACCAATTACCAAGAGATGTTAACCCAGCATTATAAGTTCTAATACTACTAACAAATCATGCTACTAAAAAATTATGTGTGATAATGAAAGGACAACAGATTATCTATTGTTGAGCAAATGAACCTTTAACAATATATCGGTTCAGGTAAACATGCCAGATCACAAAGCTGTGTTATAGGCGTGTGTTTGAAAAGATCCATTCTCCTCATAAGACTTCCTTGATTCTAAAAAAGGGGAGAGGAAGATACCAGTTTGAGTTTCAAGCACATGAAAATTTAAATAAGACCCCAGGTCCTGGCCAAGAATTAATTAATAAATAGAGCTACAACCCTCACTGGTCTAAACAATATTACTGTTTTGCAGAGTTTAAAGATAAATCTAACCCTAGGAATGCATAAACAAATATGAGGGGGCTTCAAAAAGTGTATAGAGAAATTCTATTATCTTTAAATTCCCTTTTTCCACAAACTTCTTAAACCCACCTTGAATAACTAATGTAAAAAAAATAAATTAACATGCTTAGTGTGAATATAATAATGCATCTTTTAATCATTTGCTTTGCACTTGTTTATTAATCCAACTGCCTGCTTCTAATGTGCAAAGAAATTAATGTGTTTTATTGCATATATTGCTCATTGTCAGCTCTCTTCTTCCTGTCCTTTCCAGCCTAGTCTTGTAAGTCAGCTCTATGAAGACCAAGGGTCACAGGTTTTTTTTGATCATTGATATATCCAAGCACCCTCCATCACACAGTAGATGCTCACAAAATATTTATTGAATGATTAAAGAAGCAAATGTCTGCTTTTAAGTTTCTCGAGTTGCTTTCTAGAAGGTCAACACTTCAGTCTTACGACTTGTGAAATTTTAATTAGAATTTGATTGCGTTTTAATCAACATAATATGTTTAAGAGAATTTCTAAGTGGACCCCTGGTGGTAAGCATTTGACCCAAAGTTTGGCAGTTTGTTTGCTCCCGTAAACATTCATAGTCCAGGAAATGCACGGGAACGATTCTGCTTTGTCCTGTTGGGTAGCTGTGAAGTCAGAATCAACTTGATGCCATTGGGTTTAGTAATCAGCATATGCATTGTCTTTAAATGCTTAGAAAGAACATTAAGACATTTGCTTAATAAATTGAGAATTAAATAAAGCATAAACCATAGCATGCCTTCTTTCCATACCCAGGAACACAATAGTGTGGGATGGGGGTGGAAGCCCACTCTCTTCTCCATGGGAAGTGGTTTCCTCTATCAAGAAGTTAAAGGGGGCTCAGCAGCCAGGACTTCATGAGGGCGACACTCACTTCCAGGAGTGACTGAACCAGCTCATGCTTTCCTCATCGGGCTGCTTGATGCATGGGCTTAACTAAGACTCAATAACTCAATAACTTCTCCAGAGAGACAGGTGCAAGCAGAGACTGGTTCTCTGTGTGTGCATGTGCGACGGTGTGTGTGTGCTTGTGTGTATGTGCACATGCTTTACATGCTGCCCCATGGCTAACTTAGTAGGAGTGTATCGCAGTAGAGACCTTTTGAGGGCACCCAGCCCACGCTATGAAGTAGCTGCTCCTGGAGAGATTGCCCTTCTACAGATTTTAACCAAATTGATGTCAAGAAGAAAGCAGAGAGTTTTTCCTCTGGAGGCTAGGCCCAGGCTTTCTTAGCCTTGTTCTTTGGTTGAGGGCACTGTGATTGAGGGAAATTGAGAGTAGCAGGGATAGTATTTTAGAATTTCTCCGTGCTCATCTTCCTTTGTGGATGAAGTAGCTTTACTCTCTGCAGCTTGCCCACTTTTGTGGCTTTAGAAAAGGAGACTAAACATTTCATCTCAGAAAGGATCTCAAAAAGGAGCTAGAAAGGGGATAGTAAAAGAAGCTGATTATCATATCAAAAAGCAGTGGAATGCTTGCCTTTTCAGTCAGGGGACAGCATGTGGGTGTGGAGAAGACAATTCTTGGGGAAGCAGGTGTTTCAGACATCCATCCTAATCAGCAAAGTCCAGAGTGAAGTCCCATGTTGCCTCTATCGCCCTTTGGAACTGTGGGAGGAAAGGACCAGATTGGGACGTTCTTTGCCAACATGTGAGAGGGTGGAGGAGAGATGACCCTGGCAGGTTATTAGAAGGATGAGCAGAACTTGTGATTCCCAGGCTTCTGCAAGGTCCCTTTAAGTCAGTGAGTGACTAAGCGTTGTAGAGTATTAGAGAAGCAGAAGCTTGAGGAGGATCAAAGATGCTGCGGCATGAGAAAGCCCATTTACAGCGAAATGATGAGGATCCGATGGTGTCTCAGCCAAATGCCTCAAAGACCTGTGTGGTCCCAGTGACACATCAGCGGGGGAAACCAGACCATCAGCTCTGCCACAGAGACCACCGCAGCCCCAGTAGCTCGGCAGAGCGTATCCTACCTATGGCTGTCACGTCCGCCCAGCCTCTCTCTAAAAGGAGCCCCATGCTTAGAAAGAGCAGAGGAAGTGGGAAAGATTTAGCATCTATCTAAATGCAAATGCGTTCTATCAGAGTCTGTTGAAAAGAGATTTTAATACCTTCCATCGGCAAGTCTAAGCAGCCCTTGTGGTTCAGTGATCAAGCACTGAACCACTAACGGAAAGATCAGCAATCGGAGTCCATTAGCAGCTTTGTAGAAGAGAGATGCGGTGGTCTGCTTCTGTGCAGACGTACAGCCTTAGGAATATTACTGGCACTTCTCCTCTGGCCTCAAGGGTTGCTATGAGTTGGCATCAACTCAATGGCAATGAGTTTGATTTGGTTCACGTAATGGTAAATTTAGTGGAGTTTCTGTTTCCTAGGTGTTTTATGAAGAAAAGCAAATCTTTATAAAAAAATAAAACTATATTTTTGTCACACATTTCAGAACTAGTTTTAAGTTTTACCTTTGTTACCTGAGGGACATCTTTAAGGCCATTGTTTCAACTTCCTGATATTACTGTAACACAAATACCCCAAGTAAGTGCCTCTGAATTTTGGAAGCCTCTAGTCAAAATCAGGCTCTCAGTCCTTCCTAGTGTTCTGTAAGTCTCCCTCCTAGTGACTGGTACCTGCTGGCATTCTCATATGTGTGAACAACTCTCACATGGCCTCTCCCTTCTGCTGTGTGTGCATCTCTGTGTCCAATCTGCTCTTTTAATTATTTGGAAGTGATTAGATCTAGACCCCACTAGCATGAGAAGGTCTTGGTTATCGTCTAATTAGCATAGAAAGAAAATCCTATTCCCAAATAGGACTATTTCCATGCCCTCAGTTAGCAGGGCTAGAGACCAGCACATATTTTGGAGGAACCCAATCCAATTCAGAATATCCATTCAGATATTGAAGATGTGACCTTAATGTCAATCCAGGTCTCTAAATTGAAACTCTTTCTAATATATCTCAGCCTCTTTTTGTTGCACCTTTGTGTTGCCAACAAACTATTACTGCACAGGAACTAGCATACCATTAGGCATTCCTGAAAGCGATGAGTTCTGTGAGCACTGGAGCAAGGGAAGCATTCGGTGGTCTGCTGGGAGGAAGGGGGGCAGGATGTTTATGTCAAGGAGCACAGAGCACACAAAGAGGTGAATGGGATGGGAAAGTGAAGTCTGTTCACCTCATGGCCTTGTTTTGCTTTTGCTTTTGTGTCATTTCCAATGGGCACCAAGTGTTCCGATAGAACCAACTTCTATGGGTCCACACAGGTCAGATTTTAGGTGAGTCAAATGTGATATACATAGGTTTGTGGGCGTGCGTGTGTTTAACTCGATTGATTTCATGAGCTAGAGTGAATAGGAAGCAGCCATGGTGAAGGACATCATGCTTGGTAAAGTAAGGGGCAGGAAAAGGGAGGAAGACCCTCAAGGAGATGGATTGACACAGTGGCGGCAACTATGGGCTCAAGGTGAGGAACGATTTGAGAAGGGCACAGGACCAAGCAACGGTTCATTCTGTTGCCCACAGAGTCACTAGGAGTCAAAGCTGACTTGATGGTACCTAACAACGACACGGTGATACAGTAGTTGATCACATAGGTGCCAACCATAAGGCAATGGTTCAAATCCCCCAGTTGCTCCCAAAAGAAAAGATGAGCCTGTCAGCTATTCTTAACATTGCAGCCAAGGCAACCCGGCCTATGGGGCAGTTCCACTGTCTTCTAGGGTTGGTGTGAGTTGTAATCTATTCAAAGCCAACTTTCATTTTCTTTTACAATTCCATTAAGAAAGGAGGTGTCTTCCCAAGGTAGTACAGAAACAAGAACAACCAGATTCCAAAGGCAGTTTTATAATCGGGGCTCTGAATCCAGGCCACGGGTTTCTCAGTTTGCCCTGGTTATTAACCAGAAATTGGCAGCTCACCTCACCCAGCAGCACCATGGGATAAAAGGCCAGTAGTCCGGTTTCATAAAGATGGCATTGCCGTTCGTTGCTGTGGGGCGTATTGTGACTCGGAATGACTGCATATGCACAGTGGAAGTGCATGCCGTGAGGGGTTTCGAGACTGTGACTCTGAAAGAGGATCACTGTGCTGGTCTACCGTGGCGCTTTTGAGTGGCTGTGAACTGCCAACATTCAGTTCCTGCATGAATTGGTTGCTAGCAAAGGTGGTATAGCGGTTGCATTTTGGGCTGATAACTGAAGTGGTTACACACTGGGCTGCTAACTGCAAGGTCAGCAGTTCAGAACCATCAGCCACTTCTCAGGAGAGAAGGCTGTCTATTCCAGTAAAGAGTTACAATCTCAGAAACTCACAGGGGCATTTCTACCTTGTTCTATTGGGTTGCCATGAGTGGCCATGGACTTGATGGTGGAGAGGTCTATGCTGTTGCTTTTGTTTTTAAGTCCAGGGCTTAACCATGTGTGTCTCCCAGGGACTCTTCTGTAAAGATGGCAGCCATGAAAACTCTAGGCAACTCAATTCTACTCCTTAAAATGAGACCCCCATGAATCAGAACTGGTTTAATGGCCATGGGTTCATTTAGTTTGGGTTTGGGGCTTAACATCATCCACTTCCAAAGAGAGATTAAAAAACTGGAAATGTCAAAGAGATGAAATAATGAGATGTTTTAGGTTAAAATGACTGCTAGTAATTTTGAAATCACATAAATCTTTAGCACAGCATAAAATTTTATTGAATATAATTATGTTTGGGATTATTACTGAAAAAGGAACATCATTGTTATCTCCAAATATCAGAATAACGTAGATAAGCACACTAAATAACAGACACCTTTCTTCCCATCTTGTTCTTATATCCAGAGTAATTATAAAGCATTTGGGCTGACCTGAAAAGATAATTACTTCATCTCTCCAGCTGATATTTACCTGTTTAGAGAAATCTGAGGAAATTTAGAGAAACAAGCATTTTGGGGGAACTTCTAGTTGCATTGGTCTTTCAAACTACACAATGCAGTATTAATCATGGTTGCCCTGAAACCAGAGGACTGTTTTGAATAGAGTAAGTAGTTCCAAACCATAACTTTCTTAAAATTTCTCACGTACAAAATACACTCAAGAGAGAAAGAAAAGATCCCAATGTAGCAGTTGAGGTGCCGTCTCATGCAAGGAGCAGGCACTGGCTGGTCAGATGTGCATCCTACTCTACTATGGTCTGCTCACCCTAGCTCTTTCTACACTGACAGAATCAGTGGCAGAATTAAAATAATCCCACACGTCACTAACATAAATAAATCACTACCTCTTCCACATACATTCCTGGTTGGTGCGATGCTCTGCATTGAACTACTAAGGAGGCCTATGGGTGCTGTTGGGTAGGTGTGGGGCTCCTAATACAAGGTCAAAGGTTTGAACCCCACAGCTTCTCCAAGGGAGAACGACGAGGCTTTCTGCTCCTGTGAAGGTCCAGAGCCTTGGAAACTCATGGGGGCAGTTCTGCTCTGCCGTAGGGGTCACTGGAAACTCATGGGGGCAGTTCTGCTCTGCCGCAGGGGTCACCGTGACTCAGAATTGACAGGATGACAGGGAGTTCTATTCCGGAAATGCAAAGAAAGGTTGACGGTTGGAACCGACTCCGAGGCACCATGAAGAAAGCCTAGCAATTGGTTTCCATAAAGATGACATCCGAGGAAACTGGATGAAGCCGGTCTGCTCTATGGAGAGCACTCGGGTTTCCCACGAGTGGGAGCTGACTGGATGGCGAAGGGCTTGCTGGTTTTGCTTTTTTGTCTCTACATGGATGGGAGTAAGTGAAAAAGCACTGCCACAAAATCGTAGAAACCTTTATGAAAGAAGTTATCCAAATGTGGAGCTCTTGTTACCCGGATCTAAGCTAAATCTGTGCCCTTCCGAAGGTGGTGTTATCTCTCTCCAACCCTTCCCAGAAGTCTGTGCTCCTCTGTGGACCTCACAGCAAACAGTTCGGGCATCCTGGAGGGGCTCGTAGTACTTTCCTCTGAAATGGTCTTTTAACTCTTAACTTTTTTTAACTTCTAAGTTAAAAATGGTCTTTTAACTCTTAACTCTTTTCACTTTTAGGTACAAGAAGCGGTGGCAGGGCAAGAACGGGGTAGAGGCTGTGTGGAGTCAGGATCTCTAAGGAAATTCTCCCAGGACCGCCCTGCTACCCTTGAAGAATGAGCAAGCGCTGTGTTATGATGGGAGGAAAATCCTCTGGACAACGTTCCGGACTTTTTATTTTCATTAGACTTCTTCATCATGAGCCCCTCTTTGAGACCATCTATGAAGATTGCCCCTTTGAAATTCAAAATAAGGGCAGTCGCCATAACCGTGTGAGCAGACCTTTCTGCCTTGAATTTTCCTGAGCCAACTGACCCCCTTGGAAGCCACCGCTGTGATAGGAGCTTAGTTTTGAAGGCATCATAAGGAGATTAAGACAAGTATATTCATGATAGAACTTGTCTGCATCCATCCACTAAGCTTGGAAATGTGTTTAAACATGTTTTATTTGGAATGAACTCATGTGTGTATGACCTGGAACCCCAGACGCAATACTTATTGACTTATCCTTGTATATGCAATCCCAAAGTAGCACGGGTGGGGCCTTAATTGGGGAAGGAAGTAGAATTAGGACAGGGGTTCCGGAGGGGAATAATGATAAATGCAAGAGCCCTGGCGGTGCTGTTTTAAAAGTGTTAAAGACTGCTAACCCTAGGGTCAGCAGATCAAACCCAACAGATATTCCTTGGGACAAAGTTGAGACTGCCTCCCTCTGCAATGATTTACAGCCTGGAAAACCGTGCAGATCAGTGGTTCTCAACCTTCCCAATGCTGCGACCCTTTCATACAGTTCCACATGTTGTGGTGATCCGCCCCCCAACCATAAAATTATTTTCGTTGCTACTTCGTAAGTGCAATTTTGCTACTGTTATGAATTGGGCAACCCCTGTGAAAGGGTCATTCGATGCCCAAAGGGGTTGCGACCCACAGGTTGAGAATCGCTGCCATAGATGGTCGCAAAGAGGCTAAATGGACCCAATTGCAGTGGTTTTTGTGTTTGTTTTGGTGAGTGATAGAAAAAGGAAAGTTTGAATGGTCTGACTCCAAATAATTTCTAATCCTCAATTAAAAAATTACTGTCGGTTTATGAGACCCACCTTGCTGGTATCGTGGGTTAGGCATTGGGCTGCTAACCGAAAGGTCAGCAGTTCGACAACTGCCAGTCACTCCCTGGGAGAAAGATGAAGCGTTCTCCTCCTGTGAAGATTCATAGCCTCGCAGCGCTGTCCTGGGAGCCGGCATCGACTTGGGAACAGTGACAGTGAGCACATTTATGAGGAGATGGCACGAATTCATGCTCGGGGGAAGTGAATCTTCATTTCGTTCTCTAGGGAAGTACGGGATCTAAGGGTTTACACCTGCCCCTCACCGCTCCCTCAGCACCTCTGCTGTGCTGTTGTTGAGAGGCGGGGGGGCCCTGTTTAGAGAGAGGTGCACTGGTTCAGGCACAAACTGAACTCAAGATCTTGGCCTTATTGACTCGGGACTGGCTCATTCATCATTGGCTAGAGAAGATTGCATAACTATTGACTATTTTCCTCAAATATCACCAAGAGAGGACGCGTCATCATTAAACACTGCCAACCAATTTCAGCGCTTTATTGGATGTTTAACCGAAATCAATAATATAATGATTAAATGCATGTAAATGAGCATTTTTGAGGACACAGTTGAGGATTGATAGTTTAAAAGATAGATCTGACTGCTTACCGTACCCAAGCCTTCATTTTCACCGAGCTCACAAGTTTTCAAGCGAGCTCGGCGCCTGTGGTAGATGACTAGAGAGGTCCAACCTTGAAAGTAGACACTCCCAAAGTAGGTGGTGGTGTTTGTTCTATTTCTTAATGTCTTCTGCCCTCTGCTGGTGAAATCAAGTCATCTCTTGTTTTTCGTAATTGAAATTCTCCGAAACAAGACATTTATTAAAATAAACAAAGTATCATAAATAACTTACTGGAAATATTTCAAGCATGTGCATATATGTGTATGTACATGTGGCTATACATATGAGGGGGTACACAAAGAAAACCAGAATTGTTTTCAAAGCTACTGGAAATATTTCAAGCATGTGCATATATGTGATGTACATGTGGCTAGACATATGAGGGGGTACACAAAGAAAACCAGAATTGTTTTCAAAGCTATGTATTTAATTTTTTTTTAACCTTATCACCTTCTAAGTCCTCTCCATTGCACTTCATACATTTGTCAAAGCTGCGATTCCATTCTTGGAAACAGTTTTCAAACTCATCTGTTTGGATGGCTGACGGCACCTCCCTCGTTTTTCCTTCACCTCTTCTACATCGTCAAATCTCTGTCCTTTCATAACCTTTTGCAGTCTCAGAAACAACAACAAACGTTTCATTCAGTGAGGTCAGGTGAGTAAGGTATGTGGGGCAAGAGAAGGATGCTGATTTTGCCAAAACTGGTGCAGTGAGATAGTTGCTTTAGCAGGCACATTGTTATGGTGGCAAAACCAGTCCCCTGTCGTCGCCACAAATCAGGTTGTGGTAGTTTTATAATTGTCAATTTGAGAGAATTATGAGTGAAGGGGTAGGGTCTAGTCTGTCAGTCGGATCATAGCCAATGAGGC
>NW_022103898.1:64769158-64771632 GCF_000313985.2 Echinops telfairi
GGCATCATTGCATGTGTTTCGTGAGTCTGAAGAGGACTTTATAGATTGGTATCGGACATATGGGCTAGTATCGGACTTATGAACTTGGACTGGACTGGGTTGGGATGTTTTCTCAATGTCCAATTGCTCTTGTATATAGATCTCTTTCTTATACACGCATAAGTGTCTCCATGAATTTGTATCTCTAGTCTACCCAGACTAACACACGGGTCTTTTTTGTCGCACACTGTACACAATCTTTTCAGAACCTCTAAATAGAAAACTTGTCTGACCTGGTGGAACAAACTCCAAATGCTCTACTAGTGGACATTTGCATAAGCTCGGGAAGATGATGGATGTCCAGAATAAGGTTTGTCATCAATCAACAGTTCACCTTTTTTGGAATGAGAAAACCACTCCTACACTTGAGTTTTTCCCTTAACACTGTTCTTGTAAGCTGTGTTCAACCTCACAACAGTTTCTGCAGCATTTTTCCAGAGCAGGAAACAGAATTTCACAGCCGCATGCTGTTCTCTTAAATTGACCTTCACGAAAAAAAAAGTGAGGTTCGAGCAAAACTGCTTTTATGAAAAAAATTCACTGTGACCAGAGAGAACTTTCCCAGGCGACACCATTGGGTTCACTAACTCAGAGTGAGTTGCTCAATGCTTGCCTAGCAGGAAAAATGGGCATTATAAAAGCCCAGTGGAGCTTTTTTTTCCCTCTTGGGGTGGGGGAGCGGGGTAACCCCTCATATGTGTGTGGATATATATATGAATGTATATACATAAGTGTATGTACAAATGTGTGGTTGTATGGAAATTCAAGGAAAAATAGAATGAAAAGCTAATGATGTTTTTCTGTGAAATGTTTGAAGGCCCCTCGTGTGTGTCTGCCTTATTCCTTTACACTGTGAGGAGTCTGTTGGTTTCATCACAGCTTTCCTTTGAGAGAGCAGAGATGCCAATCCTTTATCTTGTTCTCTGTTTATCTACCTGCCCTTTCGTATATGCAATTCATAATTGCACATGAATAGATGATAACTGTGGCACACATCTTCTTCACTGAAAATCTATATCTGATAGCCTGGGCAGAAATAGAGATCTCTAAAATTTGTTGCTTAGAGAAATGTATATATTAGGATATAAAGAAGACACTCAAAATTCACCTGCATAAATTATCACTAAGGATTAATTTAGAGAAGAAATTGTGTCATTACCCACTTCATAATCTCTGAAAACGTGAGCAACCAAAAAAGCATTTTATTCAAAATATTTTGTTTTGAGAAGATATAAAGTTGTCTCTTTTAAGATTGTGTTTTGGTAACAATAGTAGGCTGAAAAATGAAAACACTTGAAAAATTAAAAAAATTATTTTGAACTAATTTAACACGAATAAAAAAAATCAGAAAATAGTATGAAGAACTTTCATAGACCGTTTACTCAACTTTTCAAGGGTTACTGTCTTACTTAGCCACACCTTATCTTTAAAATCACATTTTTAAAATCAGGAAATAAATACTGATTCTATACATGAATCCATAGGCCTCACTCACCTTTTACTATTAGTCCACCGAATGCCCTTTTCTCTAGCCTAGGATTGAGTTAAGATTAAACTACACATATTTGTTACTAACACCACAAAACTCACAATCTATGCTGAGCTTCTCAGTGCATCTGAAAAATTTAACTTTGACATTTGGCTAGACTGGTGTCTGCCAAGTGTTTGCCCACTGAAAAGTAACTGATGTTCTTTTTGTCTTAGTAAATATCTTCAAGGGTAAGTAAATTTTTTTCTTAGTCCATGTTTGCCCACTATCATCAAGTATTAGTCCTTTTAACTTACTAATTAGAATTCTACTCTAAAGAAGAAATTTCCTTTCTTGCCTATTTTTTAGTTATATATATGTGGACCTCTGTATAGTTATATAAATATCTAATCTAATATTGCATCATTTACTTTTTTCCTCAATCTGCTCCAGCCTTCACCACTCGTCCCTTCAGTTTGGTTTGCACTCTTGCTTGGGCACTTTGTTTCCTCTACATCTGGCCCTGCAAGATGTCCTGGGACAATCTGGTACTTTTCCTGACCTAGCTTTGGGGTTCAGTCATTTTCCCCCAGAATCCCTGTTTATTATTATTATTATTTGAAACGGAATCTAGAAACCAAAATCAAGTGTGTTCATTGCTGCTGGTGTCTTTGCTTCTAGACCCACTCAGTAGACAAACATAGAAAAAAATATGCACACATATAACTACATAGAGACACATACACACAAGTATGTATATATGTGTCTGTCTATCTGTCTGTCTATCTATCCATCTATTATGTAAGGAGACCTGTGGTGTAGAAGGCATACATTGGGCTGCTAACTCCTAGCAATTGACTTGATGGTAGTGCTTTTGTTGTTGTTCGGCATCTATCTATCCATCTATCATTGTTACTTTGTTCCATCGGGTTGAATTTTTTCCTGGTTTTTATTTATATATATATAT
>NW_022103898.1:64772970-64774276 GCF_000313985.2 Echinops telfairi
AAAGAACGGCACGGAAGGCTTTAAACGGCTGGAGAAGGCAAACGAGTGTTATTAATAAATGGGGGAAAGCCACAGGGAAGAGCCCGCTCAGCAGTTCTCACGTTGGAAGAACTGAAGTAAAAGTCAAGGCTTGAGTTGTGATGCCGAAAGATCTAGGGACAAACTAATGAACAACACGGGAAGCATCAGAAGAAGATGCGAAGAATATACAGAGTCCCTGTACCAAAATGAATTTGCAAATGTTGAACCATTTTGCGAAGTTACCATATGATCAAGAGCCAGTGATACTGAAGGAAGAAATAATTAAGATATTTCAACAACATGGTGCAACACTGGAAGTGCTCACTAGTCTGTGCCAAGGAATTTGGAAGACAGTTGCTTCGCTTGGCCGACTAACTAGAAGAGATCCATATTTTTGCCCAATACAAATGACTGTGCAGAATGTTAAACAATGTCACTATATCACACACAAGTATAATTTTGCTGAAAATTATTCTCAAAACTATTGCAGTAGGACATTGACAGGGAACTGCCGAACATCGAAGCCAAGTTGAGAAGCAGACTGGAACGAGGGATATTATTACTAATATGAATCTTGGTTGAAAACAGAGACTACCAGAAAGATGTTTACATGAGCTTTATTCATTATGCAACTGTGCCTGTGGCTTTCCGTGACTAACTCTTTACAGGAATAGAAAGCCCATATTTCTCCTGTGGAGCTGCTGGTGGTTTTGAACCATTGACCTTGAGGTTAGCAGCCCATGGCATAACCACTATGCTACAAGGGCTTCTACAGAGATTGAGTTGGTATAAATGTAAGTGCAAATTATCCCCTAGTAAACCACTACGACAGTAAATTAAAAAACATATACAGAGAGAGTTCTCCCTTTGGCACAATTGAAAAGCTGTATCCTGAGCATCCCTGAACCTGAATTGTAGCCTATTGTTTCCCTAAGAACCATCAATATTCATGGGGAAAAAAGGTGTTAAAGTAAAGATGTCACTTTGGGGAGTAAGGCGTATCTGACCCGAGCCATGGTCTTTTCAACATAGGCATGCCGAAACCGGACACTGAGTAAGCAAGACTGAAGAAAAACTACAAATGGGATTGCTGCCTTTCAAAGTAAGTGTGCGTGTAGCTTGTTTAGGCTTGATCCAAGTTCCATCTAAAGGTTTGTACTGGTTTACGTTCCCACCAGCAATGGATAAGAGGGCCCGTTTCCATACTGCCTTGACTAAAAAATAGGCTGCCATGCTTTTTAATGTTTGCCAATCAGAAATAATACCTGAATACATTTGCAATATA
>NW_022103898.1:64774504-64775703 GCF_000313985.2 Echinops telfairi
CACACACAAGTATTCTTGATCGTATCTTTCCCCCAGTTTTCTTAGTTTTGATCATTTTCTCCATATTTTAAAGAATTCTTTATATGTTAGCATTATATGGTTATATCTATGTTGCAAATATTTTTCCAAATGTCTGTTGTCTTTAACATTTTTTATGGAGTTTTGCCATGCAACTTAAAAAATAATTACAAGCCAGCTTCTTATTTTCTTTTTTATTGCCTCCAATTTTAAATATTGGTTAAGAAATCTTTATCTATACAAACATTAAAGAGGGATTTATCTGAGTATTTCTAGGGGTGGGTGTGTGTGTCTTCTTTTACACATTTAGGTACCTGTTATATCTGGAGTTTATGTTTTATGCTCATGTGTAGAGTGGGGTTTGAACTTAAATTTATTTTATCCCAAGTGGCTATGTAAACATCAACTGTTAAAATAATTAGTTTTGCTAGAGTAATTTGAGATATCATATTTATATATACTTGAGTACATATCATATCCATATGTGGATACAGAAAGGTTTCTCCCAAGTTGTCTCCCCCAAATATATGCCAAACCTGGATGCTTGCTACATCTGGTAAATTACTGTACACTAGGAGGTCAACAAAAGTATTCAGGTTCTTCTCCCTGGGGGTTATCAGCCATCTGTCCCACCCTAAGTAGGGCCCACTCCCTTCTGATAAGGTTAGTAGATTGTTCCCCTGAAAGAGAACCCAGGGAGGTCAAACCCACTCAAGGTGTGACCAAGGTTAGGCTGCCATATTGAGTCCAAGGTCCACTCACCTTGTCACATGTATACCCCTAGTCCCTCCCCTTCCTATTACGTGTACAACACTAGCCCATCCCCTTCCTGTCTCACTTATGCCTTGTTATACAGCCCCTTTCTTGATGTGTGTGGTTACCTGTAATCATGCCCTTATGTATATATAGGCCTTCGCCAGAAATAGAGACTTTCCTGCCCTCTCTGCCCACGCTGTGCACGGACCTGGCTGGTGAGATCATGGCCGTCCAGGAGATGAGCATACCATCATGAAATGTGTCTGATTTCTTTATTTTACTCTCTCTCCTACCTCTCCTATCCTTTTTTACTTTACAATGTGCTTACCACGCCCGTTATAGCTGTAAGGGACTAGTTTCCCCACATCTATATGTGCTTGAGCATATTCCTGGGCTTTCTGTTCTACTCTCCTCATCTATTTTTT
>NW_022103898.1:64775803-64823634 GCF_000313985.2 Echinops telfairi
AAATTAATGACCCAATATAGCGCTGTTTTAATTATGGGGATTTTTCTAGTAGGTTCTAATATTTGATAGAGCTAGTCCTTCTTAGACTTTTTCACTTAGTGTTTTTTTTCTGATGATTATTGCATGTTTTATTTTTCAAGGTAAGTATACACATAATTTTCTAAGGCTCTGACAACTTTCAGCATCAACTTGTCTAGCTCCATAAATTAGCTTATTGCTTCTTTTATTGGGACTGTGTTACATTAGGGAGAACTGGCATCTTTATGATATAGAATCATACTATCCAAAAGTTGGGTAGCTATCCAAAAGATGATTTTACCTTAATTTAAACCTTTATATTTTTCAAGAACATTTTTGCTATAAAAGATTTGTTATATTTCTTATTAAATTTACTCCAAAGTATTTCATTTTCTTGTTGCTACTGTAAGCTAGGAATTTTACCCACCAACATGATGTCTTTTGACTTGTTATTGTTGGTACATATGAAAAATAATGATTTCTGGATGACTTTAGTTTATCCTGCTACTCTTATACTATATTTTATGATTTGAGCTAATGCCCTTTCTTGATGTGAGCCAGAAATTCATTTTCATTGTGTTAGGCCTTTGAGATTGATTCATTTGTGATGATGAACCGTGAAACCAAACCTATTGCCACCAATCAGGTCAAACTGAGAGTTTCCGAGACTAAGTCTTCATAGGAGCAACTTCATTTTTCTCCTACATGTTTGGACTGCCAGCCTTGAGGTTAATTACCAGCGCCTAATCCACAGCACCACGAGGTTATGACTCAGACAAAGTGGATAAACTTGAATTCCTTCTTAAAGAAAACAAGACCAAACAGTACAAATTTCCCCTATGTCACAGAGCTAGCAATAGAAAATGCTGACTTTTTGTATCAAGATTCTGTGTTCTTTTATTTAAACAGTGAAAAGACAGCAAGAAAAAAATTAGAAATCATATACCCAATAATCAGCACCTGTATGCCAGTTTGTTTTACTGTGGTGGCTTGCAAGTTGCTATGCTGCTGGAAGCTATATCACTAGTATTCCAAATACTAGTGGGGTCACCCATGGTGAGCAGATTTCAATAGACTGGGAAAAAAGGACAGGTGGTCCACTTCTGAGGCTTCAGTCCCTGAAAACCATGGGAGTAACAGTGGAATGTTGTCTCATGTAGTGCCAGAAGCCGAGCCCCTCAGTTTGGACGGCACTCAAAGTTCAACTGGGAAAGTGTTGACTCCTGAAAGTGGAGTCCAAGTTAATGATGGGTGGGGTGGGATGGTGGGGAGCAAAGTTTTGGGGACCTTTATTTGCTGACAGGGCACAACTCAAAATGAGAAGAAATAGCTACAAACATCCATTGACAATTGTAATATATATTACTAAGTGCCCACTATGTATTAAGCGAGGAGCTCTGATAGCATAATGGGTTGAGTGTTGGTCTGCTAAGCACAAGGACTGATTGTAACCATTTAAAATTGGACAAGCATATGGTTTACTATGCTGGGAATGATAATTTCAAGAGAATTGACATCACATTCATCATAAAGAACACTTCAAGATCTAGAAGTACAATGCTGTCTATCATAGATAATACTTACATGCCTACAAAGGAGTACAGTTAGTACAACTATTATTAACTTTTAAACAACAACTAAAGTCAACAAGGAATAAGCTTGAAGAATTCTACCAACTTCAGATTGAAATTAATCAAACATGCATTCAAGAATTATTGATAATTAATGGTGATGGGGATGTGAACATTGGAAACAAAGTACCGGAAAATGTGCCGTTTGTAGAGTGAGTGAATGGATAATGTTTTCTTACCTTTTTTGAGTTCATAATATATTTGCGTCTCATCCTTGGAATGCTCCCTTCTTCCCTGGATCTAGAATGGATTATTGTATCATTAGGATTCTTACCACCACACAATAGGGATTGTTATTCATCTCTCAGATGCTCAACACAAACCTCAGATCAGTTAGCCAACGTTTTTTAAGCAAAATAATCAGCTGGCATTTTTTCCTTGTTATTTCCTTCTCTGGGTGGGCATGGTTCGTATTAATGGTTGCAATGAAAAGTTGCCAACATTTTATAAAAAGTAAACTTGAATTTTTTAACATCTGAACCTCTCATTTACAAAGGGGATCATTTTCTATCGAAAGTCTTGTCCAAGTCTTGTAACAGATATTTTACAAGTATCAAACTGATTTTCTGAATTATTTTTCTTGACATTTGGCAGTAAAAAGAGCTACTGTTTACTGACTTCCAATATGTGCTAGGCACTGTTCTAAGCATACAGCATACAGGCTACTTTCTGAAATCGATATTACTTTCCCCATTTTGTAAGTAAGTAAACTGTGGCATTAGAAGGGCAATTCCTGCCCAAAGTCTTTTCTTCATAACTGATACACTGATAAGAGGAAGTAAAATCAGAAGTCAAGCAGAATGCTTCTAGAGCCAATATTCTAAAGCTACAATAGATCCTCATCTTCATGCAAATTTCACCCTTAATCCTCCTGTGCTCCTCGTGGAATATGAAATGTGACTTGTATACAACACTAGGATACCAAGCTCTTCCTTGGGGAGTACTGTCTTTTCTATTTAGCCTCCACAATGCTTAGGATGAGATACATTGTGTGAATACTTCATAAACACTTTTCCATTGCTTTGCACCCTGATTGCTTTGCTCCTTCCACTCGGCTCTTCTCACTCACTGCCACCAGTCAAGTCTAACTTACAGCTATCATATCAGACAGGGTGGAATGGCCCCTTGGTGGCTAAGGGGATAAATCTTTACAGGACCAGAGTCTCCTCTTACTCCCATAAAGTGGCTGATGGTTTTGAACTGCTGACCTTGTGGTTGGCAGCCCAACTCAGAATCCAGTATGCCACTAGGGCTCTTATTCTGTGCTTAGGAGATTTTATATAGAGATTTTAACAAGTTGGGATAAAAGAGCATATTCTGAAAAGCTCCGCATTTGTTTGTCCAAGAAATGAACTTATGATTGTGATAATGATAGACGCAGTAGAAACTCAAGAAGGGAGGGGGCAATCTCGATGACATCACACATGCCCAGACTTTCTTCCCTCCCAGGCTTTCAGATGGACGTAACGATGCCGTAATGGACACAAATTAAACTGAGCATCCTGTGTCCTGCTTGCTTCAACCCAGCACTGGTTTCCAGAACATTCATTTAACTTGCTTTTCTAGATTCCTCTCCTGGAATGTACAGAGTATGTATCAAATACATTTAGAAGTCATCAAAAATTAAATAGAAGGCATAAAGACCCATATCCTAGGCATTAATACTCTCCTGAGAGATGTGGCTCTCCTATGCAGGAAGCTTGTTGCCATTAATTATGGATTGAACTGTGTCCTTCCTAAAAGTTATGTTGATGTCCTAAGGCCTGTACCTGTCAATGTGACTCAGTTAAGAAATAAGGGGCTCTCTTGTTATAAGGAACCCAGATGATACAATGGGCTGCTAATCCTATGGGGTTCCTCACAGAAAAGGCACCAGTGTGTACCCACCAACTGTCTATAGGAAATATTTGAGATTGGCTGGTCCCATAAATATTAACAGTCTTGGAAAACCTAGAGATCAGTTCTATTCTGTCCTTATAGGGCCACTAAAGGAGGAATCAATTTGATGGCAGTGGTTTTGCACCGGTGTTAATGAGTAGGATTAGACATAACCTTTTAAAAGTAGTATTTGACAATGGAGAGTCAAAGGAGACACAAAGGAGAAGAGACTAAGTGAGGAACCATCTATAAGCCCAGGAATGTCCAGGAATACCAATAAGAAAGGATCTTCCCCTAGAACCTGTTCTTTAAGGCCACTAGTTTTTATTTATTTTATGGTGAGTGGCAGTCGTTAACTAAGACATCACTGTATAATAACCCAACTGAGTTTGTCTTAAGTCTCAAGACAAGCTCCAACTCAGCTTGTGCTTACCACCTCTTTTGTAATATGAATGCCTTCTCTACTGGTATGCCTCTCAATGCTGGGGAGGCTAGAAATAGTCCCAGGTCGGGGTAAAACATTTCTATCTTTATCAAAACGTCTTCTCTCTAGGACTAAACCCAAGAACTTTTGTCAGACTACCTTCCTTTTTTATTAGTATCACTTTTCCTGGTCATTATGGATTACAAAATAACATGTTTTCATAAGACTCTTAGCTTGTACAAATACACTTTCAGGTGTTTAGCATTTCAAAATCTTTTCACCACAAAGATAGTCTCTATTAATATCTTGGTGTCTATACTGATGAATGGATGATCAATCGATTGGAAGAGCGACATCACTGCTATCAATGTGAACATATGAGTCTAGTTTATTTCTGCTGAATATTATTTCATGGGTGTTTTCCAGCTTACTTAGATTTTTCATTGACCTTTAAAAAAGAACTTTGTAATGTCTGTTGTGTGACTGTATAATACTTCATTTAGCAATCTGACAATGAAATCCAGGGCTTTACATTTTTACTTATTTATTTCAGAGAATCTGGTAGTATTTTGTTCTGTTGTATAGAGGCAGTTATCCACAACAGCATTTATTTTCTGTTGGGAGTATCTATGGTTGAAGAATCTAGGTGCTTCTCTGAGCTTTATCAGGATAATTTAAGGTCAGGACGGTTTTGTTCAGTATCTGAAAGACCTCATCATTAACCAAGGCCAGGCAGGGATTTTGTCTATCTCATTGTCTAAGCCAAGCTGCAAATATCACATATACAACTTTACCTATCATATTTTGGCTATTTTTCAAGTGTGGGTGGACTAAAGAAAAGGAAAATTGGAAAGTAAAACCAAAGGATGTTCTTTGAACCTTAACACAAGGATATTAACTGCACTTATGCAGATAAATTACCTTTTCTCTTATACTGTGCAAACCAAACACCTGTTTTGAGATATTTTTACTGAAGGAAACATTGATGACTAATTTGCAGGAAAATCAGCATGAACTCAAGGGAATTAGATTCATCTTAAAAGAAATTAGACTGGGGGAGGTGTCAAGAGAACTAAAAGAAAACTTCTCTTCAGTATCCTGTGCAATGGAGCAAACAGGAGTGTATAACATGGAAGTATAGATTACAACAGCATATCCTATTTCATGCCTGTTAAATTGGAAAGGACTGGAATACCAAGTCTGGTCGAGGAGGCAGAAAGCAAGGTCCGTCCACTTAAGAGGACGTTCTCTAGAGTGGGTCCATCACGGTTACCGTGAAGGTCCACCACATGAAGGTCCACCGCATGGGCCTCCTGTGCACCTCAGTCTGCCTCTTTCCTCTTCTTCCTCACCCAGAACAAGGACAAAGGCCACCCGTTTGTAGTCAGTTCTCTTAATCCCACCCACATGAGTCAAGAACCTTCCAAACACACATGGATTTGTTTTAAAAAGCGTAGCATGCTGACTGCATTTTCACAGAACAATGTTCTCACCCTCCTGGGGCTCCTCCGGTGTGTGTCTTCCAGATCTGCTCCTCTGCAAATAACGACAGGTTTTGCTGGCATTTCCCTGAAAGTGCTTCAAGACCTCTCTAGGAGGCAGAAAAGCTACCTGAATCTGCAGCCAGCTTCCTGTTGGGCTGACGTTTTGCAGAACACACCCTCTGGTGTGCAGAAGGTGGGCAAGGTGTTTGAAAAAACAGGAAGCACCTGTGAATGTGTGACATTATTCTTGGAAGCAGAGGGCTCCCTGTGAGATGGCTGTAGATGCTTCCTGCTGTGCTGCACATGAGAACTTGTCAAAGACCTTGAAGTGCTTTAAAGACCAGGAATGCAGCTTCCGAATGGCTAGGTTGTTTAGAAAGTCAGGTGTATCTGTGAGTACTGTGGAAATCCACAACATCTTTATTTTCTTCATTTAGGTTTCTCCTTCTTATTTTTTTGCTAGGGCTAGAATTGAAAATGAAATTAGGCTCGTAACCTCCATGGGGATGTTGTTTGGGGTAAGCGATTTAAATTATAAATTTGTTCTTTAATAAGAGCACTCTTCATTCCTTGATTCATTTCTTAATTTAGAAACTAATTTTGCACTGGAAGCAAAGTAAGAATGGCTGCATGGTAGCATCTGTTCATGGCCCTAAAATTATCTAGAGGAGTGTTTCACTACTGTTCCATTATGTCCACGTCTCTATGTGATTCAGTTATGTGTTTGACTGAATGTCGAAGAAATAAATTTGATTTATGTCAAAGAACTAAATCCTCTCTTCTGTAGCGAGTGTTTTAAATACCACCAGTGGCTGGCTAGCCCCGCTAGGGATTATCCGCGGAGTGAAGTCCTGCTCATCTGTTCAGTTTCATGCTGGAGTAGTTAGATTGATCTTATTTGTTGGCAGTAGATACGTTACCTAGTTACTTGGCAAATAAACCCTTGATATAAAGAGAAACTGGATTACAAAGTACTGTTGGATCATCAACGAGCAATTATCACTTTTGGGGTGAGGGACCTTCACAGCTTCTGTTTCATGATGCTTTCTTGTCATCTCTAGGCAAAGAATAGCATATGATAAAGAATGAATTCCCCTCCTTCACATACATCGTTTAAGAAAGACAGCACCTGGATACACATGGCAGTCCGCTTCCATGAGATCGCAGCTTTGGAAACCAGGTATAACCCATGTAATATGACTCTGTCCTTGATTTGGTTTCAGTCTGTCCTTTTTAGCTGTCACATTTTCTGCTTCTCTTTTGACAGCCTCTTTCCCTCTGAGCTTGTTTCCTTCAGAGAGAGAGATCGCAGAAAAGAGCCAGTGAAGGAGGTTGTCGATGTGATCAATTAATAGAAAACCTGAACGCAATGGATTCCCTTGGGCAGTGGTTCTCCACCTTCCTACGGCTGCGACCCTCTAATACAGTTCATCGTGTTGGGGTGACCCCCACCCATAAAATTTTTTTTGTTGCTACTTCATAACTATACTTTTGCTACTGTTATGAATCATAATGTAAATATCTGATATGCAGGATGTGTTTCCATTGTCACAAATTGAGCATATTCAAGCATAGTGATTGATCACAAAAATAATATGTAATTATGTACTGTAAAATATTTATTTCTAATTACAAATAAATGAAATTTTGTCTTGAGGCATAGTGTAGCATGAGTAGCAGTCTTCCTGCGGGGTCCTCCTGTGTGGGAGAATCTGCATGTGGGCGGACCTGCCGTAGAGTGTAGTCTCTGTTCCTAAGACCAATGGAAATATGTTTTCTGATAGTCTCTGGCGACCTCTGAGAAAGGGTCTTTCTCAAAGGAGTCATGACCCACAGGTTGAGAACCGCTGTCCTAGGGTATCTGAGTAAAGCATTTGATAGTGGGTGAGACTGAGGGAGTGTGGGAGATGGAGGTAAGTACAGAGCTTCCAGAAATGTCTCCAGCCCTTTTTCTTACTGTGGCTGACTTCCCAGGCCAGGCTTCTGGAATTGAGATGACTCACCTTACTGTATTAGGTTTTGAAGACAGTTATTTCCCTTGGATTACAGAGTCCTTCCAATCACACCAGTGCCCTAAACAGCTATTCCCTGCATCTCAAGAGCAAAGCTTACCACAGGTTATAGAAACCTAGACAGTTGACTCTCGCCCTTCTCCTCACCACATTTTGCAGAGCCAGGCTGCTAAGACAACGGGTGCCAGTGGGAAGAGGTTCTCTCAATGGGAGGAGGGTTAGAGCCCTTTGATCAAGGCTTCTTCAACTTTTTCTACCCATTACCCTTTTTTGCCATGGAAATGTGCAGGATGGGTAAGAGCTGCCAGAAACATTTCGAATTCATTACGTATTTAATTTTGAATTAATTTCTGGTTGTTTTGTGCTCAAAAATATTTTACTGTGGCCAAATTTTTTTCATGATCTCCACATTTAGACCCCACAGGGGTAACAACGCATAATTTAAGAAGTTTGGTATGAGATCACCATTCCACAGCATGAGCTCCAAATGAGAGGTCAGGCTAAGAGATTTGAGGAAAGCATCTCTTGTTAGCCAGGAAAATTATGCTTTTGTTAGGATATAGAGGCACATTTTCATAACAAGATCCAAAGAACAGGCAAAATTCAAGCATTATTGTACCTGCCAGCTAGAAGAAAATTATTAAGATGAAAGGGATTTCCAAGATGGGCAAGTGGAAAAATAAAAGGGAGTAAATAAATTATTTCTGATGAGCCTGCAGGCATACCTGTGGAACTGTTACAGAGAATCACAAGACTTGAGTTTGAAAGCTTCCCAATAAACATGGCTAGTTTTCTAATGGGATCGCTAAGTAAAAAGAATAGACTACCTTAGAGGATGAGCCTTTCCACTTACCAGCTCTACCACTTACTAACTGTGTGAACTTGAGCAAGTGTTTTAGCATTTTCCAAAGCAATGTTTCCTCTTTTTGTATATGGATAATTAGCACACATACCTCAAACAGTTGCTACCAGAAATTAAATTATGTAAATTCTATAAGATATATAGAATAATCACACAGGCTGGTGTGCTTCTTCCATGTGGAGTCATTTGCTTCCCTGCTAGATTGCTGCTTGTTTAACTTCAAGGCTTTAAGACCCCAGACACTACATCTTTTGATAGCCGGGCACCATCTGCTTTCTTCAGCACATTTGCTTATGCACCCATTTGTCTTCAGCGTGTCAGGAAGGTGAGTATCAAAGAGTGCCAGGTTATTAGAACAAAGTGTTCTTGCGGTAAGGGAGGCCTTGGGTGGAGGCCCAAAGTCCATCTGTTATCTTAATACTTAACATATAAATAGATGTACATTGGCCTCTATCCCTTTCATTATAAATCAATATATTTACATATATACATGGCTATAGCTATACCTCTGTAAATAGCTTTTGCCTCCTACTTCTTTCCTCTATTTCCTTTCACCTTCCTCCTATCCCATTATCATGTTCACTCTCCATTTGATGGGAGCAGGTATCTATCAGGTATCAAAAGATCCAAAACAAACCATTATATCGATGTGAAAGAGGGGGGTTGTGGTTGAGATCCAAAGTTCATCTGTAGATGATTGAACATCCCCCCACATAAGGGTTGCAAGGAAGGGACAATTCAACCAGGGTGCAGTATAGCACTGATGAAACACACATCATTCTTCTAGTTCTTGAATGCTTCCTTTCCCAAACTACCAAGACCCAGTTCTACCTTACAAATCCAACTAGACCAGAGCACACACATTGGAATATATAAGAGCTCTCGACACATGGAACTCAGGACAGATAAACCCCTCAGGAATACAAGTGGGAGTAACAATATCATGAGGGTAGGGGGATGGTTGGGGCCAAGGCGAGGAAAGGGGAGAAAGGAGAACTCATCACAAGGTTGGATATATAGCCCACCCCTGGGGGAAGAATAACAGAAATGTGGGTGAAGGGAGACAGTGGACCATGTAAGACATGAAAAAACAATAATATATAATTGATCAAGGATTCATGAGAGGGAGTGGGGAGGAGCTGATACCAAGGGCTCATATAGAAAGAAACTGTTTTGGAAATGTTGATGGTATCATATGTACAACTGTGCTTAATACTCTTAATGATGGATTGTTTTAAGATTTGTAAGAGCCCCCCAATAAAATTATTAATTTAAACAATAGATATAGCGAATAAGGCATTATGTACAGTAGCCATTCCATTCCTAGGTTCTGGGATTGGATTGGGATTTAAACCAAGATAGGGATAGCTCTTGGGAAGGTTAATGGGGGTAGGGGGATCTGTGCCTAGATATTTCTGGCATAAAGAATACAAAAAACAAACAAACAAAACAAAATCCTTGCTGTCAAGTTGATTACTATTCATGGCAGCCTGATGGGAGTCAAAGTAGACCTGTGATCCATAGTCTTACCTGTTTGGACTGAGCTAAAGCAGGTCAGGCCCCCTTTCTCTGCACATCCCCCGAGGTCGGCAGCGGACGGTGCCAGATAAGATAGCCGGTTAAACCAGACACTCCGGGTTCAAAGAAAGCCGCAAAGTCGACAAGCAATTCTTGGAGTGTCCAGACCCCATATGCTAATTGCCACACATTTCGCCTTGAAAAACCCGTTCCCCTGCTGCTGAGCAGGACTTCCCTGACCTGTTGACCCAGGTCAGGGAGCCTTGTCTGAGAGCTCCCCCCTAATAAAGCTATTTCTGTCTCCGCTCTCCCTTGTCCTGTCAGTTTCCTCAGTCCCTCTCTCTGTGCCTCAGTTTCACCTTTACAGTACCATGGTTGACTTTTCAGAAGCAATTGGTCATGTCTTTCTTCTAAGGGGACTTGAATCTCCACCTGCTTTTACTGAGCACCTGGGTGACAGCCACTGAGCCAGAGGCTACTGACATGAAGACAGATGTGGGGTACCTTCCTCCAAATCAAAGAGGCTTCCCGATGTTTATCAAGTATGAGAAAAGGGAAGGGTCAGTCTTCTAAGGTTAGAATAAAATTCTAAAGTTATTTACTGGCTGCCAATCATACCTAAAGGTCACATTCCATGTTGTGTAATTATTAAGAGCCCTGGTGAGATGGCAGACACAGATTCAAGATTGGTTTTCCATTTATTAGAAAGGAGACTTGGGTAAGTATTATTTTCAAAAGGCCTTAGTAATAGTAGCATTTTTCACCTATGGCTCTTGGGAAGATTAACTGAATTAATAATAGGAAGGAAAGAAAGTGAAAGTCAGACTCTTCTCTTTGAATATGGTGCAAACATACTCATTTGGTTGTTAAGCCCACTTTAATGTAATGTTTCCTATGTATCAGGCACTATAAGAGGCACTAGAGTTAAGACGTTCACACCAAAAATTGGATTGACCCGCTAGTCATTTCGACTGCTGCAGTGACCTGGGAGTCTGCATGGACCACATGGCTTTGCAATGAGACGGAGGATGGGGGTACCTGAACACTTAGCCACATGCTAAGTGGGAAAATACAGCTTTATTATGGTTCAGGTTTGGGAAGTTATTTGTTGTGGCCACAAGCATGGATTTCTCCAAATACAAGATTTTAAAGTATAATAACTGAAGATAGTTTCTGTTTACGGGGAATGATAAACTCTCTTCTACACTCACCATTTAATAGCTGGTTCAGTTCTGGGAATTGCACATTGAAAGAAGCATTTTTTTTTGTTCTGAGAAGGAAAAATAAAACAACTACAAACACAATAGTATGATGAAAAAGGAAAGATCTGCAATACATATCATGGGGACGGACACAGCCTGGAGGAAAAAAATATTTGTAGAGCACTGTAGGGTTGCACCAGGAGCCATGGTGGCATAATGGTTATCTGTGGGACGGCTGACAGCAAGGTGTGCAGTTTGAGAGTGCTAGCCACTCTGTAAGAGAAAGACGCCGCTTTTCCACTCCAGTGGAAAGTTACAGTCTCAGAAGCGCAGAGGGGTAGGTAGCTCTATTCTGCCCTCTCTGGTTGCTAGGAGTCTAAATGGATTTAACGGCAACGATGGCAGAGTTGTCTTCAAAGGGCTACATTTGGCGGGGGAGAAGTTTTAATTTACGTATTTTATTGCAAGAGTCAGTATTTAAGAAAATGGATTGAATAAACAGGAAGATACATTTTGGTTTAATATATGGGAGGATTTTTATTTTCTCACTGGAAGCTGTATGAATTACTTCTTGAGTTAATATGTTTCTTATCACTAGGATGTTCTGAATGTTACCTTGAAAGCCATTTAGAGGGGATCTTATAAAAAATGTGTACCAGATTAGTGAGAGGATAGAATTAAATGACTTCTAAGTTTCTTTCTATCTCAAATATTATGATTCTAAGAACTGTCAACCTTTGGTTTACCATTTTCCTAAATTACACTTTTGCACGTTTCAATTGGCTTAAAGAAAGACACCTTTCCAATGCAGACTCATATGTCTGCACTACCTGTAGCCTCAGTCTCTGCAAATGCACAACAGAATCACCATGAACTTTGGTTGACGTTGCATTCCTTCTGCGATCAAATTCAAATGTAGACAGCAGCAAGCTGACAATTGAGCAGGACGTGGCTGCTTCTCTTCAGGACATGCCACTGAACAGGTGACTTGGATTACTAGAGCTGCTGCTTCCCGGGGAAAACAAAGGGAAGTAATCAAAGCACCAAGGAAAGAAACATGGGCAGGTAGATGGGGTCAGTCCTGGAGTCTTTTGGAGCATCACCAAAGAACATGGTCCCACTAGGCCAGCACCAGGAGGGTTAACTGAAACGAGAGGAAATAAGGCACTGGGTATCCTGTAGGCGTGTCTGTCTGTGACAAAACAGACTTCCCTTTCAAAGCTTTCATGCAGTGGAAAAGAACAAAACAGTAGAACACAGCGAAGGCTGCTGCTATTTAGTGGGATGATAACTGAGATGTGCTAGAGGAATTATTTGCAAATTGTGAATGTGCCTGTAAAACCCTGAGCAAACCCCTTCTGACAACACTTAGCTGCTCCCTGTGTTCTCCGGAGCTTTCCCTCCTCCGGGGCTGCTGGAGTGGAAAGCTGATTCATTTGCTCGTTAACCTCAAACACCGCCTCCCTCTCTTTTGGAGTGCTCTGACCTAGGGGATGTTCTCTATGCACAAGGCAGGAACAAGCTGCTTTAAAAACATACAGAGTGGATTTTAATAGAAAGGGATGGAGCAGTCAAGGAGCAAGGCCCATTGGAAGATGTCTTCATTTCATGTTGCCATAATCTTCTCATGAGCTTCTGAGCACAATAGCATTTCCAACAATCATTTGGTTCTGACTATAGACCCTCCTCAACCAAAGATCACATGGGAATGATGGACTTAGCAAATCCAGACCCCTCTCCGTCACTCAAAAACTCACCGACATTGGTTCTGTATTGACTCATAGCAACTCTATAGGACAGGATAGAATTGTCCCTGTGTGTTTCTAAGAATGTAACTCTTTACAGTAGGAGAAGCCTCATCTTTCTCCCATGGAGCAGCTAATGGTTTCCCTCTTTTAAAAAGGAACAATTCAACAAGTAACAAGCCATATCTGGTAGTGCAAATGCTGGGAGTTGCAACTGACTCCATAGTAACCAATAACAATGAACAGAAAACTAAATATACACTCCACAGTCCCATCTGTAAGGAGTTATCTAGAAGATACAGCTCCCATCCACATAGTGAATTTGTACAGTTATTCATTACAGCATTGTTTGTTATTGAAGAATATTGGGAGAAACTTAGATGTTCAAAAACATGAGTGATTATATAAACTGTGTAAGTTCATATAGCTGTTAAAAGAACCCAGAAAATGAGGAGAATTGTTATGAAATATTAAGGAATATTTCTCAGGATTTATTGTTACGTGGAATAAAAAAAGTTAACGTTCAAAAGAGTCATCTACTATGTACTGCCTTCTATGAAACAAAGGGAAATAAAATAAACCTCTGCTTCCTCTTTGGGACATAACACACACACACACACACACACACACACACACACACCAAAGACTTGACAATATACTTTCAAAAGATCAGTCATTTAGCACCTTCTGAAGCACAGTTCTAATGTGATGTACATAGGGTCTTTATGAGTGGGTATTGACTCGATGGCAAACTGGTATTCTAGATAAGTATCTGTGCCTATTTTGAGAGTTTAATTCTACAAAAAATAAATCTATGAACCCTGCAAACAGTCTTCATTTTAGTTGGGATGATTCCTGATTTACCGCTAGCTATAACTAGACCTCATATCGCAGCAAAGGAGACATGGAAAGGTGAGTTTCTTCAAGAAACTATGGATAGCACACCTACATCTTCACATGTTCTAATAAGCAATTCTTCTACTTTTGTCAAATTTCCCTTTCATGGAATTCAAGAATTTAGGAGTCGACTGTGGGAAACAGAAGGATTTCTCCCAAGTTGTCTCCCCCAAATATATGCCAAACTTAGCTGCTTGCAACTGACTATACACTTGGAGGTCATCCGGAGTAGATCAGGGGTCATTCTCCCTAAGAGCTATCAGCCATCTAGACCAAGCAGACACCACTGATTATCCCACAATAAGTAGGGCCCACTCCCTTCTGATAAGGATAGTAGTTGTCTGTTTCCTTGTAGGAGACCCCAGAGAGAGAGAGGTCAAATCCCCCCAAGGATTATCAAGGTTAGGCTGCCATCATGAATCTAGGGTCTGCCCATCTTGTCATGCGTATACACTAGACCTTCTCATTCCTATGGGCACATCCCTAGCTCATCCCCTTCTTGTCACACTTATGCCTATCATACATCCCCTTCCTACGATGTGTATGCCTATTATTGTACTGCCCCTTCCTGTGACGTGTGGTTACCTATAATCATGTCCCCCTAATGAGATATAGCCCTTGGTTAGCAATAAAGTTGGGGCTCTCCTGCTCTCACTCCCGAGGCTCTCTCTTGCTCTTGTGGACAGGCTCCCCGCACAAGGACCACCAAGGGGGCCTGAGGTGAGCATGCTACTATGAAATGTGTCTGACTCCGTTGTTTGACTCTCTCTTCTATCGCTCATGTTTTCTTTGACTTTACTATAATCTTTACTTATCACTGTACAATTGCGCCTACCAGACCTTTGATGATTTGTTGGGGACTCTCTTCTCCCCACAGTCGACTTTTGTAAAGCTTGATGGGTTACTGAAGAAAGCTGATGGTGCCTGGCTATCAAAAGATATAACGTCTGGGGTTTTAAAGGCTTGATGACAAACAAGAAGCCATGTAGCTGAGAAGCAACAAGACCCATATGGAAGAAGCACACCAACCTGTGTGATCATGAGGTGTCGATGGGATCAGGTATCAGGCATCAGAAGACCCAGAACAAACAATCCTGTCGATGTGAATGGTGGGGAGGGGGAGGGGGAGTGGCGACCCAAAGCTCACCTGTAGACAATTGGGCATCCCCACAGAGAAGGATCACAAGAAGAGATGAGCCAGTCAGGGTGCAGTATAGCACCGAGGAAACATATAATATTCCTCTAGTTCTTTATTGCTTCCCACACACACACACTATCATGACCCCAAGGTACACTTGGACAGATAAAAACTTGCAACACAGGGAATACAGGACAGATATATCCTTCAGGACCAACAATGGAGTAGTGATACCAGGAGGGTAGGGGGAAGGTGGAGGGAGAAAAGAGGAACCAATCACAATGATTGACATACAACCCCCCAACCCCAGGGGGACAAACAACAGAAAAGTAGGTGAAGGGAGACAATAGTCGGTGTAAGACAGGGAAAAAAAAGTATATATATATAAATTATCAAGGGTTCATGAGGGAGTGAGGGAATGGGAGGGAGGAAAAAAAATGAACTGAAACCAAGGGCTCAAGTAGAGGGAAAATGTTTTGAAAATGATGGCGACATATGTACAAATATGCTTGACACAATGGATGTATGCATGGATTGTGATAAGAGCTGCAAGAACCCCCAACAAAATGATTTCAAAAGAAACAAACATACAATAACAAAAACTTGATGGGCAAGCTCAGGAATGCAGCTCCAGAATAAAGAGTTCTGATCATATTCTCAAGGATAATCAGAAAAGTAAGAAATGAGACTTATTACTAGAAAAATAAAAGTAAAGCAGGAATGTTTTTGAGGAGAATCAAAGATTTGCAGGGAGTTACTGGAAGATGAGAAAAAAATAAACTGTGCCTGAGTCACGCATACAAACACTTTAGTCCTTCCATGAGAACAAAGGGAGTGGGAATTTGGGCCTGAAAGATAGTGCCAAGATGAGAAATAGCTCCCTGTTAATAGAAAATGGAAATGTCATGACTTTCTGAGACTACAAAAAGTAAACACAAATTCAGTGCCATCGATAGAGTTTATTCCAATATATAGGACAGAGTATAACTACCCCTTTCAGTTTCTGAGGCTGAGACTAGAGAGCCTCACCTTTCTGCCTGGGAGCAGCTGGTCTTGAACTAATGACCTTGAAGTTAGCAGGCCAATACATAATCATCCAAGCCACCAGGGCTCTTCTATAAGACTAAGGTGGTTCAATGGGTTTTGTTTATTTATATGTCTATTTTTGTTCTCTTTTTCCCCTTTCATTTTCATGTCTTATGCAAAGCAATGTTAAGTAAGCTAAAGCCAAATATTAAGCTCATTTCTCTAATCATTAACTGAAGAAAGAATTCATGCTTGTCAAAGAAATCCAGAGTTCCTCATCTGAGATGACTTCCTTCTCAAAGAGACAGAAAGTGAGGAAGACCTAGCCTACCACCCATAGCCAAGCCCTGTGGACATGGTAGAGCTGTTGCCCAAAGAATGATCCTTAACCCTTGCCATTAGTTCAAAGGTGACAACTCAAAACCCAAACCAATATCACTACCATTGAGTCAATTCTGACCCATAGAGATCTTTTAGGACAGGGTAGAACTGCCCCTATGAATTTCTGAGACTGTAACTCTTTCCTGGATTAAAAAGCCTCATCTTTCTCCCTCAGAGCTGGCTGGTGATTTTGAACTGATGACTTTGCTGTTAACAACCCAACACATAACCACTATGCCACCAGGGTCCCTAAAGTGACAACTTGTTGTTGTTGTTGTTAGGTGCTATCTAGTCAGTTCCAACCCATAGCTACCCTATATACAACAGAATGAAGCACTAGACAGTCCTGCTCAATCACTACAATTGTTTCTACATCTGATCCTATTGTTGCAGTCACAGCGTAAATCCATCTTTTTGAGGGCCTCCCTCATTTTTTGGCCCTCTTTTTCACTGACCCTCTACTTTACCACACATAATGTCCTTCAGAGACTGGTCTTTCCTGACAGTATGTCTAAAGTATGTAAGACAAAATCTTGCCAACCTCGCTTCTAAGTAGCACTCTTGTCATACTTCTTCCAAGACAGACAGTGTGTCCTTTTAGTAGTCCATGGGACATTCAATATTTTCCTCCAGCACCACAATTCAAATGCATTGATTCTTCTTCAGTTTTCCTTGTTCAAATACGAGACAATGGAAAACACCATGGCTTGGGTCAAGCACACCTTAGTCCTCAAAGTGATAACTTTATTTTTCAATTCTTCAAAGAGGTCTTGGGCAGCAGATTTACCTAATGCAATGGGTCTTTTGATCTCTGGAGTGCTGCTTTCATGAGCATTGATTGTGGATCCAAGTAAGACAAAATCCTTGACAACTTCAACCTCTTCTCCACTTATCATGCTGTTACCTATTGGTCCAGTTATGAGGATTTGGGTATTTTTTACATTGAGTGAAATCCATACTGAAAGCTGTAATACTTGATATTCAACAGCAAGTGCTTCAAGTACTCCTTGCTTTCAGCAAGCAAGGTTGTGTCATCTGCACATCACAGTTTGTTACTAAGCCTTCCTCTAGTTCTGATGCCACACCCTTCTTTATATAATCCAGCTTCTCTGATGGTGTGTTCAGCATACAGATTGAATAAGGATGGTGAGAGGAAACAGCCCTGACACACACCTTTCCTGATTTTTAATCATGTAGTATTCCTTTGTGTTGTTTGCACAATTGCCTCTTGATCCATGTACATGTTCTTTTTTTTTTTTTTTTACATTTTATTGGGGGCTCTTACAGCTCTTATCACAATCTATACATACATCCAATGTATAAGTTCTTCATGAACATAATTAAGTGTTCTGGAATTCCCATTCTTCTCAGGGTTATCTGTAGTTTATTATGGTACACACACATGAATGCCTTTGCATAGTTAATGAAGCACAAGTAGACATCTTTCTGGTATTCTATGCTTTCATAATCCATCTGAAATCAGCAATGATATCCTAGCTCCACATCTTCTTCTGAATCCAGCCTGAAACTGGAATCTCCCTGTCAATGTATTAATGCAACCATTGTTGGATGATCGTCAGCAAAATTTTACTTATGTGCGATATTCATGATATTGTTCTATATACAGTTTGAGCATTCTGTTGGGTCGTCTTTCTTTGGAATGGGCACAAACACGGATCTCTTCCAGTCAGTTAGACAAGTACCTGTCTTCCAAATCTCCTGACATAGATAAGTGAGTGCTTCTTCAGCTTACTGAACATTTCGATTGGCATTTCATCAATTCCTGGAGCCTTGTTCTTGGCTAATGCATTCAGTGCAGATTGAATTTCTTCCTCCAACACCATCGGTTCTTGCTCATATAATGGACTATCCACTATTTCTTTTTGGTACAGAGACTTTGTGAATTCTTTCCCTCTCCAGTTGATGCTTCCTGTATCATTCAATAACTTGTCTATAGAATCTTTTAAGACTGCAAATCGAGGCTTAAATGTTTTTCTCGAGTTCCCTCCATTTTAGATATGTTGAAAGTGTTCTTCCCCTTTGGTTTTCTAATTCTAGATCCTTTCATATTTCATTATAATATTTGACTTTGTCTTCTTGAGTTGTCCTTTGAGATTTTTATTCAGCTCTTTGACATCATCCTTTCTTCCATTTGTTTTAGCTACTGTTTGCTTAAGAGCAAGTTTCAATCTCTTCTCACATTGTGTTAGACAGGATTCTCTAGAGAAATAGTCAGGACACTTATGATTTTAGATAGATAGATGATAGATAGATAGATAGATAGATAGATAGATAGATAGATAGATGATAGATAGATAGATAGATAGATAGATAGATAGATAGATAGATACAACTTAAGTAATAAACAGCTAAGTAGTCCACGGAGCAGTACAAATGGATCAGTTAAATTCACTTCCATGAGACAGTTAATACACTGCAGTCCTTCAACTCATGAGGGCTGCTGGGTGCAAGTCAAGGAAGCAGACAGCTGAGTCTTCTGTAGAGCAATACAGGCAGTCAAGCCACAGGCAGCAAACAGCAGGCAGGTCACCAACAGTCAGCCAAATGACAGAGTCCAACAGTCCCCAGCTCAAGTAATGTATACACCAGCAGTGTAGTGAAGCAGGTCTTGAAGGAACCTCAGACTATAGCGACACAGTCCATGGTTGGGAGTCCCAGAGGTAGTGTAGCTTGCAAGTTGAGGCAGAGAACTAGCTAAAGTAGCTGCACACTGGTCCAATCATCAAAGAGCAAGAAAAAGAAAGGCAAGGCTCACCGAGCCATTTGTTTCTTTGCCCTTCAATTATACTGCAACCTTATTAATCCCACATGTGTTTATTGGTCAGGTTGGCACAATAAACCTCCCTATCACACACATCCACTTTAATCTTTTCTTTCTTTCCTGTCTTTTTAACGACCTTTTGCTTTCTTCATGAATGATAGTCTTGATATCCAACCCCAGCTCATCAGGTCTTCTGTCATTAGTGTACCATTGTGTCCAATTTGTTCTTGAGATGTTCTTGAAATTCTAGTGGGTTAGACTCAAGGTCATATTTTGGCTCTTGTGGACTTGTTTTAATTTTTCTCAGCTTCAACCTGTACTTACATATGAGCAATTGATGGTCTGTTCTACAGTCAGCCCCTGGTCTGGATTAAATGCTGAAATTGAACTTCTCCATGTGCCTTTCCACAAATGTAGTCCAGCTGATCTCTGTGTATTCCATCTGGAAAGATCCATGTGTTGGGGAAATTCATTGTATAGTTGAAAACAGATAGTTTCTATCAATAAGTCATGGGTTTCGCAAAGTTTTATCATGCAATGTCCAGCTTTATTTCTGTCACCAAGACATATTTTCCAACTCCTGTTCCTTCCTCCTCTAGGAGCATTGGTGAAGTACTGGTTATGCCTCGGGGTGTTTCTACCCTTGTTAAAAATGACAGTATCAGATATCCACAGGGCATGTCTACTCTGTCTTACAGGGTCATCAAGAGTCAGAATTGACTTGATGGCAGTGAGTTTGGTTTGGTTTGATTCCTTCCTCTCTGTTCCCAACTTTTGCCTTATAATTGACAATAATTATCAATATATCTTATTGTATGTTTGATCATTTTCTGGCTGAAGTTGTTGGTAGAAGTCTTCCATTTCTTCATCACTAGCTTTTATAGTTGGTGCAAAATAAAGCATATGATTTTCTGATTCACTATGACCGATACCAATCCATTTCATCTCACTAATGCATAGAATATCCTCCGTCATGTGTATTTCACTTTTGATGACTTCCAGTTTTTCTAGATTAATACTTTGCACTTTCCAAGTTCAAGTAATTAGTATCCCCCCCATTTTTCTCCTTACCTTGAATCGTGTCCCATCAGCACATGAAGATTCCAAAGTCTCCACTCCCACATGCTTTAATGGACTCAAGTCACCATGACTGACTCCACTCTGAGCAGTCAGTTCCTTCTCTCAGTCACATTTGGACTCCCTCAGACTCCTCTGGCACTTTCTCCACCATGTTCTGTTGCACTCTTTCAGGTTTTTTTGGTATCTGACATGCTTGGAAGCTAGGTATAAAATTTTCAGTGGCTACTTCCTCTGGGAGCCGAGCCCATCTTCCTTGTCTTTTCTCAGTCTGAAACTCTGCTGACATCTGTTCACTTGGATGGCCCCTCCTTTAGAGTGTTGAAGGACTTCTTTAATCCTTCCCTCCATTTTCTTAATAGAATCACAGGAAGCAAACCAATGCACTCTTCAAAGGGGCTTCACATTAGCGATTCTGTCTGTATTTATTACTTTCTCCTCCCTCAGGTAGGAGGAAGTAGATATTCAGAGCTTAGGTAATTTTCTTAAAAATAATTTAATTTACATACTTCTCAAGAGAAAGGGGAAATACATATGGACTATAAGGAGATATTTAAGACAAAAGCATAATAATAATTTTCATTTTCTGCTAATTAAAATACACTGTATGCCCAGTGTATAATATATTGAAAATGAAGACAAAGAATAAAAATTGCCTATAAAGGAAATCATTCTTTAAGTAGTGGCCACTTCTTGTTATAGTTACAGGAGGGATAGCACAGAAGGTGGGTGAAGCTTACACATTTGAATAGTTTAACTGATTCCACTACGTTTTCCACAGGAAAGAAGTTGAATGGGCAATATAGTTTTGCAACAGCAGTGGCAGCATACACCCACACACACAGTAGATGACATCATCTTTGGTCAACTCATAGTGGCCCTGTGTGCTACAAAACGAAACACTGCCCACGCTATTTTTTTTTAATCATCTTATTGGGGGCTCCTACAATGCTTATCCATACATACATCTGTTGTGTCAAGCACATTTGCACATTTATTGCCATCATCATTTTCAAAACATCTGCTTTCCACTCGAGCCCCTGGCATCAGCTCCTCATTTTTCCCCTCCCTCCCTGTTCCCTTCTCCCTCATAAACCCGTGATAATTTACAAGTCATTATTTTGTCACATCTTACACTGTCCAATGTCACCCTTCACCCACTTTTCTGTTGACTGACCTCCAGAGAGGAGGTTATATTCAGATCCTTGTAATCAGTTCCCCCTTTCTACCCCAGCTTCCCTCCACTATCCCAGTATCAGCACTCTCACCACTGGACCTGAGGGGTTCATCTGTCCTGTATTCCCTGTGTTTCCAGTTCCCATCTGTACCAGTGTACATCCTCCAGTCCAGCTAGATTTATAAGGTAGAATTGGGATCATGATCGTTGGGGGAAGGAAGCATTTAAGAACTAGAGGAAGGTTGTATGTTGCATCGTTGCTACAGTGCTCCCTGACTGGCTTGTCTTCTCCCCGAGCCCCTTCTGTAAGGGGCTGTCCAGTTGCTCACTCCACCTCATTCACAATGATGTGATTTTTGTTCCTTGATGCTTGATACCTGATCCCTTCGACACTTTGTGATCACACAGGCTGGTGTGCTTCTTCCATGTGGGCTTTGATGCTTCTGTGCTAGATGGCCGCTTGTTTACCTTCAAGCCTTTAAGACCCCAGATGCTATATCTTTTGATAACCGGGCAGCCTCAGCTTTCTTCACCACACTTGCTTATGCACACATTTGTCCTCAGCGATCATATTGGGAAAGAGAGCACACAATGATATGATTTTTTCCTTCTTTGATGACTGAAACCTGATCTCTTTGACACCTCTTGATCATATAGGCTGGTGTGCTTCTTCCGTGTGGAACACTGCCCACTCTTGCACACCTGGCACACATTCACAACCGTCCCTATGTTTGAGCCCATTGTTGCAGCCTCCTCCATGTCAACCCATCTCCTTGAGGGCATTCTTTTTCTGATTGCTGACCCTCTACTTTACCTATCATTGTTTCTTTTCCCAGAGACTGGTCTCTCCTGAGAACACGTCAATGTAAGTGAGATGAGGTTGTACATCTTAACGCTTAAGTACCATTCTGGTGTACTTCTCTCAAGACAGATTTGTTTATTATTTTGGCAGTCCATGGTACTTTTAATATTCTTCATCACACCATATTACAAATGCATCAGTTCTTCTCCAGCCATTCAGTAGAAGATACAGATGCAGACAGTTCTTTAACATAATCATCCCCTCAATGGATTCTTTTTCTCAGTGTGATGACTTAGAGCCATCATGTCATGGGGTTAACTCAATCAATTGTCATAAAGTAGTTTGTAAGGTTTATGTTCTACAACTTCGTCTGGTGAGTGTTATCTGGGGCCTTAAACACTTGAAAGCAGTCATCCAGGTACAACTATCTGGAACAAAAGAGAATGAAGAAAACACAGAATTAAAGAATAACTGGACTGGAGGACTAATGGTGTTCATGAATCACTGTCTCCTCTACCTTTAGAAAGAAGAAATAAATGGTACCCAACTAGAACTACACATTGACCTGGGTGAATCTTTTGCATAAGACCTCCTTAAAGTGTTGAAAATCAAGATGTTACTCTGAGGACTAAGGTGTGCCTGACTCAAGTCATGCTATTTTTAATTACCTCATATACATGTGAAAGATGGATTCTGAATAAGGAAAACTGAAGAAAATCAATATATTTGAACTATGGTTCTGGCAAAGAATACTGAAAGTGCCATGAACTGCCAAAGGAACTGACAGGTCTTTCTTGGAAGAAGCAGAGCCAGAATGTTCCTTACAGGTAAAGATGGAACAGATGCATCTCATGTACTTTGGACGTTTTATCAGGAGAGACCAGCAGTCCCTGGAGAAGGACCTCATGCTTGGTAAAGTGTGGGCGCAGCAAAAGAAAGGAAGGCCTTCAATGGAGATGGGCTGATCCAGTTGTTGCAACAATAGCCTCAACCGTGAGGACCATCGTGAGGTTGGCTCAGAAGCTGGCGGTGTTGGTTCTGCTTCACACAGGGTCTTCAGGACCTGGACATGACTCAACGGCACCTGCCAATAGCAACAACTCTGAAAATTCTAACCAGGGTTCATCCACATAAATCCTGATAGAAAGGGGGGAGGGATTGTGGAGCAAAACCTCAAATTCTCAAAGATTACAGATTTTTCATACACATTGAGATGAGATGCATCCCCCAGATTGTTGCCCTGAGATATTCTTCAAGTCTTGAGTAGAAACTATCCCCTGAAATAATATTTAACGAAACAGAAGATTAATTTAAAAATAAAGAATCTCATCCTTGAGAAATACTCTCTATAAAAAGATTATTTGTAAGAGACCTATGGACAGCAGTTACTCTGACACATAGATGAAAAGTTTGTAGGGCAAGGAGACTAAATTAATGGCAGTTTAACGGCTACAATAGAATTAATGAGAATGATAACACAAATGGAAGAATATAACCAAGGCCACTGAACAGTATGTGCAAAAAATGTTGAATGGGACCTTTTCTCTGTACAGTAAATACTTTCACCAAAAAAACCAAACCAATAAAATATTTATTTAAAACTGGGCAATATAGCATCATTAGATAATGTTGACAACCACAGCTCATGGTCAACTATTGACCCTGCCCTGCTTTTGTGTGATCCTTGCACGACTACCAACAGTACACACAGGCATGAGGAAAGTGCTACAGAACCCCGGTGTGGCTTTCAGCACCGAAAATATTTACTATCCTGTCTTTTACAGAAAAATATTCTGATTTTTCCCCTATTTTCTTTCCCTAAATCTTTTTATTGGGACATAATCCAGACATCATACCATTCAATAGTTCAACATTTATCATGCAGAAGTAACTGCTATTGTTGTTGTTGGTTCTCCAATTCCTGTCGAGCAATTGAAAATGTATAAGAAAAAAATCTGTGATTTTATTTTAAAAGACTCTATATCCTGTTTAATAGTATATCAGGAGAATTACCTAGTGTTATTAAATATGCTTTTAAAACCATTTTAATGACTGTTTTTATGTTTCTCAGTTGCTTTCTTTGCTGTTTCTGCATGAACATTGGAAATAAGAGCTTTGTTATTTGACACAATGAAAGGGCAGTAACATAAAAATTGTGAAACTGTCAACATTGCCTTCTAAGGCAAAATTCAAACCTCTCTGTTTATGTTAAATTCACCATTAAGTAAATTTAAGGAAGCTTAGAATTCAATAGAAAGTTTTAAAAATGAAAATTAAGATCTTGGTGTTGTGATATATTGACTCCAAGACGTAGGATTTCTTAAACACTATGAGTCTTAATTTTCTTCAAAACCAAGCATTATGAAAATTACCAAAAAGTTATTGTAATGCTTAAATGAGATTAAAATATATGGAAATTGTTTGATGAATTATTATTTATCATAATACTAGCCAGGAAGTTGATATCAAAGTTATAAAATACTAGAAAGAAATATTTGGATACATCTTTATTGAGTAGCAACGATATTACATTGATAATAAAGAACAGAGAGCAATTTTTTAAAAATGACTTCCAGTTAGCTCAATTCTTCCCTGGATACTTACTCCTGTCTTGGTAATATCACCTGGTTCAGAAGCTGAGGCATGTAATTCAAATTCATGGCATGTAATTCAAATTCAGCCTGTACGTGCTACGTGAAGAACTTTACACAGTCTTTCTCAACTTAAAATACGCCCAATGTCAGTGTATTATGTCTCTTTTTACTAATAGTTTCCCCATCAGGGTGTATTTGAAAATCAATATGTGAAATAGAGAGAATGAAATGTATTTGAAATGTGTCTTAGTATACTTCATTTCATGAAAAGTTGACAACTATTTACCATCCTATTTGTAATTGTCTATGAAATGAGAAGTGCTAAAAATATTTATAAGGATCATATTGCCAACCTCTATAAACTTGAGTTTTCAAGTTTCCACTGACTTGAGATAGGATAAAACAATCTGGAAAAAATTGTTTATTTCACAAATAATATTCTATAAAGCATTTCTCCATGTAGGCAAAGTAGATGGATACAATGATCTAAATCAATTATCCACATCAAACAACCCTATTAATAAATATGTCAGATAAGTGTAGGATCCTACTGCATCATGGCTTCTTCTTTAAAAAATAAATCATTTTATTGGGGACTCATACAACTCTTATCACAATCCATACATCCATCCATTGTGTCAAGCACATTTGTACATTTGTTACCATCATCATTCTCAAAATATTTGCTTTCTCTGCTTGAGCCTTTGGTATCAGCTCCTCATTTTCCCCCCTCCCTCCCTGCTTGCCCCTCCCTCATGAACATTTGATAATTTATAAATTATTAATATTTTGTCATATCTTACCCACTCCCTTCACCCACTTTTCTGTTGTCCATCCCTCAGGGAGGAGGTTATATGTAGTTACTTGTAGTTGGTTCCCCCTTTCCACCCCACCCTCCTTCTACCCCACCCTCCTTCCACCCTCCCGGTATCTACCCACTCTCAGCACTGGTTCTGAAGGAATCTGTCCTGGAATCCTGTGTTTCCAGTTCCTATCTGTACCAGTGTACCTCCTCTGGTCTAGCCAGATTTGTAAAGTTGAATTGGGATCATGATAGTTTGGGGGTAGGAGGGGAAAGCATTTAGGAACTAGAGGAAGTTGTATGTTTCATCATTGCTACCCTGACTGGCTCGTCTCCTCCCTGTGAACTTTCTGTAAAGGGATGTCCAGTTGCCTACAGAAGGGTCTTGGTTCCCAATCTATACTCCCCCTCATTCACAATGATTTGATTTTTTGTTCTTTGATGCCCAATACGTGATCCCTTTGACCCCTTGTGAACACACAGGCTGATGTGCTTCTTCCAAGTGGGCTTTGTTGCTTCTGAGCTAGATGGCCACTTGTTTACCTTCAAGCCTTTAAGGCCCTAGATGCTATATCTTTTGATAGCTGGGCACCATCAGCTTTCTTCACCACATTTGCTTATGCACACATTTGTCTTCAGCGATTGTGTTGGGAAGGTAAGCATCATGGAATGCCAGTTTAATAGAACAAATTATTCTCACATTGAGGGAGTACTTGAGTGGAGGCCCAATGTCCATCTGCTACCTTAATACAAAACCTACAAATATATGCACATTGATCTATTTTCCCATCCTCATATATAAATATATTTACATATGTACATGCCTTTATTTAGACCTCTATAAATGCACATTTGCCTCCTAGTTCTCTCCTCTATTTCCTTTTACTTTCCTCTTGTCCCACTATCATGTTCAGCCTTCATTTGGGTTTCAGTAATTCCTCTCATTTACATTACCCTTGATCATGCCCTCCCATGCCTCCTACACCCTCCTCTCCACTGATTTGGATCACTTGTTGTGCATCATGGCTTCTTATTTGTACATGTTAATCCTGTTAGGTGATATATAGTAGACTCCGACTCATAGCGATCCTTTGTACAACAGAGTGAAACACTGCCCAGTCCTGCATCATCCTCAAAATCCTTCCCAAGTTTGATCCCATTGTTGCAGCAATGGTGTCGATCTATGTCCTTGAGGGCCTTCCTCTTTTCACTGGCCTTCTGCTTTACCAAGCCTGCCATTCTTCTCCAGGAACGGGTGTCTCCTGACAGCATGTGCAAAGCACATGAGACGAAGTCTTGCTATCCTTGATTCAAAGGAGCATCCAGGTTGTATTTTCTCTAGAAGAAATTTGTTTGTTCTTCTGACAGTCCACAGTGTTTTCAATAATCTTCATAACACCATAATTCAAATTCATCAGTTCCACTAGGGTCTTCCTACTTAGCAGTCCTACTTTCACATTCATCTAAGATGGCTGAAAATACTGTGGCTTAATCAGGTGCACATTATACTTCAAAGTGATGTTTATGCTCTTTGACACTTGAAATAGGTCTTGTGCAGCAGAATAGCCCAATGCAATATGTCTGATTTCTTGAATGTAGCTGAGTGTTTATAATGGTGCCAGGCACAATGACAATCCTTGACAACTTCAATCTTTTCTCCATTTACCATGTTGGCTATTGGTCCAGTTGTGAGAAATTTTTTTCTCTATATTGCAGTATAATTCATACTGAAGGGTTGTTTTCCTCTTCATCAGCAAGTACCTCAAGTCTTCTTCTATTTCAGCAAGCAAAGTTGTGTTATCGGCATATAGCAGGTTGCTAATGAGCCTCCATCCAATCTAATGCCACATCTTCTTCACATTCTCCAGCTTCTCAAATTACTTGCTCAGCATATAGATTAAATAAGTATGGTGGAAGGACACAACCTTGATGCACTCATTCCTTAGTCAGTGTGTTCTGCAATCCTCATTCTTCTTAATGTTATCCACAGTTTGTTATGATCCACACCATTAAATGACTTTATGTGGCCTATCAAACACAAGGACTCATGGTGATATAGTGGTGAGGCACCAGGCTTCTTCCCACAAGGTTGGTAGTTTGAAACTACAAGGAGCTCCGTGGGAGAAGACAGGGCTTCTTATTCCCAAAAACAGGTACAGTCTCAGAAACTCAACTGAGGCAGCTCGACCCTGTCCTAGAATATCACTATGAGTCAGCATAGACTTGATGATGGTGAGTTATGTTTCTACTTATAAAACAAAACAAAACTCAATTCTGACTCATAGTGGCCCCTCTGTGGGCTTCCAATATTTTAACTGTTTATGGGAGTAGAAAGCCTATTCTCTTCTGTGGAGGTGCTGGTGGTTTTGAACTGCCTACCATTCAGTTCTCACCCCAACACCAGGACGACTACACCACCAAGGCTCCATGATTCTACATAGAAATATGGAAATAAACATCTAAGAATCAAATGGTGATAAAGACCATTTGGAATTGGTAGCATTTCCTAGTAGAAATTATTAAACTAAATAGTTGGGTCTTCAAGTTTTTATAAATTTGGGTACTCCCCTTTAGGAAAACAACAGTATGAATACAGATACATAAATCAGGGAGCATTTATTCAAGAGGGAGCTATGTAAGTGAGGGCCCCCAAAATTTCAGTTTCATTGAATAACAACAACTGAAAAAACAAAACAAAACAAGCCCACTGTTGTCTAGCTGCTCCCAACGCATAGTGACCCTGTAGGACATAAAGTTCCCCATATTGCAAATCTTCACATAATCAAACCATGACATCTTTCTCACACAGAGTGACCAAATGGGTTCTAACCACCATATTTACATTGGTACCTAAGTTGCTTTAACCGCTGCATCATTAGGACTTCTTTCATTGATTAGTATCACTGTAAGTACACCTTTGTCCAGGCAGATGGGCAAGAGGTGGTGTAGTGATTTTGCATTGGACTGCTAACTGCAAGGTTGGTAGTTCAAAACCACCAGGCACTCTGCAGGAGAAATGCAGGGCTTTCTACTACAATAAAGTTGCAGTCTCAGAAATTGACTCAAGGGCAGTGATTTTGGTTTTTGGTTTCCTTTTGCATAGGGCCTCTACTTCCTCTCCTTTGGTCTTCTGCCTGCCACTTGCTGTAGTGTAAAGAATTCAGATAAGCGATACTAGAAAGATAAATAAAGATTTATTTCATAATCAACCCCGTGCTTACTTGAAGAGTCAGCTGGCCTGCTGACGTGAAAATTCCCAAGCTGTCATGCTGTTGGGACTCAGAAAACCACCTAGCAATTGACACCCAGTGCACAAAGAGAACTCTCAGATTCAAGAGACAATCCGTGTCTTTTTTTTTTTCTCCCAGTAAAGATAGGACATCTGCCAGCCCACAGACTGATTCCTGAGCTAGCTCCTGCATATCTCATGTAACCGTGACCTTGCTGAAAGATCATTAAGTGGCTGTTGGTAGCTTGCTGCCTTGTGGTCTCTGTTAGGACTGTATCAAGCTAACCTTTTTAGGAAAACGATTTCTGGCTAGTTGGTTAGATTAACTTTCACCCTAACAGTAAAGCTAGGGACTTTCAGAAAGCTATTTATGTGACAAATTGTACAGATAAGATGGCATTTTTCCTGTCTCTGAGTGACAGTGTGTTGAGTGGTGGTCTGACTAGGTGATAACGTCTGAGAAATCCTAAACAGCAGGCTTGTCATCTTTAATGAACATAAAGCTAAATAGGAAATAAGAATGGCAGTAATTAAATAACCCAAAGCAGGAATTGGGTACTTGCATAGTTAGTCTTGGAAACCCACAGGGATAGTTCTACCCTGTACTAGAAGGTTGCTATGAATGAGAATCAACCCGATGATACTGAATTCAGGTTGTTTTGGGCACTAATAAATGGATACATTTTGATAACTGAGTCTTTAAGGGTTCTTTAATAACTATGAAGTTTTGTCAATGGCTACACAAAGTATAGATTTGATATGAAATTAAAATCTAATTTTTTAAAAGTATGGTTTACTTTTCATTTGATTTAAATTCATAGTTCTTTCCAACTTAATTTTGGTCTCCATAAATACTATCTCCTAACAAGACCATCAAAGCCATCAACTCAAGAAAGATTTAGGGCTAGTCATGGTATAAAAATGGGTTAAGAAGAAAATAAAAATAAAAAAGGAATCCAAATTTAAGTCTGCCTTTTCACATCTTTCCTCATCCCTATTAGCCCCACGTAATATAAATTATTACAGATAATTTACAGGCAGGGTCTAGTAAAAACTCGTTTGAAGTACAGTGAGACTGCTCACGGATTAAAAACAAGGACATCTACATCAAACCAAGCTCATTGCCATGCAGTCGAGGCCAACTCAGTCAGAGCCCCGGTGGCAGATTGGTTGAGCGTTGGGTTGCTATCCGCAAGGTCAGTAGTTCAAAGCCATCAGCTCCATGGGAGAAAGATAGGGTATTCTAATCTCATAAAGAATCAGTTTCAGCAAATCACAAGGGCAGTTATGCCCTGTCCTAAAGGGTCACTATGAGGACATTTATAACAAGCTTCAAAAAATCTCAAAGCTCAAACTCACTACCAATGAGTTATTTCTGACTCAAAAATAACACTATTGACAGATAAGAACTGATGCTGTGGATTTCTGAAACTATAAATCTTTATGGGTATAGAAAACCTCATCTTTCTCCTTCAGAGAGGTTGGTAGTTTCAAACTGCTGGCCTTGAGGTTGGAAACCCAACCTTAGAACTTGGCATGAACCAGGCCACTTTCTTTTGTTTTCTTTGGATATTTAATGGTGACTCCACTCATTGCCTCACCTGAAAAGCCAGGTTACCTGACTGAGCTTTGGTACACGCAAGAAGACCCATTGTGACTTTCAAATGGGGTTTTTTTTTGGCTCTGCCTGACCCTAGGATGTTGGACAGAACCAATGACTACATAAGACATATCCTCCAAGTTTCATGATTTTCTGTTGGACCTTATAGTGAATTGTACAACCCAGGGACATGAAAGAATATACTCAAGGTGGTGGTGGGTGGGCGGGAGGCAATGAAGCAAAGTCATATCTTGGAAGAGTTGGACATTTGGGACATCAATCTCCAATTCCTTGTAATTACTCTGGAATGAATTCTTAGAAAATAAATTACTACCAGAATGATGTGTGTCTATTTTCTGAATGCTATTCTCATAGGTTTGTATGTCTCATTGGGGTATGTGCTTGCTCATGTTCCCCTCCGCCTATGTGTGTAGATGTGTTATGATGTCCTTTCGACATATGAGCCTGAGAAGTCTATGAAATGCCCTAATCGCTCTTTAAATGCTGCCCCACCATCTTCATTCATCTTTCCTGCAAACCTGAGACTCAGAATTTCACTGGTTTTAGAGCTTTCCGTGTCTCTTGAGCCATGTCCAAAGAACACTCAGGCTACCTTTCAACTAAACCCATCAGGTAAGTTTTTGTTCCCTGTCTACCTGTTTCTTTCAATACCAGTCCTAAAGGAATTGAGTGTGGATGAGTGAGTGGTGGATAAAAAAAGAAGAGAAGATTATTTAGTGGAGAAGACAATGACAGCTATGGTAGAGCCAGTCCACTACGTATGGTGCTCTCCTTCCATTAATGCAATCATGTTGGCACATGCCTGTTCATCGATATCACCTATTCCACCAGCGTTGATTGGGGTCTGTCCAATGGAATATGGGTGGATGTGATTTGTATTATTTTGCTTTCTGGACATAATTAATCTTCCGTAGTATCTTCCTAGCTTTCTTCCACCTCAGTCAACTCCAAATAATAATAATAACTCGCCAAACTCACTACCATCAAGGCAGTACTGTCTCATAGTGACCTCCTGTGAGTTTTAAAGACTGTAACTGTGTATGGGAGTAGAAAGTCCAGTCTTTCTCCTATGGAACTGCTGGTGGTTTTGAACTGCTAACCATGCAGATCACAGACCAACTGGTGACCACCACATCACCAAGATTCCTTGACTAACATCTGTTAACTAGATGTTAACATCCAGGACTAGAGAGCAAACAGTAGAACCGTCTTGTCTCTGTGGCCTCAGCCCTTGCTTTTTAAGTGCACATCAACCCATATTCTCATTGACAGCACAGGAGACTCTTTGCCTGGAGGGTTTCTCTTGACACTGGAGTTTTTACACATATACAGGACAGGCTGAAAATGACAGAAAATTAGCACCTCTCTCAATGAGAAGAGCCCAAAGTCAATGACTGGAGTTGAGATAAATATTCCAGCTCCCTTTTTCTGTGTAAGAACTTTGAAACACAAAATCTACCTAGTAATAACCTATCTAGTTTTCTAGGAAGATTAAACCTCTGTGGTTGTTACATAATCTGGTGTCAACTTGCAAAGGGGTGGAGTATAGCCTGTCAATCAAGTCGCCACTTGATGACCTCATTTGGAGGTTCCATGGAGATAAATAGCTCACTGGAGGCCAGATACACACAGACTCTCTACTTAGTTTTCCTGCTGACAAGACACATGGAGCTATGCTAGAGCTGGAGGAGCCACATGGAGACCCATGCCAGCTTTGAGATGCTTCCACTACCACTGGATCCACAGGACTTTCCAAACATTGGCCTGTGATCTTTCCTCCTGCATTTGGCATCATTGCATGTGCTGTGAGAGTCTGAAGAAGAATTTATAGACTGGTAACAGACACATGGGCTAATATCTGATTTATGGGCTTAAATTAGACTGGGCTTGGCTGTTTTCCTAATGTACAATTGCGCTTTGATATAAAGTTCTCTCTTACACACATATGAGTGTCCATGAATTTGTTTCTCTAGTCAACCTGGACTAATACTGCTCCAGTTCCCTTTAATAATAAGAAGGCCCCGGATCATATAGCTAAGCTCTTTGCTACTAACCAAAAAAGTTGATGATTTGAATCAATTCAAAGGTGTCTCGTGAGAACGTCCTGGTTACCTACTTCCAAAAAGGTCAAAGTCATTGAAACCCTGTGAAGCATAGCTCTACTCTGATACTTTGGGGTCTCCATGAGTTGATAAATGGGTTCCTTCATTGATAACTCATGTATCCTGCTTTACTTTTCTTACCTACCCCATTTCCCTAATCCCTAGTGGCTTTCTGGAATCACCCCAAAATAAAAAATGTAAAAAACCTAACTGCCATGGAGTTGATAACCAGTTCATAGACTCCTTAGAACAACAGTAGCCCAGTCCTACTTGAACCTCACACTCTTTGGCACACACATCATTATGGATGTTATGCCAATTCATCTCATTGAATTTCTTTGTCCTCATTAATCATCTCCTTCACTACACATGATGACCCTATCCAATGATTGATCCCTCCTGATGTGTAAAAAAATAATAAGTCATATACTGTTTAAATTAATGTTGAGGGAAGTTTAGTCTATCACAACAGAAGAAATATTGTATGAGTCCCGTCTTCTAAGTAGGGAGACTACGTAGGGTTCCGGCCTACTGCCCATGAACTCCTTATTTATACATCTTAAAAATCACTTCAAGAGGGGAGGTCTCACCTCAGCTGGATTCTGTTACTCATATGGAGGAAGAAGAAAAAGACCAATTATTTCTTCCCATATAACACTGGGATATGGCTACTTCAAATCAACAGACACTCCTTTAAGAGGGATTAGTGAACCTTACTGGAAATTCAAGTCAAGAGGTGGAGTGGGGAGGTCATGTTTCCCTCTGAGAAGGTGACTACACTTCTATTGGTGGGTAAAACAGTTGAGGCCACCTGCCCTTGGGAAAAATGCTTAACATTACTTAAATAGACCCTGTGTTTGAATTCTCTAGAGAAACAAAACCAGGACACTTATGATTATATATATATTTACACAGCATGAAGTTATATAACAGCTAATTAGTCCACACAGCAGTACAGAGGGCTCAGTTTAACTCATTTCAATGGAACAATTAATATACTGGAAGTCCTTCAACTCATGAAGGCTACTGGATCCAAGGTCAAGGGAGCAGACAGCTGAGTCTTCTGTAGAGCAATGCAGGCAGTTGAGCCACAGGCAGCAAATGGCAGGGCAGGTCACCAACACTCAGTCAGATGACAGCATCTGATAGTTGCAAGCTCAAGCAATCTATATACCAGTGAAGCAGGTCTCGAAGGAACCTCAAGCTCTAGTGACATGATCCACCATGGGTTGGGTGTACTGTGGGTAGTGTAGCTTGCAAGTTAAGGCAGAGAACCAGCTAAGGCAGCTGCACACTGGTCTGATCACCAGAGAGCAAGAGAGAGAGACAGGCGGGGCTTGCCAAGTCATTTATCTTTTGGCCCTCCAATCAAACTACGACCTTATTAATCCCACAAATTCCTATTGGCCAGGTTAGCACAATAAACCTACCTATCACAGACCCCAAGAGGAGGATATGGTCAGGATAATGTTCTTAATTGAACACTTTGGGGTTAATTAGTATCCAGCCCTTGGTGGGACAGGCCACACACTATACACAACTGAGCTTTTAAGGCTCTGACCTTTGGAAATGCACAATATCCTTCATAGGGCATAGCAGAAGAATCAGATTTGGAAACCCAACTAAACAAACTGGACTTTACCTTACACTCACCTGTAGCAGTTTAAGGAACTGAAATTTTCCTGTGGACTTAAGGCTGAAACACCCTAGTATGAGAAGAAGCAGATGACTACTATCCCAAATTACGGAGTTGGTGGTCATTCGACTTCCGTTCAGATCGCTTTCTTTGAGGGCGGTCAATGAACGAAAGCCAGAGACCGTGCTTTCTTTGCTTTTTTACATCATGTGTCTGTCCAGTTAAGCATGGTTCTGCCTTTGGGAATCAAAGATATTGAAATGTTCCCCTGTCTCATTGTTTTTATAAATAATGTACAGTCACTTAAGCTTTTAATCTGTACAAGTCAACAATACATATATTTTGGTCTAAAAAGCTTTCCTATACATGTGAAATTTCCTTTTCTCAACAGTGTTTTAAACTATACCATTGGCTAAATTAATGACACTATCAATAAATTTGACTTATGTTCCATGGGAATAATTTATAATGTTCTCCAATAAAATTATAATGATGCCTCTAAAGTGAACCATATATATCTATAAACCATAGCTATATGAATGGATTGTGAACTCTCACTTAATCATAGCCCTAATCGCAGAACAATTAGTCCTAATGACATGACCCTATTTAATACTCACTTTCATGGAGAGATCACTGTAGATATACTACAGCCAAGTATGGTGAAGAGGGCAGATGATGGCCAGCTATCAGAAAGAACAGTGCCTGGCTTCTTAAAGTTAGCTTCAAACAAGCAGCCATTTAAGTGATGTGTCAGCTAAATCCACAGGAAGAAGTACATCAGCCTGTGGTATCCAAGGACTGTAAATAATAAAATCCGAATCTAGAGGAGGAAGCACTAATAGTGCTTAAATTGCAAACACATGGTTTGCAGAAGGCTATGGATGACAGTGGAAGCCCCAAATCCATTTCCAGGTTCCCCTCATAGATTAAGCCTCTTGTGAATTCCCTCTGACGGTAGTCTAAGGATAGGCTGGCTATCAGACAGAGAACATTGTAAAGTGGATTATGGCAGATGCAGTTAGGTTAAAATGTAACCCTCATCATTTTCTCTCTCTCTCTCTCTCCTCTCGACACATTTTTATTTGTTCAATTTTAATATTTTCTGCTTTCTTTTCTAGTGAGGTTTTCCTCTGGTTTATGCTGTCATTGAGGCTGGGATGTTTCTGTATTGTTTTGTATGGTTTTATGTATATGAAATCTAGGGCAGGTAAATCTAAGAAGACAGTACTGGATTAGTACTTTGCTGGGGGCATAACAGTGACGGTTTGGGGGAAATGAGAGCTAACGACAATGAGTACAAGAAAGAAGAAAATGTTCCAAAATTGATTGGGATGGTGATTGCACAAGTCTTCCTATGGTTGAGCTATTGAATTCTATGACAAGTGAATTATAGGCCACTAAAACTATTTAGAAATAAAAATTTTATTAGGGTTTGATTTATTTATTTATTGGAGATAGATTACCAGACCTTTTCCTCTAGTCTAGTCTTAGTCTGGAAGCTCTTCTGGAATCCGCCCTCCAAGGGTGGATCTGTTGGCATTTGAAATACCAGTGGCATATCTTCCAGCATCATAGCAATTTACATGCTACTACAGTGAGGCAAGATGGTTGGCAGAAAAAACACACAAACTACTGAATTCAAATCCCCTTTACAGGGTTTACTTCTGGGGAAACCAAAACTAAGTAATAATGAACCTTGGAATCCACATTATTGACTATAGCTGAGCCTCAGACATCTTGCATCTTTGACTGGGTGGAAGAGAACCACATTGTCTCATCCATAGTATATCTGATTTTGCTTTTAATGAATAAAACCTCAGTTTCCACTCTGTAAGTCAATGACCATTCAGGATTTATCTGTCACAGAATCGTAATTGTATATGCTGTATATATACCTTTTGGCAGATTTCCACACATAAAACAAATCTAGGCTGGAGGACGGGAAGAATTTTAAATTGAATGAGAGTTTTAAATTTTCATGTCACTATGGCTGGATATTTTATTGTATTGAAAGTAGAACTAAAGATTTATGACCAGGGTTTCATCCAAGAGTGGGGAAGAACAAACAGAGAGTGGTTCAAAAGACTAAGTTGTTTCCTGATTATATCTACCAAGTTTCAGTTTTTAAATAACTTATTATATATCTGAGTTAATATGAGACACTTTCAAATAAATATCTCATTTTCTTTCCCATTCAGAAGTATCCTATTTTGATTTATTCTCAGTACTAGGATAGGACACTTGAAACTATTTTTCATTTTTATTTGCATTATAAATAATAAACACCTCATAAACCAATTTTGAAGAAGTCCTATCAAAGGGGGAAACAGGGTGACAAACAAGTATGGACTCATCTACAAGCTAAGAAATGGCCAGGCCTACCAGAAATGGAAGGAAGCAAGGAAGGATCTTCCTTTGGAACAGAAAGATCAGAGCTCTGGTGAGGCCCTGAATCTGGACTTCTATGCTCTGGAACTGTAAGAACATAAACTCATGTTCTTTAAAGTCACCATTGTGGTGTTTGGTTATGGCAGCCCTAGGAAACTCAGAGAGGCGATGCTGATTTTAAGAGCTTCATCAATAATTCGGGTTTATCACCAGGGAGAAAACATTAGTATTAAGCCCCTTTGACCTCCAAAAGCCTTTAAATAGAAATGTGAAATATGTATATTAATATTAATTTTACATGTGTTATAATTTTTGCATGTGTGTACATATAAAATTAATTTGTTAAATATTAAAAAATATTTAAATATTAAAATCTCTGCCACTTTTCCTTTAAAATGATCTTATCCTAATTTTTAAGATAACTTTGTATTTATGTTCAGGATTATGAAAGACCTTTTAAAATAGTTGATTTTTACTTATATTACAGATAATGAATGTATGTAAAACTGTTGAAGACATCCCATGCATTAATATCTTGTTGTAATTACTATTTGTTGTAATTAATATTTGTTGTAATTATGGAGCTTTTTGTAGTATTCTAATTATTTTTCCAACATTTTAATGATAACTTTTATAAACACAGTAGCTGTTAAAGAATTTTATTAAACAATTCTTCATGTTTTAAGCTGGATTTTTTAAAATTGTTTTTCTAATCTCTACAATATTTAAGTATCACCTCTCAGACATGCTTTATTATTTTTTGCTATATCTTTATGATTTCTCTCTCTTATTCCTTAAATCATCTGTTTTCTCTCTCAATTATGTATGTGTGGATATTTGTGTGTTTACACAGAGCCCTGGTGTGCAGTGGGCCATTAGGTGGACTATATGTAAAGTCAGCACTTTGAAATCATCAGCTGCTTCACAGGAGAAAAACTAGGTTTTCTGATCCCGTAAAGATTTACTGCCTTAGGAACCCTTTGGGGCATTTGTGCTCTTGAGATTCTAGACATGCTTTTTGTTTATTTGATTGTTTTTGCATTGTGCACATATTTTCAGGATTATGAAAGGCCTTTAGAGAGTTGATTTTTACTTATATTGCAGATAATGAATGTATGAAAAAGGATGGAAGACAGTTAATACATATTAATACATCCCATGTGTTAATATTTGTTGTAATTATGGAGCTTTTTGTAGTCTTCTAATTATTTTTCCAACATTTTATTACATAAATATATATATATATAAATTTATATATTTATATAAAATTATTATAATAATTGTAAAAGAATTTTAAAGTGAACGCCCCTATACATACTGCTAAAATTCTACCTGAAGCATTTGTCTCTACTTGCAACATAATAGAGCTATTGATACTCTTTCGTAAAGCCAGTGACCTACTTTGCGGCCCCTGATACCTTGTGAAAAACAATACAAGAAAAGTCACTGCTATCACGTGGATTCAGACTATAGCAACCCTTTCAGATCGAGTAGCACCACCTGGTAAGGTTTCCAGGGCTGCGAATCTTTCTGAGAGAAGGCCGACCTTTGGCTTAAACACTGGGCTGCCAGGGTTACTTCAGACAAAAATGAATATTTATTAGAACATAGCCAAGGCATCTATATCTTCTCTGTCTTTTCTACCAGGTGTTAAGTTGTTTCAGGGCAACACCTGTGTCTTTTGGTATTCCCAAGGTTCTGCCGAGCACACAGTGCATACCAGATGCTCAACAAATCTTGAATTAATAATTAAGTGAGTTGAACTCTATTGATGGGGTGCCTGGCATGAGAAATCATGGTGGCCAGGACTTAATGGAGAAAAGAGAACTAAAAGTAAGTTATTATAATACAAATAAGCCAAAGTCATGCCCATTGTCAAGGGGCCAATTCTGAGCATATCGGCCTTGTATATACAGGAACAGACATCTTCATCTTTCTCTGGCAGAGTGGCTGATGGGTTTGAACCACCAGCCATTCCGTTACTAGGCCAACACTTATGATAGAAAGCTTGACAAATGGCTATGGAAGTAGAGGAGGAGTCCCGGTGGCATAGTGGTTACCCGTTAGGCTTTGATCTGCATGTTCAGCCATTCAAACCCACCAGCAGCTCGGCAGGAGGAAGAGTGGGCTTTCCATTTCCATAAACAGTCTCAGCAACCCACAGGCACTCGTCATGAGTCAGCATCGACTCAATGGCACTGCAGATAGAAGTAGAGTGGATAGACTGAATAACTGAGTCGGGAGAAGTCAGAGAAGGATTCCTTAAGCATCCTTGGGTCTTCTAGATGAATATATTTAAGCGGACAGTGGACAATGCAGACATAGAGTTTGGATCCAGGAGAAGAGAGGAAGGGTGACTTGTCATAAGCTTGTCTAGCCTGGGAGCATTCGTCAGGCACCACAATCAGGGCTTTTCCATGTCACGCCCTGTCTGGATCCCACCTGCAAGGGGCAAGTACGGAAAGCTACCACCGTTGAGTGGGTTCAGAAGCATAGCAGCCCTACAGCACAGAGTAGAATTGTTCCTTAGGGTCTCCAAGAAAGTAAATCTTCATAAGAATATACAACCCCAGTTCTCCTGAGAAGTAGTTGGTAGGTTTGAACCACTGACCTTGTGGCTCACAGCCAGATGATTAACCCAATGCACCACCAGCTCCTTCAAGGACAAGTGGTTTTGTAGGCTTCAGATAAAGTTTCTACGAGCCCAAACTTAAAGAAGTCCAGTTTGTAATGGGTGAACCCATTGTCCTGAAGGGAGCTGGGCAGAAAAGCAGAAAAGGGTCACTGCTTCATGGATGCTCCAAACCAGTGGTTTTCAACCTTCCTAATGCCGCGACCCTTTCACACAGTTCCGCAAGTTGTGGTGACCCCCCAACCATAAAATTATTTATGTTGCTACTTCATAACTGTCATTTTGCTAGTGTTATGAATCTGGCAACTCCTCTGAGAGGGTCATTTGACCCCCAAGGGGGCACAACCCACAGGCTGAGAACCACTAGAGCAGCAACCCCTTTCACAGGGGTTGCCCGATTCCTAACAGTAGCAAAATGACAGTGATGAAGTAGGAACGGAAATAATTTTATGGTTGGGGGGGTCGCCACAAGATGAGGAACTGTATGAATGGGTCACAGCATTAGGAAGGGTGAGCACCACTGCTCTAGAATCAGAGGTTGACTTCCGGCTCCCTGTTCTGTAGTTCCAATATACTATTTTACTCTTTTCAATTGAGCCTCGTCTTCTAGGGGTTTTGCAGTGCTTTCTCAAAGACCGATGGCACCAATTTCAAGTGTGATTTCCTTCAGCATCCTTGGTTGGGATTTGCCTACATCTGGCTCCTTCACATCATTTAAAGCTATCCAATGCACTCACAGTGGCTCCTAGTAGTTTTATTATGCTTTTATTTTTTGAATATACATTTTAAAATCATTTTATTGGGGGCTATTATAGCTCATAACATTCCATACACCAATTTTATCAAGCATATTTGTACATATATTGCCATCATCATTTTAAAAACATTTTCTACTTGAGCCCTTGGTATAAGCTCCTCTTTTTCCCCTCCTTCCCCCACCCTTCAACCCTTGAGAATCCTTGATCAATTATATATTGTTATTGTTACTTTGTATCTTACACTGTCCGTTGTCTCCCTTCACCAACATTTCTGTTATATGGGGGGCTATATATCCAACCTTCTGATGGGTTCCTGCTTTCTCACCCTTCCCACCAACACCCACCCCCTTCACCCCCCTACACTCATGATATCGCTACTCCCACTATTGTTCTTGAGTGCTTTATCTGTCCTGAATTCCATGTGTCAAGAGCTCTCATCTGTACCAATGTGTGGACCCCAGTCTAGTTTCATGGTGTGATGTTACCTTTCTTTCTATTTCTTAATAGGAACATGGCACGAAAAATGGTTAAGCCTTTGTTACCAGTCTTGGCTCTTTTGATTCCCAACTGAACTCGCAATTGTTTCTTTCTCTCTCCTATCCTCTTACTGTGTTGTTTAGCCTCTCCTTCCTACAGCCAAATGTTTTCCAGGTTAAATTGAGTGCATGGATGTGATTTAGTATCACTGGGATGAAATGGTTTGAAAAGAGATTTCTTGGAATAAATCATGAAGATAAAGAGACAAATTCACTAGATTAACCTTTGTCCATTAAATAGCCTTTGCTTCCCATCTCTACCACTAGGTGATGCTATGTAATCTAATTAAATACCCAGTTTAGGACAGATAAATGAGTAGACAGAGCTGAGGTGGAAATAAAATGTAAGGTCATATGGCCTAAATAAAATCCTGCAGATTATCTGTAGCAGTTCTTTAAAGCTAGAAAGCTGAAGCCCTGGAATATGAATTGGGAGGTTTATGAATTAACCAGAGCACATGAGAGGATTTAGCCTTGATTGGGGAAAGTGAATAAATCCACGACACTTTATGTCCCCTTCCTTTTTTTCTCTCTATTAAAGGAGCACCCCATTGCCTGTATTTCCATTAACATTATTGGATTTTATGGTCTGCACATATTGGCCAGGCAATTAATATCTGTTGTGCATAGACTCTTCCCCCTGGGCCTTCACCAGATCATTATTTAAAATGATTTAGAGCTTACCGAGCTCTAACGGTACAGAGGGTTAAAGTGTTAGGCTGCCAGGCAGGTCAACCCTCCCCCCCCTCTCCCCCAGCAGCTGCGTGGGAGAAAGATGAGGTTGTCTGTGCTCGTAAGACTTGCTTTCATTCACTACCTCTCCAGGTAAAACTAGCATGAAATTCTAGATGCCTACTAGGTTACTGTGTGATTTCAGAAACACTGGTAATGAAGTAGAACCGTCCTTTGAAGAGATGACTTTATAAAGAGATGGATCATAGATTTATACTCTCAGAAACTCGATGGAGCAAGCTCACTATAAGTCAAAATGGACGCCATGGCGAAGGGGAATCTGTATTAGTTAGGTGTGCTTGGATGAGGCTGAACAAGTTACACATTTGGCTGAAAGGTTAGCGGTTCAAGTCTACCCACAGAAATCATGGAGCAAAGGTCTGACAACTGTCTTCTGAAAAGTGACAATCTGATGGAGCACATGTCAAGTCTGACATGCATAGGGTCCCCACAAGTCAGAGTTGACACAAAAGCAATGGTACCCTGTACCAGAGGGCAGTGTTGGTTCAATGGCAGAATCCCTACCTTCTATTCAAGAGCCCAAGGACCACTGGTGGCTGAGTTGGTTAAGAACAGGGCCAGTAACCTTTTTGGGTTGCTAACCGCAAGGTCAGCAGTTGAACCCCCACCAGCTGCTCCACTGGAGAAAGATGAGACTTTCTGCTCCCATAGAGATTCACAGACTTTAAAACACAAGGGTTGGAATTGACTTGACAGCAGTGAGTTTTTAATTTAGGAAAACTGACCATCACACCCCCAACAGTGTATCTGTGGAGACCTGTGTGCTGTTTTTAAGGCTGAACAGCTTCCAATGGAACGTCCAGACTGCAATGGATTAGAATGAAGAATCAGCTGATTAAAACCCTATGGATCACAATGGTTCAGTCCAACTGTGGGGACAGCACAGGACAGGGCAGCATTGCATTCCTTTTTATACACAGATAGAGCCAGTCAATAATAAAAATAAGACTGTATAACCCAGAAGTAAACCCAACAAACGTAACACCTGACTTACGGAATATTTTTTCCCCCATCAACTATTCATCCTTTGTGACGCAAATCAATGTTTTCTCAAAGTCAACACTTCCCAACAACCGTAGACTGTTCCTCCTGTTCTTTCCTTCTCTACACAGCTGCACGTGCTTCCCCCATGGCACTTTTAACCCTACCTGGTAATTAATGTCTTCTCCACAGACCGTGAGGGTCCTGGAGGCTTCTAGAAAAGACACCTCCCAACACACCTAGCTGTTGCCATCGTTTACCACTTCCAGTCCTTTCTCTGGCAGAGAGAATTCCCAGAGAGAAACCACAGCTCTCACTCCTCTGAGCTCTGCTCCAGCGTCTGCCTTCTCTCCAGTCATTTCAGCAGGAGGTAAGCTACCTGTGTTTGGAGTTTTATAATGCTGTGTGCATACGGAGAATAATGAAGAGCTCATTCAATGTGGAAAGAGCTCTTTTGTTTTTTTTGTTTTGCTTTGTGTGTTTTTTTATGTAGTGTCTACAGATATTTGTCAAAGGGGTTCCTTGTTATTATTCATCCATTGTCATTCCATTTAAAATCAGTTACACAGGGTAGGAGAAGGGATTATGTTGTAACAGATGCCAAATCAACATTTAAATGAATGGTAAGTTTTTAAACAAATTGCTGCACTTTTCCTCCCAGAGAGAAACAATTGGAGATTAGGAAACATCCTTAGTTTAATGTATTTGCAAATTCAAAATCTTTCAAGTGTTATTTGTACATACTCCTAAGTTTTTTCCATGTTCTTAATTTTCTACAATACAATAAATCAACTTAAGAATGAGGTGGCCGGCCAGACACCTCAGGGAGAGAGTGTCAGGTGCCCCCAACCCCCTGGGGTTCAGACCCTGCCCCCCTTCTGGGGCAACAAGCAGGAGCTTCCCTGGCCCACAGCCTAGCCTCCCCCTTACCCCCCACCCTCAGTATAAATCATGTTTATAAGTTATGGAAGAACTGGGACATTTTACAGAAAAAAGAAAAAACAACAAAAAACAGACATGGAAAAAACAAAAAAAGAATGAGGTGGCGAAGTCCACACATGAATGATTCCAATGTGCTAGATGCTGTGCTGAAGGAGCAAGGAGATAGCAACCCAGCTTATCCTCCTATGGCGCTCACAACCCTTGGGGCCATGTGTGCAGTATGTATGAATATGTGCCAACAACTAGGGGTCTCTAGGGGCTTCAAAACATTATTGCATTTGATTGCCCACCCAAAAGGGTGAAGGCTGGAGACCACCCAGTGGCCCATCAGAAAAAAAGATCTGGTGGCCTAGTTAAAAAAAAAAAAGTCATTGAAAGTCCGGCGCTGACCACACTGGGGTTGCTGTGGGTTGAAAATGGCTCCATGACAACTGTTGCCTGTTTGTTTGTGTTTTGAGAGACCCAGCGGAAGACGTGATGAATCCCACAGGAGAGGGTGAGATTACCTGGGAGGTTCCGCAAAGAGACTTGGTACGTTGAACTAGCCTGTCACCATCTGCAAGGGCAGGACGCGCTCCGAGTTTTCCTTCGTGATTTACGTGCCTGGAGCACTGAGGGACTGAGAGATGCTCACATGGAGTTTTCCAAACCTAGCCATTGGAACCCAGACTCACTGCTCAGACTCACTCTTCGTCCAAATGCTGATGTTCTTAGAGCACGTAACAACGATGACGACGACGACGGTTTCAGTCCTTATATTGGCACTGCCCCAACCTATTCTTGTTTGCTACTGAGTTCCCAGTAGGACGCTCCCTGGGGGGCGGGGGGCTCCCATTTACAGAGGCAGATCTTCCTTCCCTGCAGCGGAGCAGAGACTGCCGGCTAGGTAGCTAAGTTCTTAGCCCGTGTATCACCGGGGCTTCTGAGCCCCAACCTAGTGAATCCCAACTCTGACATGGTACTCTTTGTCCTAGGACTGCATATACATCTTTTTTTTAAAAATGTCCCCCCTTCAAACATTGCAATCTTCTCACCGTGAGTCCTCTGTAGAGAGGAGAAAACTTTAGCTCAGGGAGTTAAGAAATCCAATCATGGTCATACATCTAGTAAGGAGTGAAACCAGTTTTAAACTTGTTGACCTTGTGTTCCTTACCCATGTGAGTCTCTCCAGCCAACCTCAGTCCCAGAGAGATAGATTTTTAAGACTCATTTCCTTCCCGTTGGGTCTATGAAAAAGATGTTGGGTTGCTCACCCTTGTCCCTGAACTGGCTGATGACCACCATCTGGACAGCCAGCTCTCTACTAGTGATGCTGCTGGGTAGCCAGTATAGGGACAAGGGGGTGCCTCCCCAAATGCCTGCCTAGGGCCACAGTAAAAGGGCTCCAGAGAAATGAGACACCCATTAGACACCTCTGGGAAAACCCCAAACTGATAATAATAATCCAAACTAGGGTCACCAAGGTGAAGGTGAAGCTAAATCTGACCACAACGTAGGCACATGTCACACAGGTGTGCCTAAACTCTGCCAATAGGGTCAACTGATACTCAACCTGCCTCCGCTGCCAGGGGGATAAAAGCCAGCTGCAGGCTTGTCTTTCTGGTGTACGATGCTAGCAGAGGGCGGGCTTCTCTCCCGCATGCGTGACACACACATGCCTGCATGCCTGCTCGGGGCTCTCTTGGCCTCTGGGGGTTTCCTGGTCTCGCATGCGTGGTTTCCTGCTCCTGTTTCAGTCTTTCTTCCACGCGGTTTTCATGTTCAGTTGCAAACTCTCACGCTGTGCCAGGCTTTGGAGGCTTTTCAGAAGCAGCATGTACTTCTTGAGACTGTCATACCTGAAACGTCCCTTTCCTGCATACAATCACTTGGATTGTGAAGCTAGCAATAAGGCTTCCCATGCCAGAACCCTAACAACCATCTCCACCACCTCAAAAGCCAAGGCTGACCACTTGAAACCCATGGCTTGCCCCTCAGCACCCACCAAGCTCTCAGACTGTCACTGAGTGCCCCGGAGGACACAGTTCAGCAGTCGGACATCTCTGAAGCATAACCCATCTGCTGATGGCATACACTGGCTTGCATTTGCACACCCCCCTCTTTTTGCCAGTGGTCAGCTGGGATTTATCCAAGTACAGAGAAGACAACTTCGGACGCTCTTGATTCTCTACTTTGGCTAGGTAGCTGACACCTGAGGACAATCTTGGGTGGAACATGAAGGAAATGCTAATTCTTGTTAACCTCTACATGAATTCAGGGAGCACCAGAACCCGAGATGGGTCATAGTTCAACCTTGAGGTGACCCCAGAAGCTAGTGTCACAGGATTTCTGATCTTTAACCTACAGGGTTTGTTGTATCCATCACTAGCTTACATGCTAGGGCTGTCACTGAGAAACTCAACAAGGAGCACGAGAAATTTCCCCTTGAACTGCTACTAAGTCTTACTGTATTGAGTCTTACTGTATTTCTTATCAGAGATGGGTGGTGCTGTATACTTTGTTTATTGTAATGATTTTTTTGTATTGGTACTTGAGATAGTTAAGGTTTATTTTGCCAACCTGGTCGATAAACACACGTGGGGTTAATGGAAGGGCAGAGAGATAAATGGCTCTGTGAACCTTGCCTTTCTAGGTCTCGGGTCTTTTGATTTCTGATGGTCGGACCAGGGTGCAGCTGCGTTAGCCAGTTCCCTGCTTCAGCTGGCGAGGCTCATTTCCTGTGAGACATCCCTGAGGAGAAGCCACATGGACCTACCCCGATGCAGCCCTGGGTGCTGGAGCAGCTGTGTGGAGACCCCTGCCGGTGATGAGATGCTTACATCTGCATCTTTCCTCCTGCATTTGGCGTCATTGCGTGTGTTTTGTGAGATTGAGGAGGATTTTGTAGATTGGCGTCAGACATATTGGCTAATGTTGGACTTATGGGCTTGGACAACACTGAGTTATGATGTTTTCTTAATGTACACTTACCCTTTATATAAAACTCTCTATCTATCTATCTATCTATCTATCTATCTATCTATCTATCTATCTATCTATCTATCTATTTCTGTGGATTTGTTTCCCTAGTTTACCCAGGCTAACACAGTATGTTTAATCTCTGAGGACTCTGAAGTACATCTCACAGTAGGATTTATATGATTATGTGTTTAATAATGAATATCTGGCGTTCTGAAAACCCTTGGGTTGAGTTAACAGCAATTGAAAACCAGTAGGTGTCATAAGTGTAATTTTCAAATCCAGCCATTTAGGCAGATGTAAGTGCTTTTGTCATTAAAACAACATCATCCATTTATGGATCTAAAATCAAACTTCCTTTTGGCCTTGCAATTGCCCATTTTAAGATGGGCCCATCATGCACACATTTAAGTGCATCTGTGTCTGTGTGAGTGCACATGACTTCTAGTGCTCACACCTTAGATGGTCTAGATCAATAGAGTCATGCAGCAGCCTTCTCTCTGTTCTGGAACAAAGGCCGGTTGCTTCCTTGCCTTTGGAAGCCACAACGCTTCCCCTGCCTGTACTCCCTCCCAGGAAATTCCATTATTTCTTGCTTGAATTCTCTCCATCATTTTCCTGAAAAGAATTACCAATAGGCTAAGCCTTCACATTCGGTTTTCCACTATATTTCTGTGAAAACAGCTATTTTAATAGCTGGAGAACTGCTGTATGTGGAGCTTAGCCAGTTTCCTCGAACATGCCATCCAAGCAAGATAAACCAGCGGATTGTGTAGAAACCCCTACACAGGCAGTTCATGAGTTGGCAGGAATTTGCTGGGCAGAGTTCTGCAGGGCTATTCCTGTCTAGTCTGTCTCTCTCCCATTGTTCCCTAAAGTTCCGCCTCCACTGTCATGTGGTGCGCTGTGACGGGCTGCTTGGCCCAGATGTACTGGTTCTGAGAGAGCGCTCAATGGGAATGCTGATCTCTGCTCTTTGGGAATGTCCTTGTATAGGAACAGACTGTGCCCTAACTTAAGCTATTTTTTTTATAATGGTAGCTTAGCAAAATTAGATAGTATTGATACAAGTAAGTAAATAATGGAGAATTATCTGTGAAAAACACACCACCACCCATTTCTCTCTCTCTCTCTCTCTCTGTCTCTCTCTTTCATGGCCCCCCCCACATTTACATAATACTACATATTGGAAGATTTAGTTGAAAAGAAATTCATTGTTCTCCCTAACCATGCTCCTGCCCATGAAAAAATAGGTCAGTGTTTGCACATTGGTTTGTGTATCTGTCCCCGTGTGGGGAAGTCATATTCTCATACCTAAAGGGAGATGTAACTAATCTGATTGGCCCTGGGATGGAGACTGCTAGATAGCATCCTTCACTTTCTCCTTATGACTAGACCATGATCCTGTATTATTTTATGTAGCCAGCAACATAGCCAAATACCGGGGGACAATTTCAACCTCCTTTGCAACTAGATGCGACCAAGGAGATGGAAACAGATGTTGCCGGCTGGGTGAGGGGCCAGTGTTGTTATAGGAAGACTCCGATTCACTTGGGAAGATGTGGCTTTTGCTATAACTTATTCTTCTTTTCTGTTGCCTGAAACACAGATGCCATGCCAGTGGCTCTATTGTAACCTGAAAGTGACCTTGAAAAATAGAAGCTGCCGGTGAAGGATGTGGAATCAAAAGACACAGAAAGATCTCCTGTCTCCCATGCTTGTAGGACATATTACGAGTCCTGGGTTTCCTATTTTTAAACATATTTTGCTGGGAGAAAAAAACAAAAGCTGTATTTTGTTTAAGATACTGTTGATTTAGGTGTTTGGGCGGGGGGGCGGGGG
>NW_022103898.1:64823734-64890933 GCF_000313985.2 Echinops telfairi
GGCGTGTTCAGTGCAGCTGACTCTAAACTATCACAAACTGATTACATGTTCCATAATCAAGAACAGCACCTCTATGCCTCTGTTTCACCCCCTCTCCCTTCACCCTTCCTCTCTCATACTTTGCCCTCATTGTAGCTTCATATCTCTAAATAGAATCCCAGTGCCTGGTCAGCTTCGCACTGCATGATCAGCAGCACAGAAGTAGTAAGACAACACTGCACATGATTACCCGACATGGCAGTGCAATCCTGCCTCTGTATTTGAGGCAAATGAATCAAATAGCTTCTTTCTCCCTTCCATATCCGTTGTTTTTGTTAGGTGCTGTGGAGCCGATTCAGACTCACGACTGTACAACAGAACGAAACACCGACCAGTCCTGCACCATCCTTACACCAGTTCTTACGTTTCAGCCAGTTGTTGCCGTCGTGACAAATCCATCTTGTCTAGGGTCTTCACTGCTTTCACTGCCCCTCCACTTTACCAAGCATGATGGCCTTCCCAGGGACTGATGGCTCCTGAGAACACATCCAAAGTATGGGAGATGAATTCCCGCCATCCGCGCCTCTAGGGAACATTCTGGCTGTACATCTCCCAAGATAGATGCTTGGGGCTCCCTTTTGTCAGTGCACGGTATTCTCAATATTCTTTGCCAATACCATAATTCATACACATCCATTTGTCTTCTCTCTTCCTGTCCCATTAGGAAGCTCAAGGAAAGAGGAATAGGGAATGGTGGGTGTTTTTCTTTAGGATACTGCTCAGGGAGTACAAATGTGGTGTGAATTTCTTTTTCTAAAGGATCAGAGGAAAATGTGGCAAGAAAGTTTCCTTACAAGCAAAAGTCCTCAACGTCCCCATGTTTGTTTATGTGCCCATATTAATTGTATTGTCTTTCACTGCTTCTTCTTGCAAGGAGCAGAAAGGGTAGGCTGTGATTGATACCCAGAGTTTGTCCGGATGACCGGGGTGCAGCTCTCCCTGAGCTTTGGAGGTGCACGTGCTTTGTCCCCTGTGCATCTGGCCAGCCCGGGGTTCCGGGGTGGGATGAAGAAGGAGTTGAGAAGAACAGGCTCTGGTTCTAGCTACTTGGCATGGGTCGTGTACTTTGCAGATTGTGGGCTCATTTGTGTTAACCGTGAATGAAAACGCAGCAAAGTTATTTTGTTGGACATCTGTTTATTTTATAATAAACTAAGGATTGTTGTTATGGGACCCCCGGTAGTGGTGGTGAAGATGCTAACCCAATAACTACTCTGCTGAAGAAGATCTAACAGTCTCCTTCCAGAAACATGTATCCTTGGAAAAGCCCGAGGGGTGGAGGTGGGCAGTTCTGCCCTATCTGTGGTCAGAATCTATTCAGCAGCAGTGGGTTTGATGTCTGGTTCAGGTGGCTGTTGTTGGTTGCCTTTGGTTGACTCCAATTCACAACAGCCCCATGTGACAGAATGGAATAGCCCCATAGGGTCCTCTTGGCTGTAATCTATGGAAGAAGATGACTAGATCATTCTCCTGCCGAGCTGCTGGGGGCCTTTTAAGTGCCACCCTTGTTGGCTGTTAAGCCAAGTGAGATCCCTTTGAATCCTCCAAAAGCGATTTAAACATCCCTTCATAAGCCCTACTTTCCTCTCTAGTAAGTTGAAGACGTGTCCCGCATTATTTCCTCAGAGCCTTCAATATAGAGAATGTTATTTGGAAGACAGACCTTAGTATTCCAGAAATTATAATGACAGAAATAATAACCTAGAACTTGAATTCCAAAGCAGTGTGCATGTGCGTGTGTACATGCCCAGGCCCTGCCCATGTATGACCCACTTGGAGCCCCCAAGCATCAGATGGGCTGCCATCTTGCTGTGAGCAGTGAACACCTGCACATATCTTTAAGCTTCACCTGCCACACATTTCAAGCTATTTAAAACTACCTAGTGTTCCACCTGACCAGTTTTATAATAATAATACCTTGTATTTCTCTCTCACCTTTTGCTGGAAAACGCCAGCATTTTAAAAATAGTCTCAGCTTGGAGAACAAATGTGGGAGTCAGGTGTTGTTCTTTTCTTTCCCAGGTGAGGAAAATGAAGATGCAGAAAGGAATTGTGTGATGCATACAGACTTCCTAACACATTTGTAAAGTCAAAGCTTCAATTTGTCCTCATTTTAATTGAGTATAATACGCTAACTCAGTGATTGGTATGTTTTCTCATGCAATGTTTTATCGACGGCGAATTCACATATCAGGTGGACAAAGAAAAAGGAAGACAAATGGAGACGTTTGAACTAGGGTGTTGGTGAGGAATATTGAGGGTACCATGGTGTGTTAGTCGGGGTACTTTAGAGAGACAAATGCACAGAAACTCATATATAAGAAAGAGTTCTAGATAAAGGTTAAATGCGCATCAAGAAAACATCCCAAACCAGTGCTGCCCAAACTCACATGTCCAACATTAACCCATTAACCCATATGTCCAACACCAGTCCACAGAGTCCTCCTCCATCTCAAAAAACAGACACAATGATGCCGACTGCAGGAGGAAAGCCGAGTCAGTGAACGTGTAAGTATCTCAGCACTGGCAGGGGTCTCCACACGGCTGCTCCAGCACCCAGGGCTGCATCGGGGTAGGTCCATGTGGCTTCTCCTCAGGGATGTCTTGCAGGAAGTAAGCCATGCTGGCTGAAGCAGGGAACTGGCTCAGGCAGTTGCACCCTGGTCTGGCGATCACAAAGCAAGAGATCTGAGAACTAGAAGGGCGAGGCTCACAGCGCCATTTATTCCTCTGCCTTTCAATTAACCCCACATGTATTTATTGGTCAGGTTGGCACAATAAACTAACTACCTCACATGGGTTTCCAGAAGAATGAAAAAAATCTGGCTTGGAGGAACTCTAGCCAAGATGTTCCTGAGAGGCAAAGAGGGAGAGTCATCACCTCAGTGGCTTTGAATACTTGCCAGGAGGAGCCAATCTCTGGCAAAGCACATTCTTGTTAAACACAGAGTTAGACAAAGAGAGGAAGACTCTCAGTGAGCTGAATTGGCAGTGGGTTTTTACAGCCCTGGGTTCAAACACAGCAGTGGTTGTGAGGATGGCACAGGACCAGGCAGCAATTTGTTCTGTTACATACAAAGTCCCACGAGCAGGAGTCTACTTGACGGCCTCGAAGAACAACAATTCATTTAGAACTTTTCCTCTTTTAACATGTACTCAGAATGATGTTCAATACATTCACAAAATTTTACAACCACGACCACTACTAGCTATTCCAGGCATTATATTACTTCAAAAAGAAGCTCCATCGTAATTCATTGGGAAATTTGTTAAGTTGTTAAATTTAATGAACCCAAAAGGATGATCTGCTATCATCCAGATCATCATCATAAATTCATAATAAAGAGGTTGTGTGGGAGGGGAAAAGCCCCCATAAACATTAGGAGTCATTTCTCATTCTTCCCTTTCCCAACTTCTGAAAACCTCTCATTTGCTTGGTCTCTGTGGTAGTTACACAATTCCATGTCAACTTGATAAAATAATGAAGGGGTGGAGTTTAGCCTGTCAGTCAGGTCACAGCCTGATGATGCCTCCTTGAGGGTGTGGCCTAATCATGCAGATTCTGGGAACTTCCTCCATTTCTCTCCCTTTCACCTTCTTGTTGCTAAATCACTTGGAAAGCTGGAGGAGTCATGTGGAGTCCTGCGCCAGGGATGAGATGCTTCCACCACCACTGGGTCCACAAGACTTTTCACCCACCAGCCTGTAATCTTCCTACATTCAGCATCATTGCATATGCTGCATGAGTCTGAAGAGAAATTTGTAGGCTAGTATCGGACATATGGGCTAATATCAGATTTATGGACTTGATCTGGACTGGGCTAAGATGTTTTCTTAATATGCAATTGCTCTTTGATATAAAGCTCTTTCTTATACATATGCGATTATCTCTGAATTTGTGTCTCTAGTCAACCCAGCCTAACACAGTCTCCTGGCATTCTCTTATAAATGGAATTATATCATATGAGATATTTTGTGACTGATTTCTTTCACTAAGCATACTGTGGTTAAGGTTCAGCCATGTTGTGGCATATATCATCACTTCATTTTCTCATATGGCTAAAGAACACCCCATTGTATGGATATACTGTGTTTTGCTTACACTTATCCTCAGTGATGGCCTTTTGAATTGTTTCCACCTTTTGGCTATTGTGATCATGCTATGTGCACAAATACATGTATGAATCTCTGCTTTCCCTTCCTTCGTATCGTAAGAGTGGGATGGCTGGATCCTATGGTAATATTTTCCGCTTGTCTATCAGTTTAGAAGCTGGGATGGTGAGACTTTGCCTCCTGTTATAAGGAAAGAATAGTCTCTGAAGAAGGACACCATACTTACTAAAGCAGAAGGACAGTGACAAAGAGAAGACCTTTGACAAGATGGATTTACAGTGGCTGAAGCAATGGGCTGAAACATACAGACCATTATGAGGATGGTGCAGGCAGCCAGTATTTCATTCTGTCATGTACAGGGTCGTAATGAGTCGGAATGTGCAGTACAACACTAACAACAACATGGCAACTCTAAAGAGCTCTGGTGGCAAAGTAGTTAAACATTTAGTTGCCAACCAAAGGGCTAAAAGTTCAAATCCACGAGCAGCTTCTCAGACCCTCAAGATGGTAGTCTTGGAAACACTACGAGACAGGTCTATTCTGTGCCTGAGGACCCAGGGTCACTATGTGTTGAAATAGACAGAATGCTAACAGATTAAGGAAACTTTATATTTGATCATTTGAGGACTTTCCAGAATGTTTTTCAAAGGGCTGCACTATTATAGATCCCCATGTAAACTATGGATTTTTAAAAATCATTTTATTGGGGCTCATACAATTCATCGCAATCCATACATACATCAATTGTGTCAAGCACACTTATACATTTGTTGCCCTCATCATTCTCAAAATTCGCTTTCCGCTTGGGTTCCTGGAATTAGCTCCTCATTTTCCATTTTCCCCTCCCCCTCCCTCCCTGCTCCCCCCTCCCTCATGAACCTTAATAATTTATAAATTATTATTTTATCTTATCTTACACTGCCCAGCGTCTCCCTTCACCCACCCTTCTGTTGCCCATCCCCCAGAGAGGAGGTTATATGTAGATCCTTGTGATCGATTCCTCCTTTCTAATCCCCCTTCCCTCCCAGTATCACCACTCTCACCGCTGGTCCTGAGAGGTTCATCTGTCCTAGATTCCCTGTTTCCAGTTCCCATCTGTACCGCTGTGCATCTTCTGATCTAACCAGGTTTGCAAGGTAGAATTGGGATCATGATAGTTGGGGGGAGGAAGCGTTTAAGAACTATAGGAAGGTTGTGAGTTTCATTATTGTTACACTGAACCCTGAGTGACTCATCTCCCTTCCCCACTACCCCTCTGCATGGTACGTCCAGTTGTCTACAGATGGGCATTGGGTTCCCATCACGTGCTACCCTCATTCACGATGATATGTTTTTGGGTTTCCAGCCCCCTCCCCCTCCACCGCCTTTGGTGCTTGAAGCCTGGTCCCCTCGGCCCTTCATGATTGCATGCAAACAAGCAGCCATCTAACTCAGAAGCAACAAAGCCCACAGAGAAGAAGCACACAAGCCTGTGTGAACACGAGGTGTTGAAGGGATCAGGTAGCAGACACCAAAGAACAAAAACCATCATTGTGTGATCACCTTCCCCAAATAAATGCTGAAGACAAATGTGTGCATAAGTAAGTGTGGTGAAGAAGGCTGATGGTGCCCGGCTATCAAGATTTATAGCATCTGAAGACTTAAAGGCTTGAAAGTAAACAAGCGGTCATCTAGCCTAGAAGTAACAAAGCCCACATGGAAGCAGCACACCAACATGGATTTTTAAACAATGAAATAGAATGTGATACTAGAGGCCTTGAATCATTTTCTAAACTGAGAGTAGATTAAGTAGTTCAAAGAATGAGATCTCTTTCTTACTCGATTTCCAATCATCTTCCTTACCCTCTTCATTATCTGAAGGAGCCCTGATGGTGCTGTTGGGTAAGTGTTGGACTGTTAATTGCAAGTTTAGTGGTTCAACCCCACCAGCTACTCTACGGGAGACAGATGAGGCTCTCCCGTAAAGATTTACTGCTCCAGAAACCCTAGATAGGTGACTATGAATCAGAACTGACGTGATGGCAAGGAAGGTTTGGTTTATTCATTATCTGAAGGATCCCTGGAGGCACCGTGGGCTAAATGCCAAGTTGTTTACCCAGAAGATTGGAGGTTCAACACACCAGCTGCTAATGGGAGAAAGATATGGCAGCTTGCTTCTGTAAAAATGTACAGACTCATCCAATCTGTCCCATAGAATTGCTGTAAGTTGGCGTTGACTGGTTGTTATGAGTTTGGATTGGCTTATGCATTGTATGGGGTGGGATTTCTAATGTCTGAATTTATTAGAAGAGATGGGCTCCAGGCATCATCTCTTCACACCCTCAGACTATTATACTCAGTTTACATGAACATTTTCACAATTTTGAACTGCATCTTTATACTGAAACCCTTCCATCTCCCTCAACTAGCTCAATGTATTTCCTATCATTTTCTTCAGGTATTCTGGGATACTCTTTATTCCCTTATTTGATATTAATAGTGATACTAAAAACCAAGTCCGTAGTACCTAATATGTATGTATATAAGTATTTATATATGTATGTATGTATATCATTGAGTTCTTCCAACAATCCATGACGTGTGCTGTTTAGGTCCTAGACATTCCATAAATGAGTATGTTGAAGATGAAGGTGTGGCACCAATCTTGAGTTATCAATGGTAAAGTAGGACTCACAGGAGAAAGGTACTGCTGGCCTTATCTACCATAGGATTGATGTCTTCTCACCCCTTTCTCTGGGTTCATGAGTGGTGCACGCATTTACTATGCTCAGCTACTAACCTAAAGGTGATGTCTACCCCGAGGCACTTCAGAAGAAAAGTCTATGAATCTATTTCCATTTAAAAAAAATCTGCCATTGAAAGTCCTTCAGGGGGCAGTTCTGCTCTGACAGGTGTGAGGTTGCTCTGAATGGAAGAAAAAGAGGAAGGCCCCCAGGGAGATAGCTACAACAAGGGGCTCAGGCCTGGGAACCCTTGTGAGGATTTCAGAATGGGACTGGCAGGGTTTCCTTCTGTGATGCCTGAGGTCACTGTGGGGCAGAACCGACTCGATGGCTCCTAACAACTGAGTGAACATCAACTGGATAGCCCCTGGCTTTCCGAATTGCCCTTCTTGGGTTCTGGAAATGTCTGGAGGCCTCCCTGACACTGGAAAGATCTAAAAAGGATATCTTCTTCCTCGTCTACCAAATGACACACCTGGAGGGAATTATAGAGCTAAATAGGCTTAGAGTGACTTGCTTTTATTTAATTATGATTTTAATTATTCCACTAGTCCAATTATGTCTCCTGAGCCAATGCTCTCAGTTAATTTCTGATAATTAGAAAATAACTTTGAAAACTTTTCTTGATCATTTTCAGCCAGGTTCTATCCATCAGTTCCATTTAGCTGTGATAATCTATTGGCTTGGCGGATAGAAACCATCAAGGGTAATCTCTGTGTGTATATGTATACTCCAATAATCATCCCCTTTTTGTGTGTCTGAAATCTAATTAAGCATGCCCCCTTCGTACCAGGAAAATGATGGATCCTTACTTAAAATGTTCTTTGCACCTTATATGTTTTCACTGGATTTTAAAACACATTATTAGAACAGATGGCAACATTGAAAGAGTAGATCCTGAATTTTTAATGCCAAACTTCATTAAGTGGGACAAGCAGGTGCAATTTTTTTATTCCTCTAGGAGTGGAATGAAAGCACCTTCATATTGAAGACATGCTTTAGATTCATTAAATTAATGAGTCTCCGGGTAGCATAATGAGTTAAATGCTCAGCTGTTAACCCAACACTGGAGAGTTTAATCCACCCAAAGGCACCATGGAAGAAAGGGAGGCCATCTACTTCCCCCGGAATTGGTCCTGAAATGCCCCTCATGTCTCCCCATGAGTCAGAATCAACAGGAGAACAATTGGTGATATTTTAAAAATCATTGTATTGGGGGCTCTTACAACTCTTATCATCATCCATCCATCCATCCATCCATCCATTGTCTCAAACACATTTGTACATTTGTTGCCATCATCATCTTCAAAACACTTTCTTTCTACTTGAGCCCTTAGGATCAACTCCTCATTTTTTCTGCTCCCTCTCCATCCCCCCCTCCCTCATGAACCCTTGATAATTTGTAAATTATTAGTATTTTGTCATATCTTACACTGTCTGACATCTCCCTTCACTTTTCTGTTGTCTGTCTCCCAGGGAGGGAGTTATTTGTAGATCCTTATAATCGGTTCCCCTTTCTACCCTACTCTCTCTCCATCCTCCTGGTATCGCCATTCTCACCACTGGTTCTGATTCCCTGTGTTTGGATTCTGTCCTGGATTCCCTGGACATCTGTCCTGGATCCCCTGTGTTTCCAGGTCCTCTGTGTACCAGTGTACATCCTCTGGGCTAGCCAGATTTGTAAGGTAGAATTGGGATCATGATAGTGGGGGGAAGATGCATTTAAGAACTAGAGGAAAGTTGTAAGTTTCATCATTGCTACCCTGTACCCTGACTGACTCATCTCCTCCTGGAGACCCTTCTGTAAGGGGAAGTCCAGTTGCCTACAGATGGGCCTTGGGTCCCCACTCCACACTCCCCCTCATTCACAATGGTATGATTTTTTGTTCTTTGATGTCTGATCCCTTCAACACCTCGTGATCACACAGGCTGATGTGCTTCTTTCATGTAGGTTTTGTTACTTCTGTGCTAGATGGCCACTTGTTTTTACCTTCAAGCCTTTAAGACCCCAGACACTATATCTTTTGATAGCCAGGCACCATCAGCTTTCTTCACCACATTTGCTTATGCACACATTTGTCTTCAGCGATTGAGTCAGGAAGATGAGCATCATGGAATGCCTGTTTAATAGAACAAAGTGTTTTTGCATTGAAGGAGCACTTGAGTGGAGGCTCAATGTCCATTTGCTACCTTAATACAAAGCCTATAAATATATGCACATAGATATATTTCCCCATCATCATATATAAATATATTCACATATGTACATACCTGTGTTTAGACCTCTATAAATGCCCTTTGCCTCCTAGTTATTTTCTCTATTTCCTTTTACTTTTCTCTTGTCCCACTATCATGTTCAGCCTTCATTTGGGTTTCAGTAATTCCTCTTGGTAACATTTCCTTTGATCAATACCTACCAGGCCTCTTACACCCTCCTTGCCACTGATTTTGGATCACTCGTTGTTCCCTTTTCCCTGGGTTACTTAATGCCACTTCCTTTCCCCCACCTCCTCTCTCCCATGTCCCCCTGGAACCATCGGTCCCATTGTTTTCTCCTCCAGATTGTTTATTCAGCCTATCTTATCTAGATAGACCTGGAGAGATAATAATATGCACAAAAACAAGACAGAGCAAAACAAAGCGACAAACAAAAACAAAACAACAACAAGAAAACCAGTGAGACACACACACACACACAAATGAAAACCTGTAAACAATTCAAGATCAGTTTGTTGACCTTTAGGAGTGTTTTCCAGTCGAGTCTGATGGGGTGCCACATCCTGACCCCAAAGTCTATTTTTGGTACTCCCTCGGGACTTCCTTGCTCTGCTCCATTTGCTGTTCTGTTGCACACCCTTAGTGTTTTGCGTAGGTGTAGTGGAGTCAGATTGGGCGCAATTCCTACACCGTGTCTCCAGTGTTGTCCCCTGTAGGCCTATGGATCAGTGAGAGATGTCGTGTCTAACAGTGGGGCTGACAAATGGTCCTCTTTGTGGATTGGCTGCTCTGAGCGGGGATATCATCCTCAAGGCTTGGTGGGCCTGGATGTGCTCCACTCTTTTCCTCCCCCTTCATTTGCTCCCGCTTCTGTCTGGGTATGGTAGGTCAGTTCCTTTCCCCCACCAGAAGGTCTAGTGTCGTTCCCAGCGGCACAGCCTTCCAGGGTGGGAGTCAGGCTGGTTCTGGTTGGGGCCAGCCCTGTAGTCCAGTCTTTTCATGCATTCCTCCACATCTTACGTTGCCCTCCTGATTTGGCGCATCATGGTGGGGTCTGTATGCACACTCCAATTCTGTGGGAACACAACCCATACTCTCCACCAGGGTGGGTTAGTGCCCTGTTCCCCCCTTGTCATCATTTTTATATGAAACTGAGATCTCTCTCTTTTGGTGTTTTGGTGCTATATGCTTTCTTTATACTTTATATTTTGGAACACCAGAAGGGAAAACTAATGGCCCGCAATGGGATTCCCTTTGACCCCCTAACTTTCCCCCACCCCCATCTTATTATTTTTTCAAGATAAAAAAAGAGTGACTTAATACTTGGAAAGTGAAGACATTACCATTTCACACGGTCCTTGGCCATACATTTTACATGCATGACACGTGGAGGGGCCTTTTCTTTTTCTCTTCCTTTAATCCTGTCTGTCTGTGAGTAAGAAGTTGGCCTCTCCTCAGTGATATCATCTAATCAGGTTAAAATGCTCCTCTCCTCTCCTCTGGAAGAGGGGTGTGTGTGTGTGTGTGTGTGTGTGTGTGTGTGTACATGCACATGAGTCTGCATTTGTTTGAAAATCTTCAGGGAAAACCCAAAGAAAAACTGTAGGGAATAAAGTCAAATTAATTTTAATTAAAGCACTGCAATAAAACCAACCCCTGAGAGCCTCTCCACTGGAAAGCCTCGAGCAACTGCTCGAGATATCCCGCTGTTCATTTCCTAGGCAAACGTGAGCCCACAATAAACAAGCTCATTGAATTCCGTTGGTCACTTATGTCATCGTTCAGCTCCGGTCTCTTCCATTTCTTTACAAAGTCTTCCCCTTTGAACTAGAGTTCATAGAATCTGCAAAGAAATAGCTGTTGCTGAGTTGCAAACATTTTTTACCGGAGATTTTCTTTCTTGCTCACAGTCATTCTTGGATGGGAATTGTAGATGATGAATGTGACAGATAATTATACCGGCACGGTTTTGAAATAAGACGGACCTAAGTTAGTGACGTAGTGGTTATGCATTGCGCTGCTAACTGCAAGGTCAGCAGTTCAAAACCACCAGCTGTTCTGTGGGAGAGAGACTAGGCTTTCTACTCCCATAAAGAGTTAGTCTTGGCCCTCACGGGGACAGTTTGATACTGGTTTACAGGGTCGCTATGAGTCCGCATGGACTCGATGGCAGTGAGTTTTTTGGTTTGTTGTATTTGATTATTAAAATTCACACCAATGCTCCATTTCTTAGGGTGCCCACCTCCCTCACACATGTCTTTGTCTCCAGTGTAGGCATTGCCTCATACCTCGGTTTTCAGTTCTTCCGAGTTCTCATCTTACCAATATTTGAGTATTCATAGAAGCACTTTTTAAATTGTAGCAGTGCCCAAAAACCTGGGTTTGAATCCAAGCTCTGTCATTTTCTCATTTTGTGGCTCTGAGTAAATTGTTGGATTCCTGTGACGTAAGTTCTTCATTTATACATGTGAGAAAATGCTTAATCCTTAGTATTGCTATTATGCCTAAAGCTAATCTAATTTTTCACATTCAACCTTAATATCACAACTCACTCAGAATCAGTGGTGGGTAGAAAGATTATATACTGTAGAAAAATTATATACTAGCAATCTCCCTCCCATCTTTACCCACATCTCTCACCTCCACATGGATACAAATGTTTGTCAATGGCTGAACAAATTATAATGATCCTTACCCTAAAGGGATTTTATCTTTTCTGTTGTGAAACATTGACCTTTTCGGCTTCTCATCCTATCATTTTTGAAAGCTGGTGTATAATGAGTAAATGAGTATTGATATATCCTTACCAAACAAATTAACCCACCTGAATTGGACCACTTGGTTTTAGAGAATGAGAGCACAAGACCAGAACCCTCAAGGAAGTACCCCAGAGGTGAGGATTCTCGGGAAGCTCTTTGTGGGCAATGTATCTACAAGAGACTACGGAAAGGTGGAAAAAGACCAAGAGAAGTGAAAGAGCATCCAATAGCAATTATTGCCTGGGTGGGAGGGAGCCACGGACCAGGGGCTAAGGACGATGGGAAGAGTGTCCTAGAAGCTCTATGCCTCACAGGTCTGAGCAAGAGGGCATCTCGGCAGCTACCTGACCAGAGAGGAGAGTGCCTGATATGCAGGGTGGTTTCCCCTAGGGCTCAGGCAGAGGACTGTAGGGAGAAAGGGCACTGAACCCGCCCACCGGGTCTGGACAAAAGGCCCAGGAGAATAGTGGTGTGCGGCTCAGCCCAAGCCAATAGTAGAATGCTTGTAACCAGGACTGGAGACTCAAGATGCAGAAAACAATGATACTATCAGTCAGCTCAATCCTAGTGTGAGGTTATTTCTGCCACCTGAAGTAGCAAGATAGGGAGCCCTGGTGGTAGCAGTAATTAGTCAGGCTTCTACCTGTAAAGTCAGCAGTCTGAAAGCAACAGCCACTCCGTGGGAGCAAGAGGGGACTTTGTACTCCAAGGAAGAGTCTTGGAACCCCACAGGGCCAGTTCTACTCTGTCCTATAGGGTCACTGTGAGTTGGAACAGACTCGGTGGCAGTAAGTAAGGTAGCAAGAGTGGGCATTGGGCCTCAGTGGCAGAATTGTTGCCTTCTATGCAGGGAGAAACCAAAATTCAAACGCACTCTCATCTTGAGTCAGTTCTTATGCATGGTGATCAGATGGGACCAGGGAGAACTACTTCGGTGGGTTTCTGAAGCTGTCATTTTATACCAAAGCAGAAAGCCTTGTATTTCTCCCAAGGAGTGATTGGTGAGTTTGAACCACCAACCTTGTAGCTATCAGCCCAACCCATAACCCTCTTCCAGGCAGGAGACCCCGATTTAATTCCCCATCAATGCACTTCACGTGGAGCCACCAGCTGTCTGTCGGTAGAGGCTTGCATGTTGCTGTTCCTCAAGAGGTTCCAGAGGAGCTCCCCAAAATCATATAGACTGGGGAGAACGTTCTGGTGAGCCACCTTTGGAAATAAGCCAAGGGAAATGCTACCAACTGCAGTGATCCATCTCTGACTGGTCACAGAGTTGCTGCATGATGAAGCCGTATTTTGTGTTTTTTTCTGGGCATGAAATCCCAGCAGTTGGAAGTCCACTCCACAACAACAATAAAATAATACTCTCCTTTGTGAACTGCTAAGATAGTATGGAGCACTTTGTTCCTAGCCACTGTATGGACTAGAAAGTGTCTGGTTCATTCACTCATGTATACATGCAGTAGTCTTTGGGGAACTTCATATGCTAGGCCTGCCATCGTCTTAATCTGAACAGATGCCATAACTGAACAAGGCAACCACAGAATTTATCCCCCTGCAGGAGAATCAGACAAAAAGAGGAAGTGAAGCAAATGGGACAATAACAGGCACTGGGAGGCGCTATGAAGATTCCCAGAAAGTGATCATTTAGGTGCTCAGAGGAGTGGTTTGGATCTTGAATCCTGCCTCTTAACTGTCTCCTCGGAGGTTCATGCAAAGGGAACCTTAATCAAATACAATAAGATATAATACTGACTGATATCTTAAAACTATCGTGTAAATGGCACTCTAGTATACCATCATCAGAAAGCTTCATTTCAAATAATTAATGAACATGTTCTATGTCCAAGCACCATAAGAACTGATCAGTTCCTGATTACCTAATAAACAATTATCCAGGAGAAATCAGATACAAGTAGTATGCAGTAAGAAAGGTAAACCGTTCACTACATGTTAGTAGGTAAGCACATGAAAATCTATGCTTACTTTGCTTAGTTGGTAATCCTCCCTTGTGATGGGTGCTGTTTTTGCTAGGTGCTAACGGGTTGTTTACAACTCATTGTAACTCTGCACAACAGTGTGAAATGCCATCTGGTCCTGCACTCTCCCCACAATTGTTGGCATGGTTGTGGTTCAACCACTGTATCAACCCATCTTGAGGATATGCCCATTTCCACTAACCTATTTTACCAAGCTTGATATCCTGGCTCAGGGACTGGTTCCTCCCGATAACATGTCCAAAATACATGAGACCAAGTCCTGCCATCTTCAAGTCTAGGCACTATTCTGGCTGTGCTTCTTCCTCGACTGTTTGTTTGTTCTGGCAGTCGTCCACTGCACTTTCAATATTATTCATCAACACCATCATTCAAACACATCAATTCTCTTTCACTTTTTCTTCTTTTATTACCCAGCTTTCACATACATCTAAGGGCATTATGAACACCATGATATTGGTGATTTATTAAAGACGGGCTTTGACTGTAGGGAATAGCAAGGCATCTGGACTAGACTGTTTTGGGAAACAGTCTTCCATGATTCTGCACCTTTCTAAAGATCTTGTGAACAGCCACCTTTTCTTCTGTCTTTTCAAGGATATTTGTGTCGTGAGCACTGCTGGAAGTCAAAGAGAGTGTCTCCTTTTCAGAGCAGGGACAGTTTTATTACCATGCTAATCAAGAACACCTTTCCATTCAAGGCAGGGGTTGAAAAGGTTTCCTGTAGCCCCTTTGAAATATTGGGATTTCCGAAGCTCAGAGTTCTTCAACTGGGGTGCAAACCCACTGTGGGCTCAGCGTCCGTCCCAGCAGCCCCATCACATTGGAAGAGCAAGGGCTGCCAACGTAAGCATGGAGCATGTGCACTGCTGCTCTCCCATGGGTAAAATTGTCTTCGTCTTTGACCCAGGCGTCTTGTGCATTTTTTACCCCAAGCATTCCTGCAACCGTGGCAGGCCACTATGTTAGCTTGAAAACAATTCCAATTCCAGATCTTTCATAGTAGTCTACATGGTGCAAAATGCCTAGGCTTTCCAAGCCTTAATTTTCTAATTTATAAACTTGAGATAAAAATTGTCACCTCCACAAACCGTTGTAGGATTCAAGTGGGATGACAGAGGTGTGGCCAAGACTGTTTTGGACTTCTCATTGGGAAGACTGGGAGACTTGTCATTGTTCCTGTCTTCTCTAAAGCTGAAAATGTATTGTAGGACAGCATGGGACTAGCCCTGTGGGTGTTAAGGTTGTACCTCTTACTGGAGTAGAGAGCCTCATCTTTCTCCTGTGGAGTGCTCAGTGGCCTCAAACTGCTGACATGACAATTGGCAGCTCAACTAGTAAATTATGACATCACCAGAGTTCTCTAATATAGCAAGAGGAATAGTCACCAAGAATAAGGGAAACTACAGATTCCATACTCCCTTGTAGCTAGTTGTGGCCAAGCAATAAAGGTCAGGTCATTGGGATGTGAACAGAGATTATAGTAACAAATATCAATATTCTGGAAAGAAGTGAGCACTTCTGCTTCCCCTGTCCTCTTTCCCATTGGCTGGAATGTAGACATAATGGTGAGACAGCATGTGCCATGTAGATAGTAAAACACACTGTTGATCCCATAGCAATAAGATAGATATAGGTTGGGTGTCTATATTTGAGACATCATTATTCAAGATTAAACACTATTCTGTGAGAGAAAAATAAAATGTGATCCTCTTTAAACCATTTCTATTTGGCATCCCCATTTAGCCAGCAGACTTAATTAAGGAAAATGAGGTGATCAGACCGACAGTATAAATATCCTCTTGTTGTTGATAGTTCTTATTGTTGGTTACTGTTGACTTGGCCCCAACTCACCCAACCCTATGCACAGTTGAATAAAATTCTGCCTGGATCTATGATTTGTTGCAGATTGGACCATTGTGATCTGTAGGGTTTTATTGACAGATTTTCAGAAATACACTGTCAGGCCTTTCTCCCCAGTCCATTGTCTTGAAACTTCCCTGAAACTTATTCAACATCCTGGCAACCTGCAAGCCTCCAGTGAGGGACAGGTGGTGAGTGCACAGGAGATGTGCACTGTCTGGGGGTTCAAACTGGGTCTTCAGCACAGAAGGCAATTGAACCACTAAACCATTTGGTGCCCTGTCGGTGATAATAGTGAGGAAATTACTGAAGTTGGGAAATGAGGAAAAGGGGGAAGATCATGTAGTTGCTCAGTTATTTGTTTGTTTGTTTCCCAAAGATTTTGAAAATCTGGAAAATATTTCATTCTTACCTGGCTTATAGATTCTTATAAGAACTTCAAGTTCCATAATTAAATACAATAGAGTCAGTTGATGTTCAACATGATTTGTTATTACAAACATTTTCAGCACTGTAGGATTTTTATGCCACTGAAAGAAAGAATCTTTTAAAGTGTTCCTCAATCTTATTTGATAATTGGTCCCATTATCATAAAACAGCCATTAGGGTTTTCGGGAACACAGTCTGGGAAGCACAGGGCTGGTACGTAGTAGTTTTAAAGACATTTAGTCACCATTACAGCAACTTTAAATTTGAGGTGGTGTCCAAATATAAATAGTGTGTAAAACAGTTCACAGAGAAGGATGTTTATTGGGTAGGAGCAATAAATAACACTTGCGCAGGCATACACATCTCTTTTCACAAATTAAAACCCAAAGTTTCAGAGACTCCAACTGCCATTTGGCTTGAATTCCTCTCTCTGCCAAATCGAGCTTCAATGCTTGTTCCAAGGTGTGAATTAGTAATAGGACAACAATGGAAAGGAGGCAAACGACGACCTCATTTTCATGAGGGAAGATCTTCATGGAGAAAACCCTTGCAGGAACATAAATGGAGTAGATTTTGCTTCTCCGAGCAAATGGTTAGGTCGCGTGGTGAATGGCCTCTTGCTCAGGAACGTCATGACAGTCTGAAGAAGGGAGACAGAGTCCTATGATTTGGGCCCCGAGACTGTTTGATCTGGCAAGAGTGATTTTCCATGAGTAACCAGGTCCCGCATAGCACTGACTGGATCAATCATCAGTATAAATTGGATCCGCAGTTAATGTCTTAACGCCTAACTCTATGACCAATGGGAGGAAAACTAACTCTACTTCAACCCTTCACAGCAGTGGTTCTCAACCTGTGGGTCACGACCCCTTTGGGGGTCGAATGACCCTTTCACAGGGGTTGCCTGATTCCTAACAGTAGCAAAATGACAGTTATGAGGTAGCAACAACAATAGTTTTATGGTTGGGGGTCACCACCACATGAGGAACTGTGTTACAGGGTCGCAGCCTTAGGAAGGTTGAGAGCCACTGCTTTACAGGAAAGTACTTTGCACAAAATCCATGGGGGAAGAAATTGCAAACCTCAATTCTGTGCCAAATAGTGTTGCCATTTTCTCAACTGTATCGTTAATCTCCCGTGCTGGCAGAAATTCCTGTCATTGTTCAGATCTATATTGGCAAAGAGGTTTTCAGGTGCAAAGGAAATACAAATAGAGGTGTCCCACCTCCCTTGACAGTTTCACTGTGCTGACAAGGTTGTCACCAGCTGTCAGGTTCAGAAGCCTTTCCTTTCGATAGATGCCACTAGCTTTGTGATAAGTGGCGAGCTAGCCCTTCCGTCTTTTGCAATGTCTTCATTAGTAAGAACAACAATAGATTTCCTCAGAGAAAGGGAGTGCAGGTTTAATTGAAAACATTACCTCTTCGGGTCTTTATTTAAGGACCTCTTGGTAGAGCCAACCCAGACGCATCTCAGAAGAAAGGTCTGGCAATCTACTTCTGAACCATCAGCCGTTGAAAGCCCTAGGGAGCACAGCTCTACTCTGACATAGATGATGTGGGAGTTATATGACTTTATATCAACTAGAATTTTTATGGATGTGTAGGAGTGGAATCCAATTGGGTCACAGCCCGATGATGCTGTCTCGGGGCTGTGGCCTTCTTATAAGAAGAAACTGGGAACCTCTCGCTCTCTGCCCCTTTGCCTTCTGCCTGCTGGCACTCTGTACCTCCCTCCAGGAGCTAGCCCCATGTGGGCCCCCTGACCCTGAGAGCCTGGTGCCCTGCCCTCTTGCCACCAACTTTGGACCCATGTGGCTCTGCATCCAGTGGGCGGTGATCTTCCTGCTTCCAGAGTACTTTTTGCACCATCGGCCTGCAGCTACCTGCATCTGTAGGGGCCTTACGGACTGGCATCAGACTTGACTTGGACTGGGCTGGGCCGCCTGCTTGATCTAGAAATACTTCTTGATAGAAAGGTCTTTCTTCTACATCGATGAGTGTCAGCAGATTTCCTTCTCTAGAAAGTCTGGCCTAATGGAGCCATCATGAGTTGCAGTCTACTACACAGCAATCTGTTTTTGTTTGGGGGGGCACTACAGTTAGTTGGTCTTTATGGATTTTTTTACCCCGATGTTACAGATACAGTTTTACTTGATGTTTGGAATTTGTTTCATCTGGGGCAGTGTGACAGTCTATTGAATATTGAAGTAATGCTTTCAGAAACAGAAAGCCAAGATGTGAATGGTAGTTTTGTATCTCACTGTCATTGAGTCAATGCTGATTCACAGCGACCCTCAGTCAGTTTCTGAGACTGTAACTGTTTACCGGAGTAGAAAGCCCTGTCTTTCTCCCAAGGAGCTGCTAGTAGTTTCAAACTACCAGCCATGAGGATCGCACCCTGACTCCCAATCACTACACCACCAGGACTCCATAGTGATTAAGAGTATGAATTTCAAACCATTCTACCTAAGTCGTAACCTCTGCTCTGGGTCCTTGGGCAAGTTGCTTGTCTCCTTTATGCTTCAGCTGGCTCATCTGGACACTGGAGGTGATCCCAGTACCCATGTCAGGATGTCAAGGGGATCGACTGAGTTCATATTTGGAAAGTTCTTAGTGTAATGTCTGATATTTAAGAAATCCTTATTAGATGTAACCTATTTAAAAATGTTTTTCGCTTTTCTCTCTTGCAGATCATAATACTCAGAAATCATCCCTGCATGTGCTGCAGGGAAGCCGGAAGCAAAGGCTGCCTGGAGAAAGGGCAGAAATGATTCAAGGGAACCTGGCAATACTGAGAGAAGACACGGGCCCCCCAATGCATTGCAGGAGGAACACCGAGACACAGGCATGGACATGTGATTGCTGTGGGCCTCCTTCCCTCCAACAGAAAAATTACTTGTCCTCTAAAGTCCCCAGGAAGAAAAAAATAATAATAATAAAAAATAAATAAAGTCACCATGAGTCAGAATTGACTCTGTGGCAGTGAGTGAGTACATTGGGTTAAAGTCAGGTAAGCACAAGAACACCCAGGTAACAATGTAGTATGACCTAGAGAGCCATAGGAGCAGGGGGGAAAGACAAATATAGTAAGGAGGGGTTGTTATGAGAATTAAATGTATGTCCATAAACTTTTTAAAGGTGTTATATTTTATTTATGTCCATAAACCCTTAGCTTATCCTATGCATCCAGTTAACAGCAGCATTTTAAAAATCAGGATATAGCTGCACAACAGTGGCATCTTCAATCTGCATGTGCTACATAAGATGACAGGGTAGTTCTAGACTAGCATCCATTTACTCCCGAAGCATTCAGCATCGTTTAAAAGCTGACACCCTGGGGTGCTGCTCTTGACTCTCACCATGTGTTGAACTCATTAAATTCCATATTTGCTTCATGTGAACGCAAATCTATAAGGAATGTGAATTATGGCTGTGAAGCAGGATTTCAAAACATTCTCCTTGTCTACTTTTTGGGAAATGAAACATCTGATCTGACACCTCATGAATCTTTTTCTCTTAGTTATTTGTTTTGGACTTAACATGGTAACTGATCTGCCCTGGAGGTCAAAATAAAACCCCCCTTTCCACAAGGTAAGTTTCTTCTTTAGCTAGTCCTACTACGAATGACAAAGGCCCTTCATTTGGCATGTTGGTATGGAGTGCCACCAATTCAAACTCAGAGTCAGCCTGCTGACAGCCCTCAGACTGAGTAAGTCTGCCCCATAGAGTGTCCAAGGCAATGATCTTTAAGGGAGTAGAGTCCCAAGTCTTTTCTGTACCAGAGCAGCTAATGAGTTCAAACCATCTTTGATCAGGTTCATTCTAGTTTCACCCCCTGCAGAGAATGTGCATTTCCGCCTCAGATGCCCTGAAGTAGAATCTACATTTCCACAAGATCCCCGGATGATTCTACGTGAAATCATCTTCTTCACTGTCCTCAGGCCAGTGCTCATGCAGGGTGGAACTGTCCCTTGAGGTTTCAGCGGTAAAGCCCAACAGGAGCAGAGAGCCCAGTCTTTCTCCTGCGGAATACTGGGTATGTTCCAACTGCTGACTTGTGGTAGCAGCAACTCCTCATCCACTACATCACCAGTGCTCCTTATGCAAAATACACATCTTGTTAACATGTAGATTCTAATTCATTTATCTGGGTGGGTAATGCGCATTCTCAGCAGAGGCTTGAACTGGTTCAACCTCTGCCTTTCCTGCCCTCACCCTGGCACCCAGTGAGAACGACAAGATGTGCCACATAACCTCTCTTGGACATGTATGTTCTGATAGTCACCGCACAGGCGAAAGATGCACAAAATAAGCATGGACACTGTGGCCCAGCCAATTAAACCAATTCAGTTCCCAGGACTCGGTCTGGATCATTCAATCTGTCCCCGCTTCTGGACTCTGGGCCTACAGGTATTTTGTTGATGTGGTTAAAAATGAAAAGGACCCTTATTCTTAAAAATAAAAAATCAATTTAAGTAATGCTTCTGAAAGACTCAGAGAAACACTCTAAAGTTAAATGTGCCCATTGCCTAAGTCTTTCACAATGACAGCACACGTGTCAATTTTGTTTTCAATGTAAATTTGCTATATTTTCTATCAATCTTTTCTCTCCCCAGTGACATTAGAATCAGACTTATTCTCAACTACTCCAATGTACAAGAAATTTGTTTAGAAGAAAGGGAAAATTCCAGGTGCTACCAGTCCCACATTACAGGAGTCCTGCTGGCATAGTGGTTAAGCATTTGGCTGTTAACCAAAAGGTTAGTGGTATGAACCCACCACCCACTCAACAGGAGAAAGATGAGGCCGTTTGCTTCTGTAAAGATCCCACCCTTGAAAACCCTAAGACAGTAGTTCTCAACCTTCCTAATGCTGTGACCCTTTCATACAGGTCCTCATGTTGTGGTGACCCCCAATGCTAACATTATTTTTGTTGCTACTTCATTACTGTAATTTTGCTACTGTTATGAATTAGGCAACCCCCATGAAAGGGTCGTTCGACCCCCAAAGGGGTTGCGACCCACAGGTTGAGAACCACTGTCCTAAGTGGTATTTCTACTGTGTCCTTCAGGGTGACCACGAGTTGGAAGCAACTCAACAGCAATGAGGACCCGCATTACAGAAATCCCTGTGGGACATAAAACATTCAGCACTCAATGACTAGCCAAAATGTTGGTACTTTGAACCTACCCAGAGACATCTTGGCTGGGTGGTTCTGGAAAGATGACAGCCCTGAAAACTATCAAGCAGTTCTGTCTGCACACACTGCTTTGCCAATGGTCAGAATGACTGGACAGAAACTACTAATTACAGTCAACAATATTACCGTGCAGATTTTAATGTAAGGATCTCAGTGCTGTAGTGAGTTAAGCATTGGGGTTCAAACTAAGGTTACACTCATGGGAAGCCCTATAGAGTATCTCTATTCTGTTTTATAGGGTCATTAAGAATCAGACTTGACCCCACGGCAGTTGGGTTAGTTGAGTAGGTTTTAATGAAATGGAGAAGGCAAAAAACAAGAAGGAACTCTTCGTGCTGGCTTGGATGTTCCAGCACATGGACTTCTCTGAGTCAAAGGTTATCAGATGGCCAAGACATTGAACCCACTAACATTTGTTCTCTTCCTTAGCCCCACACTTTTCTAGGTCAAGCCCTTACATCTTGCCTTGGGCTCTTGCAATAGCTTTTGAATGATTTCTCCATTGATCCCCCTGACCTTGGTCTTGTGGACCTTCATTTATTCCCATTGCTATCAGAATAAGCCCAGGCATTCTCACCTCCCATTCAAAGTTCTTTCTAGGCACACACACAAATATTTCTTGGTTCACAAACTCTATGCCCCAATTTTTGTTCTTTGAGACCCTTCAATATACCATTTGGTCTAGTTGGATGGAGCTGCTTTTCCATAGATGTGTTTCCTGGCCCGTGGTTAACAGTAACAACTCCTAGCCCACTTCACCAAGAAGAGAGAAGTCTCTCTCTCTTCCCTGTATGGAATGCAACACCCATTCTTCCTACAGGTGCAGTTTACCTCTTGCAAGTAGATTTTCCTGACAACTCTTGTGGTAATGATTGCCCAATTCTTCTGAACATGATTGAATGATTAAATTGTATGATATGTGATATATACTCCAATAATTTTTTAAGTGATTCCATTCCCTATGGACTGTCATAATCCATTCTCAGAGCTTTCCTCACATTCTATATCATGTTTACGTGTGTATCTGCACATATCCCTCCTAGACTTCAGACTCCTGGAGTATAGAGACGTGTCTGATTCTTACACCCAAAGCGTCCAGTACAAGGCTTGATATTCAACAAGCACCAAATTAATGTTTGCAAGTGAATGCTGGACAGTGAGACTGACATGGGGACAAAAGAAGCTTTACAAGAAATTTGCTCCCTGTCTTGACAAACTCGTACATACTGCTCAGTTTTTTCAGCTCAAATTAATTTGGAAACAATATTTTCACTGAGAAAATTACTTTCATATGAATTCAAAATTGCTGCTAATGTTCACTGTGTGTTGGCTACCCAGGTACAACCTTCAACCACACATTTAGAAACAATGCTCCCAGGCAGATCCACCAGATAACTTACCCATTTGTGACAGCTCTCTTTCACGTGTTCTTGTGTACTAGTATTCTTAGCACAGTCCCTATGGTGATATTCCCCTACTCTGACAGCAAGAGGGGTGTGTGGGAGAGCAAAGGAGATGAGTGGTATTTTTCTGTCTGACTTGTCCTGCTGTTGCTTCAAGTTCATTACTTGCATTTTGTCTTGGTCTTGACAAATTGAGTCGATGATCAGTTATCTTGTTTTCTGCAAACTCTGCTGAACTGCATTTGAAGTTATCTCATAGATCTTTGTGTTAGTCCGGGTTGACTAAAGAAACAAATTCATTAATGCTTAGATATGTATAAGAAAGAGCTTTATATCAAAGAGCAATTATATATTGAGAGAACATCCCAGCCCAGTCCGGTTCAAGTCCATAAGTCCAATAGTAGCCCATATGTTCTGATACTAGTCCATAAATTTCTCTTCAAACTCACACAGCACATGCAATGATGCTGAATGCAGGAAGATCACAGGCCGGCGGGTGAAAAGTCTTGTGGATCCAGTGGTGGTGGAAGCATCTCAGCACTGGTGCAGGGCTCCATGTGGCTCTTCCAACTCTGAGGGTCTTAATGGCAAGAAAATAAAGCAAAGAGTGTATGGCCCACCTCCAGGGAGAAAAAGAGGAAGTTCCCAGAATCCTCATGAGAAGGCAAAAACCCACAAAGAAGCATCAATAGGCTGTGACCTGACTGACAGGCTACACTCCACCCCTTCACTCTATTTATCAAGTTAAGCAACTACCACACTCTTGGCTTTCTAGAACCAAGAACTAGATCCTTATTTAGTACCCTTTGATTTATACTAAGGAAAAAACAAACAAACCAGTCAGAAAATCTATTCTGACTCATATTGACCTTGCATAAGTCTTCCAAATACATTCTGACTCATATTGACCTTACATACATCCATTGTGTCAAGCACATATGTACATTTGTTGCCCTCATCATTCTTTTTTTGTTAAACAGTAGTTAGGTATTTATTTGTTTTCTTGTTTATCATCACTCTCTAGTCGACAGTTTTTTTGTTTTGTTTTTAATTATTTTATTGGGGGCGCGTACAATTCCTATCACAGTCCATACAAAAATCCATTGTGTCAAGCACATATGTACATTTGTTGCCCTCATCATTCTCAAAACATTTCTCTTCTACTTGAGCCCTTAAAATCGGTTGCTCATTTTCTCCTTCCCTCCCCACTCCCCTCTCCCTCAAGAACCCTTCAAAATTCATAAATTATTATAGTTTTGTCATAAATTACACTGTCTGACGTCTCCCTCCTCCCTCTTCTCTGCTGTTCATCTCCCAGGGAGGAGGCAATACTTAGATTCTTGTAATCGGTTCCCCCTTTCTACCCTACATTCCCTTCACCCTCCAGGCATCGCCCCCTCTCACCACTGGTCCTGAAGGAGTCATCTGTCCTGGATTCCCTGTGTTTCCAGTTGCTATCTGTACCAATGTACATCCTCTGGTCTAGCCAGATTTGTAAGGTAGAATTGGGATCATGATAGTGGGGGGGGGGGAGGAAGCATTTAAGAACTAGAGGAAAGTTATATGTTTCATCGTTGCTACCCTGCACCCTGATTAGCTCGTCTCCTCCCCACTACCCTTCAGTAAGGGGGTGTTCAGTTGCCTACCGATGGAACTTGAGTCTCCACTCTGCACTCACCCACTTTTACAATGATATGATTTTTTGTTCTTTGATGTTGGATACCTGATCCCTTCGACAGCTCGTGGTCACACATGCTGGTGTGCTTCTTCCATGTGGGCTTTGTGGCTTCTGAGCTACTTGGCCGGCTATCAAAAGATATATCGTCTGGGGTCTTGAAGGCTTTAAATCTTGATGGGAGCACACAGCCTCATCTTTCTCCCACTGAGTGGCTGGTGGATTTAAACCACCAACCTTGTGGTTATAAGTCTAACATTACCCAAGCATCATCAGACCTCCAAGGAAAGCAAGGAGATCCCAATTTAATAATATTCCCTATTTTGAATAACCAAGTTCAAAGAGACAGAATTGGCTATGAAGTATGGTATGAACACACTCAGGCAAACACCCAAAGACTTGTGCCATGTATCTGTGTCTAGATGTGTGTGTTTGCATACGTTTGTGAGTGTACGAATACGGTGGATAGCGTATTAGACAAACGTGAATAAGTTACTAGGCAGGAATTATCAATTATGGGTAGTTAAAGGAAGAGGCATAACCAACTGACAGGAAGAAGAAAACCTGGCCTCAGTTGCTGCAAGTAACTCACAGATCAGAGCCATGAAGTGAAACTGAGTAAAGCATGTGAAACTGAATAAACCATGACGTCAGCACAATATCTCCAGACCACATAAGCACCTTGGTAACTTCTTTTCTCTTTCAGTTTTTTTAGATATTCTTTATTATATTCTAGCATTTAAAATAATGGTATGTTTGTTAGTGTCCTAGCCCCTGACACTTAGGATTTTCCCTTCACAAGGATTGGTTTACACTCCTGCTCTGTCTAATGGGTGGTAGTTAAATGTATTGATTTGAACTTTCTTTCTTTGCTTCTCTCCGTCCTTCAAGATGCTCCATCTCCTATAGCTATCTCAGACCCTGTGGTGTGTGTGGCCACCACATAAAATCCCCTAAGATTCTATGCTAGGGATTGGCCCCTGGGGCATAGCGATTTTCTCCTCTGTTTCCATGACTTGTTTTTTGACCTTTTATCGTGCAGTGGGTAAATGTTTACAGAGAAGATCAGTTTTCTATTCAACAATCCATATAATTTGTTCTATATTATTGATTGCCATTTTTTCAATGTACTGTCATGCATCACACCTCCTCCCTGTTTCCCTGTCTCCATTCTTCCTTTCAGAACCCTTCTGAATTTCTTCACGGCATAAATGCCTCTCCCATTTTGATCTGAAATGGTTCATTAAAGCATGTATACCTCCCTAGAATTATTGTTCCTGCTTTGGTGGAAAAATTGAGGCCCAGTGGTAAGTTTATTTCTAAATCCAAAAGATGACTAAAGGCCAAAGTGTCAGGGGTTCTACCAGTCTATATCTGATCAGCAAGCCTGGCCTCTTCTAGGATTTTGAATTTTGTCCCATGTTTTTCTCCCCCTCTATGCAGGACCTTCTAATATGACTCCTTTCAGAGGGGTTGGTAGTAGTAGCTGGTCAGCATCTAGATCTTCTGGCCTAAGAATGGTGGAGGCTAATATCCATGCAAATCATTAGTTCATTGGACTAATTGTTTCCATGGGTCTTTGATTTTCATTATTTTTCTTTCCCCGGGACAGGGAGACTATAGTTAGTTCTAATCTTAGATGTCACTCATTAAGATGCAAGTTGTTACTCACTAAAGTAGGATGTAAAACAGTTCTTGGCAGACTGCTATACGAGCTACCATTGCTGTCTCCTGAGACTAGGACCCTGAACAGGATCCAGCATATAATTTTGGGGGAGCTTTTTAATGACCTGATCCGTTTCTTCTTTTATTATTAGTCTATTAGAATATTCTACTTCAACCTGTGTTAGGTTACTGTGGTAGTTACATAGTCTGTTGTCAATTTGAGAGGATTAAGAGTGAAGGGGTGGAGTCTAGCCTGTCAATCAGGTCACAGCTTGACGACCTCATTTGAAGGGGCTAAGGAGATAAATAGCTCCCAGGAGGCAGGATGCAGGCTCAGTCCCTGCGAGACATTCTTGTTCACAAGCCACATGGAGACAGGCGGATGGTAGCTAGAACCTCGGAGCTGGCGAAGCCACATGGAGACCCCTGCCAGCACTGAGATGCTTATAATACCACTGGATCCACAAGACTTTCCACCCACTGGCTTGTGATCTTCCTGCATTCAGTGTCATTGCATGTGTTTCATAAGTCTGAAGAGGACTTTATATATTGGTATTGGACATATGGGCTAATATTGGACTTATGGACTTGATCTGGACTGGGCTGGGATGTTTTTCAATATTCAATTGCTCTTATATAAATCTCTTTCCTATACATATATGAATGTCCATGAATTTGTTTCTCTAGTCTACCCAGAGAAGTCTTGTCTAACACAGTTACATAAGTAGTATTTCTAGAAATTTCTCCTTTTCCTCTAAGTTTTCAAATTTGTCGGAATATAGTTCTTCAGAAAATATTGGTATTATCCTTTAAAAATTTTTCTATTGGTTCCATTGTGTCATTGTTCATTTCATTTCTTATTTATGTTATTTTCTTTTATTAGATTTGTCACTATTTTGTCAATTTTATTAATTTTCTCAAAGAGCCAACTTCTAATCTTCTTGATGCATTCTATTATTTCCCTTTTTTAAAAACAGAAAATAGTATTTATTTCTGCTCTAATTTTTACATTTTCTTTTAGTGATAGTTTATTTTGCTGTTCATTTTCTAAGTATTGGAGATGTTCATTAAAGATGTTGATTTGGGTCCATTCTTCTTTTGCTTAATGCTATCAATTGTATTCTGAACACTCCTTTTGCTGTGTCCCAAAGGCTTTATTAAGCTGTTTTCATTCTTATTTGACTCAAGGAATTTTTCATTTCATTTTTTCTATTATCCAGGAGTTCTTGAGTAGGGTGCTGTTCAATTTCCATGTAATTCTCCCCACCTGATCTTCCCCTTCTTGATTTCTAGTTTTATAGTGAAGAAGATATGAGAAGATGCTTTGTGGAACTTTGATGGTTTAAAATTTGTCGAGACTTACTTTGTAGCCTAACACAAAGTCTATTCTGGAAAAAGTTCTATGTGGGAAATATTCTATATGTCTGTGAGCTGAAGTTGGGTGATGGTATTAGTTCTTTGCAACATTGATGAATGTCCCTCCTAATATTACAGAATTGTCCATTTCTCTCCAAGAGGATTAGAGTCTGGCTTATTTATTTACATGCTTTCATTGGGAGCATAGATATTTATTATAGCTGTGTCATCTTGTTTGACCCTTTCATTATAATCATTTTATAATGCCATTTCTTGTCTGGTGGCTCTGCTCGGTAAGTGTTGAACGATTAATCAAATGGTCAGTGGTTCACACTCATTAGCCAATCTGCAAGAAAAAAAAGGCTTATCACATCAGAAACCTTATATAGGGTTGAGTTTTTAGAAGTGAGTAGATTTGGATATTTTTCTTTTCTCTTATGCTGGTGTGTTAGACAGGGTTCTCTAGAGAAACAAAATCAGAATGCTAATGACTTTATATATATTTATATAGATAGATAGATAACATAAGAAATAAACAGTAAATTAAATTATAAAGCAGTACAAATGGCTCAGTGCAACTCACTCCTGTGAGACAGCTGTGAGACACTGGCAGTCCTTCAAGTCTTGAGGGCCACCAGGTAGTCCTCTGTAGAGCAATTCAGGCTATCTGGGCACAGGCAGCAAACAGCAAGGCAGGTCATCAATAGTCAGCCAGATGACAGGGTCTGACAGTCCCCAGCTCAAGAGATGTAAATTCCAATAGTCACTATAGTGTGGTGAAGCAGGTCTTGAAGGAACCTCAAATTACAGCAACACAGTCCATGAGTTAGGTGTCCCATAGGTAGTGTAGCTTGCAAATTGAGGCACAGAACAAGCAAGGCAGCCACACACTGGCCCAATGATCAAAGAGCGAGAGAATCGACTTCTTTGCCTTTTCACTGTATTGTTTCTGAATTATTTATATTGATCTTTTGGATTTCTAATTATTTTCTGTTTTGCATGGTTTCTGATTTTTCATTTATTTTGTTAGTTTGTTCTTATAGTGTTTTCCTGAATTCTTCTAAAGCAGGGGTTCTTAATCTGTGGGTCAAAACCCCTTTGGGGCTCGAATGACCCTTTCACAGGGTTTGGCAGATTCATAACAGTAGTGAAATTACAGTTATGAAGTAGCAACGAAAATAATTTTATGGTTGGGGGGTCACCACAACATGAGTAACTGTTTGAAAGGGTAGTGGCATTAGAACGATTGAGAACCACTGCAAGTCTAAAGCATCTTCTGTTTTTCTTGATTGTTGCTTTTTCTCTCAATCCATTTACATCACCTAAAGTTCATTCCTTTGAATTCCTTACCAGGTATTTCCAATGCCATTTTTTCCTTAGAAAGAGTTTCTGGTTCTGCATTTGGGTCACCTGTTTGAGTCACTTTGTCTTGTACTTTTCGTGTGAACAATTTTGTTTTCTCTCAGACATTGTTTCATTGTTGTATATGTATTTAAATGATAATTGTATATTGGCGTGTCCTTAGGCATTCACTGCCTGTCTCTAATGGGTGTAATAGAGAGTGCAGGTGTGTGTGTGTGTGTGTGTGCAGGTAGGTCTCTGTTCACTGTTCTTGTAGCATAGTTGTAGATGCATGTGGCTAATGTCAACCGCTGTCTATCATTGGTCAGATGGTACAGGCGGGCTTTATTTGTTTGGTTTTTGTTTTGCTTCTTCGCTAGGCCAGAGTAGAAGTAAAATCGCCACACAGCAGTGCCTCTGAAGAGCAGTGACCTCAGAATGGTAGTGAGCAGCATGACACTGGGAACAGGTAAGGTCAAGATCCTACGGACAGAAACTGAGACATGTTCTTGAAACAGTGTGAAAATTGTCTGAAAATCAGTCAGGAGACCCTTTGAAGCCAACTAATTTCCTGGGAATTGAGATGTTGAATACAGGAGTGCAGAGGGTCAACATCTTGTCAATTTTGACATAAAAAGCAAGAAGAACATTCTTTCACATGTCACGGTGGTGAGAACTGAATCATAAAGGATGGAGTGTGGACACTATCATAAAGACTGGATGAAAGGAAATGCATCCAAGTGTGGGGTAGAAACACCCAGGTTTGAAATATAGGTGTGGGAGTCACCTAATCTGGTGTTGATTTAAAGACTGAGTGTAGGGGTGTAGTCTAGGCTGTCAATCAGGAGATAGCCAATGAGAGTTCTGTGGGCATGGCCTTCTCCGGAGAATTCTGGGAAGTCTGGGACTTCCTCTTTGAAGGCAGAAGACACCTCTCTCTCTCTCTCTCTGCCACTCCCTGGGAGACATTGCAGAAGACAAAACAAAAGGGACGTAACCAGACCTTGGAAGCTGGAGAAGCCACAGAGAGACACCTGCCAGCACTGAGATGCTCACAAGGCCACTGGACCCAAAGACTTTCTACCCACTGGCTGGTGTTCATTCTGCATTTGCTTCATTGCATATGTTTCATGAGTCTGAAGAGGACTTTATAGATTGGTATCAGACATATAGGCTAAAATCAGACTTATGGCCTTGGACTGAACTGGGTTTGGATGCTTTCTCAATGTTCTATTCCTCTTGCATATAAATCTCTTTCTTATAAACATGTGTGTCCATGGATTTGTTTCTCTAGTCTACCCAGACTAACACAATAGGTAATTACATTTTCCTTTATTTTTCTTATAATTTTCAAGTCTCATTTCCCTCACAATTTAAAATATCATCATTGAGTAAAAATTACTTTTTTGTAGTTGGTATCAGACCTCTGGGAACTGCTTAATCAAAGTGTCCTTCAGGCTCTTTCAGTCTATGTAGCTGATGGAAATTTTCCTTTTGCTCACTTTCGCCTGCCTGCTTCTACACCCTAGAGGGGTAGGCTCCAATTCCTATGAAGCCGTTCTTTCCCCCTTTGACACACAAGAAGGGAATTTAAATGTATAGCTCAAAGAGGCAAAACTGATCAATATTTTGTAAAGCAATACTGGAGTAACTATTGACTCTACCGCTCAAAGAATCTAAGAGCATTTTAGCTTGCATATTATATTTTAGGAACTCAATAAATATTTATTGAATGAATACTATAATCAGTCAATAACTTAATTAATTCTGTAAGTAATTGCATGTTAGTTATTACCTCATATTTAAATATTGACACATTAGTAATAGCTCTGCCATTTATAATATTTTTCAAAACTGTGGCCTACGGTTTACTAAGGAAACTTTTCTGAGGACCCTGTACTTTAGTGTAGAGTTGTGCTGTACAATATGGCAACCACTGACATTGGTGGCTCAGTGGTTAAGTACGTAGCTTCTAAGCACAAGGTCAGTGATTCAAACCCATCAGTTAATCTGCAAGAGAAGGATTTGATCATCTGCTTTTATAAAGATGTACAGTCTTGGAAATAGAATACTTATAGGTTACAATAAACTTGATGACAGTGGGTTGGGTTTTAATCACATGTCACTACTGATCCCTTGAATTGTGGCTAAAATAAGTGGACATGTACTATTTTAAATACTTGATTTTGAATGATTTCAATAATCTTTTAACCTTCTGATTTCATATTGAAATAATAGTGTTTGGGGAATATGGTATTAAAATTAATTTCAATAGTTTCCTTTAACATTTTAAAATATGGCTCTAGAAAATTTTTAGTCTGTATGTGACTCACATATCTATATTGAATAGAATATACAGTAAATATATTTTAAAGGTGTAATTTGAGCACATATTTAAAATGTGAATTTATTATACTGAAATCTCATTTCTCATCCTTCTGTTGTAAGTTATATTATAAATCCTTATTTCTCTTTGTGGTACTGTAGTGGTCATTTAACAGAAAGAAGATAACAAGGTCAGGAATACCACTGGATTTCATCAAACTGATGAAGCATAGGAAGCTCTCAGTGGTCTATGCCAGGAAATTTGGAAGACAGCTTCTTGGTCAACTGACTGGAAGAGATTAATATTTGTACCCATTCCACAGAAAGGTGACCCAATATAATGCACAAATAATATAATAATATCATTGGTATCATGTGCAAGTAAAATTTTGCTACAGATCATCCAACAGCAGTTGCAGCAGTTCAATGAGAGGGAGCTGCCAGAAATTCAAGCCAGATTCAAAAGAGATGTAGAACAAGGAATATCATTGTTCACGCTAGATGGATCTTGCAGAAAATACCAGAAGGAAGTTCACTTGTGTTTCATAGACTCTGTAAAGTCTTTTAACTGTGTGAACCCTAAGAAATTGTGGATAGTTTTGAGAAGCATGGGAATTTCAGAACACTTCATTGTGCTCATGGGAAACCTGCACATGGATCAAGAGATGGTGAGATGAAAAGAATAAGAGAATAAATACTATGTGATTCAAAATCACGAAAGGGGTGTATCAGGGTTGTCTGTTCTCACTGTCCTTATTTAATAATCAAAGAAGCTGGATTATATGAAGAAGAATATGGTATCAGAATTGGAGGAAGGCTTGAGCACTTCTGATCCTGAATTGTAATTTGTCGCAATTACATAAGCCCTATAATCATGATTATTGTCTGTGAGTTCTGTGTGGCCATTGCAATGAGTTATTAAACCGAGCAGAGAAGCCGAGTGCTATAGCAGGGACAATTGTATCAGAATGTGGTTGAAGGCTGGGCGTGCATTTGACCTCTGCCTCACAAAAGAAAATGTGGTCTGGGGTTGATGGTGAGTCTCCTCTCTCTCTGGGAAGTCAGAGGTCAGATGTGACCCCACCCCATTTCTATACCTCTCTTAATGGTAATTACATGCCATGATCTCAATAAATTTTTAGTCAAGATTTAATATAAGAAACCTCTATGTGAGATGCATGCTCAGTGTCTGCAACGCAGACACTGTCCTTTGAGTTTCTCAGAGTCCCCATGGTTAGAATCTATAGAAACAATCTGACCTTGATTTTAGAGGCTGTAAAAAAGGACAGTGTTCTCTTAAAAACTATTGTCTTTTCTTCCACTAGACAAAAAGATCCCATGGCAGTGCTCTTTTGCCTTGGGATTCATACGCTCAGAATTAATTTTGGGCTTAATTAGTGTAACACTCTAAATTCTGGTTCTTAATAAAATGATCTTTCTCTTTTATATTTATTTGAAATACCCTGTAATAATACACAATTGTAGTCTTGGATCTGAGGAGAGGGCTTATGTTCCACTGTCCTATGTGAAATAGTTGTCACTCACCCTCTGTTCTCAGTGAAACCACACATGAAGCTTAGCGAAACCTGCAACTATGTTCGGCGTTAAGGGTCAGCCAAGTGTGCGTGTACATGTTGTGCTGATAAGTACAGGCAAGTTGGTTCCAATGTATTGCAATCTTAAATACAATAGAATGACACACTGTTCAGCTGGTGCCCATACTCACAGTTGTTGCTATATTTGTGTCCATTTTCCCAGCTGTCAATCCATGTCATAGAGGACATTTCGCTTTTCTCTGACCCTCTACTCTTCTTAGCATGATGTCGTTTACCAGGGGCTTGTCCCTCCTGATAACATGTGCAAAGTACATGAGATGAAATGTTGCCATTCTTGCTTCAAAAAGCATTCTGGCTTTACTTGTCACAAGACAGATTCATTTGTTCTTTTAGTCATCCGTGATCAATTCAACATTCTCCACTGAAGCCATCGTTCCAAGGCATCAGCCATTCTCCAGTCTTCCCTGTTCGATGTCTCGTGTTCACATACATGTGTGGTGATGGAAATGCCATGGCTTGGGCCAGGTGCAGCTCAGCCTTCATAGTGGCGTCGTCTTTGATCTTCTCACGAAATGCTTCAAGTCCTCTTCACTTTCACCAAGCAAGATTGTGTTGTCTGAGTATCAAAGTTTGTGAATAAGTCTTCCTGCAAGTGTGCTGTTATATTTTTCTCCATGAAGTCCACTTTCTTGTATTATTTGAACAGCTTACAAATTTAAATATATGGCCAAGGAATACAACCCTGACACACACCCTTCTTGATTTGAAAACACACAGTATTCCTTTGTTCTGTTTGACCAACTGCTTCTCAGTCCATCTCCAGGGTTTGCATGAGCACAATTAATATTGATCCTCACAGTTCAATGGTTTTGCATAGTTAATAAAGCACAGGTATCTTTCTTTTAGCCAAGATACATCTGATATCAGCAATGATACCCCTAATTTCACATCCTCTTCTGAATCTGGCTTGAATTTCTGGGGTTTTTTTCTTCAATATAGTGCTACAGTTGTTTATTATTGATCTTCAGCAAAATTTTACTTGTGTGGGATATTGATGATATTGCTTGATAAGTTCCTCATTCAACTGTGTCACCTTCCTTTAGATGAGCACATACATGGATCTCTCCTAGTTTGCTGGTCTTCTAACTTTCTTGGCATAATGTCAGTATTACATTAATTTGATGGCACATTTCAATTGGCATTCTGTCAAATCCTGGAGCCATATTTTTTGCCAATGCCTTTAGTGTAGCTTGGACTGGTTCCTACAGTTCCACCAGGTATTGATGATATGTTGCTTCTTGAAATGGCTGAATGTCACCCATTTCTATTTGGGACAGTGACTATATTTCTTTCATATTCTTTTATACTTTCTCTGTTGTCAACATTTTGCCCATATAATGTCCTTCAATTTTTCAATGATAGGCTTGAATATTTTTCTTCAGTACTTTCATTTTGAGAACTGCCTAATATATTCTTCCTTTTGGTTTTTTAAACTCTAATTCTTTCCGCATATCATTATAGTACATTATTATGTCTTCTCATATCCTTTGAACTTTGCTCAACTCTTTTCATTCATCATTACTTCTGATTGTTTCAGCTGCTCTATACTCAAGAGTAACTGTCGGGAGCTCTTCTGACATCTATTTCGTTTTTGTCTTTCTTTCTTGTCTTTTCAATGACTGCTTTCTTCTTGTGTGACATCCTTGATGTCATCCCTCCAATTGTCTGGTATTCAGTTATTAGCGTTTTAAATATGTTGTTGAGATGTTCTCTGAACTCAGGTTGGATATGCTCAAGGTCATACTTTGGCTCTTGTGTACTTGTTTTCATTTTCTACAGCTTCAACTTGCACGTGAGCAATTAATGGTCTGGCCCTCTTCTGACTGATGATATTGAGTTTCTTCATTGCCTCTTTCAACAAATATAGTGACTTGATTTTGTGTTTTCCATATTATGAGGTCCATGTGTATATTAGGTGCGATCGAATCATTCCTGATCCATAGTGACTGTGATAGTTGGGTTTATTGTGCCAACTAGGCTTCCATAGGAACATGTGGGTGGAGTTTAATCAGGTCACAGCTTGATTGGAGGGCTACCAAGATGAATGCTTTCTGAGACTGGCTTCCTGTCTCTTTTTCTCCTTGATGATCGGACCAGTGTGCTGCTGATTGAGATAGTTCTTTGTTTCAATTGTGTGCTGCACTACCTGTGGGCGGAGCCAACCCATGGATCTTGTTCACTTGCCATGCATTGCTAGAACTTGAGGCTCTTTCGAGACCTGCTTTGCTGTGGTGCTGGTGGGTACTGTAACCCTGTGTATATCCCTAGAGCTCAAGACCCCATGGGTCTGCTTCCTTAAGCTCCCTCACTACTGACTATTGCTGCCCCACCCTGCTGTCTGCTGCCTGAAGGCCTTCTCTGCCTGTTTTGCATGAGGGCAGACTACCCTGTCTGCTTCCTTAATCAGCAACCCAAGTGAGTTGAAGGACCTTCAGCATATTAACTGTTCCATGAAAGTGAGTTGAACTGAATCCTCCGTACTACTGTGTGGACTTATTAGCTATCATATTCCTTCTTGCTGTATAAACCTGTCCTTCTCTATATATAATTATAATTGTCCTGGTTTTGTTTCTCTAGAGAACCCTGACTAACACAGTGATGTTATGCATAACAGAACAAAGCACTACCCTGTCCTCCGCCATCCCCACAATTTTTCCTATGGTAGAGCCCACTGTTGCAACCATTGTATCAATCCATCTCAAGAGGTCTTCTACTTTTTTGCTGCCCCTCTACTTTACCAAGCATGATGTCCTTCTCCAGGTATTGATATCCAATGACAACATGTTCAAAGTATGTAAGATGAAATCTTGCCATCCTTATTTCTAAGAAGCACTCTGCCTATACTTCTTCCATGGCATATTTTTGTCCTTTTGGCAGCCCATAGTACTTTCAACATTCTTCACCAGTACTGTAATTCAAAAGCATTGATTCTTCTTCAGTCTTTAATATTCAATGCCCAGTTATTCAATGCTCATATGCATATGAAGAGATTGAAAATATCATGGCTTGGGTCAGGTGCACCTTAGTCCTCAAAGTAATCTCCCAGCTTTCCAACACTCTAAAGAAGTCTTGTGTATCAAATTTACCCATTGAAAAATGAACTGATACCAAGGACTCAAGCAGAGGTCAAATATTTTGAGAATGAGGGCAAGAAATGTACAATTGTGCTTGACACAATGGATGTATGTATAGATTTTGATAAGAGTTGTATGAGCCCCCAATAAAATGATTTTTAAGAAATTATCCATTGGTACTTGCTTGTATGCTACCTCCTAAAATGGGTAAATGCCAAGATACATAGATAGAGAAAAAAAGACAGATAGATATATACATGCTGTGGGTTGGGCATTGAACTGCTAGCAGTAGGATTGGTAGTTCAAATCCACTAGATTCCCAATGGGAGAAAGATGTATCTGTCTGATCTCTTATAGATCTATAGTCTCTAAAATGCTATATAGTGTTACTCTGAGTTAGAATGAACTTGATGTAAATGAGTTTGATTTAAGATTACATATGTATATGCGTATGTATGTATATATATATATACTGGAAGATGTGGAAAGTAGAACCCTGTCAGAGAAGGAAAACTCAAAATTATATCCATTATTGGAGCAATAGAAAAGTAGCGAACCTGCACTCTGTCAAAGACCTAAAACTTGCCCTACTCTGACACACAAGACAGTCTCATTGAGCTTTGGTTCTGACAGGCTTCACTTTATATATGAGAGGGCTTTCAAAAAAATTGTAGAAAAGTGCATTTCAAATATAATGAAACTCTACCATAAACTTTTGAAGCCACCTTCATCCTCCTTGCTCAAGGAGCTCTCTGCTTTTATATAATACTGGGCAATAAAGTTGGGGGAGAATGCAAGCTATAACTAGATAGGAGCAGAATGTTCTAAGTACTTTCTCTATGACTCATAAGGACCCTGTGTGCACCTGGGTCAGGTGTCGAGCTGCTAACTGTCAGGTCAGCAGCTCAAACCCCCCAGTGGAGGGGAAAGCTGAGGCCATCCACTCCCATCATTATCCTAGGATTGGGAACTTGTATACTCTTGCTATGAGTTGGAATCAAGTTGATAGCATTGTGGGTTTTTTTTTGTCTTTGTGTTGTTTTGTTTTTGTTTGATGTGTCCAATAGAAGATGTACTTATTTCTTAGAGCTGTCATGACAAATCCCCACAAACTGGATGACTTTAAACAACAGAAATTCATTTTCTCACAGAGGAGCTGAAAGTCTGTGATCAAGGTGTCAGTAATGTTTGTTCTCTATGGAGCCTCAGAGACAGCATCCCTTGCAAACCTCTCTCCAGTTGCCAGTGGTTGCTAACAACCCTTGGCATTCCTTAGCTTTCAAGTGCAATACTCCAACCTCTGCTTCCATCACTGCATGGCATTCTCTCTTTGTGTCCCCTGTCCCCGCCACTTCCTCACCTGTCCTTCTTATAAGGACCTCAGTTTTAGGAGTTAGGACCCATCCTAATATGTATGACTGTATCTGAACTTGATTATATCTAGCAAAGAACCCATTTCCAAATAAGGTCACAATGAAAGGTACTGGCAGTTAGGGGTTGGATATATCTTTTTGGGGACACAATTTACACTATTATGTGTTATAACAACAATAATGGGAACTCTGGTGACATAGTGGTTATGTGTTGGACTGCTTACCACAAAGTCATCAGTTTGAAACCACCAGCCACTCTTCTGGTGAAAGACAAGGCTTTCTACTTCCACAAAGGGTTATAGTCTCAGAAACTCACCGGGGATGCAGTTCTATCTACCCAACCCTAGAGGGTCATTATAATTCTTCATAGACTCGATGACAGTGAGTGAGAAAAGTAATAATACTAAAAGGCTAACTACCTCCACTGACCTTAATACAGTTAGAGGCGGGAAGAGAGAGCATCTGATCCAATCATTTCCTTTTAAATATGGATTAACTCCAGGCTGGTGCCATTAAATGGTCCTCTATATGGCAGAACTGGAACAAAAGCTCAGGACACTTGATTCTCCACCCAGAACCCATTTTGCTTTACCATGCTATCTGCCTCAATCATTTGCTGTGCATTTTAATAAATCATGACTCAAGTCAATACATGGAAGGTGCTAGATGACAAGAGCATAAGTTGTTCACAAAAAGGAAGAGAACTCCTTGGGTGGTGGTATCCAGGAAGAGGTAGGTACAACAGGGACTCAAGTCAAATGGTTGGTAAGCTTTAGAAAGGTGAACGTTGTAGTGTGGAACACTGCACACATTTCATTTGGCAGAAATCAAGTATGGAAATGTTTGGAAGTGAGAGAGCTCAGCAAGTAGTAAGTAAGGTGTGTTCAGGAGGTAATTTGAAGTAATCGGCTGAAGATTAGGGACAGATTACAAGGTGCTCTGGCCTGTGTGGGTACCTCAGGCACTTCCTAATATGTCTTTCATTTGTCCCACCAGAACTCTATAGCCTGCAGCCTGAGAAAAGTTCTGTAATTATGGCACTGAGCCACTCCTAAAGGGAGAGAAGGAGCTAGTCATTCACTGCCATGCTGCTCTCATGACAAGGCCTGCTGTGTTTGTTTGGTTTGTGGAAAACAAGATGCTGGCTTTATGGTCCCACTTTTAACTCTAGCATCATGTACTCCTTCTCTTACTATGAATACTCATGTGAGACACAGGCAGCTCTTTGAGGCCGTTTGTGTAAGGTGGCCTTCTTGGATAGTCTTGGAGCTTCTGGTGTTCTTAAAATTTGGTGGAGGTGGCAAAGTTCAGAATAAGTTGCTTCTGGCAATTACATTCATTAATAACAGTTCAGGATAGAAATGGTCTGGGAGAGTGAAGCTCAGCAAAGGTTAACTACGTTGGCATTGTTAGTGGGACCTGCCCCACATTCGCTTGACAGGCACTTTGAATATGGGTGATTGTCATGGAGTACAAACCCACTGTCAGAGAAGGATGATATAAATGATACTGTATGTTGTTAAAAAGCAATGGTCTTTTCGATCAGCAGAGATATCCTTGGGAAATCCAACATCATTTATCAAGACACACTTCCAAACCAATGCACGAAATGTATTTCTAAAGTGTCAAGTGTTTATTCTGTCTCTCTGTCCCCAGACAAACCCCTTACTCGTGTAATACCAGATGATAAATGATGCAGCTGCTCTGCTCTATTGGGCAGATGTAGGAAACAGAAGAGGGGGAACAGTTGCTACATCTACCATACCTCATCCCTATTCCAATTGGCCCCGAGAACGGCTTTCTTTTTCATGTGCCATAAATCAGATGACATGCAAAAGTCATTTGTAAACTAAGTCCCTGCACTTGTTAAAAATAAGTTCAGTTGTCTCAGGAGGCCAAGTGTTGGTTTCAATTAAATAATAATACAGAATCATCTCAGGACCAGTGGTGAGAGTGGTGATACCGGGAAGGTGGAGGGAGGAGGGTGTGGAAAAGGGGAACCAATTGCAAGGATCTACATATAGCCTCCTCTCTGAGGGACAGACAACAGGAAAGTGGGAGAAGGAAGATGTCAGACAGTGTAAGATATGACAAAATAATAATAATAATTAATTATCACATGTTCATGAGGGAGTGGGGAGGAAGGGGAAAAATGAGGAGCTGATACCAAACCAAGGGTTCAAGTGGAAAACAAATGTTTTGAGAATGATGATGACAACAAATGTACAAATGTGCTTGACACAGTGGATGTATGTATAGATTGTGATGAGTTGTACAAGCCCCCAATAAAATGATTTTTAAAAATAAAGAATCATCAACATTTAAAAAAAATACACACCATCACCACTTTATATATATATATGTTAGTGTGTTAGTCTGGGTACTTTAGAGAAACAAATCCACAGAAATTTGTGTATAAGAGAGAGTTTTCTATAAAGGTTAAGTGTGCATCAAAAAAACATCCCTATCCAGTGCTGCCCAAGCCCACAAGTCCAACATTAACCCATTAACCCATATGTGCAACACCAATCCACAAAGTCCTCCTCCACCTCACAAAACACACAAAATGATGCCGACTGCAGGAGGAAAGCCGAGTCAGTGAATGTGTAAGCATCTCAACACTGCCAGGGGTCTCCAGGGCTACATCAGGGTAGGTCCATGTGGTTTCTCCTCAGGGACGTCTTGCAGGAAGTGAGCCTTGCCAGCTGAAGCAGGGAACTGGCTAATGCAGCTGCACCCTGGTCCGACCATCAAAAAACAAGAGACCTGAGAACTAACTAGAAAGGTGAGGCTCACCAAGCCATTTATCCCTCTGCCCTTCAATTAACCCCTCATGTGTTTATCAGCAAGGTTGGCACAATAAACTAACTACCTCAGTTAGTAAAAGATGGTATTTGTACATTGATTACTGAGAGGTTCAGAATTCCAGGAAACCCAGGTGTCTCTGAGGATTACAAAAATAAGAAGTTGTTGTTAGCATCTTACGAGTTGGCCCCTAACTCATGCACCATCCTCACAATTATTCTTATACTTGAGCCCATGATTGCAGCCACGGTGTCCAGCCATGTCTGTGAGGCCTTCCCTCTTGTCTGCTGCCCCTCTACTCTCCGAAACATGATGGCCTTTTCCAGGGATCCGTCTCTCCTGACAACACGTCTGAGTATGTAAGATGAAGTCTTGCCATTCTTGTCTCTAAAGAGCATTCTGGGTGTATTTCTTCTGAGACAGATAGATTTGCCATTTAGCAGTTCATGGTACTTTTGAGTATTCTTCTCCAGTACTCCAATTCAAAATCATTGATTCTTCTTTGGTCTTTTTAATTCAAGGTCCAACTTTCATATGCACATGAAGCAATTGAAAATACCATGGCTTGAGTCAGGCCTCAAAGTAACATCTTTGTTTTTCAACATTTTAAAGAGGTCTTGGGCAGCAGATTTACCTAATACAACTTGTCTTTTGATCTCTTGACTGCTGCTTCCATGAGTATTAATTGTGGATGCAAGCAAGACAACACCCTTGACAACTTTAACTCTCTCTCCATTTATCTTCATGGCACCTAGTTGTGAGTATTTTGTGAGTATTTAGTATTTTAGTCCAGTTGTGAGTATTTTGGTCTTCTTAATATTGAATTGTAATCCATTACTGAAGGCTGAAATCCTTGATCTTCAACAGCAAGTGCTTCAAGTCAACTTAATAGTACAATAGTGGGAGATCTATGCTATTTCCATTTTCTAGATAGTTCTCACAATTCAGACAAGGTCAATGGGTTGGGAAGCCAGTGAAATAGTAGAAATACTATCAGTGTCCTTCCTACAAAGGCCCTTGATATGGCCCATGACTTAAGTCAACATTCTCATGCTGCTTTTCATGGAGAATGACTACTTCTTGCTTGTCATAATTCCTGGTTATTGTAAGGTGGTGTCTTAGTCATCTAGTGCTGTTATCACAGAAATGCCACACGCTTGAATTTGAGCAAGTCTTTCTCTCTGTGTAGGCTCTGAGGAAGGTCCTTGTCTCCTTGCAACATCCGTGACCCCATTGTCCTTTGGGGATTATCATGTGTTTTGGCATCCATCTTACTCTCTCCTGGGTCTAGGAGACTCTAAGTACTGTGACCTGAGTCAAAAAGACATGCTCCACTTTTTTATCTCTTGGTAGGAATAAGATCCTCCTTTCTCTACTCACTTATCTCTTGTAAAGTGAAAGATGATGTAGACCAGACCCTTAGGAAAATTCTAATTACATCACATCCATATGATGACCTGAATAGGGTATTGTAATCCCACCCTAATCTCACATTATTAACCTAACAAACAGAATGTAATCCTCATTAATATTACCTAAATCTGCCTCAATAGCACATATCTGTGAAGTTTGTAACTCACTATGAAACGGAGAACAATTAGATCAGATCACATCATGAGGGTTGTTGATATCTTTCCATAATTACCAAATCTCATCATTTCAAAACTGCTACATGACTGAGAATCAGGACCTTGTGAGTGACACATATTTTACAGGAGCATCATTCAATCCATGTCAAGCAGAAAACCAATCATTATAAATCTTCACTTCATGTAACTGGTTTACATGAAATTGATTCCTTTATGTTGTAGCTCCAACAATCATTTTCTTTTTTAAAAACAGCTTTGTTAGGATAAAATCAATTCAGAATTCACACTTCCATAGGTAAGTCACCTTTAAAAAGTCTGATATAGATCATCACAATCAGTTCCAACAACCACTTTCTTATCTTGTGCTTTTGAATTGAGTCTCTCTGTTGATTTTCTGGCCATTAGTGAGTTCTTTGTGGATTGGAGTTCAGTTTTGTCCTCCCACAAATTCAGAGAATGGTCAACTTCTCTCAAATGCAGTTGCTACTACTGAAGCCCACAATCTCCTGCTGGATCTCCTCACACCAAGACCCATGTCTGTAGCCTGATTCTTTGCTGTTTTCTACCTGTCTCTTCCAACCCCGGCCATCTCTCTAACTGGCCCATTCCTCCAAGCCTCCAACTCTTAGCTTTAATGGACAGGATTACAAAATATGAATACTAATTTTATTTTTATTCATGCTCCTAAATATTATTTTAGCTTTAGCTATCATTTTATTGCTTCCAGTTATTTGTTTATGAGAAAACATTTGTGGTTTCTATGTTTTGCTACACTAGCACAAAGAATAAGAAAACATGCTTTTTTCTGTGAGCAAGCATTAAATAACTTTCTATGTAATTACATTGTATATTTATATAAAACCTTAATGTTCACAAAGAACTTTCACATATACTTCTTGACCATTACATAATAAGATACAGAATAATTAGCTTTCAACATCAACTCAAAAACTGAACTCGCTGTCATCAAGCCAATTGTGAAGATGACAAATATGCCAAAGGCAACAGGAAACTGCTTTTCTCCTGATGTAATTCAGATTTACTGTGGAGAGAAATCTGATACAAGTAATGAGTGTGCGAAAATCTTCAGGCAGAATCTTTAACATTTTGAACATACGAGACTTTATATGCGATAAAGTGTTATAAATGTTTTATTGCCTGAGTAAACTGGATTCTTGACCTATATTAGCTGGTGAAAGTTCCATTTTAAATGGCCTCATTTCAAGAACATTTAAAACTTTCATTCCTGATTTCTATCTTTGAAATTGAGAGACTGCAGTTTACTTTATACTTTTGAAATATGACGTATTTATTAATAACTTAGTACAATGACTGCCTATAAGTCCATTACAGTTACAAAGTTTTCCTCCTTTTGTCTACTCTTCTTCATCCTTCTGTTTTTGGTGAAAACTGAAACATTGTCAATTTCCACTATGACCAGATAAGGTAATGTTTTATTGCAAAGTATGAAGGGAATGTTCTATTGTCTATTTGGTCAACTAGGAAAAAAGAGAGGGAGAGAGAAAAAAGAAAATAAATATATATTTATACACACATATATATTTTTCTTCATTCATATATATGTATATATACATACATACACACTTCTGTGTTTCAAGCAAAAAGTGTCAATCACATCAAACACTAAATCCAGAAAGTTAAGCTGATAATGTCCCTCTATAATGCTACATTTTGAATTTAAATCTCTAGATTTCTCTGTTAGTTGCATAATCTGTTGTCCATTTGAGACTTAAGAGTGAAGGGGTGGAGTTTAGCCTGTCAATCAGGCTGTAGCTTGCTGACCTCATTTGGAGGCGTTAAGGAGATAGCTTGCTGGAGATGGGGCACAGACACACTCCCTGCAAGACATTCCAGCTGAGAGGCACATGGAACTATGCTAGAGCCCTGGAGCCGGAGTAGCCCTATGGAGACCCCTGCAGCGCTGAGTTGCTTCCACTGCCACTGGATCCACAAGACTTTCCACCCATTGGCCAGTGATCTTCCTGCAGTCGGTGTTATTGCATGTGCTGTGTGAATCTGAGGAGGAATGTATAGATTGGTATCGAACATATGGGCTAACACAATTTCTTATTTACTTTTAGGTAATTTGTTGTTCATTATAGGGTAAGATGTCCACCAGATACAGGTTAGCTAAACAAATCTTATGGAAAAGAGGAAGACATCTCTAGCATCTTGGCAACGTGGAGTGCTCAGACCTTTGAAGAAAACTTGAAAGTTGAATTTTTCAGCTTGAGAGATATAATTGACTATGGATGAGTGCATTTAACAGAGCAGCTTAAGTTGTCAGTCATAGTCATAAATTACCTTACTGTTCAGATATGTATATTAAAATTCAAAATTTGGGGATCATCTGAGAAATGATTTCTGAATATCAAATCTTCCTTTATTTGCAATTCAGTCTTTAGAAACTGCCCAGGAAGTAGCACATATATTGACATACTACCTTAAAAGAGGGGGCATTCTGCAAAAGCATAATCTTTGGTAAAATAATCCGGCATTGAGATGATTAATTATGCCATTATGTCAGGAGCTTCAAAGTAAAACTGTTCTCCCATTAAAATAAAATGTAACAGTCTTTCCAAACAAAATCTGTAGAAATGAAATAGCAGCACGGAAATGCATTAATATGTGTCTAATGGCATGATTTATTTTCCTAGACATTGTTCCTATTATTACAAGCTTTGGGGAAGGCATAGATGAAGGGAACCCACATAATGATTGTCTTCTATATGTCATGCTTAATGTGTTGTCTCCTTTCATTGTTAGAAAGAGTATGCCGTGTGGATGTCATTGTTCGCCTTTTACATCTAGAAGAACTAGTGCTGAGTCAATTAAGTAATTTGAATATGTTCACATGGCCCGTCATCAAAAACCATGCCAATTGCTCTATACTTCTGCTGCTTACAGGTGTACAGAGATTGTAATGTACAGACACATTAAAGGTACTAGATACATGTTTCCATCATGAAAGCGTACATTCATTTGGGAAAGACAGACAATAAACAAGTAAACAAATTGATAGGAAAATAGATGCTGCTGAATCCCTTTTGCCTCGTGAGGACCCCATTAGCATCGGAGTAGAACTGTCTTACTAGGGTTTTAATGGTGGATTTTCTACCTCAGGTGTTTTAGTCAGCCCCCAAGCATGTTAATCATTGATACCACCCAGGGATACCCTGAGGTTTCAATATTGTTGAAATGCCTTGATTTGAATGTCAAGAGAGCATTTACATTTCTATTTTATTAGGATACATATTTATTATTTAAATTTTTATATGGAACACTCAGCTTCTATGATCATGAAAAAGCACGGAGTAGCTAGTTATACCAGTTATCTTTTGTTCTCAATTGGAGAACAATGCATATGAGTCTAGCCCAGACATACCTGTTGCTTGATTGGAAGGATAACTTACAGAGAGTTAAGGATCCAGGATATTTCCTCAGATAAATGATTACTAAAGGAAAAAAAACCCTGACCACTCAGCCTGCCCTTTGAGATAGATCAAAGATATTTTCTTTCTTTTATATATATGTAGTATATATTTTAATCATTTTATTAGGGGCTCATACAACTCTTATCACAATCAATACATACATCAATTGTGTAAAGCATATTTGTACATTCATTGCCCTCATCATTCTCAAAACATTTCCTCTCCACTTAAGGCCCCAGCATTCGGTCCTCATTTTTCCCCTCCCTCCCTGCTCCCCACTCCCTCATGAGCCCTTGATAATTTGTAATTTGTTATTTTGTCATATCTTTCCCTGTCCGACGTCTCGCTTCACCCGCTTTTCGGTTGTCCATCCCCCAGGGAGGAGGTCACATATAGTTCCTTGTAATGGGTTCCCTCTCTCCTACCCACTCTCCCTCTACCCTCCCAGTATTGCCACTCACACCACTGGTCCTGTAGGGCTCATCCGCCCTGGATTCCCTGTATTTCCAGTTCCTATCTGCACCTATCTGTACATCCTCTGGTCTAGCCAGACTTGCAAGGTAGAATTCGTGTCATGATAGTGGGAGCAGGGAGGAAACATTTAGGAACTAGAGGAAAGTTGTATTTTTCATCGTTGCTACATCGCACCCTGACTGGCTCATCTCCTCCCTGAGACTCCTCTGCAAGGGGATCTCCAGTGGCCTACTCATGGGCTTTGGGTCTCCACTCCGCACTTCCCCCATCATTCACTATGGTAAGATTTTTTGTTCTGGTGATGCCTTATACCTGATCCCTTCAACACCTCGTGATTGCATAGGCTGGTGTGCTTCTTCCATGTGGGCTTTGTTGCTTCTGAGCTTGATGGCTGCTTGATTACCTTCAAGCCTTTAAGACCCCAGACGCTATACTTTTTGATAGCCGGGCACCATTAGCTTTCTTGGCCACATTTGCTTATGCACCCATTTGTCTTCAGTGATCCGTTCGACACCTCGTGATCACACAGGCTGATATGTTCTTCCATGTGGGCTTTGTTGCTTCTGAGCTAGATGGCCGCTTGTTTACCTTCAAGCTTTTTAGACACCAGATGCTATATCTTTTGATAGCCGGGCACCATCAGCTTTCTTCACCACATTTGCTTATTCACCCGCTTTGTCTTCAGCGGTTGTGTTGGGTGAGCATCATAGAATGCCAATTTAATCGAAGAAAGTATTTTTGCATGTATTTTCAATGTATCACTAAAAAAACTCACTGCCATCGAGTTTATGCAGATTCACAGGACAGAATAAAATTGTTCCTGTGCGTTTCAGAGACTGTAACTATTTTATTTTATTTTTTTAAGAGACCAATGTGTTTATTAGAGATTCCCAGGAGGAGATGGGAGGGAGAAATAGGGATGTGTTGCTTATGAGGGGTTCTATTCAGGGTAATGAAATTTTTGGAACTGAAGATTGGTAATGGCTACACAGCCTGGTGGACATAAGTTGCTGTTTTTAGATGCCAGCAGGCCTGCTCCCACTCACAGCGCCCCTGTCCTCAACAGAAGGAAACACTGCCTGGTCCCACACCAGCTTCACAATTGTCACGTGTGAGCACATTGTTGCAGCCACTGGATCTATCCATCTCAGGGAGGGTCTACCTCTGCTTTACCAAGCATGATGCCCTTCTCCAGGGACGGGTCTCTCCTGATCACATGTCCAGAGTAAGTGACCATAGCTCTTTACAAGAGTAAAAAGCCTCCTCCTCCTCCCACGGAGTGACAGGTTTCAAACTGCTGACCTTGTGGTTAGCAACCCAAATACATCATATAGAGTTCTCTTATTTGTTTAATGTCAACTCTTTCATGTGGGGGGTGATGGCTGTGGTTAAGGCCTTTCTGATATCTTACTGGGTATTTAAAATGTATAATTTTCACTATTGCTTTCATTCACTTATTTAGAGGAGGCTTTTGTTAGATCTCTTGCCCACAGTTCATGGAAGGTGGTCTCTGAAGAATTTGACTTTTTTTTTATTTAGTTGAGACATTGCAGATAAATACATTCCCAACAGTTGAAATCACCCTGAAATTACATTCTGAAATACAGGTCTGCCTTGAGACCTTAACTACTGGACTAGGAAATGAGCAAATATTGAAATGCACTTATTTATTTTCAATAGATGCCAGTCCTACCAACATCATAGGACCTTTTTAACATGAAGTTTTCAAAAGATTCAAGAAGATTTTCTCAGTGGGAAGTGAAAACCATGTAGCCTGCATCCTGAGGAGCATCTATCTTACTTTCTTGTGTAAATTCAGAGAAAAGATATGTGTTTTCAAACAGATCTTTCTCTGTCCTTGCCTTCAAATTCAAGTGATACTCAGTTTATTTCTTTGGCAACTAATTCTATTGCTCAGAAACATTCTTATAAAGAGAGCTAGCAAATCTATTTTTGTCACCTCTATTTCCTGCCTTACTCCATGTCTCTACCTCTTTCTGCTCATTCGTTGGGCAAGAAGACGTGGAGGCGTTACAGCTCTGTTGGGACAGACTTGAGGTGCAGTGCTTTGTGCAGATGCGGACATCTAGAAACGTGTTTTACCCTCCTTTCAGTCCTCGACTCAACAAAATAACAAACGTGTTGCCATTGAGTTGATTCGAATGTATGGCGACTCCACGTGTGAGAGGGTGGAGCTGCTGCATAAGAGTTTCTTAGCCGCCGTCTTTACAGAAGCAAGTTACCAGGGCTCACATCCACAGCAAGATGAGGCTGAACCACCAACTTTGGGTTATTTGTTGAGCTCAAAAATGCGTGCCACCTAGGGACCTTAAATCCTCTAGTACAGAGCTGTATGCGCCAAGGTGTTACATAGAGTGGACCACTCTTGCAATTTGCAGTTCGATTTTTTAGTAGGCATCTAAGATAAAAATATATCAAGAACAGTACTTTTGGTTCATCCTCTCCCTAACTCCAACCAACCTGTTCTCCAGCACCCTCAGTCTTACCAACTGGACCCACCAGTCACTGATTTCTCGGGCCACTTATGCTAGGGGTTATCCTTACCCCTCTATTTCTTTCGAGCCTCATGTCCCAGTATCAGGAAACCTTGCAGTGTTAGCATCAACTGTATTCTGATCTCTTCTCACCATGCCATCACTGCGCTGGGCATCTATGTTGATCACCTGGGTTGCAGCTCTAGTGTCCTGTGCCTGTTTCCACTTTTTAGTTTTTAGAATCTGTTCTCCAAGACATTGCAAAATGCAAACCTGACTGTGTCATCCCTCTAAATCAATCTTTCCTATGGCTTCTCATCATACTCAGAACAAAATGCGTAAACCTTATTTTGGAAACAGACTTTGTACGATCATCATATTTTCCATCTTGATTTTTTTCCTCTCTTCACTCACTCTGCTTCAGACACTAGCCTCGGAGATTTTCTTCAAACATAGGGAGCCTGATAACTATGCTTCTTTCTGTTCCAACTTGCACGTGCATATGAGGTCACGGAAAAGAACTAAGTCAAGCAGAAATGATAGAATAAAACAAAATCAAGATTCACTACTTCAGTCATGTTAGCTACATGTCAGGGTAACAGGAATCACATAGGAAAGGGGACACAGCATTGGGCATCACTGATCATGAACAACTTTTGCAGAAAGTGCTTTGGGCAGTGCTGGTTAGATTCTCCTTATCCTTTTGATGTGGACAGGTAAGAATTTCCATAGCATTAATTTTCTATCTGTAGCTGGATTTGGGGAAAATGTACACTGTATGACGTGGGGGAAATGGCACAGAAAATGGCACATGGTGGTTTTCATTGGGCTTCTATTCATAAGGTTGCAGTTTGATGCCACCAGCCTCCTGGGAGAGATAGATGTGACTTTCTATTCTCATGAAAAGTTACAGTCTCAGAAACCCAAAGCGGTAGTTCTACTCCGTCCCCTAGGGTGGCTGTGAGTTGACATTGGCTTGATGGCCATGAGTTTGGTTTTTCAGCCATCATCTTGTTGGTGGTTGTTTTTGGGGTGTGCTGAGTCCGTTCTGACTCATAACAATTCCTGGACAAGAGGACAAAACACTGCCAGGTCCTGCACCGTCCTCACTTTTTTTTTTTTTTTAAATATTTGGGCCCATTGTTGCAGCCACCGTGTCAATCCATCACACGGGGGGCCTTCCTCTCTTTTGTTGTCTTTCTACTTTCACAAGCACGAGCTTCTTCTCTGGGACTGGTCTTTCCTGATCACACGTCCAAAGTCCGTGAGACCAAGTCTCACCATCCTTTAATGCAAAGGGCATTCGGACTATACTTTTTCCAAGACAGATTTGTTTGGGTTCTTTTTGGCAGTTCGTGGTACTTTAGATATTCTTTGCCAGTACCACACTGCAAATGCATCGATTCTTCTTTGATCTTCCTTATTCAATGTCCAACTTTCACATCATATAAGGTGATTAAAAATACCATGGCTTGGGGAAGGCACACCTTAGTCCCCAAAGTAACTTCCTTACTTTTCAACACTTTAAAGAGGTCTTGTGCAGCAGATTTCCCCAATGCAATGCATCCTTTGATTTCTTGACTGTTGCTTCCATGAGCATTGATTATGGATCCAAGAAAGACAATATTCTTGAAAACTTCAAAATTTTCTTCATTTATCATGATTTGCCTATTGGTCCAATTATGAGGATTTTTTTCTTTTTTAAACAGTGAGTTGTGATGATTTACTTATCATACAGTTTGAACAAGTATGATGAGAGGATACAACACTGACATATAGCTTTCCAATTTTAAACCAAGCAGTATTCCCTTGTTCTGTTCACAAAACTGCCTCTTGATCTATGTGCAGCTCCCACAGAGGCAAAATGAAGTATTCTGAAATTCCCATTCTTTTTAAGGCTATCCATTATTTGTTAAGATCCACATAGTTGAACACCTTTGTATAGACAATAAAACACAAGTAAGCATCTTTCTGGTGTTCTCTGCTTTGAGCCAAGATCCATCAGACTTCAGCAATGATATCCTTTATTCCCCATCCTCTTCTGAATCCAGCCTGAACGCTGGCAGCTCCCTATCAATGTGCTGCTCTAACCATTGTTGGATGATCTTCAGTAGCATTTTGCCTGCATGTGATATCGACATTCTTCTGTAATTTGAGCATTCTGTTGGATCACCATTCTTTGGAATAGGTACAAATAGAGATCTGTTCGAGCCAATTGACCAAGTAGCTGTCTTCCAAATATTCTGGCATAGATAAGTAAGTGCTTCCAGTATTTTATCAGTTTATTGAAACATTTCCATTGGCATTGCATCAGTTTTTGGATCCTTGTATTTGTCTAGGGTTTTCGGTGCATCTTGACCATCTAGTTTAGTGGCTCCTAATCTGGGTAGCCCTGGTGACCTCATGGTTATGTGTTGGGCTATTAACAGTAAGGTCATGTTTTTGAAAGTTGTGATCATTGTTCAGAACCACTAATTGCTCCCAGAGAGCTACAGTCTTAGAAACCCAGAGAGGGATTTGTACTCTGTCCTCTAGGTACTCCGTGAGTTGGAATTGACTTGATGACAGGAATTCTTTACTTTAATCTAGGCAGATCATCAGAGCTAAAGATTCATGAGTCCATGAATTCATTCATTAATTTTTAAATCTTTTATTTTTTATATGGCAACAGTTCACAGAGAAAGTCAATTCGTTTTAGATTCATCAGTTCATACGCACTTTGTTCCATGTCATCGATTGCAATCTCCACAATGTAACATCATTTATCTCACCTCCCTGTGACTCTTGCTTTCATTCTTGCTTCTTCCTAAATCTACAGCTCATTGCCCAGGAGGAAATGCTACCATTTTTATCTAAAATATTCGATTATTCTAAGGTGTACATACCTCTTCAGTGTTACTGTTCTGCTTATTGACCTATCTATAGTTTCCTGCCACCACTTGCCTGTCAGTTTGGTGAAGTGTGGTGGCTTGTGTGCTGCTGTGGTGCTTGTAACTATCTCATTGGTATGTGCCAGCAGAGTCACCCTAAGTGAGCAGGTTCCAGCGGAGGGTCCAGACTAAGAACAGACAACAATGAAGGCCTCAACGCCCCACTCTGGAGGAAAGAGCCACTGAAAACAACTCAGTGCAAAGAAGACCAACATCCTCACAACCGAACCACTGGGTAACATCAGGATAAGCGGAGAAGAGGTTGAAATTGTTGAGGATTTAGTCTTGCTTGGATCCACAATCAATGCTCATGGAAGCGCCAGCCAACAGAGCAACAGACAAGTTGCACTGGGTCAATCTGCTTCACAACACCTCTTTACAGCGTTGAAAAGCAGAGATGTTACTTTGAGGACCAGTCTGTGCCTGATGCAAGTTGTGATATTTTCAATTTTCTCATATGTATTTGAAAGTCAAGTCTTGGATAAAGAAGACTGTCAAAGAATTGCTGCATTTGAACTGTGATTCTGGCAAAGAATATTCAAAGTGTCACGGGCTGCTGAAAGGACAAATCAATCTGTCTTGGAAGAAGTACAGCCAGAGTGCTCCTTGGAGGCAAGGATGGAAGTCTTCATCTTACCTACTTTAGATATGCTGTCAGGCAAGACAAGTCTCTAAAGGAGGACACCATGTTTGTTAAAGTAGAGGGACAGCAAAATGAGGAAAGCCCCACACAAAACGGATTGACACAGTGGCTGCAACAATGAGCTCACGTATAGGGACAATCATGAGGATGGTGCAGGACCAGTGCTTTGCTCTGCTGTGCATAAGGTTGCTGCGGTTATGAACCAACTTCACATCTCCTAACATCAACATGCGAATGAGTTCATGTCCAGACCTGAAGCAGGACTTAGGGTCCTAGTCTTAGAGGTTCCTCGAGTCTCTGTCTGACAGGTAAGCCTGTTCTTTTTATGATTTCAAATTTTGTTTCACCCTTTTCTCCCATTCTATTTGGGACTTTTTAATTTGATCTCTTTCATTCTTCAGTGACTCTACCTCTAGTTGGTTATTGTTGCTGTTGGTTGCTGCCCAGTTGATTCTGAGACTGTGTGTATGCAGAAAAGAACAGCTCCACAGAGTTTTTATGGCTGGGGTCTTTGGGAAGCAGATTATGAGATCTGTCCTCTAAAGTCCCTCTTGGTAGGTTCAAATAGACAAACTTTTGACTAGTAATTGAGCACTTAATTTTTTACATCACTAGTTGTTAATAGTCAAAGGTGAAAGAAACTTGAGCTAATTCCAGAGTGAACATCATCAATTGTTTTTCAAAATCATTTTATTATGAGTTAATACAGATATCATATCATTCCATAGTTCAATCACATCAAGCTGTATTGTACAATTGCCACCACACTGTTTCAAAAGATTCTTTTCCTTCTTGAACTCCTTGACCTCAGCTCTGTTTTACCCCCACCACTATCCCCCTCAGAAATCCTTTTCCTATTTGTTGTCCTTATAGGTTCATCAATCCTGGGTTTCCTACGCTGGAAAACAGAAAAACACGACAAAAATTCAAGAGTGTCACCCGAAGTGACATAATACATCTGTTCATATCCCAGTATGAACAAACAAAACAACAAAAAATTACTGAAAATGTTGAAAACCAGATTAGGCCCAACATGCATCAGAAGGAGTATGAACTGACAAGGTTTTAACCTTTCAAGTCAAGCTTATCATTTTGATCTTAAGCACTCTATCTGGTAATCACTTTCCTTCCATGCCTCCACTATGAGCAGAGGGAAATCTCTGAGGTTATTTCCTGTGTAGATCCCACAAGTGTACCTTGGGCTCCCACTGTCATCCATAGTCTTCTGCAAACCAGGACCTCACGTTTTGGCTCTGATACTATTCCCTCTTTTGACTTCAGACGATAAGATTTACGATTCTTCTTTCCCTGCTGTTGGTGTGCTTCTTCCATGTGCACTTGGCTGACTTCTGGCCTAGATGGTTGCCTGCTTGGAGACAAGCCTTTAAGACCCCAGAAGCTGTTTTATCTGATAGCCGGGCACCATGTAATTTCTTCACTGCACTTTGCTCTAGCACCCAGATCTTCTGTGTTCCCTTCCTGAGAGCAAGTATTGAGTAGGGTCATGATATAAGAGTTAATTGTTCTTAAATTGGAGCTGGGATTTAGTGTAAGCCCCAAAGCCATTCCTGCATCTATGCTTTTGTTGTTGTTGTTTTCCTTTATCTGCCTTTGGCTCCCTTTCAAAACCTTGAGAATCTTATCGATCACCCCCCGGGGGGTGTATAACTGCAACTTGCACTATATATCATCCAGTCAGTGGCAGGATCCAGGATCACATGGATTTCCAGACTCCACATCATCTAACACTCTCTTCACTAAACTGTGCCGTGTTAATGAACATGTTAGTTCTAGTAATGCCGGTGCTAGAACCCATGCGGGAAAGTCAGTGGGAGGCTAGATAGCTTCTTCCTCCCTCTACTCATCCCTTTCTTTCTGAAACTCTTGCAAACGGAAGACCTCCTTTTCTAGACATGCCACAGAGATGCAGGCATTGAGGCTGCCAAGACAGCTGGCCGACAGGGTTAGGTAGCCTCTCCCTTGGATCAGGAGACTAAGTCTCATGCCACACCTCACTCCCCCCTAACTTGTTCCAGAATATGTGTCTGCTAAGAACACCTGCCATACCACTCTTTCTTCCATCGGCCACTGCATGCAGCTCTGATCTGCTTTCCACCAGAGTTCTAAATAAGGCACAAGGCTGGGCAGCTAGAGAAAGTCCCTCGGCTTTTTGCCTGCTAGGTCACAAAGCAACAGCTGAGTGTGAAAATATAACCGCAGTCCCTTTTCCAAACAGCATGAGACCTGGCCTAAGGGGGCTGGAGGAGTAAATTCTCTGGCCGGCTGTGATTCACAGCTGCTGCCTGGCGCCCCAGTTTTGTGCCCTGCGGTTTTGGGTGACAGAGGGTTAGGATCCTTCTGGAGTCCTCCTTTATTTGCTTATGGTCTTTATTGTCCCAGCCCTCCTGGGCAATTGCTCCTGCTACTTTTCAATATTTAGATGGGGCTGCCGGGAAACTCAGTGGCTTTGGAGCATAATAGCCAGAAGCCAATTTTTCATGAGTTCTAGAAGGAAAACTGACTTCTCAAACCCAAGGCGAAACCAGAACAGGGCCTCCTGGGCTCACATTCTTATGTGCTGGAAAACACCAGCTTGCTAAATTTGGTTGCTGTTTCTTTTTTTAGCAAGGTAATGCACACGTCTGAATTTCCCATGCAGTGAGAGAGAGAGCATTAACCAACGGAGCTGTCTGCTTGGATTTCTTTCCCCAGCGTCCAATCTCTATTGCCACTTCCGATTTGATTTCTTGCTTATAAAGAACAATTGAGGGATAAAATGGATTATGCCTTTCCTTAACACAGGGCAGAATTGAATCGTTGGGAGCAAACTTTCAGCAACTGCCCATGTTCATTTTTATCTTGAGAAGCTGATGAACAGAAATAGAAATGAATAGGTTTTAAGTAGGCAGCCCCTATTCAGAAGGGATCCTGGTACAGCGGATAAAATAGAGCCCGCATCTAAGAGAGCTCCATAGTGAAGCCGCCGCCATCTGTCAGGGCTGCTCTCCTCCCACAGGCTCTGGATCCCAGGGACCCAGCTGACAGACGGACATCATTAGCTGGCCTGTGCACAGGGTCACCCCACTGAGACAGGTCACCTGGTATCATTGGGGTGTTTTATTCTCTCTTGATCCCAATTCTAATCCTGAGAAAGGAAAATACAATTTTATTTTAAGATTAAATGACGACAGCCTGCAATCTGTCTGCCCCTTGCTGGTAGCCAAGCAGGTTTGTTCAATTAAAATTTTAAAAGCCAGGGAAGGGAGTGGGATAGCACCCAGTCTTCTCTCCCTCAGTCCTCCAGGATCAGAAGCAGGGAAGCCCTGCCTGTGCACCCTCCATTTAAATGGAAGCGCCTCACACTGCTGCCTGCCCTTACAGCAATGGGAGGGTAATGAGTGGGCATGGGGATTTCATGTGTTTGGGTTAAGAGGCAGCGGGAAAAAGAAAAATGGGCACGAATGGAGAATCAAAGAGAATGAATCACTTTGAAGTACAGAGAACAAATGGAATCCATGAGAAGATCCCCAGTCCCCCAAGTCCACGGGTGCAGCACCTGATTCCATTTCACAGCTTGCTAATTCCCTTTATTTTACAGGCTCTGCCCCCAGTAATATGCTCAGTATTGTGAGCCCTCTGTGGCTCCCCTTTCTCCGGAGACAGCTGTCAATCTCTCATCCACTCCTCAGACCCTGGCTTCTTGAGTCCCTGCTAAACTAGCTTCCTCCCTCACCTCTTCATCTTGGTTCTGAGTGCTATCTCGCGAGCGACAGGGACTTATGGGTGGACCTCACTTTAGCTAAGTTCTGGCAAGAAAATTTTTTTTATTAGCTAAATCTCGATGTAATCAGTATTCTCGTCGGAGATAACTCAACTAAGTGTTTTAATAGAGGAATGAAGGTTTTGAACTAGGATCTAATTACTGGTTCAAAACCATTTTAATTGAGAAGTATGACTGTTAGGGGCCCAAAGATTTCTCTTTCCTAAAGATGTTTGAGCCTTTCGCTGGGAACTGCTCCAGCTTATGTACATAGCTTATCACCTGGCAAAATGGATCTTAGATTATAGATCTTAAAGCCTTTGAAACAGTGGCTCTAGTTTAGAAATAACACAAAGGACAATGAAGACGTGGTCTCCTCAGCCGTCTCAAATAGGCTGCTAGGTGCTGCTGGAGGAAGTTGGACTATTTTTTTCTTTTTAGAATCTGAGTTTGGTTCTGCATTTTGCTCCCATTCCAGCAGAGATTATCTAGTGTGCCCCTGGTCACATGACTCAGTGGCGGTAGCCAGGCACCATCTAATTTTTCTAGTTTCAGGGCAGGGGCAATTGTGGTTTGTGTAGGCTATCAGCCTTGTAGACTTGCTTCTTCTCCAAGATTTTTCTTTCTTTCTTTCCTTTATTATTAAATACTTTTATTGAGGGCTCTTACATCTCTTATCACAATCCATATATTCATCCATTCTGTCAAGCACATTTGTGCATATATTGCCATCACCATTTTCAATGCATGTTCTTTCTATTTGAGCCCTTGATATCAGCTCATTTTCCCCTCCCTCTCCCACCCTCCCTCTCTCATGAACCTTTGATAAGTTAAAGATTATTATTTTCATACCTACATCATCTTCTGTCACCCTTCACCCACTTTTCTGTTGTTTGTTCCCCTGGGAAGGGGTTATAGGTTGATCCCTGTGATCAATTCCTGCTTTGTCCCCCCACCTTCCCCTTATCCTCCTGGTATCTCTATTCTCATTGTTGGTCCTGAGGGGTTTATCTATCCTGGATTCCCTGTGTTTCGGGCTCTTATCTGTAGCAGTGTGCATGTTCTGGTCTAATCCGATTTGTAAGGTGGAATTGAGGTCATCATAGTGCAGGGGAGGAAGCATTAAAGAACTAGAGGAAAGTTGTGTGTTTTATTGGTGTTATACTGTACCCTGTCTGGTTCATCTCTTCCTTGTGATGGGCTTTGGGTCTCCACTCTACACACATACCCATTCACATTGGTATGATTTTGTTCTAGGTCTTAGATGCCTGATCCCTGATCCCATCGACACCTATGATAACACAGGCTAGTGTGTTTCTTCCATGTGGGCTTTGCTGCTTCTCAGCTAGATGGCCGCTTGTTTGTCTTCAAGCCTTTAAGATCCCTGATGCTATATCTTTTGATAGCCGGCCACCATCAGCTTTCTTCACCACATTTGCTTATGCACCCATTTTGACTTCAGCAATCGTGTTGGGAAGGTGAGCATCACAAAATGCTGGATTATTAGAACAAAGTGCTTTTTCATCAAGGGAGTACTTGAGTCAAGACCCAATGTCCATCTGCTACCTTAATTAACATACAGATATAAGTATATAGATCTATTTCCCTATCATTATATGTAAATCTGTTTACATATGTACATGCCTGTATTTAGACCTCTATAAATGTCCTTTGCCTACTAGTTCTCTCCTCTATTTCCTTTTACTTTCCTCTTGTCCCACTATCATGTTAGGTCTTCATTCAAATTTCAGTAATTCCTGGCATTACATTGTCTTTGACTAAGTCCCACTGGGCACCCTACTCCATACGTCCTTCTCTCCATTGATTTTAGTTCACTTGGTATTCCCTTGTCCCTGGGTTGGTTAACCACCCCCCTTCCTTTCTCCTATCTCCGCTTCTCCCATGTCCCCCCAGATCCATGGGTCCCTTTGTTTTTGTCTCCAAATTGTTTATCCCACCTATCTTATGTAGAGACATATTCAGAGACATTAATAAGCACACAAAAAAGAGGGAAAGCCAAACAAAACAACAAAGGAAGACAAAACCAACAAAACAACAACATAAAAACAAAAACAAAATAATAGCAACAAAAAGAAAGCCAATGACAAAAAAGGAAAAGCCTATAAATAGTTCCAGATCTGTTTTTGACTTTAGGAGTGTTTTCAAGTCGAATCTGATGGGGTGCCACACACGGTCCCCAACATCTATTTTTGGTATTCCCTGGGGATTTCATCACTTTACTCCCCTGTTGCATGCCCTTAGTGTTTTGCTCCAGTGTGATGTCAGAGCAGACACAATTCCCTATGGTTCGGTGAGAGACAGAGAGATGTCATGTCTCCTGGCGGGGCCAGCCCTATGGTCCTCTCTGTGCATGGTCTGCTCTGAGCAGGAACATCATCCTCGGGGCTGGGTGGGCCAGGTTGAGTTCCCCTCCCTCGCCATCCCTCTTTGTTTCTCCCGTGTGCTCCCATCAGACTGGTTGCTCTCCCCAAGCTGTAGCTTCGTGCTGCCTTCTGAAATGCCTTCTTTTGGGGGTGGGGTAAGATTTTTCTTTTTTCTAACATTTTTGCCCCTGATGAATAGATACTAATTCTTGTAACTTAAATGGCTATTACATGCTTTTAAGGCTTCAGATGCTATTTAGTTTACTGGGCCTCAGAACATGCACAGGGGTGAATGATACATAATGACAATTGAATAACTTTGGGGTTAGGGGATACCCCTGGCCCCATACAGTGGAAAAATCAAAATATAACTTTTGACTCCCGAAAATCATAACTACTGTTGATACTATCGATAATATAACCAGTGTATTAAAACACATTTTATATGTTAGCTGTATTATATATTGCACCCACATTGCCCTTTTTTTAGTAACAATTTTAAAATTGTAAATTAGGTGTGTAGAGTGACATTTCAGACCATTAACTTAGTATCCAACAATTTAAATTGCAAATCAAAATCCTCGATAGTTTTCCTTTTACCTGCTCCTTGATTTCTCTTCTCCCTCTGTGGACCACTGTCTTGCATTTCATCCAAGTTACCACCCATCAAGTTAATACTCATCAACTCTTCCCCCTCTTATATCCTCCCCACATTGGCAGTCTCCAAAGTTTACTCCCTTTGGTATTCAAATCTTTATCTTTCTTTTCCCCCTTATAACAGCGGTCTCATATAATATTTGTCCTTTGATTTAAAGGTATTTCATTTTTAAAACGCAAGGCCTTTGTACCTGCTGACATAGTTGCAGCAACAATTTACCAATTTCCTTTAATTTTTTAATAATGGTCTATTGGCTGCATCCATTCATTTTGAAACGATGGACAACGCAGCTGCAGGCTTCAATCTATGGCAATGCAATTTGTTTCTTGTGACGTCAGCTACTTCTTGGGAGCATTTCCATAGGAGTTTTAAGGTGTCATTCAAGATTTATAGTATTCCACTAAACACAATTAAAATGTACAAGAACCATGAGGGATATAACTTTTTGCATTGATACACAATTTACTGATGAGATGAAACTCTCAAGTGGAAAAAGATTAGCAGTTCATGGTACTTAATAAAACAAAATCCATGTATAAGTGTGCCCTCATAGTTCAACCTATGTTTATTCAAGGGTCAACTGTAGTTCTATTTCTAGTGTTTTGGTAACTGCTAAACTATATTCCATACTGGTTAGACCATTTTACAGTTCCATCAATAAAGGAAAAGTTTTCTAATCTCCTAACATCCTCGCCAACATATAGGTATCCGTTTTTGTTTTGTTTTTGTCTTCATCCATGCCGTTTTAGTAGGATGAGATGGCATCCCATTGTAGTCTCCATTTGCATCTCTCTAATGGCTATTGTCAGGATGAAAAATTGAAGAATTCTACTAACTTCATAAGTCAGAAATTGATCATATATCCAAAAAAGATGCATTGATAATCAGTGGTGATTGGAATGTGAATATTGGGAGCAATAAGGAAGGATTTGTTTCTGGAAATTATAGCTTTCATGACAAAATAATGCTGTAGATAGGATAGAATTTTGCAAGAACAATAACCTTTTTATTGCAAATGGAGTTTTTCAACAGCATAATTGACCACTTTATGCGTGGGCTACACCACATAGAATATACAGGAATCAAAGTGAGAAGAAACAATGGCTCTATGTCATGAATCAAAACAAGGTCAGGGACCAACTAAGGAAGGGACTATCAATTACTCATTTACAATTTCAAGTTCAATCTGAAAACAAGTACATGAGGGCCAACATATGACCTTAATAATATCTCATCTGAATTTAGAGAACGTCTCAACAACAGATTTGACACATTAAGCACTAATGACTGAAGACCAGACAGGTTGTCAATAACTTTTCTTTTAAATAATCTTTTGCTTTCTTCATGAAGAAAGACGTTATTTAAAAGAGAGGACAGAAACAAAGTGGATGTCAGAATAGATTCTGAAACTACTTGTTGAAAGCGGAAGAAATGATGAGAAGAGGTCAAGAGAAACTTCAAAGGCAGTTCAAGAAGACAAAGTTGTGTTGTAATAAAATAACACGTGCAAAGATCTAGAGTTGGAAAATCAGAAGGGAAAAGCATAATCAATATACCTCAAGCTGAAAGAACGGTAAAAAAATTCAAGCCATAACATGTAATATTGAAGGGTTCTATGGATATAAATATGGAATAATACTGGTAACATCAAAAGAATATGGAATCAATACACAAGAGTCATTGTACCAAAAACAATTGGTCAACATTCACCCACTTCAAGGGGTCAAGACTGATGGCATTGAATGAAGACCTCCAAGGTGTACTGAAAAGGATATGAGCAACAAAACAAGGTCCAGGAATTGGAAATTGAATTGTTTTGAAAAGTAATTCAGTGTTAGAGGCACTCAGTATTTGTTGCTAAGAAATTTGGAAGACAGTTACCTGACCAACTGACTAAAAAGGATTCAAATTTGTACCCATCCCAAAGAAAGGTGATTGAACAGAATGTGAAAATGCTCAAACAATATTATTAATATCGCATGCCAGTAGAATTTGCCAAAGATCATTTAGAAGTGGTTACAGCAGTGCATTGACAAGAAACAGTCAGAAATCCAGGCCAGATTCAGAAGAGGGCTTAGAAAGAGGAATGTAATTGCTTATATCAGATGGATCTTAGCTAAAAGCAGAGAGTTCCAGAAATATGGCTATTTGTGTTTTACTGGTTATATAAATGCATTTGACAGTGTAGATCATAACAAACTATGGGAATTGTTGCAAAGAATGGGCAATACAGAACATCAGTTGTGCTCAGAAGAAATATGTATATAGACCAAAAGGCAGTTTTCTGAACAAAGCAATGGGATTATGCATGGCATAAAATCAGGAAAGGTGTGCATTAGGTTTCTGTTCATTCACAATTCCTATTCAAGCTGTGAGCTGAGAAGATAATCCAGGAAGCTGGACTGTATGCAGAAGAATACAGCATCAGGATCTGAGGACGTCTTATTAACAACCTGCAACAAATGAAGAGGACATGAGGCACTGATTTACAAAGATAAAAGAATGTAGTCTTCATGATGTATTAAAACTCAGCATAAAGTAAAGAAAAATCTTCACAACAGATAAAGCAAGACCCACACAAGAAGATTGAAGTTGTCAAGGATTTCATTTTAGTTTGGTCCAAAATCAACACTCATGGAAGCAACAGTCAAGAAATAAAACAGCATATTGCATCGGGCGAATGTGTTTAAAATGTTGAAGAACAAAGATGTCATTCTGAAAACTAAGGCACACCCACCCCAAGCCCTAGTATTTTCAATCACCTCCACATATTTATGTGAAAGCTGGACAATGACTAATGACTACCAGAGCAGAATTGATGCATTTGAAGTATGGTGTTGGTGAAGAATATTGAAGGTACCATAGATTACCGATTCTGGCCACTCCTGACAATATGTCCAAAGTACATGAGATACAGTCTTACCATCCTCATTCTTGGCTGTACTTCCAAGACAACTTTTTTTATAAATTTTGGAGATTAGACCTTTATTGGATATGTTGTTTCTGAAGATGTTTTTCCCCAGTCTATAGTTCTCTTTGTACTTTTGATATGTCTTTTCATGAGCATCATTCTGATTTTGGTTAGTGTGTTAGGCTGGGTTGTCTAGAGAAACAAAACCAGGGAGATTCATATATGTATAAGAAAGGACATTAGATTAAGAAGTAATTTTATATTAAGCAGAAATATCAGCACAGTTCAAATAAAGTAAGTCCATGGGTCTAATGCTAGTTGAAATGGGAATCCTTTGTAAAAATAGGATAGCAAACATCATATCAAATACACAATTAGAAGACAAAAATAGGTGAATGGAAGGAACATTATTGTAGCAGATTTTTTGTCAACGTGCACCTGTGTGAATGTGTAAGGCTAGGTACTGAGTCATGTGGATCCAAGGTTGGTGGAAGTATGACAGGGTGCCAACTCCCAAGTTGGCTCTCAGGGTCAGTGGCCCACATGGGGCTGCCAACAAAGGCAGACACAGAATCCCAGGAAGCAGCTAGAAGAAAAGTAAGTAGGTACTGAAGGATGCTCTGAGAGCCTCCTACAGAGACTGATGACTTGCATTTCAGTTGCCCACACATTACTTGGGTTTTTTCCTAGGCTCTGCTCTGCCTACATTTTTGATTAGTTCACTTCTTGGCAATAATGCTTTAGTAAAATACATGATAGGCTACCACTGCTTACTTTAAACCTGAAAACACCACAGGCCCACTAGAAGCCACATAACTTATGGCAGAGAGAGAGAGAGAGAGAGAGAGAGAGAGAGAGAGAGAGAGACCATCTTTGTGAAATGAATGCCAACATGACCTATTATGTTATTGAAAGCCCCATTTCCATCACCTAGGAATTACTACCCAGTGTTTTCATTTTCTTTCTTTCTCCTTTCTATCTTATCTAATTAAGAAATTCTCCATTGTGGCAAATATACTTAACCATACATGGCATTTGAGGGCTCAGAGTCGGCTGTTTCTCAGCAAGGATGTGGTCCCCCACAAGACACTTACAAATGGTGGTCCCTGACTGATGAGCTGTTGTCTTTATACAGGCATCCTGGCCATCGAAACTACCGAGTTATTTTCTTTTTGTCTACCCCAATGCTGAAGTGATCCCAAGCATTTTCAGATGGATGGCGTTTTGGTTCCTGGCTTATTCTAGTGGAAACAGAGGCGGCCTCCCTCTGGCCAGGGAGGGGCCAAGGTGAGCAGGAAGCATAAGCTCTTTCAGCGGCTTTCAGACTCAGCTGCAATTGGGGAAGGATGGTTGGGTGAGAATCCAGTGTTTGATCATGGTCTTTGGTACTGGATACTTGTGAGCATCTCAAAGCATGCCAGCCAGTTACTACAGGGGGAATTCCATAGTTTGTAACTTTTTCCCACACAGCCATTCAACAAACCCGAAACAGCTTACTCAGAGCTTTGAGTAGGAAACTGGGCAGCAATGGAGAGTTACTGGGTTCTCAGGTTGTAAATATTACAGTAAAAAAGTATCTCAAACCTGGTTAATATTTTATCCTTCTCTAGATGGAACTGAATATCTACCAAGTAGTTTAGCTCATCAGGAATAAACATCCCTATCAACTATGAGGTTAGTGAACTTTCAGTTTAAGATTTTATCAGCATGCATCAATGAACGCATATTATTTAGAATTAAGAAAGGAATTCCCCTTTCAATTTTTTTTCAATATGGATGAAAGCAAGCATCCCTGGACTGCTACAAGAGACCAGCAGACAGGAACTGCTAAGAAACAACTCTACTTTGAGCAGGGGAACAATAAAATAGCACTAAACAACTATATCGTCATCGGAATCCTGCTGCCCTTTCAATTTTAAAGAATTATGTACTTCTCTCCTTAACGAATTCCCAGATCATCTCAAATTTGGTAAATGCATGATCTTATTAATTTTCTAACTAAATTTGACTAACCTATTTTCAAATGCGCACCATTATTCCGTGGCCAATCAAAGCACAGAGGCATTCAGTTTTGATACATTCAGTCAAGGCAATCTCCTCATGGAGACATTACTAATATTAATATTCCAGATAAACTGAATTCTCAGGCAACTTTCCCAACATGAGTGTTTGAAGCAATAACAAACGTAACTGGGACTTTCCAAAAATAGGACTGTAGTCCTTCCAATTGCCCAGCAACTGCCCCTCATTTTCTGTGGGATGAAAGATAGCCAATGTGGGCTCTATTTTTGAAGTAGTTATCCAAACACCAGTTATTGCTAGAATAAAGAGGACCATGTATCAATAACCAATGAAAGCAGTCGTCTGTGCTCAATGCCAGCCTACAACTTATGCCTCAATCAGACAGAGACCTGGGTTTTATTTGAAGAACAACGGGGGGAGAGGTCCTGTCGTCTTATATTAATATATAACAACAACTGACTCCAGTTAATACAATGAGTTTTCCTAGCAAGGCCCCGGATAGAAAGCTACTAGATTTTCTCTTCATGGAGCTATCTTTAAAAAATGCAGCTGGTCTATTCTCATAATAAGGAGACTTTCTCAGTAGTTTGGATTGCTGCTATTGTTGTTAAGTACCATGTAGTCGGTCCTGACCCATAGCAGACCAAGCAGGGCACAACAGAAGGAAACACCGCCCTGCTCTGTGCCGTCCTCGCGCTTGTTCTAGGCTTGCACCAGGGTTACACCCACAGTGTCTGGCTGTCTCCGTGAGGGTCGTCCTCTTGGTCCCTGCCCCTCGACTTCACCAAGCACGATGTCCTTCACCAGGGACGGGTGAGACCAAGTCTTGCCAGAAAGGAGCATTCCCAAAAAAAGGAAAGAAAGAGGGAAAAAGAGTCATCATTTTCTAGTTAATAAGTTAGTAAGTGAATGAATGCTTTTAAATATTGCCCTACATTAATTTAATTTTTGTTTCCTTACTTTTTCGTTAACTCATTTTTGGCTACTTTTTTCCTCTTAGCCTCTCAATTTTTAACTTACCCATCCATTTGTCTCTCCTCACTTTTCCTCAGTACAAAAGGAAGAAGTAGAAGAAGAAGAAGAAGAAGACTTGTCTTCATCTACTCAAGTACTCAGCCTTGTTTTGTCCGCTGCTTGTTGGGTCATGACCAGAGTTTTATCTAGTGACAGTAAGCACAAGTGCTCAGTTCGCTATCCCTCTTCTCATCAGTGCTGCTATCCGCTGCCATCTGCTCAACACCAGGCTTACGGCCCAAGTACAATGGTGAGGAAATGCTGCCGGTCCTGTTCATCTCTGTCATTGGGTGCCATGGTGAGGACTGTTGTGATCCCCCGACTTTTCATCAATGAATCGTCAGAAGTATCACCAGGCCTTTCTTTCTAGTCTGTAACACCGCTGAACTCTTTTCTGCATCACAGAAACTTGAAACACTCCACTGACAGATGGCACATGAGGTACATTGGCTGAGAATCAAAGCCGGAACTTCTGAGAATTCTGCCCCTTCTTGCAGAGTGGCTGTGGGTTTCGACCTACAGAACTTGCAGATCGTGGCTGAATGTGCAATCACTTTACCACCAGGGATCCCTGCTCTCTCTTCAAGGAGAGACCAAGTCAGTGAATGAGGGACGAAGAAGAGAAAGAGAAATCATTGCCACCAGGCATTGAAAACCAGGAAAACCAAACTCACTTCCATCAAGTCTACTCCAACCCCTGGAAACCCTCTAGGACAGAGTAGAACTGCTCCTGTGGGTTTCCAAGACGAATTCCTGACCGGAGTAGAAAGCCCCATCGTTCTCCCAGGGAGTGATTGGTAGGTGGCCTTTCACACCCCAGCCCAGCAGGTAAGTAGCATGCCACCATGAATCCTCTCCAGGCATTGACAGCCTATTCCCTAGATCAGGATCTTCACAGACATTGACTTATTTAATTCTCTCAAAAACCTGCAAAGGATGGTCATTCTTACTTTAGAGATAGCGCTTGTTGGCTTAGTGAGTCTAAGTAACTTGTACGAGGATGCCCCACTAGTAGACTTCAGGGAGCCAGAAGTTGAAACCTGGTCCGTGTAAGCCAACTCACCATGGTACACCTGGCCCTACACAGATAGTCCATCTCTGGCACACCAATATCTAACGGCTGAGGTGGATTCTCCAACACTCTGTGTCCTCGGAGGGAAGCAAGGAGCCAGACATCCACGAAAACATGTCATTCCTCAGGGGAGGCAAAGCAATCGTCCTTTCAAACAGGACACTGTCCTCTGCTTGAGGTATTCACTCTCAGGTGTAAGGGTAACTTTGCTGGTTCACTACCAGTCAGACATTTTTAATGCTTTTTATTTGTTTTTAGTATAAATGTGGCCAATTCATCGAGATGTTCCAGTCACAGCTTTAAGTTTGTGTGTGTACACAAGGAGCCTTGGTGGTGCAGTGGTTATATGTTGGGTTGCCAGTTGCAAGGTCTGCAGTTCAAAATCACCAGTGCTCTGAGAGAGAAAGAGGGGAAGCATTATAGGCTCAGAAACCAGTCACTACGAGTGAGCATCGATGACTGGTGGTAGTGAGTGAGTTTGTTTGTTTGTTTTTGTTTTTTAATGTGTATATAATATGACTGATAATGATTACAATGAAGTTCTTTTTAAAAAAAATTACCCAAACCAGAAGACACAGTAGAATCCAAGAACTCATATATCACTTCTAACTCCTCCTAATAACTCTATGAAAGAGATAGTGCATCTCCATTTTGCAGATGAGAAAACTGAAACCCCAAGAGTTAGTAATTGTGCCAAATCAAACAGTAAAAGTTGGGAAGACATTGGAAGTCAGATCTATGTGTGTACCTGAAGGAAGCCCAGACTTGCCACGCCAGCCTAGCCACTCCTGCCCTGTGACTGCCAGCGATGAGGGAAGCCTGCCAATTTGCTTTGAGCATCCTTGCTTGCAAGCAATCTAATCCCGATCCCTGATTAAATTGAAAAATTGAAAATCCTCAATTTCAGTCTTACATTAGATTCAATTACAAAGTACTTTGCTCCGGTTGTATAATATTAATAACTGCTCAGAGGGTCTCCATCCCTCAGAAATTAGACATCTGGATGCTTCTGTTAAAAATGTAAAGGCCTTCCCAATCTGACCTCACCTCACCTGCTAGCCTTACCCTCAACCTCTTTGAATGAACCTTCACTCCAGTGAGGAGCCCTGGCAATACAAAGGTTAAATTCTTGGTTGCCAACTGAAAGCTTGCACGTTGAACCAACTCCCAGCAGCTCAGGAGAAAAACCCCAGCAATCTGCTCTCATAAAGATTACAGCCTAGAAAAGCCTGTGGGCCCAGTTCTAGTCTGCCATGTAGGATTGCCGTGAGTGGAAAATCCCTGAGAGGGCCCCAATCAACAAGCTCTCTTTATGAAACACCAGGTGCTCACCGACAACCTGTCTGTTGCCCATTTCGTGCCACCTGTCTTGAAAGCTGCCGCTCACCTTCCTGTTGCACCTTGCTCTAATTTCATTTCCTGCATCATCTGGAAATTCCAGACTGAAGTGCTTACTGTGGTACCTCTTTTAATAGTAATCATCATCTGTGCAGTTCATTTGCTAATTAATTGTCTATGACTTAGAGGCATGCATCCTGCAGTGCTAAGATATACTATTTAAAGCTTGTAATGTCAATGAACTCTTTTTTTTTGCTTGATCCTAATGATCAAGTCATATCCTCCCATACCCCTTCATATCACCTGCTTCACACAAACGAAACACTGGTTGCCTTAAAGTTGACTCTTGTTCATGGCCACCCCAGGTGTGTCGGAATAGAACTGTACTTTATCAAGTTTTCAGTGGCGGCTTTGTCAGAAGTGGATAGGCAGGCCTTTCTTCCTACATGTCACTCCATGAAATGGAATCTCCAAACTTT
>NW_022103898.1:64891033-64895842 GCF_000313985.2 Echinops telfairi
CTCCTGTACAAAATATAGTGCTTCACACAGGTCATTGTTGCTAGGTGCCATCGGGTCCATTCTGACACACAGCGACCTTATAAGGCACCACAGAAAGAAGCACTGCCCAGTCCTGCACCATCCACACAACTGTCCCTGTGCCCGAGCCCATTGTTGCAGCCACGGTGCCAATCCATCTCAGTGAGGGATTTCCTCTCCTCCGCTGCCCCTCTACCCTACCGAGAATGATGTCCTTCTCCAGGGACTGGTCTCTCCTGACAACATGCCCCAAGTATGGCACATGGAAGGTGCTTAATGCTTTCAAGGAGCTCTAGTGGCTGCTAACCGAAAGTTCAGAGGTTGGAAACCCCCAGCTGCTCCTGGAGAAAGACGAGACAGTTCATTCTATGTTTTCAAGCTCAGAAACCAGAGAGGGCAGCTCTCTATCCGACAGGCTCACTCTGAGCCTGAGTCAATTCTATGGTTGTGGGTTTGCTTGGTTCTAATGGCTTTTGGAATGGTTTAAATACACTGTTTTCTACCACAAAATGACACAAGTGTGTCTCAGTCATTATGCAAAGGCTTTGCCAAGATAAACTCTTGCTAACCATCTGACTTGGAAGACAGCCGTAGCATTTCATTGATCCATTAGACTTGCATTTTACCTGGAAGGAGAGCCAAGCAGGATGAAAAGAAACAGCATGTAACCCTACAGAAAGAAAATGAAATTTGACTTGGAAATGAGTGATCCTTTCATGCATTTCATTTGCATCATGCTATTTTCATATCAAAACTCGGGTACTTCTGATAAATTGCCACCCTAACAAAGGAGTGGAAAGGCAGCCACAGGGCACAGCGATAAGACTGCGACTATAAACCAGGGCTGGAACAGACATGACTTTGTAAGCTTTGGGTGCACTGGAACAATAACTGGAATGGGAGACATGACAGGTCTCAGTCCTGGAATGGGAGAGTCGGATGGGGAGCAGTGAGGCTTTTCGGGAGCCTGATGCAGGAGATTGGATCATCATTTGTGTAATTCTGACCATCAAGGATTTGGCTCTTATGCAATGGGCATGCTGCTCTTGTTTTCTAAGGTGGGGGCTAAAATTCTAGCAATGTGCTGACCTACCCATCATTTTAAAATTCTGGTTATCATGCTGGTAGACCCACATTGTCCTTTCTGGCTTCCCTTCATCGGCCTTGACTGAGCCAGGAAAAACTGGTCCAAACCCTGCCTTAAACAAAGTGACCTTGAAATGCTTCCTGTAAGGCTTGTGTGCCATGTGTTGGGCATGGAAAACAGTTTCAGTCCTGGAGGGTGGCCACCACATTTGCTTGGACCTGTCTTTAGTGCTGACTGTAGAAGCCCAAAGTTTCTTTCATCTCGCATAATAATTGAGCTATGAAGAACCGCAAAGTCAAGAAAACATGTTTCGTAAAGACTATTTTATACATCCTCTTCCTCTAAGCCCCTTCCTCTAGAGAGAGCTCACAGCCCTGTGGAGATGGCTAATTATCATCACACCTAAAGGAACAACTCTCTCAGGACAGGGGCCACAGCTGTCAGAAATCCAGAGTAAAATCTCCATGTTTCCCTTTGGCAGATGCCTCAGTGTGCATCTCAAACTTGTTCTTCGAATGAACATGTAATTATCTGGTCTTGTTTACAGCAACAAAGGTCAGGTTCCTTAGCAGCTATTAATAACCACGGTGCTAAGAACAGTCTTGCAGCTCACCCCATGGGCTGTTGCCCTGATTTCAACCTTGTGATAATTTTCATGGTACCCAACTTGTGCCCTACCAAGTTTTTAATGACTGCATATCCGTGGTAATGGCCTCTCTCAGCCAATTCTCCTCTTACTAAGGCAAACCAATATGCATTACAAAGGCATCCCCTTGGCCTCTGAGGGCTGACACATTCTGTTAGAGTAAGGAAGGGAAATGCATCTCATGTCTTGACTCTGCTAAGGCCTAGGGAACTTGAATGAGCAGGACAAGGAAGTCCTGGTGACTCAAGGACACGTTCCATAGTGGCAGTCTCTAGTTCCAGGCCAGGTTTCAAGCTAACAATGTAAACAATTAACTTCATTCTGAGAAGAAAACACAGTATGCTACCAGAATACGTTTCGCTCGTCTATTGGCTATTTTAGCTCCCGAGTGGCTGGGGACAGAAATTACTTCAATTTTGTATTTCTCTCTAGAGGTATGAACTCATCACAATAGCTTAGAATTACTACACCCTGTTCTAGATGTCACTCAAAGTGATGCTCCTGTAATATTTATAGCAATCTTACAATATTGCTCCTACTATTGTTCCCATTCTGAAGAAACCCAATACACAGAGCTCAGAAACTGGTCCGAAGTCACACAGCTAATGAATGACCAAAATGGGTGCTGCTGGGTCCCCAAACAACTCCGTGATGGCTAGCTATGAAAAGCCAGAGCAATCCAGAAATGAGGACCATCTGACCCCTCTGTTGGGCTCTGTCTCACAAAATAGGAGCACTATTTATGATTGATCCTGCATCAAGGGCAAGTGTATGCATTGTAATAAGTCTGAGGGGGTACTCTGGTCCCACCTTCGAAAAGGTAAAATTAACTCTTTCAAGAAAGAAAAATAAATCATTGTTCATTTACCAATCACCTCCAATAAACATGTAAGGTAAAATTGATTATAGCTAGTTATCTTCTACAGATGAACAACTCAGAAAAGTTAGTCAAGTAACCAAGAATCACATAGTTAAGATCGCACAAATAGTTTAGTGGGCATAGCAACACTAACTTCAAGTTACCCACTGTGGCAGTTAGAATTTATGTTAACTTGTATTTGTGTCCAGGTAAAGTCTCACCTGTCAATCAGGAAACAGCCTGATGATGCCTCCTGGGAGGTGTGGCCTTTCAATAAGAGAGAAACTTCTCTTTCCGCACATTTGCCTTCCTGCATGCTGAGATTCTGTATCTATCTCCAGGGGCAGCCCCATGTGGGCTGCCTGACCCTGTGAGCTGCTGGTGCCCTGCCAGGTTTCCACCGACCTGCATCCACATGTTTTTGCACCCAACAGCCTGTGACCTCCTGCTTCACGTTTCTGCAGCTACGTGAGTGTAAGAGAGCCCTGGCTAGCGTTGGACCTGTTGACTTGAATTGGACAGGGCTGGGATGCCTTCTGAATGAAATTGCTTCTTGATAGAAATTCGCCCTTATACATAGGAGTGTCATTAGTTTTATCTAAACAATCTAGCCTAATACATCAAACTTTGTCCTTAGACAAAGAGCTTAAATTTTAATAAACATTACACAAAACCAAAAAATAAAAGGAAAATAAAAGGAGAGGGAAGGAAGGAAAAAATAAAGGAGACCTGAAGGAATTTTCTGTGTTCAAGGGAATTGGGGTTAACTCAGTACATCAATGTACATTGTGAAGATGTAGTGTGAAGAATTTTGTAAACCAATTTCACCTTAAAATTCTTTCCCCCAAAATATTTTTTGGGAATAATGTTATAGAAAGTACTGTTATGGATTGAATTGTGTTTTGAATACTGATCCCCGTACTTGTAAACATAATTCCCTTTTGGGAATAGAGATTTCCTTGCTATGTTAATAAAGCCGAAACAGGGTAGGGTGTTGTTTTCAATCAATCATCTTTGAAATATAAAACTAGCAAGTAAAGCACAGAACTCTTTATGATTAGCCATTTTACATGTGATTGGTTATGATTCAATATTGTTATTGTTAGGTGCTCTCTTGAGCAGCGTCTGCCTCACAGCAGCCACACGCACACAGAACCACACACCGACACCATCCTCACAATGGGGGTTATGTTAGAGCCCATTGTTGCAGTCACTGTGCCGATCCATCTCTTTGAAGGCCAGCCCTCTGTTTACTGTCCTTCTACTTTTCCAGGGAGTGGTTTGATAATAAGTGCAAACAATGTGAGAAAAAGCCTAACCATCCTGGCTTCTCAGGAGCGTTCTAACTGTATCGCTTTATAAGGTGGATAGGTAAGCAATAACTGTTTTGAGTGGCAAAAACCTTTACAATCATGGCTTAGGGAAGTTGAAGGCTTATTTGTGTTCACACAGCAAAGGATAGGGAGATAACAGACGAGTCCTTGTAGGAGACAAAAGATTTCATCAACGTGTCTGGGTTTTTGTCTTGTCGATGCACTAACCTTGGCAAGTAAAAGTTTCCTATCTTTCAAGATGGCTGCTGCGTTCCAAGCCAAAGGGAAAAAAAGGGGGTGGGGGTGGGAAAAACAAAGAGCAAAGGGCAACAGCAAACACTTTTTAAGTTTATAATTTTTTCTTGGGAAGTCATTATTTTACCATAGATTTTTTTTACCTTCCGTCCTATTAGTCTGAATTCGGTAATATGGCCATCAATGTCTATCAAATAATCTTTAAAAGATTAAAAGGTCCAAATTCTCTGTTCTTTAGCTGAGTGTACTGCTCCCAGAAAAGAAAGAAAGAAAAGTAGCCTGTTTCTACAAAGTGGAAAGTAGATTTGGAGTCACCATAAGGCAAAATCCGCTTGATGGCAACTAACAACAACTATAGATTTGGGAACGAGTCTGTCAATGTCAGTTCCAGGCAACTTGTTTCTTCAAATTTGATATAGACTTATAAAAATGTTAGCAAACTTGTGCTCATATCGGCAGCACACATACTAAAATTGGAATGATACAGAGAAGATTAGCATGGCCCCTGCACAAGGATGACATGCAAATTCATGAATCATTCCATATTTTGCTGGCATTCCATGATGCTCACCTTCTGGACACGATCACTGAAGACAAATGGGTGCATAAGCAAATGTGGTGAAGAAAGCTG
>NW_022103898.1:64897431-64898628 GCF_000313985.2 Echinops telfairi
TTGAAGGTAAACAAGTGACCATCTAGCTCAGAAGCAACAAAGCCCACATGGAAGAAGCACACCAGCCTGTACGATCACGAGGTGTTGAAGGGATCAGGTATCAGGCATCATCAGAACAAAAAATCTTATCATAGTGAATGAGGGCAAGGGAATGCGGAGTGGAGACCCAAAGCCCATTTGTAGGCTACTGGACATCTCCTTACAGAAGGGTACCGGGGAGGAGAAGAGCCAGTCAGAGTGTGATGTAGCAACCATGAGAAATACATCTTTCCTCCCCTGACCCCACCCCCCCACTATCATGATCCCAATTCTACCTTGCAAGTCTGGCTACACGAGAGGATGTACACTGGAACAGATAGGAACTGGAAACACAGGGAATCCAGCGCGGATGATCCCTTCAGGACCAGTGGTGTGAGTGGTGATACTGGGAGGATAGAGGCAGGGTGGGTTGGAAAGGCGGAACCGATTACAAGGATTTACATGTGACCTCCTCCATGGGGGACAGTCAACAGAAAAGTAGGTGAAGGGAGACGTTGGACAGGGCAAGATATGACAAAATAATAATTTCTCAATTATCAAGGGCTCATGAGGGAAGGGGGAGCGGGGAGGGAGGGGAAAAATGAGGACCTAATGCCAGGGGCTGAGAGCAAATGTTTTGAGAATGATGAGGGCAATGAATGTACAAATGTGCTTTACACAATTAATGTATGTATGGGTTGTGATAAGAGTTGTATGAGCCCCTAATAAAACGATTAAAAATTATCTCTTACAGTTGATTAAGTCAACAAATACTTATTTGTGTGTTAGGTTTGCTTTTCTAGAGAAGCAAAACTAGTGACATTTGAATGTATATAATTATAGAACGGAAGAGCCCTCGTGGCATAGTGGTTAAGAGTTGACCTGCTAACTGAAAGGTCAGCAGTTCAAATCCACCAGAGAGAAAGACCAGACTTTCTACTCCTGTAAAAAGTTATAGTCTCAGAAACTCACAGAAGCAGTTCTCCTCTTTTCTAGAGGGATGCTATGAGTCAGCAACAACTCAATGACAGTGAGATACGTATAGAAAGATACATATAGCAATAGATTTCTACCAAGAAATGGCTTACGCAACAAAACCCACATGGAAGAAGCACACCAGCCTATGCAACCACGAGGTGTCGAAGGGATCAGGTGTAAGGCATCATCAGAACAAAAAAT
>NW_022103898.1:64900058-64910074 GCF_000313985.2 Echinops telfairi
ATGGATGGCCACAAGAAGGACCAGCATGAACATGGATGGCCACAAGAAGGACCAGCATGAACATGGATGGCCACAAGAAGGACCAGCATGAACATATTTATATTGGTTCCCTGATGTGATGGGAGATGATGCACGTCAGTCTAGCTCGTTTCAGAGTGGTCCAGATAACCATCCTTGTGTAATGGAAGGCTGTGATTCTCCAGACTCATCATCAGTCTTTGCAGTAACTCTTCCAGGTTCTTTAAACCCAGGAAGCAAAGTGTCTCCACTAACATCCTCTCACCTGATCCTCATGAGATATTCTTGCATGTATATTTTTGTTGTGTCATTATTCAGGCCCTTTCTAATCGTATGTGTTTCTATAAAGTTAAGGCCCAGAACTTCCAGAGACACGGTTTCATTTTGTTTCTCTGATCACGCTAAAAGTAGATTGTCGGGGAGTGCTTCTCAAGCCCAAATAATTAACTCACCAGCATTTGAAAGGTGCCTAGTTAATTGGTACTTTGCTCAGAGCTAGACTGAGGTAAAAGAGGGAGAAGATGCCACGCTCCGCCCCACCATTGTTTTGTTCGCACTGCAACACTCATGGATGTGGCTCAGTCCCTCTATTTCTGGTTCTTCATCTGCATCCCTAGGGACGATACCCTCCAGGCAAATGTCTGAGGGACAGGATGGGGAACCATATGTGATCTGGAGGTTGCAACTCACTGCCAGGATCCCTTGGCTTCAGAATTTCATCAAGGAATCTGGTTTCTTGTCCTTTACCAATACACTTGGCACCTCACCCTCCTAGCAGCAAGATCAGAAGTAGGCAGTGCCCCCAAGGTGAGCCAGGGAAACTTTGTCTCTGCAAAACCACACTGTCTCCTAGCCTCCATGCCTCGAAGGCCTTTGTGTCTCTGCACACTGCGACGGCACCAGAAGAGGACAGAGATAATGAAGGACGGACCTGGTCTTCTTAGGGGAATGGGGTCTTTCCTCCCCCCTTCCTTTGAAGTGCAGTCTCAAGGACAGGGCTCGTGTCAGCTCTCGGGTTGGACCCATGCACTGTTCATCTGAGATCTTGATTTGTTCAGGGAGTTACATGGACCACAGTTACTGCCTAATGTCAGAGGCAGTAACTAGGTAGCAGTGGGCATTATATCATAATCAGATCTTATGTAAAGATAGTACATTTCCAAGTGAGCTGGTTGGAGTCTAAAAACCAAGAATAAATACATTTTTACAAGTATTTTATACCATAGAAACTAGAGGACAAGAATGCTGAATATTTGTCTAATTTTAGGAAAGAGGCAGTCTTTCAAATATAAAAGCACTACAAGAATGGGGGGAAAGATATATTGCATTACCTGGAAATATACAATTTCTGTGTGCATGTGAAGTGGTGTCAATGTAAAAATGAAATGCCAAACTGGAGAAAAGCATTTGCAACCTATATTCTAAATAGCATTTTATTGCTCTTGCTCTATGTGGGCTATATGCAAACCAATAAGAAAAAGCTGAACTTCCCAGGAAAACAAAATTGAATTAAAATGTTAAGGAAAACAAATTTAGCACCACTACTTGTTTAGAATATAGAAATTATGATTTAGCACTGTCTTAAACTTGCTGTTGTCATTATTGTTTTTAATAGTAATAGCCATTTTTTGGTCTATATGCTGGGAAATTTACCCCTTGGAGGAAATGAATATTGGTTTTGCTTCTCTGAAGGGCCCTATGGGCAAGATGTTTTCAAATCCTAAAGAGAATGCCCAGCATTTGTGAATCACTAAAACTACTGGTTGAGAGTGTGGGGTTGGGAATTACACTGCCAAGGTGGTGGCAGTGCGGGCTGAGTCAGCCAAGACTTCTCCTGGTCATAGTTTCAGAGATGCTTAGGAGTTAACCCAGACATCTGGTGTCTGGGGCGGGAGTTGCTTGCTGCAAGCGTAAGCAAAAAAAAAAAAGGGGGGGGGGCTCTTCCAGGATGGAGAAAGCATGTGCTCCAAGGCACAGGTTTCAGAGTGTAAAGTTGAGATCATTTATGAACTTGATGCCCCAGCGTGGAGTTATTGATAATGAAGAACCCAGATGATTTGGAAAGTTCTTTCTTGGGCAGCTGGCAGATGGCTTAGTCATCACCAATATAGTGAGGCAGAAACAAATTCGTGAGTTATATAGAAAATTTGTGGATTTCCAAGCCATTTTTATTAAACCCCCACTAATAACTAGGTGAGGTACAGTACATGGTAACCCATCCCCCTCGCCCATCCTAACACAGTCTATTTCTTCAATCAAGACCTCTGGAGAGTAGAGAGACCCCTACGGTCGTGTTTAAAACTAAGTGAACACCAACACCTTGTTTTCAGCTGCCGTGAAGTCTACCCAACTTATGGTAACCCCACACATCACACAATGAAACACAACCGGTTCTGCAAGATCCTTTTAATTCATTGGTTGTGGACTGCACTGTCATGACCTATAAGCTTTCATTGACCAACTCTCAGAACTAGATCACCAGGTCTTTCTTCACCGTCCATCTTAGTCTGGAAGCTCAGCTGCAGACCGTTCAGCATCATAGCAACACCAATCGTGGATGGAAACTGTTCATGAGGCACATGCAATGTGAAACTCTCTTATGCAAATTAGAAGCCCTGGTGGTTTAATGGCTTAGCACTGCACTAAGCTGCTAACCACAAGGTCAGCAGTTAGAGCCCACAAGCCACTCCTTGGGAGAAAGATGAGGCCGCCCAGTTCCATACCCCATCAAGACTGAACATCAGAAACAAAAGGTCTGTTCTCCTCTGTCTTATAGGGCATCTATGAGTTGGAATGTACTCAATGGCAGTGAGCAAGGCAAATTGTATCATGGAACCTCCCATGTTGGCATATTTTACATGTTGACATTGAACAAATGAACACTTTGAGCACACAAGTACACACACACCCCCACACATTTTACAATAACTATATACATAACCCCGTTTGGAGAGAACATGGAAAATCTAACCTTGAGGTCATTCATGAAGTTGACACTCCAGGAAAACATTCTCCAGTCTACCCCCAAATCCCTCCCACCACACCCTGATCACTGGCCCCAGGTTCCACTATTGCAGATAAAACATTCATTTCCATTACATCAAATAATTTTTCCTGGAAAGTAGAAAATCTTAATGCAGAGAAAGAGACTCTACTGTCATGAGGCAGATAAAGGAATGTGTCTTATGGATGCTTGTCAAGGAATAAAATTTAGGGCGGATCCCTGGGTGTTAGAATCCTACCCCTGTCATACCTTGTTACGCAGTCTTTCAGGAGAGCACAGTTCACATTCCTTGGCGATTTCTGGTAGATGTGCTTCTTGGGGAACTTTGACAATGTCCTCGTTGTTGTTGAGAATCTCCACAACAGCACTTTCACCGACTCAGCACTTTCCACTCATACACTGAGAGACGTGGACAACGTGGTGGACAACTTGCGTCACCGTTCTCATCCTCTTCCCACAGATGGTTCCCTCTCCTTTAACACACTCTCACTGCCCCGTGAGGTTCCGTTGAATTTTCTAATTGCTCGTGGCAGTTTGATCCCATATAAAGAAATCCTTAAAAAAGCACAATGTCCAAGGGAAATGTTCTTTGCTAATTCAGCTCAACTATTGTTTCGTATAGAGCAGGGATCGGCAAACTTTTGAGATGGAACAGCCAATCCTGTCCCTGACAACAACTTAAATATTATTTGGGAGCCATAAATATATTTTACAAACAAATTAAATCACTATGATCTCAATAATACCCCTTCATTTCTTTTCAGTGTTGCTTCAGATAACATGTATGACCAAAAGAGCTACATATAGCTCTTGAGCCATGATTTGACAATCCCTACTACAGAGAGCAGTCACGAGATTTTTGTTTTTGTTATTTAAGGGTTAAAAATTATTTCAAGGCAATAGCTTCTGGAGTTTCTCCAGTGTTCATGGCTCCAGAAACCCAGATTTCATGAACATTTAAAACTCTGTTTTTAATTTTTCTGTTTTCCATCTGGGTTCTTCTAGAGAATCTTTGATCACCACATTAAGTAACAGTAGTCATGCACCATTCTTTTCCGGTCTCTTTGCAAAGAGGCAGGTATTCCTAAGGCAATTAGCCACACGTTCCATTTCTTCTTCTCCTTCCCGACTCTTCTTCCTTCTGTTGAGTTAGGTGAATAGAAATCAATTGATGTACCTTAAATGATCTCTACAAATTTGTATAACCCCAGGTACTATCAAACAAGGAGGCAGAACAGAAGCATTAATGACACCATAAACAACAACAACACACACACACAAATAACAAACAACTTAACTCACTACCATTGAGTTGTTTCAGATTTACAGTGACCCTGTAAGGCAGTCGAACTCCCCCTTTGGGCTGCTGAGTGCTTATGTCTTTATGGGAACAGACAGCCTCAACTTTTTTTCTGAGAGAAAGCTGGTGGGTTCAAACTACTGACCTTATGTTTATCAGTGTGGGAAAGTGCAATAGAGATGGACATATTCTTTGGTTTCCCTGTTGCCACGAGATAGGGATCAGAAAATCCTTTACCCTCTATTCTTCTTTATCCTGTTCTGACACGCACTTGTCCTCCCCTGGCACTCCACTTCTATGTTGAGTTTGAGATTTGTTGCAATGGCCACACCAAACTCCCAGACAACACTCAGATTAAGGGCATTTATTAGGGAAGTTAAAAGGTTACCACAAATCTGGATCTGCAAACAGTAAAGATATAGTCATTGGCCCACAGCAACATTGCTCCTCAGCCAGCAGCCAAGTCTTTCTCAGCTCCCCAGTCTGTCAGCCACGAGGGCCCTTGTTCGCCTTCATGGGCCAGAAGCCAGCCAGCGTGTTGCCCTGTCCCACAGTTCCATAGTCTTGGGCCAGATGAGAAGAAGGCAGTCCTGAGTATCAACAGCTCCTCCGAGTCACCACCGCAGTCTCTGAGGCCTCCGCCATGCCGGACAGAGGCTGTGGACATGCTCCTCCAAACAGTCCTGCAATGTTCCACGTCCCAGATGGCTCTTACACACTGTGTTAGTCTGGGTAAACTAGGGAAACAAATCCACAGAAACTCCTATGTATGAGAGCTTTGTATAAAGGGTAAGTGTACATTAAGAAAGCATCCCAACCCACTACTGTCCAAGCCTATAAGTCCAACATTAGCCCACATGTTCGACATCAATCTACTAGTCCTCCTCCATCCCACAAAATACATGCATTGATGCCGAGTGCAGGAGGAAAGCTGAATCAATGAGAGTGTAAGCATCTCAGCGCTGGCAGGGGTCTCCACACGGCTGCTCCAGCACCCAGGGCTGTGTCAGAGTAGGTCCATGTGGCTTCTCCTCAGGGATGTCTTGCAGGAAGTGAGCCTTGCCAGCTAAAGCAGGGAACTGGCTAAGGCAGCTGCACCCTGGTCTGACCATCAGAAAACAAGAGACCCGAGAATTTAGCTCTCTGCCCTTCAATTAATCCCACATGTGTTTATCTGCCAGGTTGGCACAATAAACCTTAACTATCTCTCATACTGAGGAATGGCTTTGGTGGAAGTATGGAGTGTTTATAAGCTGACCGTACACCAAGAGAAAACTATATGTGGTCTTAATCCCACCCTCTACTGAAGTAACCTGAAAGATGCTCCCAAGGAAATAAAAGGTATAATTTAGTGAATTCCCTCTAATAAAGTCAGGACTGGACTCCACCTTAATCCTATAGCAGGGAACTCCTTCCAAAATGGGATCCTAGCTACAGGTCTGTAGTCCAGAATTATAACACATCACATAAGGAACTATGGCTAGAAGGGCCATTGTAATTGACTACATCTCAAGCAGATCAGTGCGTAGCTCACTCTGTCATAAACATATTAGACCAATTAACTGAGATTTTTCATGAAGCTATGACCCACAACCTCTAAAACAAGGAACCAAATCCCACAAGGGATCCAGCACATGTTCTTGATGATAATACTTTGATTCTTGTTTGTCTTTAATTGTTAAAGCCAACAAGATTTAGAGTTATTTTTAAAAATAAGTTTTGGGGCTATTGTCTACATTTATTTTAATACTAAAGGAACAATTTAAGCGTTGCTTGTTTTTGTTTGTTTTAATTTGTTATACTTTTACAGATTTACCATACCTGTTGTTATGTGCTTTAGATTTGATTGCAACTCATAGCAACTCTATGGACAACAGAACTGCATCAGAAAGGATCCAAGAATCCATATTATCTTAAAATTAAACTGAAGGCATCCACATCCGGGAACAAACTGCCTAATTCATCTCTACACTTGCTTTACAGGAAGCCCAGGTAACCCTGGCAGAAACCCAGCTCACCATGCAGAGAGGAGGGGAGCTGCCTGCAAAGGGGACAATGAAAGTGTAATATATCCCATGAGTCCTACACAGCACCCCAGGAGCCTTCGCAGCCAACTCCATCTCAGAGAACTGCACGCACACTTGAAAATATCATAATGAGCCAAGCTATTCCAAGAAATTCTCTCCCTATTCTCAGAAAGCTCGACCTACAGTCTTTGCTCGCAAGTTATCCACGAGCATGTGATAGTGTATAAAGATTGTGTCTTGGAAAACTGCAGGCAGCGGCATGATTGCATTGCTTTTAAGCTCATCCTGGCCCCCTCCTCAGGTTTCTTTCTCTATTTCATACCTAAAGAATTTTTCTCTTGCCAAATTATTCTCCTTTCTCATTAGTTTGACTTGATAAGAGAAAGCCCGCCTAAGTTTTCTAAGAGCTGTTCACAGAGCAGAGCCCTAGCGGGCCCTGTGCCCACCTCACAACCCTCCCACCTGCATTTTAATATTTGGGGGACAATAGTATTCAAAATATCTTTTTCAAACAAACAACCATGGACTCTCTAGCTGTATTTGATTTTTCAATCCTGTCATCCATTAGTTGTGCATTTGTTCTTTTTGCTTGATCACTCTTGCCAATGTTTTCTCAATGTTGTTGGTCTTTTCAAAGACTTTTTGCCATACTGTTCATTTCTAGTCTATGTTTATTTTCAAATAATTTCATATACCTTTATGCTACTTTCTTTAAATATATTTTGCTCTATTTAGTTTTTCTATCTATATATGTTAGTCCTTCCCAACCAACACATAATAAATATATTTAAGGCTTTTAGTTTATATGAATTATTGCTTTAGCTGCATTGCACAAGTTTCAGCAACTTTCTATCAGTTGGTTCAACATATTCTTAAAATTTCATTATAATTAGCTTTGTTACCTTATTTAGAAATTTATTAATTTCCATTCACGTAAGAATTTTCTATTTATCTTTTGTAATTGACTTTTCAACTTAATTGCACTTTTGATAGAGAGGTCGCACTGTATGGTTTTAATCTCCCACTGTGAAGTGTGCAGCCAACTTCTGCCAATGCATTATGTGTTCTTCAAAAGAATGTCTTCCCAACGGTTGATAGCAATGTTCTAAATATGTCCAAAAGGTTAGGTTTGTGAGTTGAGTGTTTTCACATTTCCAATGTTGTCACTGGCTTTTTTCACGCTAGTCATATAGATTATAAAGAAAGTGGATTAAAAATCCCTCACTATAGTTAACAATTTGTCTACTTTTCCTGATAACCTCTGTCCATTTTTGATGTCATTCAGTGTATACAAATATTAAAAGATTACATCTTCCCAGTCATTGCATTTTTAATCACTAAGAAGTGGCCTTTTGTACTTCAGTCATCTGTTCCCTCATGTCTCTTTTGTCGTATACCAGTCTGGCTATATCAGCGTTCTTTCCGTTCATGTTTAGTTGACAGATTTTTTTCCTTCTGTTACTTTCAGCGCATCAATTACTTCATGATTTAGATTCATCCCTGGTAAGATCCCTGCATTGAGAGTTACATTTGAAGTCCAATGTGCTATCCATTGCACTGATGTTTACCCACATAAGAAGTCTGGTGGGTGAGGCCTGTAGCATTTAGTCTATCTAGGTTTAATATAATATATAATTACTAATTATCTGACTTCATTTTAAGCAATTTCTAATTTTCTGAACGATTATTCTATGTCCTTTTTCTCCTCATGCTTATCTTCCTTTTAAAATTAACTTTTGTGATTCTATTTTTAGATGATTTTGACAGTTATACACATGTCTTTTGGTAATTATTATAGAAATACAATATGTTTTTGTGGCTTGCCAGTCTAATATCAAAGTTCCATAATCATTTACCAACCCCCATGATAAATGCCATTATCTTAGAATTCTGTAACTTATGGTAATTCATACCCTCTGCACTTACATGCTCTTGTTACTGAATATCTGATCATCTCTCTTATTATAAGAGGATATAATCATTATCGTTTACATTTTATAATGGCTGCATTGTGGGTTTCAGTTACATGCTCGGTTCCCATGTCTATTTACCCACGGACTTACTGATTCCCTTCCTCTTCATTCCTTCCTACATTTCTGATCCCTTCTCTTGGTTAATTTCCCCTCACTCTCCCGCCAAAAATCTTTAAAATTCATTTTAATACAGACTTGTTTTTGGCAAATTAACCCAGTTTTTAGCTGAACAGGAAATATTTTTGTGAGATATTTTCAAATGATAAATGTTCTATGTTGGTAATACTTTTATTTATCATACAACAGTTAGTTTCTCTCTTCTAGCTTCCACGGTTGTGTTTGAGAAGTCAGCTTTCAGTCTAGAATCAGGAATCCTCAAACTATGGCCTGCATGGGGCCCACGGAGGACATTTATCAGGCACGCCTGGTGTTTTTGCCCCATTTGTTTTTTACTTCAAAATAAGATATGTGCAGTGTGCATAGGAATTTGTTCATAGTTTTTTTTTTAACTATAGTCCGACCCTCCAATGGGCCTGAGGGACAGTGAACTCGCCCCCTGTTTAAAAAGTTTGAGGACCCCTGATGGTGTGCCTCTGAAAAATTCTGTACCTCTTTCTAGGGCTTTTGACATTTGTGTGTGTGTGTGTGTGTGTGTGTGTGTGTGTGTGATTTCCTTATCTGGATTTTGTTCTTTCTTCTTTTTTTAAATCATTTTATTGGGGGCTTTTACAACTCTTATCACAATCCATACATCTGTCCATTGTATCAAGAACATTTGTTGCCACCATCATTTTCAAAACATTTTCTTTCTACTTGAACCCTTGCTATTAGCTTCTCATTTTTTTAATCCTATTTGAGAGTAATTAGACTTCTTAATAGGAGAGTTGATAGTTGATATATTTTCTAAGCTCTGGAGAATTCTATCTGGGCCCTGTCTTCTATCTTGTCTTGCCCAGTTAAGAATGTTAACCTTTTCATACACCCCTATGACCCTCGTCTACTCATCTTCCTTTTTCTTCTGAGCTTTCCTTTCGCCCCGTCTTTCAGCTGTGTTAACGTTGCTTTCAAGTTGGTTAAGTATGTTTCTAATGTTGATTATTGTATTTTTGGTTTTGAATTTCTATTCTTTTTCATTCAAATTTGTTTTTTGTTCTTAAATTTTTGGTCCATCTTTTATCTTCTTGAATAAGATATATATATATTCAGTGTCTGATTGTTGCTATATCTGGTGTTTCTAAGGGTTTGATTTTGAAGTCTGTTATTCTTCATCAGCTCTTACCAATAGTGTCTCTTTTTTTTATCAATACTCTTTCCAATATATTTGAAAAATAATTTATAGAAGTAACTTGGTGCCCGGCTATCAAAAGGTATAGCATCTGGGGTCTTAAAGACTTGAAGGTAAACAAGCAGCCATCTAGCTCAGAAGCAATAAAGTCCACATGGAAGAAGCACAGAAGCACATAGAAGAAGCACATCATGAGGTGTTGAAGGGATCAGGTATCAGGCATCATCAGAACAAAAAGTCATATCATTGTGAATGAGGGGGAGTGCAGAGTGGAGACCCAAAGCCCATCTGTAGGCAAGTGGACATCCCCTCACAGAAGGGTCGCTGGGAGGAGATGAACCATTCAGGGTGCAATGTAGCAATGATGAAACATACAACTTTCCTCTAGTTCTTTAATGCTTCCTCCCCC
>NW_022103898.1:64910301-64915450 GCF_000313985.2 Echinops telfairi
ACAGAAAAGTGGGTGAAGGGAGACGTCAGAAAGTGTAAGATATGACAAAATAATAATAATTTGTAAATTATCAAGGGTTCATGAGGGAGGGCAGCGGGGAGGGAGGGAAAAATGAGGAGCTGATACCAAGGGCTCAAGTAGAGAGCGAATTTTTTTGCGAATGAGGATGGCAACAAATGTACAAATGTGCTTGACTCACTGGATCTATGTATGGATTGTGATGAGAGTTGTGCAGGCCCCCAATAAAATGACTTTTTTTTAGAAAAGAAGCATTATCTGGAGGATTACAGCTACAATATTTTTATTAGCTTCCTCAAGGCTTCTGGAAGTGCTAGAAGTCCAATACAACTTTAATGCTCCTTCTAAACTCGAGGTTTCACTGGGGACTCAATAAAGCAAAGCTGGAATCTAGTCACTGGGAGGGCTTACCGCCACATTGCTTTAACTCCTAAGGCACAGCTCGAAGTTGTTTTTGTAAGTTGCCAGGCAGTTGATTTCGACTCCTGGTGGCTTCACGGGTGCAGAGCAGGAAGGTTGTGATCTTCTGGAAGCAGATTGCCGGGCCTGTCTTTCAGCACCTCCAGCTGACTCTGACCCATCCATCTTTCTGTCGGTAAGAAAGTCCTTAACCTGTTGCACCATCCAGGGACTTCCTTAGCTCAAAGCTGTTGCTGCCATTGTTGGGCGGTGCCCGAGGAGATGGTTCTAGCAATCAGCAGCCACTGTGTCCATCCATCTCACGGAGGGTGTCCTCTTTTTCAGTGACCCTCTGCTTTAGCAAGTACAATGTACTTCTCCAGGGTTGGGTCCCTCTTGATAAGATAGCCACAGTAGGTGAGGCAAAATCTCTTGGTTCTAAGGAGCACCTGGGCTGACCCTTGTCCAAGACAGATCTCTTTGTCCTTCTGGGAATTTATGGCATCCTCAACACGCTTTGTCAACACTACAACTCAAAAGCACCAGCTTTTCTTTGATCTTTCTTATTCGCGGTCCAGTTTTAAAGATGGTTTTCCACATGTCACTCAGCTAGTTGTTAGCAGGAGGGTTGTTTTGATTTCCCTATTTCTACATTACCAACATTGGACGTTCAAAATTTCCTAATTAATTCTTACTTTCTGCTCTTTATTCTTACTTTCTGCAAATGAAGAAGACTCAAACGTTAATGAGCTTATGGTTACCCACTGTAGATTAACGATTGACCCAGTCTTCACAACCCTCCTATGGAAGGGTTAGATGTAAGGGCTTCCTTGCCTGCTACTAAGATATCAGGGCCATCATCAAAATCAAACTCTCATTGTGTATGGTATTGGAAATAATCATTAAGATTCAGGAAGTCTTCTTCCAAACAATTCATTAACATAATCCACTAATGTGCTGATTTTTTATTAATGCAGACCAGTTGCTATATTTTACTGGCAACATAAATACTGTGCATATTACTTATTAACCATCTTTTAGCATCTTGGCATGTTTAATGCCTGTTGGAAATGAATTTCCAGAAGTGACATTTTAATCAGGGATCTCATGTTTCACTTTCACCCAAGAGAAAGAAAGCCTAGCTGGCGTACGAGGCGTATATACAAAAGCACAAAGGCGACCCTTCCAGATGTAGGCCAGTTCTTTTGCTCAGCTAGTCTCTCTTTGAGACAGCCACTTTCTAAGTTTAAGAATCAGGAGAATGATTTTTCTACTGCCTAGGTTGTCATTAAACATCAACCCCATGGGATCCTAAAGATTATAAAAGTGAAGTTGTCCTTCAGCATCCAATGGGAGAATCTAGCCGGTTCTGAAATCTGATGATGGCGCAGAAACAAAGGCAGCCGGGAGGAGGGAGGTGTCTTGGGTTGAAGAAGAACAGGACAGGCTATGTCATCCCATACCTGTCTACAAGTGGATGACAAGTGGACATCCTGACTTGGAAGGCATTTCCAATTACTTCTCAGGCATGTGGCTCTGCGACACAAAGAACTGTATGTCGGGGAGGTCAGATAAATAAATCCAGGCACAGCACATGGACATGACACATGAAGAAGAAAAGGAAATGAAGAAGGAACATGTAGAATGGCCAAGGGACTGTGACTGGAGAAACAAGGAAGTGCTGGTCAACATATTCCAACACTGAGAGCACGGTGCTTCCAGATAAAACTGCCATGAGAACAACACATGGTTTTATTTTATGCTCACTTCAGTGCAACTTAAAGGAATCCTGCTGGTACTGCCAGGTGAGTTCTGTTGCTAACCCCGAGGCCAGTGAATCAAACATGCCAGGTGCTCTGATGGAAAACGATGATGCTATGTGGTCCCATAAAGATTTACAGCCTTGCAAACTCTATAAAGGGTTACTATGAGTTGAAAGGTGAGGCTTTCTACTCCTGTCAAGAGTTACAGTTTTAGAAACCTGGAGGGACAGTTCTACGCCACCCTATAAGGTCATTATGAGTTGGAATCAACTCAGTGGTAGTGAGTTTTGAGATGAGTTGGTATGGACTGGATGGCAGTGAGCCTAGTTCAGTTTAAAGTTGCCCTTGTGGTGCTGGTGGGTAATGGTTGAATTGCTAACTTCAAGGCTGGCACCAGAGCAAGATGAAGATCATTGCTCCTACAAAGATTTACAGCCTCAAAAACCCTGTGAGTTTCCGTCAACTCAATGGTAAAGGCTTTGTTATGGATTTGAGGGTTAGTGCAATTTACTATGAAGCTTTGAATATGACCATACAACTAGAAATAAACATATATACATTAGGCCTTTAGTTTGTTTTTGTTTTTTAATCATTTTATTGGGGGCTCATGTAACTCTTATCACAATCCATACACACAGCATTTGTACATTTGTTGCCTTCATCATTCTCAAAACATTTGCTTTCTACTTAAGCCCTTGGTATCAGCTCCTCAGAGGCCGTTAGTTTTAATGTTTCTCACTGGGACAGCATAGTGTCTCCCTAATAGACATCCTAAGGAGATGCTTGCATCTAATTTCACTGAGAAGATGATTTGACTTCTTTGTCAGTGTTTTTATATCACTTCAGACTTTGTTCTGGAGCACAGAAGAACTGCCAAGTGGAGCCAACGCCACATAGCCATGGGAGAAAAGGATGCCTTCCAGAAAAAAATTAACCATATAATGATTTCTGTCCAAAGAAACCTCTTAAACTTACATTGTGCAAGAACATTTCTGGACTCTGCTTCTAATGAAATGAGCCTAGGTTTCATGGGGATCCACTGACAAGTATTTAAGACTAAATAATAAATCAGGTGCCTGATTCACTGGAATAGAGCAGTCCGCACAATGCAGATGGACCCTCCTCCCACACCTCAGAGTGAATACTTTCCCAAACACTTGGTACTTGGTGTGAAAAGAGGTCATCTATTCCAACTGGAAGTCATTAACCCTCAAACTGACCCATTCTCCATGACGTTAACTTTTGAAAATCCCACCCTGTGTGACGTAATAAACATAATCATCCTCTAGCCAGGTGGAACGTTTTTTCTTGACAGGATTGATTAATCTATGTTTGTTCTTTGCTTCCATAGCACAGAAACCTTTGTGTTTTATATTTATTTATTTATTTTGTGAAAATGGACTTATGTAACCCAAGTGTCCTTTGGCTTTACCAAATCTTGAACCCAAATGAAATCATCTTAATGCTCATTAAATACATTTTCTGCTCATGCCCACAGCTACCCATACATGCAACTTAACCCTTTCTATTTCCATCTGCTTCCACCACCCCAAGTTCTTTGAATTCCAAGGATCTCATGTGTACCATGAGCAACTTGGTCCAGCTGGTCTTTATATAAACAAAGGGCTGAGTGAGACCTTCTCATTTTCTGCCCAAGATGTCACTTAAGGCTTCCTTATTGCTGCCAAGATTAATGGTACCCAGCTTGCAATGTCCAAGATAAAAACATGATTTCTTGCAGCTCCCCAAGTCAGCAAAAGAACTGTTTCAGAATTGTGCTTGTGCATGCGCTGTGTTCTGAGTGCCTGTAATTGCCAGGAGTGCCTGGGGGAAGCCAACAGTTCATGTGTTTGACTGCTAACCAGAATGATGGAGACTGGAGTCCACTCGGAGGTTCCTCACAGCACAGCCCTGGTGATGTACTTTTGAAAGATCAGCCATTGAAAACCTTATGGAGCACAGTTCTACTCTGACGCACCTGGGTCTCTATGAATCAGAATCCACGCAGTGACCGCTGCCTTTTCTGCGTTTCGAGAGCTGTGTAGGAATCATGGCACTGTCTCCATTTCAGTTCCTTACTTATTGATTTATTTGCCATTTAGACAACTAAAACGTACTCCTGGGACTGAGTATTTTGGACAGGTTTCTTAAAGATGAGCTTCTTTATGTCAGTTTCTAATCCAATAACCAGGGTCTCAAAATCTGCTTAGTAGAGAACAGAGGAGAAGAGTAGTCCTGCCTTGTTACTTGCCTCGCCTCTTCCTGCTCCAGCAGGAAATCATCCCAAGAGACCAACAAGGACACAGCCTTCTTTCTCTTTCTTTTCCTAGAAAACACAAGTCACCCCATCCTCATACCTGCAAACTGGTTGTCAGGGACTTCATACACCTTCCAGCTCCACACCTATCAGAGCTCTCAATGTGAATCATGATTTCACTGCGATATTCTGCTCAGAGACTTCAACAAAATTAAGTATGTCTCTTAACTTCACTAGCAGATTATCAATAGCTTGAGAACTTGCCAACTTTCTGCTCTGTTAACCCCCTGCAGTGACTAAAATGTTGTCTGACCCATCATCATGTAATTGGATTGATGCTAACCTGCTACGTGTGATCCTAGAATATCTTCGGAGCTCCCCACAGCCCCATCTCTTCACTGAGTTGAATTCAAAAGAAACAAATTTGCCTGCACAACTTGAGGAAGAATTTACATCTTAACTCTTGCTGCTGGCGTTTTTTTTTATTTAATCATTTTATTGGGGGCTCATACAACTCTTATCACAATCCACACATACATCAATTGCATAAAGCAAATTTGTACATTCGTTACCCTCATCATTCTCAAAACACTTGCTCTCCACTTAAGCCCCTGGTATCAGCTCCTCATTTCCCCCCTTTCTCCTTGCTCCCTACCTCCTTCACGAACCCTTGATCATTTATAAATTATTATTTTGTCATATCTTACACTGT
>NW_022103898.1:64916912-64929266 GCF_000313985.2 Echinops telfairi
CCCACACTGTATCTCCACTGTTGTCCCCTGTAGGGCTATGGGTCAATGAGGGATGTCATGTCTCATAGTGGGTCTTCTCTGTGAATTGGCTGCTCTGAGTGGGAATATCGTCCTCAAGGCTTGGTGGGCCAGGATGTGTTCCACTCTCTCTTCCTCCCCCTTCATTTTCTCCCATGTGCTCTGATCAGACATGTCCCTCTCCCAGAGCTGCAGATTCAGTGCTGTCCTCTGAAATAAATTTTTCTGGGCGGAGGGGCAGGAACCCATGTAGGTGGGATTGGCGCTGGCCCCTCAGACCTCTCCACTGGTTCCCTGCTGGTGCTGGAGTTTTATATCACGCATTCACTATCCAGAAGTTTCCCAGAAATCCTGCCTGGGCTGTTATTCCTTCTCATCAAAGTTCTATTCTCCTAACAATTAAAACAAACAAACAAGCAGAAAAACAGTTGCTCTTACTTTAGTTATTTATTTTCTCTCCTATCCAACCCTTGGCCACCACTCTCCCAAATTATTCTCTGCCCAACACCTACTCCTTTAATATCTCTTCTCCTACTTTGTCATATTTTAAATGAGAATCATCAGTGTGAAGAATAAAAGACTAGCCCAAGTATTTCCCCTGGAAATTTATGATGGATAAACAGTAATGATTTGTTCTTTATTAAATATGTAATGTTTTTGTTTTTCTGGTTTGCTTTTTTAACTCAAAAGATAAGTTGAAATTGACATTTCTATTTTTAGATCTTGCTAACAATTTTATCTAAAAATGGGAAGTTCTGACACAAGAGATGAGTTGCTGCAGAAGATGTTTTTTCCTACAAATATTTCAATGAGCTAATTTTTGTGATATATTTGTCCCTGTAAGCACTTATGAATTCAACCAGCATAGAATTGTCAGAGGAAATGTGGGAGCAAATTTTAAACACCACTCATGTAGTGATTAGAAAAATAAAATGGCATAAAGGACATTCCAGCTACATACTCTTTCTGCACATTAATGTTTGACATTAATACACCGGTTTGGGTTATCTATTGCTATAATCTCCCTTTTGGCCCACTTTAAAGCTATTTGACCCAGTTTTAGAAATGGAGGGGGAAATACATGTGGATTAAGCCCCTGGTGAATCCCCTCTGACCCTGGACCAGGGATGTGAAAACCCTGCTATCAGGCAGCATGCATTGGAAAGTGGGTGGTGGCAGACGCAGTTAGGTTAAAATGTAGTACCCTATCCTATAATCTCCATTACAATCCACTTAAATGTGGTCCAGTTTAAAATAATTTCTCCTTTCTTTTCTATTGAGGTTTTTATGACTTACTGTTCTTCTTGTTAGGTGTTTTCCTTTTGATGTTTTTCTGTAAATGAAATCCAGGGTGTATAAATCTATGGAGACAGTCACTGGAGTAGTGGTTTCTTGAGCATATGGCAGAGGAGGTTGGGGGGAATGGACAGCTAATAATGATGAGCACAAGAATGAAGCAAATGATCTAAAACTGATTGTGGGGATGATTGTACAACTCTTCTTGATGTGATTGAACTATTACATTGTATTCTATGTGAATTCGATCCCAATAAAATTGTTGAAAAGTACATTGATTAAGTTAAATTACATTTTAAAATAGTTTCCAAATATATGTTCCACCCAGTATTGGCTCTAAAAATTACAAATTATATTATGTGGACAAGAAGTTTGGAGGAAATGCTAGATTAAACAGAATTGATTTTGTTTAATGTAAGATTTATTAAACCTTCAATATTCAAAATGGAATATAACATCTGTTGAACAATTACTATGTGCATGACAATGTACCAAGTGCTTTACAAACATTTTAAAACCTACAGTGCCACCCAGATACCTTTAAGTACTTGGCATACATTATCCTATTTATCGCAATAATCTCACAAAGTAATCATTTTTGTCTCCACTTTACATTTGAGGAAATTGAGTCATAGGACATAGAGCTCTGACTTGCATGAGTCCATAGTTGGTGAGTTTAACTACAGCCCTCTATTGCCTTCTTTTATACATGCTAAATCCAGTGCTTCCACCTCCAAGAAGGAAGTACCAGATTTCCCAGAATTCTCAGGAGAAGGCCATGCTCACAGAAGTCTCATTGGCTATCTCCAGATTGACAGCCTAAACTACACCCCTACACTCTTAATCCTTAAACTGACATCAGATTGGGTGACTACCATACCTATCAATGAGCTCCTCCCTCCCAGCTTCACAGGCCTTCCATTCAGACTTCTCAGCAAAAGAGAGGAACCCCATATCAGGAATGAGGCCTATTGCTGTAAGAGTAAAATATACTCAGCACAGCGACTCAGCTATATTTTGAAATATGAACAGAAAACCAAGGATCACTGAAGGCAGAATTTTCCAGCACCTTTAGAGGAACTTCAAGATAAACAGAAAAAACAAAATGAAAGTCTGACCAAGCTCAAAGGATTTGGGGCTATTCAGTGAGCATACTGAAACACTGCTGTAGAGTTGATTCCAACGCATGGCGACCCTATAGGACACAGCAAAACTGCCCCATGTGATTTTCTGAGACAGTAACTGTTTGCAGGTGAAAAAAAGCCTTGTCTTTCTCCTGGGGGGTTGGGCGGGGGGCTGGTGGTTGAGAACGTCGGCTTGTGGACGCCACCAGTGAGCACGGAGAGTCTGAACACAAAACAATTCATATTTACAGAGAGAACTGGCTATCACATCTACCAAAAGAAAGGGAGAAATGTCCTGGAAAAAGAGAGAGCGACCTAGACCCACAAAACTAAAAAACTGAAACAAAAGTTCCTTGAGACTAAAAGCATGATTTATCAAAATTAAAAAAAAGAATATTAGATGTTAAAACTAAGGAGAGTCTCGGATATAAAACATACTGTAGTTGTTAGCTGCCATAAGTAGCCCCTTGACCCTTGATCTCTCTATACATGATGGAGTCGTGGCCTCACCATACATCAAGCCCCGTGATCCATAGGGCTTCTGTTTGCCAGGCCTTTCTTCCTATGCTGTCTGGAAGCTCCAGGAAAACCTGTTGACCATCACAGAAATGCCCAAGTCCCCACAGACAGATGAATAGCGGCTGTGCATGGAGGGGTGCAGACCAGTAACAGAGCTGTCAGCTCCCCATGAAAGTCGAGAGGTCTGTCACTGCGCCATCGTTCCACCATCATCTAAAGCCAAATAACAATGAGATGGAAAATAAGAGGATGGGCAAGACCTGAGAGAACTGAGTCATGAAGGTTCCACGTAATCTCATGGATTCTAGGAAAAAACAAAAAAGAAAGAACAGTTAAGATACCTTGATCCTTCCGACGTATGTTGCCATGGCTGGAGAAGGGCTAATGATGTGGGAGGAAAAGGTATCCGAATACCAACCAAAGAGCATGAATGCATGCGCGCTGCTCACGTCACTTGGGGATTTCCGGACATTAGGGAATAAGAGAAGAACTGACGTAAGAACCCTGTGAGAATAATTATGTTAAAAACAGAATAATGAGAAGCAGATTGAAATTGACATCCCATAAACAGCACTTGCCAGGAGATAGTGGAAGGATGCCTTCAGAGCATCATTGCATCACCTGAGTTTTGACAGGTAAGGATCCTGGTGGGGTGCCCTAAGACATGCTGGCACACATATAGGAATAAGATCATAAAGCGTATGTCTAAGACCAGCATGACAATGACAACAACAACAACAACAATATCATGCTTTGCCTGGTTTGGCCCTTTTCAGTAAATACTCCAGCGCTCCTTCAAATGTCTTCCAAGTATATTTTATTTCCCCAAACGTAGCATTCTTGACTTTAAGAGGTAGCCAATTTACTTTAATCATCCTCAGAACATAGTGTCTTCCACTGGCTTGATAGATGTTTGCTTTCTGGGGTCTTAAGAATATCACCTCATTATCGATGTTTATTCCCTAGTTATTCCCCTGTCTATGGAACTGTCTGCCCACTGCATCCTTGCCTCTCAGCCTTCTACCCCCAAATCCAAGTAGGAGGATATAGAGATCCTGGGAGTGCTGGCACAATAGCAATCTAGCTAAGAGGAAGTACTATGAGGCAGAAGTAGGGTTAGCATCATGGCGGAGCAGAAGGAAGGTAAAAGGAAACAAATCTAGGAAGCAAAGCTATGGATAGAAGTATAAACATAGGTGTGTACATATGTAAATACATTAATCCATAAAAAAAGAGGTATTAGCTTATGGACATATATTTATATAGCAATACACTGAGGTGGTGGATGGAATTTGGGCCTCTGCTCATACCCTCCCTCAATACAAGAATACGTTGTTCTATCATACTGGCAATCTGAAATGCTCACCTTCCTGACATAATCGCTGAAGACAAAATGGGTGCATAAGCAAATGTGGTGTAAAAGACAGATGGTACCTGACTATTAAAAGATAGAGCACCTGGGGTCTTAAAGGTTGAAGGGAAACAAGCGGCCAACTAGCAGAGAAGCAACAAGCCCACGTGGAAGAAGCACACCAGCCTGTGTGATCATGAGGTGTCATTGGGACCAGGTAGAAGGCATCAGAAGACCCTTAACAATCAAACAAACAAAACCATAATGTTGAGAATGAGGTGGGTAGGAGCAGAAACCCAAAACCCATCTGTAGACAATGGAACATCCCCCACAGAGGGGTCACAGGCAAGGGATGAGTCAACCAGGGCACAATAAAGCAAGGACGAAACACAATATTTCTTTGGTTCCTTGAAGCTTCCTCAGCCCCACTACATGACCCCAGTGTTGCCTCTCACTTCGCCCTACACCAGAGCATGTACACAGGTGTAAATAAGAGATAAGAGCTTAAGACACATGCAACCGAGGAGCAGGAATGGGAAGAGAGATACCAGATGGGAAGGGAGAGGGGATGGGGGGAGGAGGGGAAGAAGGGGGAACCGATCACAATGATCAACACACAACCACACACACCCCTCCAGAAGAAAAAATAATGGAAACCATGGGGGAAGGGAGACAGTGGTTGGCGTGAGAAATAAAAATAATAATAATTTGTAATCTATCAAGGGGTTATGAGGGCGGGGGGAGGGAGGGAAAGGAGCTGATATCAAGAGCTCAATAGAAGGCAACTGTCTAGAAAAGAATGACGGCAACATATGTACAAATATTCCTGACACAATTGATGTATGGATTATAAAAATTGTAAGAGCCCTCAATAAAATGTTCCCCCCACACACACAAAAAGGAGAAAAACAAATAGCACCATGTCTCATCACCAGTAATGACCTTGGGAAAGTCTGGGTCACTTCGGACCTGTTCTTTCAAAGCACGGCATGTTTCCACCTGACACCCTTTCTCCTGATCAGTCAGAACCTGAGCATACATTTTGCAGCGACCCTGGTCATTCCCAAATCTTCCATTAAAATTCACTAAACTGAGCTCTAAGATACTCCAGATAACTTCGCCATCTCTTCAATGGTCTATGGTCATCTTTGAGCACAAGTGCACCATTTTGTTGACATTTCTGTTTGTTCAGGAAGTTGACAGACATCCAGAATGAGGTTTGTCATCAATCAAGATTTCAACTTTTTTGAAATGAGAAAACTACTTGTACACTTGAGTTTTTCCCATAGTGCTGTCCTTGTAAGCTGTGTTCAACATCACAACAGTTTCTGTGGCATTTTTCCTAGGCAGGAAACAAAATCTCACAGCTGCACACTGTTCTCTTAAATCAGCCTTCATAAAAAATCAACGTTCAAGTGTAACTGCTTTCACACAAAATTTCACTGTGACCAGAGAGAACCTTCCCAGGTGACGCCACTGGGTGCACTAACTCAGAGTGAGTTGCTCAATGCTTGCTTAGCAGGAAAAATGCCTACTGTGAAAGATCCACTCAGGGGAGCTTTTTTCCTGTTTTTTTGGAGTAGCCCCTCTGACACTCAGCAACAACCACCAAATAATTGTTGTAAGTCACAGCTTCCATAAGCATTCTAATATTGACAATGAAAATTTAAAAGAACTGGTCTTAATAGAATTGCTTCCCAAGATCATGGAAAAGAAAATCCCACAAGAGTCTTCTCTTAAATAAATAAATCCAGAAATTAACAAAAAGATAATATATATCATTTTATATGTATTATGTTATTATATATAATATATTATTTATATATAATATATATATCCTTTTGGTAGAGTGGTTATGAGTTGGGCTTATATCTACAAAGGCATCAGTTCTAAACACCAGTTGCTCCACAGGAAGAAAGTCAGGATTTTCACACGTGTCAAGATTTATAGTCTCAGAAATCCACTGGGGCAGCTCTGCCCTGTTGTATAAGGTAATTGTGAGTTGTAACTGGCACAATGACAGTGGGTTGCATTTGTTTTTAATAAATACATGCATGGGCCATTTTAAAGATAGTGCAATTATTGTCCTCTCTAACAGTGTTGGGGTTAGGTAGCTAAATCAAAAATTCAAATTTTCTTTTCTTTTTTTCAAATTTTCTCATTGAAATACTCAGGGCTGATTTAGAGCTCCAGTGCTGTTTGCAATGATACCCAGTAGAGTGTGTTCATTTGGTCAATTTCCTTTGTGAATCCTTGGAAATTAAAAAACAAGCCAGCTTCGTTGGCTATGGACTACTGCACCGTTTAACATGACTTAAGTGGCCATCAGCTCCACACACCCACGCCCTCTGTAGCCCCAGCTAACAAGACGTTGTCTACAAGCAGACGGAGCATGTGCATTGCTGTCCCTTGGAATCAGTTGTCTAACTGCGTTCGCTCTTTGCCTTTGGTTTTCTGTGGTTATTATTACTATTTCCATTTTAGTTTATACATCACAGCCATAGCACATGCCTCTGGGTACAAGAGGAAGGGAAATTCAATTTTCGTGTTTATCTTATTTGCACTTTACTTGAAGCAATTTGGTTTGCCACATGGAGGGAATAAAGCTGTCATGTTATTTTTTTTCCAAAAGGAACACAATAACTATAAAGGACTAAACATTCATTACTGAGTAGATTAATTTTTTTTCTTCCGTTGAAAGGCATAAAAGAGGGGACAATTTCAAATTGGATTGCGCCTGGTGAGTCATGATGCCCATGTTCAACCTAGGCATGTAACAGGTCCCAACTTCGCTGCTAGTGTTTTCCAAACACATCGTCTTTTTGTGGAATATTACTCAGAAAGCAAGAAAGACGTGTTTTCTGGATATCTGCACTAATTCACTGCAAGTAAATGTAAATGAAAATGCAACCTTTGACTTCCAGACAGTAGTCTCTATTTTAAATACATTACTTCTTTCTTTCTTAGGACTGCATTTTCTTTGTTCTTTTTCCTCTCTTTATTCATGGTTTCCTTTGTAGTCTTGGGTCACATCTGTTCTCAGTTGCTGTTGGGTTGGGTCTAACTCACAAAAACCGTATATGCATCAGCACTACACATTGCCCAGTCCTCTGTCATCTTCCAACACTGTATCAGCTCCACTGTAATCAGTAAAGCTCTCATTGGCTCAATTTTGGAAGTAGATCACCTGGCCTTTCTTTCTAGTCTGTCTTAGTCTGGAAGCTCCACGGACACCTGCCCACCATAGGGGACCAGGTTGGTATTTGAAATACTTGAGGTGCATCGTCCAGTGTCACAGCAACACACAGGTCACCACAGTTTGATAAAGAAGAAGGTGGTAGATTTTACATCTAGCCATTATCAAATTCTTCCTTACATCTTATCTGTGCTCATACCAAGATTCGGTGCTGTTTGGATCTATATTTTATTATGGTGGACACTCCAGGGTTCAATGTATATGGCATATTCAAGATCTCATTAAAAAAGAGAGTTTAAAAAAAGAACTAAACTGTTTACTTCAAGACAGTGGGGTGGGTTGGAGGATAGGGTCACTTGGGGAACACATGACCATTCCCTTCATTCTTCACTCAGCCCCTTTAGGAATAGGGCCATGAATGAAAAATTTTAAAGCTGTTTTAGCAAAAGTAGTGTAAGTAAGTGAGAGTACAAAGGAGTGCTATGGTAACCTTGGTAATTGATGGCAGCAATAGTAATAGTTAGTGTTTATTGAGCAATTTCAAATCACTGAATATCTAACATATTGCTGGGTAGTGCAAAATGTTAGTATGCTGGACTGCTAACCTAAAGTTTGAAATTGAGTTCACCCAGGGAGACCTAGGAAGAAAGCCCTGGCTACAGCTTTGGGAAATCCTAGGAAGCACAGTTCTACTCTGACAAAGTAGGAGTTGTCTTTAGTCAGAATGTCTCTAATCCAATTGCCACAATGTGTTTCTATCATTATTTTCTCCATTTTATCGATAGGGAAACCGAATCTTAGAGGTGATGTGTAACTTGTCGGGACATGAAGCCAATATGCAACAGAACACAGATTCTAACCCACGTCATTCTGCAGTACTGCCGTCCACCATGACACACAAGCACGCTGAGCTTGGAAGAGAACTGCAGGCCCAGAGGCGATTCCTGCCTGGCCTGCCCCTACAACGGCAGAAGGCAACTTCATGGGCCTGAGCCTCACAGAGGGGTGCTCAGGGCCTTTTCCATATTTGAGGCCTCTACTGCCGAGTTCGCATCCTCCCCACTGCCAAGCAAGGGATGAAGAAACGGCCCCTGGCAGATGAGCACTGTGAGGCTACAGCACAGTAACTCCTGGGTGTTCCCAGAACAACCAGGAAAGCTTCTGAGAAGTTCACACAGAAGAAACTGGGGACCTGAGAAAAGCAGTGATGAACACATGAAGCACGTTCCTGCGTGGGAAGAACTGGAGGAAATCATGCTAAGCGAAGTAAGCCAAGTATAAAAGGACAAGTTCAACATGAGTCCGCTGAGGTAAGCTTAAAAAAAACATTGCAAAAGGGGCACAGGGAAAAAGCTACTGCATACAAACATTCCTGGGATGAGATCTAGGTAGTATGGCAGGGGCCAAAGCAAATCCAGGGATACATATGGCAGCCAACTAAAAAGGAAGGGGAGAAAAGGAAAATAAAAAGACATGGGTGGTGGGGGCACAGGGCACTAACCCACGCAAGGGGAGGGTATTGTTTATATCTCCACAGGGAAAGAGGGACCAGATTTCAATTCAGTGATCCAAGTTGTGAATGCAATGCACTGGCATGAAGCAGGGAACCAATAGAGAGACCTGAGGGGCCCGCCCCAATCCCAACTACATGGACAGCTCCCTCCCCCCAGAAGAATTTACTTCGGAGGACAGCACTGAAGCTACAGCTCAGGGAGAGGGATATGTCTGATCAGAGCACACAGGAGCAAGTAAAGGGGGGAGGAAGAGAGAACGGATCACATCCTGGACCACCAAGCCTTGAGGCCGATATCCCTGCTCAGAGCAGCCGATGTACAGAGAGGATCATAGGGCCAGTCCCACTATGAGACAAGACATCCCTCACTGACCCATAGCCCTACGGGGAACAACACTGTAGACACAGTGTGGGAATTGCACTCCATCTGACCCCACCACATCAAGGCAAAAACTAAGGGCATGCAACAGAAGAGCAAGGGGAGCAGATCAAGGAAGTCCTGAGGGAAGACCAAAAATAGACTTCGGGGCCAGAATGTGACACCCCATCATATTCGACCAGAAAACACTCCTAAAAGTCAACAAACCGACCTTGAACTATTTACAGGTTTTTCCTTTTTTTGTCATTGCTCTTCTGTTGTTGTTGTTGTTTTGTTTTGCTCTGTGTTGTTTTTGTGCATATTATTATCTCTGCAGGTCTATCTAGATAAGATAGGCGGGATAACCAATCTGGAGGAGAAAACAACAGGACTGACAGTTCCAGGGGGACATGGGAGAGGGGGAGGTGGGGAGAAAGGAAGTGGGTGTTAACAAACCTAGGGACAAGAGAACAACAAATGATCCAAAATCAATGGCGAGGAGGGTGTAGGAGGCCTGGTAGGGCCTGATCAAGGGCAATGTAACCGAGAGGAATTACTGAAACCCAAATGAAGGCTAAGCATGATAGTGGGACAAGAGGAAAGTAAAAGGAAATAGAGGAAAGAACTAGGAGACCAAAGGGCATTTCTAGAGGTCTAAATACAGGCATATACATATGTAAATATATTTTTATATGATGATGGGAAAATGGATCTATGTGCATATATTTATAGGTTTAGTATTAAGATACCAGATGGACATTGGGCCTTTACTCAAGTACTCACTGAGATAGTTAAAGTTTATAGTGCCAACCTGGCAGATAAACACATGTAGGGTTAATTGAAGGGCAGAAAGCTAAATGACTTGGTGAGCCTCGCCTTTCTAGTTCTTGGGTCTCTTGCTTTCTGATAGTTGGGGTGCAGCTGCCTTAGCCAGTTCCCTGCGTCAGCTTGCAAGGCTCACTTCCTGCAAGACATTCCTGAGGAGAAGCCACATGGACCTACCCCGATCCAGCCCTGGGTGCTGGAGCAGCCTTGTGGAGACCCCAGCCAGTGCTGAGATGTTTACACGTTCACTGATTCAGCTTTCCTCCTGCAGTTGGTATCATTCCATGTGTTTTGTGGGATGGAGGAGGACTTTGTGGATTGGTGTTGAACATATGGGTTAATGTTGAACTTGTGGGCTTGGGCAGCACTGGGTTGGTATGTTTTCTTGATGTGCACTTACCGTTTATATAAAACTCTCTCTTATACATGAGTTTCTGTGGATTTGTTTCTCTAATGTACCCAGACTAACACACTCCCTCAATGGAAGAACACATTGTTCTATTAAATTGGCATTCCATAATGCTCACCTTCCCAACACGATTGCTGAAGACAAAGTGGATGCATAAGCAAATGTGGTGAAGAAAGCTGATGGTGTCCAGCTATCAAAAGATATAGCATCTGGAGTCTTAAAGGCTTGGAGATAAACAAGTGGCCATCTAGCTGAGAAGCAACAAAGCCCAAATGGAAGAAGCACGCCAACGTGTGTCAGGCATCAAAGAACAAAAAATCATATCATTGTGAATGAGGGGAAATAGAGAGTGGAGACCCAAAGCCCATTTGTAGGCAACTGGACATTCCCTTACAGAAGGGTCGCAGGGAGGAGATGAGCCAGTCAGGTTGCAGTGTAGCAATGATGAAACATACAACTTTCCTCTAGTTCTTTAATGCTTCGCCCCCTCCACTGTCATGATCCCAGTTCTACCTTACAAATCCGGCTAGACCAGAGGATGTGCACTGATACAGATAGGAACTGGAAACACAGGGACTCCAGGGCAGATGAAGCCCTCAGGACCAGTAATGAGAGTAGTGATACCAGGAGGGTAAGGGCAAGGTCGGGTAGAAACGGGGAACCTATCACAAGGGTCTACATATAACCCCCTCCCTGGGGCATGGACAATGGAAAAGTGGGTGAAGGGAGACATCGGACAGTGCAAGACATGACAAAATAATAATAATTTATAAATTATCAAGGGTTCATGAGGGAGGGAGGGGGTGGGAGGGGGAAAAATGAAGAGCAGATACCAAGGATGGGAGGGGAAAATGAGGAGCTGATACCAAGGGCTCAAGTAGAAAGAAATGTTTTGAGAATGATGGCAACAAATGTACAAATGTGCTTGATACAATGGATGTATGTGTGGATTGTGATTGTACAAGCCCACAATAAAATTATAAAAAAGGAAGAAAGAAAGAAAGAAAGAAAGAAAGAAAGAAAGAAAGAAAGAAAGAAAGAAAGAAAGAAAGGAAGAAAGAAACTAAGGATCACATTCAACAGATTCTGTTTTGTACTGTTTTGTGTCTTTGTGTTTAACCTCAGGATGGTAGGTCTCGGGAAGCAGTCTATGCAGAGATGACTCAATTCAGGATTTGGTTTGCGGAGAAACAAGGAAAATGAACCTTTGGTTTTACCTTTTGGTACGTTTGTTTGCTCATTTCAGTGTGTGAGTTTTGAGGGAATGAAAACAAGTCTTGGTGGGTGTTTTCTTCTCTTTGAGCTGACCTGGAACTGGGAAACCTCTCAGACACAACCACACCACACCCAGCCTTGATCGCTGAAGGAGCCCTAGTGAAGCAGTGATTAAGCACGCAGCTCCTAACTGGAAGTTTATCCATTAAAACTCACTCAGCATCTAAGAGCCCTGGTGGCATAGTGGTTAATGAATTGGGCTGCTAACCGCAAGGTCAGCAATTTAAAACTACCAACTGCTTCGGGGAGAAAAATGAAGCTCCTATAAAGAATTACAGTTCTACCCTACCCTATAGGCTCACTGTGAGTCAGAATTGCCTCTGTGGCAGGGAATTTGGTTTGAGCAACCCCATGGGAGGAAGACCAGTCCATCTGCTTCTGTGTTGGAGATAAGTGGTTTGGCCTCCTCATTCTTTAGGGACAGGGAGGAAGATGAGGCTTTCTACTCCCATAAAGAGTTACAATCTTTG
>NW_022103898.1:64929451-64936523 GCF_000313985.2 Echinops telfairi
CTGAGGGGGTTGCTGAGAAGGCCACTAAGACTGAAGGGGTCACTGCGGAGCACTGAGCAGGGTGCTGAGCAGGATGCTGAGAGGCTCTCTGAGGGGCTGACTGGGTGTCTCACCGTTCTCCCCCAGTTTCACTCTGTGGGAAGATCTGTTGATTATGAACAGCACACAGGATCCAATACACTCCGTGGAGACACAGCTCGGCATGCCCACCGCAGGCAACTTCCGGTATCAAGTGCCCTCCTTATCCAGAACTGGACTGTCTTGTTTAGTGATGCCATTTAAGTGCCTGTACGGCGGTTTCACACCATTGTTCCGGACCCGCCCACTCTCTCATCTTTTTGAGCTCTCTCTACAGCCACTTCTCTTCTCCTCTTTCAAATCCCTTCCCAGACACCCACGGAAACGACTGAACGCCTTCTCAGAACCACCTTCAAACCAGGCTACTCGCGACATGTGCGTGCCCATCATGACTCTTCTATTCCAGCTGACTTCTTGTCTGATCAGAGGAGACCCAAAGCACGTCGAGATCTGGAATCATCCTGAAGCCACACGGGGAAAGTGCATTTAAACCTCTTAATAGGACCTCAGACTCAGGGCAAAGCACTAAGATCGAATGTATGTACCAATTACCGCTTTAGATGTCAACTGTGCTCTAGGGGGTTATTAATGAGCTATGTGGAAGAGAGAGGCTTTCAAAGGGCTTGGCCTTTTCACTTTTGTTGATAGCCCAGCTCTCATGTGCTGGAAGGAATAGCCACTAAACGCAGAAGAGAGCAGCGCAAAAGAGGAAAACATTTTGTGATAGTTGACATGTGTTTGCCTCTGTCACTGCTCTATCTCCACCATTCAACACATTAAAAGAGGTCAATAGTCCAATGGAAACCACTTGGTTACTCAGGGACTTTGCCTTACACATAACTCATTATCAAATGGATTCTGATTCATGGGAACCCTGTAGGACAGGGTAAAAGGGTAGGTAGAACTGTAAGCAGAACTGTCCCTGTGGGTTTCCAAGACTGTAACTCTTTACAGAGTAGAGAGCCTCATCTTTTACCAGCAGAGCAGCTGGTGGTTTCAAACTGGTGATCACAAGGTTAGTGTGATACTCCAGGTGGACTAGAGAAACAAATCCATAAACACGCATGTGTGTATAAGAAAGAGCTTTATATACAAGAGTAATTGAATATTGTAAAAACATCCCAGCCCAGTCCAGATCAAGTCCATAAGTCTAATACTAGTCCATATGTCTGATATAATCTATACATTCCTTTTCATACTCACAAAACATATACAATGATGCCAAATACATGAAGATCACAGGCCAGCGATTGGAAAGTTTTGTAGATCCCCTGGCAGTAGAAACATCTCAGCACTGCGATGGGTCACCACATGGTTCCTCTAGTTCTAGGCTCTGGCTGCATCAGTGTCACCCCATCAGGCTTGCAGGGAATGAATCAGGTGTCCCGCCTCCAGCGAGCTATTTATCTCCTTAGCACCTCCAAATGAGGTCATCAAGCTGAGTCCTGATTGACAGGCAAACCTCCACCCCTTCACTGTTAAGTCTCAAAATGACAACAGATTATATAACTACAACAATTAGCAACCCAACTGATGCTGCCAGCCTCCTTTGAAAGAGAGAGACTCTCACAGTGGACTTGACTTGTATGATATGAACCCCAGGGTCCCTACTGCTTGTTTAAGACCCAGGAAGAGGGAGAGGAACTGAAATTTGAAAATCATATCAAACGCATCAAGTTCCATTGTTTCCTCGCCCGTGCTCTCAGTAAGTAGAAACCTCTGAACAACCATGCTAAGCCCATCCTGGGACCCAGGCAGGGAGAAGAGAATCAGGCACAGCAAAGAATGTCCAGAAGGCATTCATTTCATGTCTGGTTGGCAACTAAGCCATCCCACGAGCGCATCCAGGGTGATGTCATGGAAAGTGTGCAGGCTTCAGAGAGAAACGGAGCTGGGCTTGGATCCCTTTCCTGCCACTCACTGGCTGTTTGACTGGCGATGATTCATTTACCATCTTCCAGCTTTTGTTTCCTCTTTTTGAAACACACAGAGTATCAGAACACACAGCTTCAATGTCTCAGAGAAGGCTGCATTGGCACCTGTGTATGGAAGAGAAGCTAAAAGTGTACATATTAGCCTAATTTCTCCCCAGAAAGTTAGAGGCTTGTATTAGTCTGGGTACTTTGGAGAAACAAATCCACAGCGACTCATGGATAAGAGAGAGTTTTATGTAAAGAAAATGTGCATCATGAAAACATCCCAACCCAATGTTGCCCAAGCCCACAAGTCCAACATTAACCCATACCCAACACCAGTCCACAAAGTCCTTCACCTCACAAAACAGAGGCAATGATGCCGACTGCAGGAGGAAAGCTGAGTCAGTGAACGAACAAGCATCTCAGCACTAGCAGGGGTCTCCACACGGCTGCTCCAGCACCCAGGGCTGCATCGGGATAGGTCCATGTAGCTTCTCCTTGGGGATGTCTTGTAGGAAGTCAATCTTGCAAGCTGAAGCAGGGAACTGCTAAGGCAGCTGCACCCGCTGCAACCATCACAAAACAAGAGACCCAAGAACTAGAAAGGTGAGGCTCACCACCCATTTATCCCTCCGCCTTACATGTGATTATCGGCCAGGCTGGCACAATTAACTAACTGAAGGCTCTAAATTAAAAACAAACAACAACAAAATCCAACTTATAATGTATGTTTTCATTTCTCTTGGGACATGAGCATATCAGAGGGGTTTTCTGTCCTTGAAATTTGACAAAATCGGTAATTCTATTGAAATGCAGGGCTTTAGAGCTTACTTTTAAAAGTAATGTTTTACTAATTATTGTCTGAAATATTAGTTGAAAAATATCGCTATTCCAGATATCCATTTGCATATAACCTTTCACAAATTTACAAATCATTGTCAAACCACTTTTGTCTCTATTATAAACCCTACCCTTATGCTGCAGAATTCGTTGGGGGTTTGTAAAAGAAGTGACTCTTTACTGGCATCTTGCTAGGACTGCAATGTGTTCAGAGACTGAACTGTGTTTTCACTCTGGCAAGACCGGCCTTAAAATACTAATAGGAATTCCAATGATGGGAAGGTGCATTCAGAGTTATAAAAAGGGTGTTTTCAAAAGGCTAACCTTATCTTCTACTAGATGAAGGTAAACCTCTCTTTGAAGACTTCTAGATTTAATACAGCCGTTAACATAGCTTGCAAAGTGACTGAAGACAGAGGAGTCTTGGGACTGAGGATTTTGGAATAAACTCCCCTAGTCTTAAGCACAGATCACTCTCAGGTCCTGGGTGGCATCCAGTGGTAATGAAAAGCCTCTGTTAAACCAGATTAAAATAACAGTGTCACCTCTAGAACAACTGTGAGACTTTACAAGGATGTTGCCAAATGGGCAACCAGAGAATATAGATGTTAAAAACTAATAACGTTTATAATGTGACTACTAATTATGAAGCGACCTTGCCCTTTATTTAAGAGGACTGTTACCTTTATAGAGAAAACAGCACTTTATTCTTCTTTAGATGTTATAGAGCCACTGCGAGCTGGAATCTACGCGATTGCAGTTGGATTCGTTTGGGGTTTGAAAATATAGGTCAAATGTCATTAGTTCTGAGTCATCATCCACTAACTCTGTCTTGATTCCCCCACTAATTAAAAGTACTCTATAAACAGGTTTATGAAGAATGGTTTCACTTTTGTAGGATAGACCCATTTCCGTACACTTCGGCTTTTACTAGGCAGATTATTCGAAGGCATTTACTCCTGAGCTATTATGTCCTTTAATGTCTGTGTCTGTTGTAGGGACTTGCATGTTACTGCGATGGTGGAATTCGTGTCACTGATAGAGTAAAATATCAGCAGGTCTTGGATTTCAGGTTCTAGAGGAGTTTCTATACTAAAACAGACCAAGAAGAAAGGTCTGTCCATCGACTTCCAAAAATCAACCAATGAAATTCTTATGGATCATAGCACATATCTATGTTTTGATACACACAGAGGATTCAAAAACTTCATGGAAAGATAGAATTGAAGGATAATGAGATTGCTTTATGAATTTTTTAAGGCCCCTCATAGGTTGGAAGGTACCCCCAATACACCATGACCACTACAATGGATTTGATAGACCAATGATCCTGGAGATGTCACAGGACTGACAAACCACTTCATTCTGTCTCAAATGGGTCCTCAGTCAGAGCTTGATAAATGGCAACTAACAACCACAAAACATATAACTCATTTACATCAATAGCTGTTGGACTTGGCTCCCACACCCCTCAGCTATTCTCTGGGCTTTCCCCATATGCATCTTATCTTTGGAGCTTCTTCTCTAGGGCTATTGTAGCACACACACAAAATCACAAGTGGATGACTTTAAATAACAGAGTTTTATTTTCTTACATTTCAGAAGGCTGCAAGTTTGGATTCAGGGCACTAACTATTGTGGTAGTTACATAATCTGGCGTCAACTTGAGACCATTAAAAGTGAAGGGGTAGCATTTAGCCTGTCAATTAGGTCGCAGCTTGATGACCTCATCTGAAAGCTCTACAGAGAAAAATAGCTCACTGGAGGCCAGACACAAACTCTCTGCTTCGTCTTCCCGCTGACAAGCCATATGGAGCTATGCTGACTGAGTCAGAGTTCTGGAGCTGGAGGAGCCACGTGGAGACCCACACCAGTGCTGAGATGCTTCCACCACCACTGATCCACAAGACCTTCTTTGCATTGGCCTGTGATCTTCCTGCATTCAACATCATTGCATGTGCTGTGTGAGTCTAAACAATTTATGGACTAGTCTTGGACATATGGGCTAATATCAGACTTTTGGCCTTGATCTGGACTAGCCTGGGATGTTTTTTTAATACAATTGCTCTTTGATATAAAGCTCTTTGTTATACACATGAGTGTCTCTGAATTTGTTTCTCTAGTCAACCCAGACTAGCACAATTATAGAGGAATCTCATTTTGTGCATATTCTAGAGCCCTGTCTTTCCTTGGTGCATTAGCAATTTCCCCCCAGAATCTGTCTTCTACCATTTGTGTCCTTTTGTGTCTCCATCGGTGTCTAGGTATCTGATCTTCTCTCCTTCATATTTCAGAAGGGACTAGGTTTAGGGAGTACTCTACAGTGGCATGGCCTCATGAACATCAACTTACAGGCAGCCAGTCAATGGGAATCATGGCAGCCTTAAAGGGCAAGGCAGACTGGCCCCGGCGGGTTTCTGAGACTGGAACTCTTTGCAGGAGTAGAAAGCCAAGTCTCTCTCCTGAGGAGCAGCTGGAGGCTTAGAATTTGTGGTTAGCAGGGCAACACGTCACCACTACATCTGCCTTTTTCCCAACAGGATTTCCCCACATCCACTGTATAGAAGCTAGGATTCTAGCACATATTTGGGAGTAACATAATTCAGTCTATAACAGAACTCTCTGGCATTACACAAAATAACTCACATCTCCCTTCAGAGATGGGAAACGAATTATTACAGGACATTAATGATATTCCTACTTCTTACTAGGCTTACAAGCAGCTGCTGATTCATGAGGACGAGCCCATTCAGAAGAAGAACTCCCTTTTGAGACTGAAAAATCACTGCTGCAGTGTCCGCATGTTTACATTCAGCTGAAAAAGAGTAGCCTCTGTCCTGGGAGCCCTAGTGGTGTGGTGAATATGAATATTAGAATATTAGTGGTGTGGTGACTATGAATATTAGAATATTAGTGGTGTGGTGACTATGAATATTAGAATATTAGTGGTGTGGTGAATATGCATTAGACTGTGATCACATGGTTGGCAGTTCAAAACCATCAGAATCTCCTAGGGAGAAAGATAGGGCATTCTTTTCCCCCAAACAGTGACAGTCTCCGAAATGTACAAGGGGTCACTATGAGTCAGCATTGACTCGATGAGAGCGAGTTTGGTTTGGTTTTCTATCCCAAGAGTTCTGATATTTCATGGCATCTCAATAGCTCTGATCGGTCATGTGTCCACCTACATAAAAGATCACAGTAGCCAGGAGAATATGAAATATGAATAGCAACCCCAGGTCAGAGCTAAAGGCAGCTGCATGTCGTGTGAGAACAGAAAGGGGTGTATCCCCAGCTTAAATTGCACGGTGGAAGAGATTTGAGTTGGTGCAAACTAACAAATAACTTCTAGCCAAGAGAAGATGAGCCACGTGTTGACAGACTAGCAAGACTGGAATTCTCAGTTAGGAGAGATGTATGTAGACTTAGAAACATGGTAGTGGGGATTTTTGAAACTATAAGTTATAAAACTACAGACGTTTTGTATATGTGAACACCAAGTCCTTAAATACTATTTAAAATATGGATTCTATTTTTTGAAACTTTTGAGTGTTACTTTGGTAGTAAGAACTATTTCATACAGAAGGCAATATCTTTGTAGATGTTTTCATACCAAGAGGCTATATTGATGAAAAATATAATTACTTCAAAGGATTTGTATAGGGAAGAGAGCTCAAATTAATTATCAAGAGAAAAAATAAACTATCCAAAATGCATATCTAATTTCAGAACGTCCCTGGCCTCCTTTGAAAACTGAGCGAAATGACTCTGTAGAGCAATTTTGGACTCACCTGTGGCCTGGGTAATCTACAAATCTCAAAAATCTAATTCAGTTCACCACATAGGATGGAACACTTTTAAATGCAGTTTTAAATCCTTGAAAGAGTACAGGTTAAGATTAATGAAAGCAGAGATGTGCAAACAGATTAATAGGGGAAAAGTGTTTTCTATTCATTTATGACTATATCCAAGAGAGAGGCGGGAGTGGGGGCGGGGGACACTCTTTCCTCAAGAACCCAGAATCAGCTACCAGTCCTAATCCTCCCTCCAACCAATTTAAGGGACCCTGTTGGACACCATAACCACACCTCTATTTGTCCTTTGTGTCATTTACTGCTATCATAAAGAAATATTTACCCTCATTTTCACATCTTTGAAATCAGTACATGGGCTTAGGTCAGGAATAAATTACACACTCTGAACCTCAGCCGCATGAAAATGGTACACTGGATGTGGTT
>NW_022103898.1:64937611-64943018 GCF_000313985.2 Echinops telfairi
GTGTAGGGGGTGGGAGGGTGAGCATCACAGGATGCCAGTTTGTGAGAACAATGTGTTCTCGTGAGGATGGCCCAGCATTGGGCAGAGGTTCTTCTTGTTTGGAACAGGGTCACTATAGGTTGGAACTAACTCAACAGCACTAAACTACAATGCTCCAAGAAAGGTAATGTGAATTTTTTGGAAAAATGACCTTATTTATCTTAGCCTACTTTACAACCATGCTTGAAATCCCTAAAGACATTTATTTTCTGAAAATGCACACTATCCAAGCTTTTGCATAACTTATTATTTTTATTAAATGATTTTATTGGGGACTCTTACAGCTCTTATCATAATCCATACATATATCCATTTCATCAGACACATCTGTACAAATGTTGTCATCATCTTTTTCAAAACAGTTTCTTGCATAACTTATTAAGAAAGATTTTGTTCTTACACAGTGGTTTTTCCCAGGGTGTGCCTCCAATCCTATTTGTGCCAGAACATGAAAAACAACCAAATCTCTTTGTGACTGTTCATGCTAATTTTTTTCACCAGTGCCTATAATGAGCCACAAATCACTGAAGCAGGCAATTCTGCCCATCATTTCTCAATAACTAAGTTACCAAGAAAGCACAATAGTATTCCAGGAACAAAAGAAAAGAGAATGGAATTCCACTGAAAGACATATTTACATTTTTTGAGGATCCGTAGCTATTCTGTGAGACAAGCTACAGTCAATAAATCAGAAAATTATCAAGTCACTGTTTCAGGAGAACCACGTTCAAAAACAGAAATGCATATTGAATGCTCAATTATCAAATATGGAACTATGTGTCTCAAAGGCACTGATACAATATTGTACATTTCTAATAAATTGCTATAGGATCCCTGGTGGTACAGTGGGTTATGAGGTGATCTCTTAACCCTAAGGTCAGGAGTTTGAATCCATCATCCCCTCTGAGGGAGAAAAATGAGGCTTTAGACTCCCATAAAGATGTACAGACTCTGAAACTCACAGCGACAGTTCTACTCTGTCCTACACGGTTGATATGAATCAGAATTGACGCATTGGCAGTAAGTTTAGTTGGGGGAATATTTTAATGTATAAGAAAGCAACCAACCAATTTGACTGAGATGACTCCAACTCATGACTAGTAATCTATATTGGAGGAATAACATCTATGAATGAAAAGAACACAATGTGTTCAATGAGTTGAAAGAACATCCACAAAGTGAACTGACATAAAAATAGGAGAGAATGAGGAATCTGGCCAGGTAAGCAGAGTTCAGAACAAGAGGGTTTTGAAGACCAAGGTAAGCCCCTGGAAATTGAGAAAGCACGGTCCATGATAGTACTTGGTAGAGCTTTGTAAAGGGGCCCATCACCGTCACATTTGTTTATTACCAAGGATTGCCTCTGCCATGATTTAAAGGATCAATTGGAGAGGGATCAGCACACACCCAAGGAGACGTCTCCCCGGGGAGACTCTTGCTGTGGTTGAGAAGTCAGATGATGGTGATGGGGACCAACAGTGACGACGAGTTACTGGGAGAGGTAGAAAGATATGGAGAGTGTTTAGGAGGCATGATTCAATGGCATTTGAAGGATAACGTGAGTGAGGTGGAATGGAGTGAAATGGCCCTCAGGTTTTCAGATGAGGGAGTGAATGGCATTGAAAACCCTGGAGGCAAAAGTGGTTTTAGGAAAAAAATTAAACTCAATCCTGGGAAAGTTACTTGTGATATATCTAGGTATAGAAATGTCTGGTAGATAAAAAGTTGAGTGTAGAACCCATGGGGAAAAGCTGAGCTAGATAGATATATTTAAACATTTATTTAATAAGAATTTTCAAATGTTTACTATTTTCCCGTCAAAGTATTATTTCTCAGCACTTTAGAAGTACCTAATGGTTGAGTCTAGCTCAGAACTCTGAGACTAAGTACAATGATTAAATTTCTTTTACCAACTATGAGAAAGTTGGTGGTACACACTCAAAAGGTTGAAGGCTTCAGTTGACTGCAAGGCATCCAAAAATAAAGGCCTCATGATCTACGGCCAAGAAATATCTGTTGAAAGCGCTGCAGAGCATAGATCTCCTCTGGAAAACACTGTGTTAGGCCAGGTTAACTTGAGAAGCAAATGCAGTGACCCTCATGCATGTATAAGAAGCACTTATAGTTCAGGAAAGCATCCCGGCCCAGTCCAACTCAAATCTCTAAGTCCACTACTAGTCCATGCGTTCCTCTTCAGACTCAGTCACAAGAAGGATGCAGGATGCAGGAAGATCGCAGACCGCTAGGGGCAGTGTCCTGTGTACCCCAGGGAGGGCGGTGGAAACCTGGCAGGGCTCCAGCAGCTCTCGGGAGAGAAGAGAGGCTGTAGGCCACACCCCCAAGGAGAGAGCATCAGGCTGTGACCTGATTGACAGGTTTGACTCCACCCCTACCACACAGTGTCCAGTCTACATACAATCCTCCAACCACCTCACACCCTGAAACAGCTCAATGGCAACTGGTTGTGGTGGCGGAAGCACTCTTAAAGTCAGACAGCTAAGAAAAGCAGAGCCCGGATTCAAATTCAATCAGCTCGACTCCCCCATCCACATGCTTAAACTCAAAACTGCATACATTGTACACAAGAATGTAATTGGAATGGTGAGTTTGCCGCAAGAGCGATGATAGAAGAGGAGGCAATATGAGAAGAAGGGAGCCTGGAGGAACCTGGACACTGAAAGGTCGTGAGAGGAGAAAGAAAAGGCCGAGGAGACATCTAACTTGTACAAATCTGAATTTGTCCCAAAGTAAATGTGTTGCAAGGCCGGACACCCGCAAGTCAACACAGCCCCGGCAGGCGCTGGGAGGAGCTGGATGACCACGCAGCTCCATCCCCTTCAACACCAGAAGATACAAAGTCTCAGGTTTATTTTGTTTTAAAAACCAGGAAGCTCTACCACATCCCTTTCCAGTTTCTGCACAATTGGTGTTCCTCCCAGGCTAACTCTTTTGCCAATATCTTGGCTTGTCTTATTTTTAGTGAAATATCATGTAACAAGCTGCTCCTAAAAATATTTCCAGGCTAGAGGGCTGGCAAGAAAAAGATTTTAAAAAAAAGGAGAGGGCTGAGGCGCAAGGAGGCTGGGGAAAATGGAAAAGAATGGACGGAGGAAGACAAAACACAATGGTTGAGAAAAGAATATGATCTTTTAAAGTCGGAAGGGTAGAAAATCATCCACACCTTCTAGACAATCGTCCTCTCCAGGAACTGCCACCCACCTCTGCCCTCATCTTCCCTGTTAAACAGCCACCGCGCTCATTTTCAGTGCCAGTGCCAGTTCATGTCCACTCTCGTAGGAACCGCTGGCATCAGAAAGGAGCTCGGAGCACAGGCTCTGACGCCAGCACCGTGTGCCCCAGTCCTGGCTCTATCATGTTAACTGTGGGACTGTGGCCTTCTAGTCTCTCTCTCCTCTCATCTCTTGTTGCTTGATCATCTCCCCTCTGGCAAACTCACACATTCCCATTCCAGTTTTATATACCACGCTGCAGTTTTGCATGTGGAGGGGCAGCCAGGCTGACTGGGTTTAATGTGGGCTCTGCTTTTCCTCATCTGTAAAATGGAAACTGTGATAAAACCTCCTGCTTAGGCTTCTTAGGAAATATTTGAAATGGTATCTGAAACAGAAGATAATAAGCACTTAAGAAAGATTCATTTATCTTATTTGTTTAATGGTTTTTAGAAGTGCTAATGCTCTTTAAACTGCTTTTACCAACATATTGCATTGGTATTTTCAAAATAACCAGGTATAGTAATAATAAGTCATGGTTATAAGCCATTTAAAAAGGGTTTTAAAAAGTGAATTCATGTTATCGAAATTTGAATCACTCTGCAGTATGTCCTGTAAGACTGGAAACAGTCAGAGTTCAGTCAGAGAACCAGATAAGTATGTGTACCTGGGTGCATGTCTGTGTACGTGTGTGTGTGTGTAAGAGAGAGATTGATTTGGCACAGGGACTTGACCCTGTACAGTTATGGAAGCTGTAAGTCTGTTGTCTTCTTGTTTGACACTCGAGACTGAAGACACTCACAGGTAGGAGCTGGAGCACACAAGGATGCACTAAAACCTGTCTCAGTTCTTTTGACCTCTAACCTGAATGATATGTCTGCCCTGCAGAACCAAGAGCCTTCGTCATGGAATTCACACACACACACACACACACACACACACACACACACACACATGCACACACCCCACCAGGAGTTAGACAAGTGCAGGAGGACAATGTCTTGAGCGCTGATGAGAGTTCCAAAGACCAGCGCTTAGGAATCAGTCCGTTTATGCCTTGGGGAAGCGACCTTGCAGTCTCTGAGCGTCTCACAGTGATTAGGCCAGGTTCTTTCAGGAGCATACCACACTTTATGAGCCAAACAGTCTTCTAACCAATTTATTCCACGGGCCATTCATACATATCAATAGCAAGTCAAGGAAAACAGGCAAGGCTTACCAGCAAGAGCGAGGGAGGGAGGGAGAGTTCTGCTCCATGGCAGTGGTCAGAAGTTCTCCCCTCTGGGTTCTTGGCTGCATATTTATACAAATTTTTTGGTGGTGGTGGGGTAGCCAAAGGTGTGGGTGTGGGTGTTCAGTCCAATAAGGGGTGCAATCTCAAGTCCAATAGCCTTGGATTCTGGATAGTTGTTTACTTCTTTATTCTTGGTGGTCTCTTGCCAGCCTTTTTATTGTTCATGGTCACTCCAGTTTGAATGCTCTAATCAGCCAAGAAGGAGATGAAACAGTTGTAGGTCTTTATTCTGCCTCATACTAAGAAGGCGAGTCAGAATAGAAACACCAATGTGTGTGAATGAGTGACTAATTGCTGCTTCATATTTGGAGGTAAATGTCCTCCAATGATCTTTCCTAACACCCACCTTAACAGAAAATGGGCAGAAAAGGGATTTCTAGAAAGCACAATTGATCAGTTTAATTGCTGACACATTACAAAGCCACCGGTTACTATAATGCCTGATATTTATTAATCTCATGTAGCGTAACCAACTGTGCTAGCATATTCCATCACACCCCACAAATCTATCACAGGTGATGAAACTGATCAAAATAATTATATCCTGTGCAAATTGACCAAAGTGAAATTTATGGAATTCTTCTATATATGATGAGATAAGTATACTATTAAATTTTGGAGTCAGTATTTACATTAACCAGCTTCTCTATGTCCTTAGAATTCTTCTCCAGAACAATTTAGCCAATAACTACAACAGATAAACATCTTGTAGCTCCTATCTCTGCCTTTAAAAAATTATACTCCGATGTAAGAGGTAGAGGGGAAGGGAGGAGGGTTGGTCAACCTAGGGACAGAGAACAACAAATGGTTCAAAACCAACGGTAGGGAGAGGATGGGAGGAATG
>NW_022103898.1:64944429-64948665 GCF_000313985.2 Echinops telfairi
AAAAAAAAAAAAATTATACTCCGCATGTTGTGAAAGAAGAGTTATTTAAAGTCACTTCATATATATGCATATATAAATATATTAAAAATAAAATAGAAATCAACAGCAAATGAAATTATTCCTTAGGCTCAGCCTATTTCATTTTCAAAGCTATAAATTCATTTTTGTTACATTCTAAGAGTAACATAATGATCCTATATATAGGTTTGAAGTTTGCATCCATTTGCCCTGAGTTTAGTAAGAATTTAGATAGAAATACTCCTTGTCCCTTGGAGTAATTTATATCTGTAAAACATAGATACATCCAGGAAAATATAGACTATCCCCAAACCGACGACAGTCTAACTCACTAGTTGAAAGCTGGTTATAAAGAAAATATAGAGAAATGGCTAAGGCTATCAATCCTCTTGTGGGTAAGAACTAGAGAAGCTGGAAAGAATGTGAAGAGCTGAAGTCACTAAGGAAGGGAGAAGTGTACGCAATTTACACTTCTGGGGAAGTTGTGCACACAGGAGAGGAGTTGGATAGTCTCCGTCTTTGTCCTTTTGGCCTGGGACTAGATGCAGGCAGTGAAATTTCAGCAACAGCAGGGCATCTTTCTGTTCTGGGAAAACTGACGATTGAATCTGAGGAAACTGTAGTCGCTAGCGAGAGAAGGGGAGCCCTAAAGGGACAAGGGTCAGAAAGGGCATTTCCAAATTCCACCCGCCATTCTTCTGGATAACTCTTGAATCCCATGTGTGTGGAATAGACGCAAAACAGCTCTGCTAAAGACAAAAGATGCGAACTGAGGTTGGAGCTGCTATGCTAGGATCCAGTTTTCAGCTTGACGGCAAGCCAAGAAAATTGTTGGCTAAAACAAAGTGGGCAACACTCATAAGAGAACGGCAGCAGAATCCAGAGTCTGCAAATACAACATCTACGATGTCCGAAGTACAAGCAATAGGATCCAACAAATGAAGAAGTAGGAAAATGAAACATTTTATGAGAAAATGAAATCAATTAAAACTAACCCCAAATGATCCAAATATCGAACTTTGCACACACGATTTAAAGCCACTATATGACGTTGGAATAAAGTCAAAGGAAATATATGCACAATTAGCAAAGGATAGAAAACCTCAGGCCATAATTTAGATCAATAGAAAAAGGAAATTATTGAACAAAAAATTAAATATCTAAAGTTAAATATGTATGCATATTTATCAGATGATTGAGAGTTAAGTCATAATGACAGAGTAACAAGTACGTGAACTTGAAGCTAGATCAACAGAAATTACCTCAAGTAAAAATTAGAGGAAAGAGACTGAAAAATTAATGGAATTCCAAAGAAAAAGAACAGACCTAATGATCTAACATCCATGCAATTGACATTTCAGAAGGAACGAGCAAAGAGAATTGGGCAAGGAACAAAGTACTGTCGTGATGATCAGGTTTACTTCCAAATTTGATAAAGCATAAATGCACAATTCACGACGTCCAAGAGCATCAAGCAGGCTTTGTTATTTCCGTGTGACCAAATTGCCAGCTACAACGTGAAGGGTCAGAAAGAAGGTTCAGGGTAGTAAGTTCATGTAACAGTGGAGGAAACATTTCGAAGAGGGACATGGGAATGGTTGTCCAACTTCAAGAACACAATCACTACCACTGACTTGGGCATGGAGAAGTGCTTGAATCAGTGTGTGTTTCACTGTGCATGTGTTGTTGTTTTCCGAAATCCAGGTCTTTGCACATTTTTTATGCTATTTTACTTTGTCTTTTTGTGACACCCTGGAAAGCTTCCTGCTTAGTGCCTTTACTTCATTATGTCTTCTAGCTGGTTGAGCTCCTTGTTGGTCTGTGGGTGCTTCACCAAAACTTCTGCCATCCATTTGGTCTTTCTCTTCTATTGTCTTTGGAATGACCACTTACTCTTTCCGTGCATGATGCTCTAGATATCACGACACAGATTGCCTGGCCTTCAGACATTTGTATTCCATCTGTTGAATCGAATCTGAAGATGGTCTCTAAACTCAGATGGGATATCAAAGTCATAATTGTGGCTCTTGTGGACTTGTTTTTGTTTTATTCAGCTTCAATTTGAGCTAGCACGTGAGCATCTGATGGTCTTTTCCACAGTTGACCCCTGGTCTTGTTCTGACGGATAATATTGAGATAGTTAGGGTGGCTGGTTTTTGTGATTCTAAGCAAATAATCTTGATAGATTTTCTTGAGGACACAGCATGGTCACAAGGTCTTATGACAAAGTTTTCAGAAAATTGACAACTGCATTGGTGAGATGTAGACCAGAAAATCTGCACTGAGGGAGTTCTGTGCTTCATGACACTGTATCTGATCATTGTTCAGAAGCAATGAGAACCGTCCTATGAACATTTTGTTAAGAATCTCACGCTGAGCACCCTACAAGAACTTTTAAGACCTTAGTGGCTACTCACCAAAAGAAGATACAGTGCATTGTCTTTTTGAACTATGTTATGCCTACTGATGTGAGTGTACCCCGAAACTTTGTCCCTTGTGTGCTCCACCACATTCACAAATATAATTTCTTTTTCATCTTTCCTTGTAATAATGGTGGCATTAAATAGTTATAAGACTATTTTTTGCTGAGAATATTGTTCTCTAGTTTTGTTCATGTCTTTAGGTGTTTAAGAGAGTCATCAGTTCTCATTTTTTTAAATCAATTTATTGGGTCTCATACAATTCATCACAATACATAGATCAATTGTGTAAAGCACATCTATACATTTGTTGCCCTCATTATTCCCAAAATTCGCTTTCGTCTTGGGTTCCCGGAATCAGCTCATTTTCCTTTTTCTCATTGATGCATAATATTCCCTTGTTTGAATGCACCACAGTTTGTTTATCCATTCCTCTATAGTTCAGTTTTTTATTATTTCCATGTGTTTGCTATTATGGAAATTGCTGTAATAAACAGGTGCGCATATGCCCACTTTTGTTGTAGTACTTATTTCTTTAGTGTATATACCACTAGAGAGATTGTTGTATTTGTAAAGGAAATATCATACTGATTCCCATGGCAGTTGTACAATTTTACAGTCCCACCAGCATCATATGAGCATTCCAATCTTTCCACATCCTCTGTAGCATATATGTTTTCTGTTTTTTGAACTTCCCTCTTATTGTATATTGTCTTCTATCCACCCAACCTGACATTCATCTAGTCTCTAGACCATCATTTCTCCTTTCAGCCCAAATAACCAGTAAAGAATGTTTCTTTTAGTATAATTTTTTTTTACTTTTATAACAGTAGTCTCATATATTTGTCCTTTTGTGATTGATTGGTTTCACTCAGCATAATGTCCCCCAGGTTCATTCATATTTTGGAGTGTTTCACAGACCCGTTGTATTCATTAATATTTCATAATATTCCATTGGGTGTATTTACCAAAGTTCATCTATCCATTCATTGGGTGTATTTACCAAAGTTCATCTATCCATTCATTGGGTGTATTTACCAAAGTTCATCTATCCATTCTTCCACTGATGGACATGTACGCTGTTTATATCTTTTTGCTATCGTGAATAGTGCTGTGAATTCTCCAGTACAGTAAAATGAGGCTTACATTTTTCTTTAGTTCTTTCACCCTGATTGAGGACCAGCACTCAGGAAATATAATCAACTGTAAAAGTAAGTGAGGGACATTTTTATACTGACTGCAAAGATCATTACCTCATTATATACAATGGTCAAAATTCATAAAATTATACATTTTAAATGGATGAGTTACTTAAAGTCAATAAATCAGAAGGAAAATAGTAAATAAAAATAGAAGATAAGAGGTCAAATCTTTGACTTACTTTATAAACTATATCTTTAAGGTGTGCTGGGGATGCTTGTGAAATAAGGTATCTTGCAAAAGATTATAGGAATTGATTCAGGTAATTGGAGCCAGGATTTTGGTCTGCATATTTAAGTCTGCTTCTAGAAATATCTTTTGTCAGAGGCAATTTCTCTGGACCTCAGTATCCTTATCAGTAAAAGGAATGACATGCCCATATTGCCTCTAATATTCTTACAGACAAATAATTATCCCATATGTTTTCTTCCATTTCTTGCTGTGCCACACATCACTTGTTTATTAATGATCAAATAAACTGAAATCCCTGTGGATTCGTAGACTCCTCTTCAACACTGCACTGTTGCCTAGGTTTGGTTCCCTTGAAAAGCACAGCCAGTGTGTTAGTCCGGGTAGACAAAAGAAACAAATCCATAGA
>NW_022103898.1:64948868-64950311 GCF_000313985.2 Echinops telfairi
CAGTTCCTTGTGTCCTGTCAGCTGCATTGTCTCCAGGGAGTGAGCAGAGAGGGAGAGGTGTCTCTCGCCTCCAAGAAGAAAATACCGGATTTCCCAGAATTCTCAGGAGAAGGCCATGTCCACACAGAGGCCTCATTGGCTATGACCCAACTGACAGACTAGACTCTTAATCCTCTCAAGTCCCAAACTGACACCAGATTATGTAAGTACCACAGCCAGTGATGCTTCTATGCATAAATATGACTCATGTAACTGCAGGGACTGACATATTCAAGATGAGCAGGTCAGATGAAAGGCTTCTGGCTGCAGAGTCCACTGAATCTTAAGTTGACCAGTAAGATGCAGGCTGCTGACAACTCCCAGGGTCAGTGCAGGTCACTGGTTCAGATCCAAAGAACTGGAAGTTGACAAGACAGGTACATGATCCAGACCCACTGAAAAGTAAAACAGCTTCTCCACAGTGTCCACTTGTATTAGAAGCAGACCACACCCCTGAGGAGATCTCATCATGGGGGAATTACTAAGTTTAAAGTGCCACCCATTGAGGATCCTTGGGTCCGGCCACTGGACCCAAAACCTTACTGATCACAACTGCAAAGCAAGCAGTACCAACTACTTAAGGTTGCAATGTGTGAAAATAAATGTTATCTGTTGTCTCTCTTCTATAAGACAAACGGAGCTCTGGGGGCATAGTGTGTTATGCATTAGACTGCTAAACCAAGATCAGCATTTCAAAACCAGTAGCCACTCCCCAGGAGAAAGATGGGGCTTTCTTCTTCCACCAAGAGTTACAGTCTCCAAAACCAACAAAGGCAGTTCTGTCCTGTTCTACCTTCAGGGTCACCATGCATCAGAATCATCAGCTCAATTGCAGGGAGTCTGAAAATGCTATAAGACAAGAACTCTCTCTAACAGGTTTCTTTGGGATCATATTTTAATTAATGCATATTTTTATCTACTTCCATTAGGCTAGCTCAAGTTGGAGCTTAGGTAGAAACTTTTTTATGGCTACCTAATGTTTGAAAAACCAGATAAAAAGAAGGTGAAAAAAACACAAAGTTTCCATTAAAACATTGTGTTACACCGGGTTGACTAGAAAAACAAACCCAGAGACTTCCATATGTGTGTAAGAGACAGCTTTATATCAAGAGTAATTGTTATTAAGAAAACATCCCAGCCCAGTCCAGAGCAAGTCCGTAAGTCCGTTATTAGACTATGACTGTAAGTCCAATACTAGTCCATAAATCATTTTTCAGACTCATGCAGTCATATGCAATGATACAGAATGCAGGGAGATCACAGGCTGGTAGGTGCAAAATCTTGTGGATCCAGTGGTGGTAGGCACATCTCCAGGGCTCTGACTGCCATGTGGCTTGTCAATAGGAAGGCGAAAGCAGAAAGAAAGGCTGTCAGAGGTCTCAGTGTGGCTCCTGCAGCAATCCA
>NW_022103898.1:64950539-64951327 GCF_000313985.2 Echinops telfairi
CATGAGAAGGCCACGCCCACAAAGAAGCATCATCAGGCTGTGACCTGATTGACAGGTTAGATTCCACCCCTTCACTCTTGATATCCTCAAATTGACACAAGGTTATGTAGCTACCACAGCCATACTTTGCATATATGATCTAAATGTAGAAGTCAAATAAACACTGCCAACATCGTATGGGCTTGTCTATGCCTTTTTTCCCCCTGAGTATTGTAATAGGAGTTGTTTATCAGGTCTGAAATCCATGTAATTTTGATCAGGCATGCAGCATGACTCTGATAGTCTTATAATTGTTTTTATATAAATGTCACTCTCTGCTTGGCTGGGTTCAGCAAGAAATTGTGCCATAATCCATTAGCGATTTCTGCCATAAGGTAGGATTACTACACCACATCTCAGAGCACTGTTACATCGCTTGTAAAGTGATCTTATTAAGCCCTCATGACAACACTCTGAAGCAGGTATTATTCTCTCTATTAAACAGGTGTAGGCACTGACGTTCTGAAAGGTTGCATAATGTGCTTGGAGTCCGGGCTTCAACACCTGAACACTCTGCACCCGAACATGCCCTGCTCCCTCTGTTTGTCTTTATGCTGCCCTCCCATCGTACCTCGTTCCTGGTAAATGTCTGGCACAAAATGGGTTCTGAATAAAGTTTTCACAGACTTATTTTATGAAACGAGAGATGTGTCCGATTGTCAAAATAGCGATTGTCAAAATAGCGACATTCTTTTTGCACAGCTGTCAAGGTCAGGTTGAGGTCACGTCTCAAACAATGGCAGACTTTT
>NW_022103898.1:64951427-64953166 GCF_000313985.2 Echinops telfairi
TTTTTTTTAATGACCCTCTACTTTATCAAACTGGTGTATTTCTCCAGAGACTGGCTACTTCTGTCCTCCTGATAACATGTTCAAATTATGTAGGACAAAGTTTCTCCATCCAAACTGGGAGTTCATGATACCGTCAACACTCTCTCCCAGCCACAGACTCCAAATGCACCAATTCTTTAGCCTTCCTTTTCCATCGTCCAGCGTGCACATCCATCGGACACGATTGAAAAGAGCATGGCTTGGGTCAGACATGCCTTACTCTTCAAAGTGCATCTTTGTTCGTTAACACTTTACAGAGGGCTTTTGTATTGGCTCTCTCCTACCAACACATCATTTTATTTCTTGACTGCAGTTCCCATGGGCATTGATGCTGGGTACAAGTAAACGGACACCTGGAAAACTTCAATATTTTCTCCATTTTATCATCATATTGCTTATTGGTCCCATTGTGAGGGCTTTTTATGTTCTTTATATGAAGGTGTCATTCCTGATGAAGGCTGTAGCCTTAATGATCTGCATCATTAAATAATTCAAGAATTCTTCACTTGCAGCAAGCATGGTGTTGTCTTCTGTATTTTACAGGTTATTAATGAGTCTTCCTCCAGTCCTAACATTGCAGTCTGTCTCATTTCATCTTGCTTCTTGGAGTATGTATTTTGCAAACAGATGAATAAATATGTCCAATGGTAGTCCTGTTAAAAAATGGCAGACATGTTTAAAGTAAACAGAGTATTTACATATGTATAGTACAGATGAACATTTCCTAAAATGATTAACCACATCATTTTTAGGATACACAAAACAACATTCTATAAAACTCGTATGATAATGTACTGTTTCTTCATAGGGAAAATTGTCATAAAAATTTGATGATACCACTTCTTTGCTTAAAATCCTTCATGAAGTTTTCATGTAATTTGAGTTTCTAAGACTTCTGTTTATGGCAAGGGTAGGAGATGATTCTCCTTGAAATATCGACCAAAGGAGTCTTCTTGTTTCCATCAAAAGTGCCTCTTCCCCCATCTTTTCTACTCCCAGCACCTGGTTTCCTCCCTGCAAGATGTTTCTGACACTAAAATCATGTTCTTCCTATAGCTAGCATAGCACCCAAAGTGTAACTCTAGATACACAGCTCTTGGTAAACAAGAGAGTAGAGGAAGCCAGTGATTGAAGTGAAGTTATGTCAGCAAAACAACCCAAGGTCAGTGGAGTTAGGGATCATTGCTCAAGGGATCTTTTCCCACGACAATGGTAGAGGGCATTTGTTTCATCACCCTCATTGTGCACACTCCTTTAAGAGAATGACAGAACAAGATCATGCAAGTTGACCAGTCAGGAAATTAGGATATTGTAGGAAATTGGGAACTGCTCAGTATGACCATACCCAAGGAGTAATACTGAAAGATCCCCAAACATAGGCATCATGTGATTCTCAAGCGTTAAGCTCTAAAGCAGTGGTTCTCAACCTTCCTAATACAGTTCCTCGTGTTGTGGTGAACCCCAACCATAAAATTGTTGCTACTTTATAACTGTAATGTTGCTACTGTTATGAATCATAATGTAAATCTAATATGCAGGCTGTATTTTCATTGTTACAAATTGAACATACTGAAACATAATTAAAACACAGTGATTAATCACAAAACAATATGTAATTATATATTGTGAAATATCTGTGTGTTTTCCAATGGTCTTTGGTGACCCCTGTGAAAGGAGGGGGTCACCCCCCAAAGGAGTCG
>NW_022103898.1:64954429-64961835 GCF_000313985.2 Echinops telfairi
ATCATTGAATGTCCAAGGTACATATTTCCTCATCTTTTATTATATTAAAGAAAATATGCAAAAAATGTGTGCCTTTTTCAAATTGTATTATTCCAGCTGTACTCACCTATAAATTATTCCTTTAATGGTGTTCCATGTAATTCTTATGCTTTTTTTCACTTCTTTCCCCTGATAGTTGTGCTAATAGACTGGCGCCCAATTCATAGCAGTAGCAAAATTACAGTTATGAAGTAGCAACAAAAATGCTGTGGTTGGGGGGGCCACCACAACATGAACTGTGTGAAAGGGTCATGGCATTAGGAAGGTTGAGAACCATTGGCCAAAACGTTGTCTGTATTTCCCTTTCTCTTGTTTGTGTATTCCTTGAGTTCCTTTTTGATTGCTTGGAGGCCCTTCTATATAAATCTTAAGAGTTCCTTATCAGGCAGTTCCATTACCACTTCTTCCTGATGCTATTTCCCAGTTCTGGACTTTGGTCACTTGCTGCCATTATCCTGTCCTGCTTCTTTGGGTAATTTGGTTTTATCTGCTGTTTTTGAGGTGTTGAGGTTAATAAATAAAGTTATTAATTGTATATTTGTTTATTAGATCCTGGGGTTTTTTTTCCACTTTATTTTGATGTATCCACACAAGAAGGATGGGTGCTCTAATGCGACCACTACTCTGCCCCACACTGGAATGCTCTCCACCTGTCTCTGCTCGGGTGGGGTAGCAGCTGCATGTATGAGAGCAAGCCACTGTTTGCTGGTCTTTAGTGGCAGCTGAGGGTGGCTAAATGGGTATTGAAAACTGTTTGTCACCAGGACAGTGGCACAGAAGCAGGAGGTGGTTTGGTGTAAATCCTAAGCAGTCATTAAAAGATGTTGATTTATGGAGATGGAAAAAATGTTTATAATATATTGCTAAGTGAAAAAAAATCCACTGTTGATTAGTTATCCCAACTCATAGAGGCAAACTTCCCCACAGGGATTCCAAAGCTGTAGTCTTTAGAGAAGCAGACTGCCCATCTCTCATCCACGGAGCAGCTGGTGGGCATCAACTGCCGATCTGTTGGTGAGCCATCAAGTGCTTAACCATCATGACCTCATGGCTTCTAAGTGAAAAAAAGCAGGTTATAAAACAGATTAATGATGCAGCTAAACCCCAAAGAGTTAACAGGGTTTGTAGGAAGTAGGATTGTGCATGTTTTATCATTTCCACTTCTCTGTAATTTCTAACGTCTATATGTTGTTTCTACAAGAAGAAAACAAATGTTAAAGGTAGCAGCAAGTGTGGTGACTGTGGCGAGCTAGTGGGAGCACAGCCCGCAGCTCTCATTGGACGAAGTGGGTAAGGGATGGGCAGGTGGGGGCACATTTTCAGGACTGCCATCTATCTCATGTGAGCGGGTAGTGCGGGGTCAGGTCAGCGTGCATGCTGCTATAGGTGGATGTGCAAAGGCGTTACTGCCATTGCTTCTTGCTGAGTGGGAGGGGAGAGCGTGGTTGGACTGAGAGGCAGGAGGAGTGAGGTGAATCGCCAACAGCATTCACCTGCGCTGATAAGCAGGAGGACTGGGCGAGAACGCAGTGTCACAGGAAAGCTGCACACTGTCATTCAACAAGGTTGGTAACTGGGCGGGGCATAGTGGGTGGCTGGCATCATGCCGAAGTGGCCTGCCACTGTTTTGTGGAATTATCAGGCAGGGAAAGGGTGGACAGTAAGTGGAGGAAGGTGGCAATCAGGTCTGGAAAGTGGAAATGGGGAAGCGGGTGTTGCGCATACCTTGGTCCTCAGCGATCAGGGCTACAGAGCTGGAGGGGGTAGTTCTGCTCATCACCAGCAGGGGGAGAGGGCGGGAGGGACCGCTGGTCACCAGAGAAAGTGCGTGAGCTTGTCCTGCTGGTTGCAGCCAGCGGTAGAACCTGATTTCACTCTGGACATGCCTGCACAGCTACCCTAAGTCCTCCTGGGAAGCCAGTGATGTTTCCTTGTAGGCTCCTCACCAGGAAATGTTGCTGTCTTTGTCTCAAGATGGGCGTAGTCCTGACAAGGCTCCTCAGTGCGCTCTCTTTGTTCACCGTATGCAGTTTTTTCCTTCAGTCATTGTTCTAGCCCGTCCTCTATCGTCTTATTTGATGCTCTGCATTCCATGAGTCATCTGCGTCTGTTTCACCTACTTTCTCAGCTCCTCGCTGCAATGGGATGGCACAGTCTGACTAGGCTGCCACTTTGGCTGGAAGTCCTGCGCCCAGGAGTCTTGTCCTCTCCGTGCGGTAGTCTTTACTTCCAGCCATGAAAAAAAAAAAAATCTTATTTTCCCAGGGTAGTGAACATAAATCTAAAACTCACAAAGTAAAGTTTTGTAAAAATCTAAAAAGGAACATGACTCATAGAAAGAACATTTTAATAGCTATAAGTTATGGGAAATGGTTTGTCAAGCTTCATGCACTAGGGCTCACGCATCAAAAGACACCACAGAATGGAAGTCGTGTCCTCCATGAGGCACTTGGTTAAGAAGATCAGGGGCAAGACAGCCTAAATTACGATATTTCTGTCTGAGGCTGAGAGGAGATTTTAACCTTGGAATGTTGAATTGTTAAGAAAATAGAAAAATATATTAGATAGTGGGGGAGGGAGGGGGAAAACGAGGAGCTGACACTAAGGGCTCAAGTAGAAAGAAAATATTTTGAGAATGATGATGGCAACAAATGTACAAATGTGCTTGACATAATGGATGCATGTATGGATTGTGATAAGAGTTGCGTGAGCCCCCAAGAAAATGATTTATTAAAAAAAGAAAATACATTAGATAATGGAGGTGGGAGCACCAGATGAAGCCAAAGCAGAATAAGATAGTTTACACATTGCATTCTTTAACAATAGCTTGTGCTTGCACCTAGCACCGTCAGCATATTTCTGAAGCAGAATGCGACAAGACAAAGTGTCACAAAGCTGAATGAATATTGTTGGACCTTAGGAAGGACTGGGTATGTTCACAGTCCAGGCTGAGGAAAGACTATCAGGACTGCCCTCGTGCATATGCAGGTGAAAAATAGCACTAAAACACACACGTGGTCCACGGTCAAGTGGGGAAGCAAACGCAGAGCTGATGAGTCTGGAACACCAGCATTCTGGAAATTATTCGGGAGTTCCTTGTGATCAAACAGTGGCAGATAGGGGAAAGATCTTATGAGAAAGGTTTGCGTTTCGTCTTCTTTTAGTTTTCTGAATAACTCAGGAAACAGATGGCTTTTAAAACTTTCCCCCAATGTTTCAGAAATCCTTTGCTTTAGTCAAATATCACCTCATGGACTAAGGTTAATGAGGAAAAAATGTTATAAGCATTCTATACACTGAGAGACATGGAATTCTGTCAAATAACAGGATGTAGACTTGGTTTTCTATCAAAAGAGTTAGGCTATAAACTGTGGGTCTATTTGGCCTCAATAATTCCCGCAGAAGTCCACAAATATGTTTTCAAACGCCAGACAAGCTCACCACCCCTGAGTCTTAGAAGCAAATTCCAGATGTATTTATAGCCTTAAAAATCGACAAAGTCCCAAAGCCCTTGAGGAATTTAAAAAACTTTCCATTTGGTTAGAAAGCAGAGATAAGGACAGGTGATCAGTCATCATCTGCTTAATCACCAGTGACATGAATAAAGACCCCAATTTTATGTCTAGCTGACTTCTATCTCCCTCCTCTTGAAAGCACGAGGAGAGGGCAATCATGCTGTAGAACATTCCTGCCTGCAGAGTCAAAGTGGGAACCAAAGCATACCTTGCCTTCAGAGAGCACTGACACATTTACCTCCACACAGGGGCTGAAGCAAGGGGTGGACACCACTGTCTACTCAGTGTGTGGCCGGTATGTCTACCGGGCCTAGCCTGACTCCTAAAATCCTGTCATATTGTCAGAGAACTCCAAATCCCAAAAGCTCAGTTCTCTTTCTGCTTGAACTTTTTCTTGATCCTCTTTCCAAAAACATTCCGGCTCTACCAAGGAATGCCCCTCAATTCTACCAACCCGACCTGCTCGGTACTTGCCATCTCCCTAACTCAGAACCGCTGACTTCTTCTCTCCTTACAGGTTCCCAACCCTTCTGCAGCGCACCTCTTCCTGCCCATTTGGCGTTTGTGGTCTGTCCTTCCAATCTGCCATTGAAAACGGATTAATTTATACTTCTCTAAGAGAGCACTCCAAGTGAAAATGAAGAATATGTCTATCACAGTAATGAGTCCATGTATATTAAGCACTTCTAATGGTATAGTTAATTCTTACTACAACCCTCTGAGTCATATATACAGATGGACACATAACTAGAGATGAGCAAACTGAAGCACAGAGTGCTTAGAGAAATTATCAAAATCATAGCATTAGAAAGGGGTGGCGCTCGTTTAAAAGCTTAAACTCTTCAGTACCATGATTTCTTTTCTCTCCTTATTAGGTAAATATAATCTGCAAAGATAGACCCTTGTTTGTGGTTAAAATAAGATCCTACATTGTCTTTTCAAACTCTTTAGGCTCACTGAAGACAGACGTCTCCACGCCAGAAATGGGTCTCTTCTTGGCACGTGTATCTAAAAGGGGCACAGACATAATGGGCTTTATTCTGCTCAGGATTCTGAAATGACCCAACTTCTGTTTGTGTTGTCATTGTTCCTGTCTAGCTCTGTGGGTGTGTGTACACACTTGCTATTTGTTTTTTCAGGTTATCTTCATCTTAAAAGAAAAAAAGGTTAATGGCTTTTCTCTATTACAGAAGAGGACTACTGCTCCTTGGAGCGAGCATTCTGCCTGAACCTTGGCTCAGGTGTTCAGTCCCATATAGACCCCTCTCCCTCAGCATCGATTGCTCAACGTCTCAGGACCAGTGGTAGACACACTTCCATTACCTTGGGGGTCTCCTTTCTTCTGATTTGTCCCCCAACTCTTTGAACTCTTCTTGGTTTTATCATTCTAGAACTTGATTCTAAGTCTGCCTCTCACCCTACTATCACTCTGCCTAACTTTTTAAATAAAAACAATGTACAAATGATTCCCAAGCCTAAAGCTCCCACTTAAAGCTCATTCTTGAATTTCATTCCTACACACTTGTTGCACCGCAACCCGATAGGATAGGTTAGAATTCCAGTGGGTTTCCTAGACTGTAATCTTTCTTTCTTTGTTTGTTTATCTATTTATTCTTAAATTATTTTATTGGGGGCTCTTACAGCTCTTATCACAATCCATCCATCCATCCATTGTGTCCAGCACATTTGTACATATGTTGCCATCATCATTTTCAAAACATTTTCTTTCTACTTGAGCCCTTGGTATCAGATCCTCATTTTTCCCCTCCCTCCTTCATGAACCCTTGATAATTTATATATATTTTCATGTCTTAGACTGTAGCCTTTATGGGAGCAGAGTAGCAGGTCTTTTCTCCATCATCGAATCCATCAGATCCCTGATGGATTTGAACTGCCAAGGCATCAGCTAGCAGCTGAATGCTTAGTCATTGCATCACCTAGCCCCCTTCCTGAGATGCTAAGCTGGCTTTAGAAAGCAAAAGCAAACCAGTGGACATGAAATCTATTCTAATTCATAGTAAGTGTGCATGCCCCATAATGGCTGTGATGTTTCAACAGTAGGTGACCAGGCCTTTCTTCCTAGTTGCCTCTGAGTAGATTCAAAGCAGTGACCTTTCTGTTAGTAACCAAAGGCTTACCCATTTGAACCACCCAGCAATGTTAGGATATCTATTTTGAAGCCACAAGGACACCTCGAATACATCACAACTCAAGTATTACCTCTCCCCTGCCCCCGTTTTCATCCCCTAGTGTTACTACAAGGAACCTGGTGGTCAGCATCGGCTGCTGACAGAACACTAGTGGTGTGAGTGCGCCCAGTGACCCCACAAGGACAGACGTGGTGATCTGCTGCTGTGGGAGTGCAGGTGAGAAAACCCTACTGGGGCAGGTCTGCCCCATCACACTGGGCCGTTAGGACTTGGAATGGACTGTAAGGGCCTCACAGCAACATTCTGACACCCAACAGCCGCAACCTCCTGCAATCTCCATCTTTGTCATCGACAAATCCCCCGCCCCACCCCAATAGGTCGATGCAGAAATCCAGGCGTCATCAGTGATTCCTTTCTCGTTTCATGAAAATGTATTCAGTCGCTAAATCTTCCTGATCCTCCCTGATGAAGGCCAGGAAGTCCTCCGCTTCTTGTCTTCTGCGCTTGTCTCCTGTTTCCAACCACACACAGTTCTCCACCAAGCACAGAAGGATCTTCAGAAAAAAGCAACCTTTCTGTCCATAAGGGCTTCCTATTTCACTCAGAGTAGACTCCATAGTCCAGCAACTGTCCGGGGAGTCCTAACCTCCTCTCTGTCTGCTTTCTCAGGGCCACTTCAACCCTCCTTGCTCCATCCCAGACTAAGCTCTTGCACCTGAGGACCCTACACTAGCTTCCTCTGAGCAGGAGACTTGTCCACCAGCAGCATGTTGCCCATTTCACCTTAGTCTCTCTGGGCACCCCTTTAAATAGTCACACTCTACCCCTCACCCTCTGTCCATATCTCCTGCTGAATATAAGTTCTGTCAGAGCAAACATGTTTTATCTATCCCATACAATATTATATCCTCAATATTGTGAAACAGTGCGTGAAACACTGCAGGTACTTAGTACATGAATGTCTGAGTGAATTAACTAATGAAGGAAGAAATGATTCCGTATGAACAAGCTATCTCCTTGTTCAGCCTCACTTCCACTCAGCCCACCAGCCATTCAGCATCTCGTGTGATTATTTAAATACATATCTGGAGATTTGGGTGATCGTTTTAAATACATTCTTCAGATCCTTCCTGTACTTACACATAGTCCTCATGTATAAAGATGTTCCAATCCAATCCTCGCTAGCCTCACCAGTCTCGTTTCTGGCTACTCCCCTATAAGTACCATGTAGTCTAAATGGGCCAACATTTTTCAAGTGGCTCACCAGCCACCTACAGATGGTCCTGGAGACAACGAAATTGGGACAGCTCTACATTCTGTATCTTCTTTTGAAAACAAACAGACAGCATGTTATTATAGTAAGGGAATCAAACATAGCCAATCACTTTATGGTCTTAGTTCTGTTGGTTTGAGGTTTCAGCATCATGGTTTTAGAAACGATTGGTGTCTCTGTCTCTGGAGGAAAACAGAAAGAACAGACCCTAATGATCAGATAAGACACTGAGCTACAGAACGAATCGTCTCTCTGAGCCCCTTTCTCCTCTGCCTTGATATCAGAAGAACTACATGGTGCCTGGCTACTACCAAGTGTTCTGATCAGGGACACAATAAATGGATCTTTACAAAAGGGAGAACTATATGGAACAGAACTTCAAAGTGTTAAAGAACCTAAACTTACTAAACCTTGTAAGGCTAAAGGAGT
>NW_022103898.1:64962512-64967717 GCF_000313985.2 Echinops telfairi
AGATGGAGAGGAAAGGCTGGCATGTGAAGACGGAGGCCGAGATTGACGTTATCATCACAAACCCAGGAGTACCTGGGGCTACCGGGTTTGGAAGAGACAAGAGGAACATGGTTCTACTGACATCCTGAATTTGAACTGCTGGCTTCGAGGACTGTGAAACAATAGTGTGTTGTTGCATTAACTCATTCAGTTTGAAGAAAGAAGCACTGGTGACGTAGCGCATTGGGAGCTAACCGCAAGTAGTCTGAAACCACTTTGGGAGAAAGACGAGGCTTTTTGCTCCTATAAAGAGTTATCATCTTGGAAACCCACAGGGACAGTTCTACCCGATATGGTGGCTCTATGCTGGAATTACTCGATGACAATGAGTTTGGTTTTGTTTAGTGTGCTCTAGAAGCCCTGAGAAACAAATTCACTTCTCGGGAATTCTCCTTACAGTCCCTTGAAAACCTAGTGTTCTTTCATTCTCTGATGGTCCTGTAATCGAGGAGGCTCGCCCCTTTTGCCATCTGAAGCATCTGGTTTGGCTTTGCTTTTAGGTGCCATCAAGTCTGCGTACAATAGAAGGAAACTGCCCAGTCCTGCACCATCCTCACAATTGTTCCCAAGCTTGAGCCCATTGTTGCAGCCACCGGGTCAAGGCCAAGGGCCTTCCACTCTTTCCCTGCCCTTCTGCTTGGCCAAACATGATGTCCTTCTCCAGGGACAAGTCTCTCCTGATCACATGTCCAAAGTACCTGGAGAGAAATCTCTCCATCTCCATCCTTGCCTCTAAGGAGCACTCTGCATGCGCTTGTCCAAGACAGGGTGGTTTGCAGTCCATGGTACTTTGAATAGTCTCTCCTCCAGCACCATAATCCAAATGCATCAATTCTTCTGCAGTATCCCTTACTGAATGTCCAACTTTCACATGCAGGTGAGGTGATTGCCAATACCATGGGTGGGGTCAGGCACACTAATCCTTGCAGTAACATTCTTGCTTTTTCATACTCTAAAGAGGTCTTGTTCTGCAGATTTACACAATGCATCTTTCAGTCTTTTGCCTAATGCTTCCATGAGCATTGATTGTAGATCCAAGCAAGACACAACCCTTGACAACTTCAACCTCTTCTCCATTTAGCATGATGTCACCTATTGGTCCACTTATGAGGATTTCAGTTTTCTTTACAATGAGCTGTGGTTTTACTGAGGGCTACAATGCTTGATCTTCATCAGCAAGTGCTCCAAAGACCTCCTCACCTTCAACAAACAAGATTGTGTCATTTGCATATCGCAAGTTGTTAATAAGCCTGATGCCACATTCTTCTTCACACTGTACAGCGTCTCTGGTAACTGCTCAGGATGCAGACTGAATCAGCGTGGTGAGTGGATGCAACCTCACGGCACTTTTTCATTATGGCTTGGTGTGAAGTCACGGCTATGAAGAGTCCTCGTGAGGGAGAGTATTCACGATCTCTTTTGGTCCCCTTTGAATCTTGTACTCTGCTGTAACACCACATTCACCTCATTTGTTACTCCTACTTACGTTCCGAGGTTCCACTATACTATCCCAACCGACTGCCATAGAATCCATTCCAACATATAACTACCTACATAGTGTTTCCAGGGCTATACATCTTTACAGGTGCAGACAGCCTCATCTTTCTCCCTCAGAGTGGCTGCTGGATTTGAACCACAGGCCTAGCAGTCAGCAATCCAATGCTTACCTGGCAGGGCCACCAAGACTTCTTCCACCGGACCCCATGGAAGGGGTTCATTAGCATCCATGTATTCTCCATAATTTATTTCACTACATGACACATTGTAAGCACTTGAAAATGTGTGAAGAAGGAATCATTTATTGAAGGGACATGACATGGAGATGTAGCAATAATTCTCACAGTATGAAAATTAAAAGTGTTCTATGAACTATCTGAAACAAGCTGGTATTTAGAGAGCAAAGTTTATTAGCAGTTCCAGATGGAAGGAGGATAGGGAAGTCAATGCTTAGGCCTCTGGGCTTCTGTGACGGGTGCTTGTTGGACAATATGATGCGCATACTGTAATGACAGTGAGCTGGACGTGCCAAGCTTTTCTGAAGGGCAAATGTTTTTACCTACACAGTTATAACAAATGCTTTTAAATTACTGTTTAAAGATGCAAAAGTGGGTGAAGATTTTGCAGAATGTACACAGATATTTAATTTGATTCCATTATAGGGAAAGTGCCTAAACTCTTTTTATAAGAGCATATAAAAGAAAGATGACACAGCCCCACTGGAGGTATCTAGCCAGAAGCTACGCACCCTGACGAAGATGCATCCCACAGTCAGTAAGGGACTTAAGGAGAAGTCAATATTGCTAGAGCCCCTCGTTTCCATTGATCCACTGCTTGCTTCTAGAAACAGAAAATAAACAGCCCATTTCCAGCCCACATACAACCCAGATGCCTCCCAAACAGCAAGTTTGCCCTGGGGAATTGTCACACCCATGCCAACTGCCTGTGTTGTTACTTCCCACTGATCTAGCGACAGACGGGGAACATGGTAAATCTTCATTAGAGAACAACATTAGCTGAGTAAGAAAGCAAGCGCAAATATGTGACACTTTCCAATTTGATTATAAAAAACGTAAGTATTTATATCAAAGTTCATGTAAACGAAAAGCTCAGAGTTCATATAAGATGGAAAGTTATCCAATCTCATACTCACCAGAATCTATTCTAGTGCATGCAACATAGCAAGGACTAAAAGTGTGTGAGATGAATAGGTTTCTGAAGAAGGTGTCAGATTAAAATTTTCAAGAAGTATATCAGGCATATACACAGAATTGTCTTGCAAAATGATCTGAAAGTGAGAACTACGCCTGGCTTTCAGACGACAAAGAAAGACCAGCTAGAATAGCTTTGAACTTTTCTTGTCTATTATTAGACCACTGGGTCCAAGTAAAGGGAAAGGCTGCGTGGAGTTAGATGATTATTGCTAAGTAGTGTCTAATAAGCCTTCTCATTATGCTACTAGTCTGACAGTTAGGTATTTCCATGCAAATTCTTTGTCCCTGCCTCCCGCTTCTCCTAGCAATGCTCACACTCTAGGGCAGCAGTTCTCAAGCTGTGGGTCACGACCCCTTTGGGAGTCAAACGACCCTTTCACAGGGGTTTCCCAATTCATAAAAGTAGCAAAATTACAGTTATGAAGTAGCAACAAAAAATAATTTTATGGTTGCGGGTTCACCACAGCATGGGGAACTGTATTAAAGGGTCGTGGCATTAGGAAGGTAGAGAACCACTGCTCTAGGGGTCTTAGATAAACAAAAAGGTCAACCACGTCTAAGTCTGCCAAGACAATATGAGAATTCTGTTGTCTAAACAACTAAAGGATGAGTGTGGGGCATTGATTTCTCACTAATCGTATTATTTAAATAAAAATATTTTAATGATGTAGGCTAATCCCACTTTAATTTTCCTATACTACTCAGAAAATAATTCTGTCACATAATAGCAACCAGGTCCACTTTCTGCCTTTCTCTGTTGGGTGGCCTCTGATGTCAGTTTTGTTTAGTTAATGAGAAGCAACAATAGGGATGGGAGAGGAATGAAATCATGAGCCTTCTCTGCTGTATGGCTGTTTGGATTGCTACAAACTACAGCTGCTTCAATGGTGCTGGCTCCCACCAGCTCTGCCACTTTGCCCCTTCTCATCTACAGGTGGTAGTGGAATCCTGCTGTTGGTTCTTATTGACTACCTTATCATTCCTCTTTGATCCCTTTAAGCCTCCCCCCATCAAAACAATACTCTCCTAAATAAATTATTTTTAGTTAACCCCTTTTCAATGTGCCGTCTAACTGAAATACAAAGTGAAAGAATTTTTCTTAATTTTTATGCAAAGCATATTGAGAAGCCACTGAAATTATTTAAACATTGAGACATGAATGTGAGAGAGAAGAAAATAAGATTTGGGTTTCAAAACTATAGCTCATTATTGTTTGGAGAGTAGATTAGAAAAAGACTAGAGTTGATATTGGTAGAATAGTTAGAAATTAGTACAGTGGCTCAGAGCAAATGATAGTGGTTTGTACTAAGCTGTTGATAAAAGTGAAGATGGAGGGAGGTGTAAAATCAGTAGGGCAGGATAAGGGAGTCCCTGTGAATGGAGGGAACACTCAAAGAAGTGAAGGGTCCGAAGTACTGCCTTGTTTCTGGCTTGCATTGTGGATGGATGATCACATTGGAAAATGCAGGATGAGGAGATCAGAGCTGTAGGATCATGATCATGATTTTTCCTTTAGACATGGTGATTTTGATGGTTTTAAGATATCTAAGCTGCACGTAAATGATGGTCCAATGGTTAAATGCTCAGCTGCTAACCGGAAGGGCCAAGCTGGACCCCAGCTGGATACTCAACAGAAGACGAGATCTGGTAATCTGCTTCTATGCACTCGGAGGTATCCCACAGGATTACATGAGTGGGAATAGACTAAACGATACACAACAATAGAACGGAGTAGAAGTCTAGAGAGCAGATATGCCTTTGAGAGTTGTCTGTATATGGTGTTAGTCAACCCTGTGAACTATGATCTCTGAGAATAAAAAACACTTAAATATCCCAGAAAGGAATCTTATAAAACTCCTTAAAGACCCTGAAAATGAGGTAATTAACAATTCATTAATTACTTTACCCATTATTTTTTATTTCCCAGATGGGATACAAACATTTCATGCAAACATTAAATATGTACAATCATAGAAAGAGTTATTTTTGTCTAATAAGTTCAAAAATCAAACTACTAAGATTTTTCATTGTCTATTTTAAAGCAAAATGCTTCAATATCTTATTTTAAAAGTCTGCTAAATTTCTTCCTTATCCCATCAGAAAAAACACTCCTTGATATAGAATTTTCTATTCAGCAATTTCCAGAGAAACTTTTCAAGATTAATATCTCTACATCCTCTAAGAACATTTACTAGATACATACACTGTAGGATCTTATCTTTACCCATTCTGCAATTAAAGAGCTGTAACTCAATATTTAGAACCAAAATACATACTTTTGCACATGTCATGAAAAAAGCTGTCCTTTAAAGAATGGAGCATAGGGGGAAAGATACTATATACATACATTCCTGGGGTGAGATCCAGGCACTATGGCAGGGGCCAAACCAAATCCAGGGATACATATGGCAACCAACTAAATAGGAGGGAAAAGAAAGAGAAAGATGAAAAAAAA
>NW_022103898.1:64968037-64983019 GCF_000313985.2 Echinops telfairi
AAGAGGGAAGGAGAGTGAATGGAACACATCCAGGCCCACCAAGCCCTGGACGTGGATTGGTGGATTTAACCTCTTTAGATGTCGGCTTCTTCTTTAAGTACATAAAGTAAATAAGAGCCTAGGTGTTTCTTGAGACAATGCACAGGAATCACTTAGGAGAGTGTGCAACATGCAATAATATCTCCATTAATGCTTGTGCTTTCTTTATAAGGAGCCTCTCTGGCACAGTAGTTAAGCCTTGTCTTTTTAATGAAAAGGTCTGTCTTTTGAACCTCCCAGCCTTTTCATGGGGGAAAGATGTGACATCCAGCTTCTATAAAGAGTATAGTCTTGTAAACCAAATAAAGGCATTCTGCTCTGTCCTAGACGGTTGCTATGAGTTGAAATCAACTCCATGGCAATGGATTTCTATTGCTTTATAGGGATTCCCTGCGTGGTACCAACAGTTATTGCACTTTGTTGCTGACCAGAGGTTGGAGGTTCAAGTCCATCTAGAAACACCTTGGAAAAATGGCTTGAACATCTACTGGTAAAATAGAAAATGAAAACCGTGTAGAGCACAGTTAAGGAGAGAGAAAAACAAAACGAAGAATGTGAATTTTTTCTGTGTGTAAGGGGAGTGAAAATTCATCTGAGGGAGGCACTTGCCAACCAGAATGAAGCAGTTCAGAGACAGGCAGGGTGCTAGTGACACGGGTATAGAAGTTCTGCTGAACCCCCCCCCCTGTGTAGCCAAGACTTGAGAGTCGCTGTTTCAGATGATGTGAACTAAGCAGGGAATTTCATGAGAAGAGGCATTTCCCCATGATGTTTATAACTGTTTCTGATCAGGGCAAAAAATGCCTTGGGAATGATGTCTTAAAGGCTGTGCTTGGCTTAGGATCAGGAAGTGTTTCCTACCACCTTGTTCTATTTCTTTAGCTACTTGTCATTAACAAGGACATTTGGGGTGTCTTCATTTGTGAAAACCTCTAGAGAATGTCAAAGGAAACTACATTAGGAAAGAATTGATGATTCCATACCAGCCACCTGGCAACTCGTACAGAACTAGGGAGGGCTGTGACTCTGTGTGTGTGTGTGTGAACGTTTGTGTATAAAAGTATAAGAGGTCTTGAAAATTCAGTCAAGTTTTATTATCACTCTTCTTAACTCAAGCAAACAAGTCTTATGGATTGAATTGCTTCCCCAAAACATATATGTCAACTTTGCTAGATATTATGTGCAGTCTCATATAACTATTCTCCATTTTTCAGCTGATTTAATTACCCTATGTGCTATAAAGCCCACCCTCTTTATGATGTTAATGAGGGAGGATTCGTGAAAACTAGGTTAATGAGGCCAGATGCAGTCCACAGGATTAAGTTATATCTTGAGTGACCAGGGCAAAAGGACCTGAGCTGCAGCACATCCTACAGACTCATGATTCTAGTGTAGGGAACCCAGACCAAGGGGTGACAAGCCTAAGGACGCTCATAGGAGACAAGTACCTTCTGCTAGAGCTAACTTAAGCACAGCGAAATCCTTGATAACTCCATTCATTCTCTGCTTATGATGTTACCATTGTGGGAATTTTGTTTTCTTTCTATGTAGCTGTTATCCACACTGAAAGCTACAATCCCTGATCTTCATCAGCAAGTGCTTCAAATCTTCCTCACAGCAAGCAACATCGGTCATCCGCGTATCCCAGGTTAGTAAGTCTTCCTGCAATACTGACACCACATTGTTCTTCCTATAATCCAGCTTCTCTGATGATTTGCTCAGCATACAGATTGAAGAAGTATAGTAAATACAGTGAGAAGATACCGCCCTCGTGCACATTTTTTCCTGATTTTAAACCATGCAGTATTCCCTGCCTCTTGATCTATGTACAGGTTCTATATGAGCACATCCTTCTCAACGCTATTCATAGTCAAATGAACTTGTATAGTCAACAAAACACAAGCAAACATCTTTCTGGTTTTCTCTGCTTTCAGCCAAGATCCCTCTGATGGCAGAATGATATGCCTTGTTCCGTGTTCTCTTTTGAATCTGAACCTCTGGCAGCTCCCTGTCAATGTAACAATTGTTGGATGGTCTCCAAAACAATTTTTTTTGCATGTGATATTAATCATGGGTACAAACAAGGATCTCTTCCAGTTAGTTCCCTAAGTAACTCTCTTCTAAACTTGGGAAGATAGATGAATGAGCCCTTGCAGGGTTACATCAGCTTGTTAAAACATTTCAGTCGGTATTCCATCAATTCCTGGAGCCTTCTTTTTGGCTAATGCATTCAGTGAAAGTTGAACTTCTTCCTTCAGTACCATTGGTTCTTGTTGATAGGCTACCTGCTGAAACAGTTGAAAGTCAACTCTTTGGTACAGTGACTGTGTATTCTTTCCACGTTCTTTTGATGCTTCCTGGATCATTCAATATTTTGCCTACAGAATCTCTGATTGCAGTTCGAGGCTTGAATGTTTTCTTGAGATCTTTAAGATATTCTGAGTATGGTCCTCCTTTTTGGTCTCTATCTCTTGTTCTTGGTACATACTACTTTGTCTTCTCCGGCTGCCTTCTGAAGTCTTCTGATCAGCTGTTTTCCATCATCATTTCTTCCATTGGCCTTAGCTAGTCTATGATGAAGAGCAAGTTTCAGAGTCTCTTCTGACATCCTCTTTGATCTTTTGTTTCTTTCCTATCTTTTTTTTAAAAACCATTTTATTGGGGGCTCGTACGACACTTATCACAATCCACACATACGTCCACTGTGTCAAGCACATTTGTACATTTGTTACCATCATCATTCTCAAAACATTTGCTTTCTACTTGAGGCCTTCGTATCAGTTCCTCATTTTCCCCTCCCTGCCCCCTCCCCCGTCCCTCATGAACTCTTGATAATTTATAAATTTTTTAATTTTGTCATATCTTACACTGTCTGACGTCGCCCTTTACCTACATTTGTTGTCCATTCTCCCAGGGAGGAGGTCACATGTAGATCCTTGTAATCAGTTCCCCCTTTCCACTCCAGTCTCCCTCCACCCTCCTGGTATCACCACTCTCACCATTAGTCCTGTAGGGATCATCCGCCCTGGATTCCCTGTGTTTCCAGTTCCTATCTGTACCAGTGTACATCCTCTAGTCTAGCCGATTTGTTGTAAAGTAGAATTGGGATCATGATAGTGGGGGTGGGTGGGAGAGGAAGCATTTAGGAACTAGAGGAAAGTTGTATGTTTCATCGTTGCTACACTGCACCCTGACTGGCTTGTCTCCACCCCACGATTCTTCTGTAAGGGGATGTCCAGTTGCCTACAGATGGGTCTTGGGTCCCCAATCTGCACTCCCCCTAGCCTTTTACTTTCTTCATATATGATGTTCTTGATAGCATCCCACAGTTCATCAGGTCTTCTGTCATTAGTCTTCCATGCATCAAATCTGTTCTTAATAGGTTCTCGAAATTAATATGTTCTCATGGACCTTTAATTTTCTTCACTTTCAACCTGCATTTATATATGAGCAACTGGTGGTCTCTTCCACAGTTGGCCACTGGCCTAGTGTTAGCTGCTGATATGGGGCTCCGCCATCATCTGTCCCCACAGATGTAGTCAATGTGACTTCTGTGTATTCCACTTGCAGTGAAGAAGTTTTGTTCTTGCAAAATTCTGTGATGCAGTCTCCAGCTTTGTTTCTATCGCCAAGACCATATTTTCCAACTGCTTTTCCTTCCTCTTTGTGTCCAACTTCTACATTCCAATTGCTACTAATTATTAAAGTATCTGGATTGCATGTTTGATCAATTTCAGACTGAAGACATTGGTAAATTTTTTCTTTAGTGCATCCATTGTCTATGCATAAATTTGAATGATGGTTGTATTGACCTGATTTCCTTGAAGCAGCCAAGACTGGAAATTCCTTCAACAGGAATTAGCCCTACTTTATATATATTTTATGTGTTAAGGCACAGCATGATTACAGTGCAATCCCAAATATTCCCAGACATTTTAACCAGTTAATACCTATATTTGAAAGGTAAAATCCTCCCAGCTCAGCAGACAGTGCCATCAGACAGAGTGGTGGGCCTCCAGTCACAGGTCCAGCCTGCTCAACACAGACTTTCTCTGCCACAGTCACCATATCGAAGAGCCACGCTGAAAACTCAGCTGGGAAGTATTGAGGAAGAGTTCTGAAATCAGTCCACCACCACCACCACCACCACCACGCACACGCACATGCACAGGTTCTGTGAAGTCTAATCTGCAGACAGCAAGCTGCGCAGGGGAATCCATCCCTGCAACAATCCTATCACCCCAAACTCCATCCAGGAACCAAACCATTTAACCCATTGGCAGCAGACAGTTTGGAAAGCGAACGCCATTTAGAAGGCCCACATAAGCGCTGAAGTGCTTCCCTTCGTGTTGGGTCCAAAGAGCTGTTCGGGACCTCACACCACTAACCAAAGCACTGTCACTGACAGGGATGTCCACCGCGAATTCATCTTTTGGAAAGGAGTGCGTTCTGCAGCTGCCACTCACTGGCAAGGAAAGGGCCAGCCTCTGTCAAGACTCATTTGGGGGCTGACTTCACGACTCACCATGTTTGCTTCCTCATGATCATCAGAAAAGGTCTATTTGGGGCCTTTTTTTTTTTTTTAATGCAATTAGATTAAAATTCTGTTTTCAAAAAATTTGTTCCCAGCACAAGGTATCAAAAAAAAAAAACCAACCATGTGAAATCCCCAAATGGGCTTCAGAATACAGAGAAAATATTGTTCAGATTTAAGCAGTCATTGTTGACAGTTCTCTTTCATGGCCCGTAGCAACTCCTGTACTCCAAGCATCTGACCCCTCTGGCCTCAACACCAGGACGCTGCACAATTGGGAAGAGTGTCTGTGTGTCAACAATTTCTAATGATTTCTAAAAACTTCTGAGACAGAGTAAGTTCCCGAAGATAAGACTACAGATGATCATTAGTACCGCTGGTGTCTTTGATTTAAGATGGAATCATATCATATCCACATGGTAGATCTTTTTTAAACCTCACATGGATCCAAAGTTTTGATTAGTAGTTACTTAAATCTTTGATCGGGACAAAATGGCAATCAAACATTGTTTTTTGTCAAATGTAGTTTGGTAGATTGTGCCTTCTCAAAACACGAGACCTAGAAGGAGTCAATAATAGGAGGAATCCTTGAGGGTGAAAGGGTTGGAAAGTACTGAGAAACTATTCTAGGGATGTAATAAAGGAAAATATTGCCATAAGAAAGTCAATCCCAGACCTGCTTGTGATAAAGAGACAACTTAAAGACACATCAGGAAAGATTTGTTAATAAATTATAGTTTACCTTGGTTACTATAAGTCAGAACTGACTCTATGGCAGTTGTTTGGGCTTTTTGGTGTTTTTGTTTGTTTGTTTTCTTGGTTTTGTGTAACGAATACTAAGCAGTCATTGAAATAGGACATTAATGTGAATGTATTGAAATGGCAAAAGGTTTATAAAGTATTGCTAAATGAAAACAAAAGCAAAAATTATACTGTCCATGAGTTCACACTAACTCATAGCAACCCAATAGAACAAATACAACTGGAGTTTCCAAAGCTGTAGTCTTTTGTTTTGTTTTTTAAAGTGCTAAGGATAAGATCCTATTAATATAAAGACAAAAATACAAATAATGAGTAAAAGGGAGAAGACCCTCCATCAACATTCAAAAAGGCCGGGAAGCAATTTCTGTCATGGAAAAACTAAGAGATACTTGCACGCAGAACAAATGCAGGCTGTTACTGTAGGGAGGTCAACTGGCCAAGCATGGACTTCTTTCCAGCATAATCAAGATTACAATGGTCTCTGCCTTGTAGTAAGGCTGATCAGGACTCCTGCCTTTGGCTAGAACAGATCTGTCAGCATCTCCGTCTGACTAGATGCTCAGCAGGTGGGATTGGGTTTCCACTGTCCTCCATAGGCTTCCGCAAACTGGGTGTTCAGAATTTTAGCTCTGATACTTATCTCTTTACCAGATTCAAATTTTGCAATTATCATCTTTGGATCACACAAGCTAGTGTGCTTCTTCTGTGTAGACTTAGTTTACTGCTTGCTTAGATGGCTGCTTGTTTAAATAAAAGCATTTAAGACCCCAGACATGATTCTGATTGATAGCCAGGCACCATCTACTTTCTTCACCACACTTTGCTGTAGCAGCCTTGTCTTCAGTGAGCATTTTGATGGTGATGACCATGATGCAAGAACAAATTGTTCTTAAGTTGGAAGTAGGATTTAGTGGGAGCCCAGAATCTGGATCGATGCTTTTTTTCAAATTTGCTGTAACTTGGGCACTAATACATATGTCATAGCCTTCCATAATTCAATCATGTCAAACATAATTGTACAATTGCTTCCATAATCAGTCTCCAAACATACTTTTCCTTCCTGGGTTTCTTGACATCATTTCCTTTTTATCTCCCCCACTCCTCTATCTCGCCCCTCCCCACAAACCCTTGTTATGTTTTCTTTCTATAGGCGCAATGTCCCTGGACTTTATTTACCGAGAAAAAGAGAAACAAATAACACGTTGCTCCTCCACTTCAAAGGACAAGGAACTCTGGTAGCACGGTGAATTAAGCATTGCATTGTTAACAGCAAGGTCAACGACTCAAAGCCACCACTGTTCCACAGGAGAAAAATGACACTGCTGCTCATGGAAGATTTACAGTCACATACCAGTGTATAGGGCCACTGCAAGTTGGAAAAGAGCCCTGGAAGTGTTGTGAGTGGGACTAACCACAAGGTCAACAGTTTGAAACCCTAAGCTGCTCCATAGGAGAAAGATGAGTCTTTCTGGTCCCTTCAAGATTTACAACCTCTGGAAACACAGTGGGGAAATTCTAGTCTGCCTTAAAGGTCACTGAGTGTGACTGTACACAAAAGCAGTAGGGGTGGTTTTCTTGGTTGATGAGTCAGAATGCAGGTAATAGCCCTGGGACCCGGGGCCGTTTGACATCTAGAGATGTTTTTGAACGTTATGACTGAGGTGGTCAGGATGCTGCCAGCATCTAGCTGACAAGGTTGATGCTAGCCATCTTCCACTGCAGAGGACAAACACAGCCAACAAAGAATTACCGGATGTAAACTATCAAGGTCAAGAAGCTTCCCTATCACTTACCTATAGTTCTTTTAAAACACAAAATCGAATCAGTTCTCATTCAAAGGACCCCATATCGAGTCTGCAAGACTATGAATCTGTCCAGGGACAGATAGCCTCAGCCTTGTGATCTGCCGGTCTTGTGACTGGCAGAGCCATGCCTTAAACCACAGCACCACCATTTCTCTCACACATCTGTGACTCATCAGCAGCTCATACTCATATGCTTTCCCCTTTCTCACTGCTCCCACATGCACATCCATAGCTTTTAGAGGAAAAAACCCTCAACATTCAAAATCTACAAGACTATTTAGGCCCAGTGTTTTCAAGTATTTCTGATACAGTATGCCCCACCTGTTTTCAAGGTCACTGCCAGGGTAAAATAAGAGAATAGATTATTAGATGCTTTTAGAAATAAATGGAAAATATTTATGAGTTCTGCCAAGACACATACTGGGGGCAAATAGGTTATTTAGTAGAACATGAATCTCACTCCCTTATAAATAAACACATATACCTTTCTACTCTGAGACATCCCAAAAGCATTTATTAAGCACCATGCATATAGAATTTTTAAAATACCCTTACGTTTCTGATAGAAAGAAGTCAGACTATTATACAACAAGAAGGTAAAGGTTCCATAGTTTCCAGAAATACTTTTGTTCAGCTGGGAGATGCTTCCCTTATTTCTCGAGGTGGACATGAGCCAGGGCTTGAATTAAATCTGGAACTTATCATCACACCCACGCCATCAGACAAGGATCATTTTCGTTGAACAATTTTACTAATGTTTTTTGATGAACTTTGCCTTCTTTGGATTGCCTGCCAGTACCTTACTGCCTCCAATTCCCGATCCATAGCTCACATATGCAGAGAGCTCAAACCAAGAAAATGCTCAAGGAAAGCATCAGAGATTTGAAGGAAGAAAGTTCTTAGAACCTAAAATTTTAGATCTGAAGCAGTGCAGGATAATGTTGAAAGACATGAGCAATTGTTTTAGAACAAACCAGGTACATTATTTCTTTTGTCAGGCTCTGGGGCTTTGATTTAATGTGTCAAGGAGATCTAAAATATTCACGCCTACATGCTGGTAGGGATCACTGCTGAAAGGTGTCTCTCAGAGCCCCAAACCCATTAATCCCACTATGGGACTGTGATTGCATGGCTATGCTTAGCGCACTTTTTGAATTCTCACATTGCCTTCTCCACTTTTTGTTGTTGTTGTTGCTACATTTATAGCCAAGGGGATTTTAAAACGGAGTCACTGTGAGACGAAGAGTCAGTGAAAGAGCTCTTGAGGGAGACGAATAAACCAAAACACTGAACTCACTGCCATGAGTCGATTCCAACTCATAGCAGCCCGGTAGGGCAGAGTAGAACTGCCTTGTGGGTAACTCTTCAGGAGTAGAAAGCCTCATCGGTCCCCCATGGAGCGGCTGATTGTTTCTAACTACTGACCCAGTGGTGAGCAGCTTGGCTCTCATAACCCACCATGCCACCAGGGATCCTTCTGGGAAGAAAAAGAGTTGCTTTTAAGTGTCTGTGAGAAAACCAAATGCCAATTCAGAAGATTTTGCGTTAAAAGTTAAGCTGTGTGAATTGATAGTTTAGTCATCTGTTCAATGACTATTTATAGAATGACTTTAATGTAAATATAGCAAGAGTACACTTCTGTGTTAGAAGCAAAGAGAGGACTCATAATATCTCTAGGAAGACCTAAACATACATAAAAGTATGTCACCTGACATATGTGCTCAAGTAAGCAGCAAAGTCAGTTGCTTCTAGGGGTGAGAAGAATGATGTCATGAGATTTAGAGCGCTGGACAAGAAAGAAAGAAGTCATGGGTGATAAAGGGCCTGGCCTTGGCCTTGAATAATGAAGGACTTTGGCCAGGTGAAATGTGTGTGGGGGTGGGTGGGGAGTGAGCACTCAGGGGAGAAACAGTGCAGAGGTGGAATTTTATGAACACATTCAAAATAAGCATCACTGAAATTTGTTATATCCAAGATGCCATGCTAGATTCGGTGGATAGAAAAGTCAATTAACTACATACTCCACCCTTGCCCAGGGTACACCTGGTTAGAGGGCGCAACAGCCAGTACCATAATGCAGTGCTCACCAACATGAGATGTATATTCAGTACAGGGTGTGCAAGATGATTTCTGAGTACAGTAAAAATAATGCCAGATTATCTCATTTTACTTATTTTTAGGTTTATCATCTTAAGTCTTTATGTGTTTTTATGTGTACACACAAAATATGGTATTAAAGTAGTATAGTTACACGATTTGCAAGTAGCTATATATGTATCCGGGATGAACGTTTAAAAATAGGCTGCTAGATCAAAATCATCGGGAGCAGTTCAGTAATGCAAATGCCAACAGTGCCTCTGGGAGCAAGCCTAAGGAGCATGCTGGCTATCCGTCCTAGGCACAGAGCATGTTTGTTCTTTTGGCAGTTCATGGTAGTTTCCATAGTCTTGTCTCCTAATTCAAATGCACCAATTCTTCTTAAGTCTTCCTGGTTCCATGTCCAAATTCACATGAATAACAGGTGATTTAAAATACCCTGGCTTGGGTCACATGCTTCTTAGCCCTAAAAGTAACACTGTTGCTTTTCAACACTTGGAAGAGGTCTTATGCAGCAATTTTAGCCAGTGCAATGCTCATTTGATCTCTTGCCTGCTGCTTCTGTGAGCATTGATTGTGGAACCACGCCAGAGGAAATCCTTGGCAGTTTCCATCTTTTCTCCATGTATCGTGATGCTATCTATTGATGTCGTTGTGAGGATTCAGATCTTCTTAAATTGAGTTGTAATTCAGACAGAAGGCTGCAATCACTAGCCTAGAAAAAGGCCAAAATACTCCATTTTGTTTTGACTTTCAAATTTGCTGATTCTGAACTAGGGATAAAGCTTCTCACCATATGCAGCAAATTAAACACTCATGGTCCCTACCCTTGTGAAGTTGTATTCACAAATGGCAATGTTTTCTGGTTAAGAAAGAAGATCGCCTTTAAGAAACCACACAAAGCTCAAAGCGCCCAGCTTATAACTTCCCAATTGCCATGCTCTGAACTGAATACACTGCCAAGGTTATATCACTTTGTGACCACCATTGTGCACATGACTTTCTAGAGCAAAAACTGTAGACACACTAATGCTGGTTTCTTATATTCAGTGTATGTATCCTAGAGTGAATTGCTGAATCCCTCATTTTGCTAGCTTGCCCCTAATGAATACATGGAGTAATTAACAAAATACTATTTTCAAACTCTAAAGATATACACTGCTAAGCATCCTTACTTATGCTACCACAGGATACAGTAAGTGCTGGAAACAGATCTTGGAGACAGAAGAAAAGGATGTTGCAGTATGATGGGGTGCCACACCTTCCCAAGAAGCATATGGTTGTAATAATACTACTGGGTATTAGGATGCTCAAAGAAAAAAATGTCACTTGGGGCTGGTGTGTTGCATGGTTGCTAATGTGTTAAATCCACTACCAGTATATTAACTGTTTTTCAACTACAGCCAGAACCTACAACCCTCATAAACTCAATTAGAATATAGACTGTCACCAAAGGAAACATTTTTTTACCTGCTCCTATAAGGGTCCCTGGTGGTGCTGTGGCTGAAGTAAACGGGCTGTTAACCACATGGTCAACTTTTCAAACCCACCAGTTTCCCTGGGGGAGGCAGAGGGGCCGCCTACTGTCATAAAGATTTACAATCTCAGGTAGGATGCATGAATTACATGTCAATAAAGGTGTTAACAATGAAAAAGATTTACAATCTCAGGAGATCTATGTAGTAGGGTCATCTACTAGAGTGGGGTTTTTTTGTGTGTTTGTTTTTTGTTTGTTTTTTTGCCTTTGACTCTATTTTTTTTAATTACTGTAAATTAGGTGGGGGTGCGCGTTACATTTCAGATCACCAACTTTGTAATCAACAGTTTAAACCACCACTAAAACCCCCAATCGCGACCCCTCTCCAACTCCTTGATTACTCTTCTCTCTTTTGTGGACCACCCTTCCTCCACTTACCCAAGTTAGCACTCATCCGTCAGAAGATAAAGCAAGAGAGTGCTCGTGATCGGCTATAAGAAGAAAATATTTCCTGACAAAAATTAAATATCAGCAAACCCTTGATCATCATTGTAACACAAGAAAATCGTTTCCACAGACAAGTCCTAGAGTCCTCTACAATCCCACTACCCCAGGGAAGAGCACTCTGAACGGCAGAAGGGGATCCAAAGGACGGATGCCAATTTTCAGTGTCAAACTAGAATGGACTAGAAAGCTACACTGGGGGAAGTGGAAACCTGTACACACCTGAGTTCAGAGTAAGGATGCTGCACAAGTCTGTGGAAAACGGGATTCCAAAGTTAGAATGCAGCTAGAGAGGCTATTTAATCCAACATTAAACAAATGGACCATCATATTTCTAGTGAGTTGATTAGAATTCTCTGGATAGGAAAGGTATATACTGAATTTTTTTAAATAAGAAAAAAATATTTAAATTCATTTACTACAGTACCTCTAATGATGAGATTTGGTAAAAGCCATTAAAACCTCTCCATTCAAATATTAATTCCTCTTGCTTTCTTTATTTGCCTGACTGAAATGTCTTGAATGCTTTTCTTTGAATTATAACATGGAATCACAAAGCTAGCTGGACCAGCCTAATGATCTAGAAGACCGGAAGTTGTCTTTAATTAAATGTATCCCTGTCTGGAAAATATTTTGAGCACAAACAAAGAATAGGCTAGAATTTGTCACTTTCCTTTTTAGAACTTTGATACTATCATAGGATTTTTCTTCTTAGCCTTAAAGTTGTTCCTGAAACATTAGTATGCCAAATTAGGGTTGGGTCTACAACTACCTACGCTACTAGATGAATTACTAACAATGTGAGGCCACCTTCTTCAGACAAATGAATGCTTTCATTTGCATTTTCCAGGATGAATGGCTAGATGGGAGTAGAGATGGATGAATGAACCCTAGAAGCATGATAACTTGTACATTTACCAGAAAGTTAACACCCATTAGCTCACTGTGTACATACCAATGATTGTGGTCATTCATAATGTGCATTCAACATTAATCACTCAGCCTTTCCTTTCTCATTAAAACAGTTTAACCCCCACTTTAAATGAAACATGCCTGTGCATCAAAGTATCCAAATATATATCCCTAGACACTATTATAATAGAGATAAAAATTTTACAACTAGTCCTCACATGTATTTTACTGTTATACACTTAGTGAATGAAAAATGTAATGCCTTGGGTTTTTTTTCTGATCCCATAGTTGAGAGGCTATAGAATCAGAAAGAAAACATACAAAGTCTCAGTGCTATCCAAGAATTGTAGCTATGTTTTGCACATAGAAGCTACAAGAGGGAAATATCTTTGGAGATCTAGTCTGAAGTCCCACCCAGAGCAGGAATTCCTAATAAAACATCCTGGACAGATGGTTATCCTGTCTGGGTCTAAATCTATCAGCCATCAGGAAATATCTCAGAAGGCATTACATTCACTGTAGTATCGTCTCAACTTTTACAAACTTTTTTTTTTGGTGGAATATGCATGCCTTGGTTATTTACCAAGACAATAGATTTGTGAAAATGTTTCTGAAAGGACATGGGCTAATGAATATTTAATGCCATTTTCTTTCAAGAATTCCCTCCTACCAAATATAAGACAAGTTCAGGAAAATAAAAAAACAAACAAACCTGGATATCCAAGTCATGATCAAAGAATATTTGAAAGTCTTATAAAACATCTTGTTCCTGCCACCTTAATACTTATTAAAAATAAATGCAAGTCTAATACAATCCATGAACCAATTACCTAAGGAATGACAGAGGAAAGCTGCATTAGCAACATGTATGAAAAGTCGCTTCCCTTTCCGTTCAGACTTCCCATACCGAGGCCGCCCCTAATTTTACATAGGCCATGAAAAGCCAGTGTGATGTGGCTAGAATGTGTGAACCATCTTCGTATTAGTAGACACATAATTTCTTACAGGAACAAGTAAGATTACCACTCTTTTTAAATGCTATCATGGTCAAGACACATCTTTGGCTCTGTCTTAGGGATCCCTGAGCAAACAGGAATTGTCCAGAGGTTCCACGTGGCAAAGGCTCCGGAGCCATATCAGCCATGGAAGGAGCTGGTGGCTGTTCACAGTGGGTTGAGGCACTGTGGTGGTTCAGCACTTGGTGGTTAGCCAAGCAATTTGGCAGTTTGATCCCTCAGAACAAAACCTGCGATCTGGAGAAATCCAAGGAGATGTGAGGGGTAGGGGATCAGGTGACAACATCAACTCACAAACGTAGGTAGGAAGCTGAAGGGCCGTGAGATTCTGTACATGGGTGAAGAGCAGTCAGAAACGGAGGGTGAGGATGACCGTACCACTCACAGGCTGCAGCCACCGTGGGAAGCATCCGTGTGGGAGCGGGGAATTGACCTACGTTCTCCTGTGCAGAGTCTCCACAACCACAGGTAAATCAGTAAACACAGGACAAGAACTGTAAGTATCTGTTAAGTGTCACTTTGTGGAACACTTTAGCAGGAAAACTTAAAAAAAAAAAATCTTGTCTTTCACGCTCCATTTACTGAGAGCTCTTACAAGTGGGGCAGCGAGGTACTGGGAGCCCCTGAGAAGAGTCTGGCCCTCTAGGAGCCCTGGTGGCCTCGTGGGTTGTATCTTGGGCTGCTACCCACAAAGTCAACAGTTCAAAGCCGCCAGCTGAGAGAAAGGAAAGACTTTCTCCTCCCATGAAGACGTCTAGTCTCAGAACGCCACAGCGTCTAGTCTCAGAACGCCACAGTGTCTAGTCTCAGAACGCCACAGCGGCAGGCCTGTGCTACGAGTAGGAATCTACTCGATGGCAGTGAGTTTTGAGAAGGAGTTCACGTCTTTTACCCACCTTTGAAATTCTTTTCTTTCTTTCTAGTACTTTGACTAGTTCAGTGTCACACCACCAGTAAATAAGATGGCCGGAATAATTTATCACCCACATGGGTACATTTCTTGGGTGTTAGATGGGTACTATTAATAACTACACCAATACAACAGGTGTGTAAAGGAATTGTCCAGACAAGCTAGCACATCTCCAGAGCAGAGCTAAGCACATGCCCTCTGAGACGAAGTCCTGGAGGCGGAATGCGGAGAGTAGCCATCGATTGCTTTGTCGCCGCGACTTCCCGGCATCCATTCTGGCAATGCGATCCTTTGTCTCCCTTGCCTCACACACAGGTGGCCAACAAACTCGAGGAGGGTCTGTCTGTGAGGGAGTTTGGAGCTGGCTTTCCCTGATGTGGAGAACTATCGGGTATAAAGCATGGGATCCCGTCGGTGCCGAAGTGAGCGTGTGAAGGAGCGAGACTAACTCCAGCCCCTAGAAAAGAAACCGTCGGAGCCTGGTCGTGCTTGAACCAGGCCCGCGCTGCTCTAGAAGGCGTGTCAGGATCCCTTTGCCTCTCCACATGAGTCCTTCAGCGATGACACTCCAGCCATTTACCCGGCCCTTGTCTGCTACCACAGCACAGTCAGACCAGCAAGGAAGCAGCTTGAAGTAACCGCAGAAGTCTTGCCCTGGGCCCTGATAAGTGCCACCACCTGAGCTCTTTCGTGTTCCATGCACAAGGGGTGGGGTAGGGAGTGAGTAGGGGGCGGGTAGCAGTGGAGGAATAGTCCAATTGCCAACAAGTCAATCTTGGCTGATAGTGACCCTCTGGGACAGAGGAGAATTGCCCCTTTGGGTTTCTCTCTTTTTAAATAAAATCATTTTATTAGGGGCTCATACAACTCTTATCACAATCCATACATACATCAATTGTGTAAAGCACATTTGTACATTCATTGCC
>NW_022103898.1:64983678-65000128 GCF_000313985.2 Echinops telfairi
CTTCTCCTGCAGAGAAGCTGATGGATTTGAACTACTGACCTTATGGTTAGGAGCCCAATATGTAACCCCCTACAATATCAAGCCTCCCATAAGTCGGAAAAAGCGGGGGTAGGGGTGGCGTGGAATATTGTCATCTTCTTAAAAAAATATGTGTGCAGGATTTATGCCAGAAATGATCCATATATTATCTGGTCTAATCAATCCAGTGAAATAAACATTATCATTTCCACTTTGGAGGTGAAGAAGTTAGGGTTGAGGGAACTTTATAAATCTACCTAGGTTCCCTCAGCTGATAAGTGGCGGAACTCAGGTTCCACCCATGTCTTCTTTCTTCCAAGTCAGTGGACTTCCTACACACCATACTCTTCTGGAAGATCCCCTGGCCCAAAGAAGATCTCGTCCCCTGAGAAGAGTGATGCCTAAAACTTTGTGAGTTCAATATTCTTTCTATGAAATGCAAAATACCTAAAAATAGTGCAGTGAGTATAATCAATCAATAGTAGCTCAGGATGACTCTGTTTATTCAAGCACAGACTTGACCGGGGAGAGGGACCAGGGGAGGGAGAGGAAGGAAGCAAGCTCACACAGAAAGCCAGAGGGAGAGGACGTCATCCCAAGGTGAGGTCAGAGGGAAATTGCAGAAGGGAAGGTCTAGAATCTGAGACAAAGGGCCTCTCCCTGGAGATGTGGGTGAGGTTGTGTCCTGGGGAAGATCAGAGGGTCTAGGACATCCTTTTGTAGAATAGTGACAGGAAACCAAGGTCTTTTTCTTCTTTTACCTCTGAGGCAGAGATACTTATTGTTAAAACCAGCACTACAAGGACATAGCCCCAGCTCTTATAAAATTAGTAGTCCTGCGGATGTTCACTGCAGCTAAGAAGGCACCGATTCCTGGCAACACCAGATGTTACAGAGTCGAGCTGCTTCAGAGATTTTCATGGCTATAATCTTTAAGGAAGGTCAATCGTTCAAACTCGCCAACTGCTCTGAAGGATAAAGGTGTGGCCGTCTGTTACCATAAAGATACACAGCCTCAGAAACGCTGGGAGTGGTTATATGCTATCCGATAGCGTAGCTACCAGCCCGAATCAACTCAATGCCAGGGGGTTCGACTTGGTTTTCGTTCAATCCTTAAGTAAGCCAACCGTAGACCTTTACTTCCGTGGAATTGCTGGTTTCAAAGTGCCAACTTTTAGGTTAATTAATGACTAGCATAAAGCCGCTTATGCCTCCAGTGTCCTCATGAGATCTGTAGGACTCTATTTTTTGATCTTCATTTGCTAATTTCTTGGATTCTTTTTAATTTTACAAGAGAAAGATGAAGCTTTCTACTCCCATATGCAGGTAAATCTTGAAAATTCGCAGGCGTAATACTACCCTGTCTTATAGGGTAATATTGAGTCAGTATTGACACAATGGCAGTGAATGAGTTTTAATTATACAAAAAACAATTCGTTGCTATTGTCAAAAGGTTTATGCCTGAAAAAGTTGTAATTAGGATCAATTTCTATTGATTTCTCATTAGATCAATGTATTTTATTTTTTTAATCATTTTATTGGGGGCTCATACAATTCTTATCACAATCCATACATGCATCAATTGTGTAAAGCACATTTGTACATTCGTTGCCCTCATCATTCTCAAAACATTTGCTCTCCACTTAAGCCCCTGGCATTAGCTCTTCATTATTCCCCCTCCCTCCCCGCTCCCTGCTAGATCAATGTATTTTAATGAAGGACAATTGACCACATTTTAGAAAGAAAAAGGTTCTGTTCTGCTGGCTCATTTATCTATGAGTCAAATACTCACCAAAGACCAGTCTTTTTTGTTTCTCTGAGTTAGTTCTGGTATCTCGGCTCAAGCTGCCACTTCAATGCCATTGAAAAACCCAAACAAATGTAGTTTGCCAGTCTATAGCGTGTTCAGCATTACCTACCTGAATCTTTCTCCAGAAATCCAAATGCCTGAGGGACAAGGAAACAGGAATTTGGGACATTAGACTTGACGTCTGCTTTCCTGAGCAAGAAGTGCAGTGATTGCTTGCTTAGACCTTGTACGGCAAAATGAGCTGACTGTCTTCCGAGCTAAGACTTATTTTCCCGGCATTATTCTTACTTAATTATCATTCTGGGGCATACATGCATCCAATTCAGAAAGTTTCCATTATATATTTTAGCTACTACAGAAAGTATATCAAAGAACAAAGACTCCAGTGCTGAGCCATGCAGAGAGGGCTGGCCAACTACTTCTTTGCTGCCTCACACCCTCAAACAGCTATGAGAGCCTGTGATGATGTGTTCTAAGAAGGGAATATTCCATCTCACCCACTTTATTCTGCATTGTTCTCTAACTCCACAACAATGCATGAAACTTCTTCTGTGTGGCAGGAATGTTGGTGAGCTGAGAGGTTAAGGAGGTGAGCAAGAAAAGCAGACACTTGCTCTTAGCAAGCTTACATTTGGCTAAGGCAGTGGTTCTCAACCTTCCTAATGCCACCAACCTTTAATACAGTTCCTCATGTGGTGGTGACTCCCCAACCATAAAATTATTTTCGTTGCTACTTCATCACTGTAATTTTGCTACTGTTATGAATCGGGCAAACCTGAGAAAGGGTCATTAGACCCAAAAGGGGTCTCGACCTACAGGTTGAGAACCGCTGAGGTAGGGGTTATGCAATAAAATGAGGAACAAAGGAGTGACCATACCATTGTGGTTGTAAATGTCCTTAAAGAACACAGGAAGATTAGCAAGCTAGAAAGCGACTTGGCAGTAACAGGTGCCTATTTGCTTTGTTCACCTGTTTTGTTTGTTTGTTTGTTTGAGAGGAACTAGTTTTCACTAAAGACTCAAAGTCCATTACAATTTCACTTTTCCTTCTCTGACTCTTTTCTTGTCTTTCTTTTCTTAAAGCCAGTGAAATCACTACTTAGGTTTGAAGGATAAGGAATCTGAAAGGTTTTGTTTTGGTTTTAAAGAAACATACTGTGTTAGGCCAAGTCAACTAAAGAAACAAATCCATTGACACATATATATGTGTAAGAAAGAGCTTTATATCAAGGACTAATCAGATACCAAGAAAACATCCCAGCCCAGTCCAAATCATGTTCATAAGTCTAATACTAGTCCATAAATTCCTCTTCAGACTCACAAAGCTACGTGCAATGATGGAGAATGCAGGAAGATCACAGGCCAGTGGGGGCAGAGTCTTGTGGATCCAATGGAGGTGGAAGCATCACAAGGCTCTGGCAAGTCTCAGCCTTGTGGCTCTCCAACAGGAAGATGAAACAAAAAGAGATGGGGAGGTTTCCAAGACCCCCCTTATGAGAAGGCCACCCACAAAGAGGCACTATCAAGCTGTGACCTGATTGACAGGCTAGACTCCACCCCTATATTCCATATATCAAGTTGACATGAAATTATGTAACTACCATACATACTATATATATTTACACAGCCCATCTCCAGAAATGAAATCAACAACAATATCAGCCGCCGCCACCACCATCACCCCTTGTCTTTATCCTCCTCAGCCCTGTTAACTGTATTTATCACAATTAATACATTCACCACACATGCTGTTCTGGTAGCCAAATGGTTTAGACACTCCCTCAACTGCGTACTGAAAGGTCAGTGGTCTGAACCCTCTATGAGCTGGATGGGAGAAAATATGATCGCTTGCTCCCATCAAGATTACAGACTTGGATATCCTATGGGGCAGTTTCACGTCGTCTCAAAGGGTTACTATGAGTCAGAATTGACTCAGTGCCACACAATAACAGCTGTCCCACGCAAGAGACAAAACTTCCCGCTCCCAGGAAGCTTTGGGGCCAGTGAGACAGGCAGTCATAACATAAATCAGTATGGGAAAGTGTTAGTGCTCAGGGGAAAATAAAAGGAGAGAAAGGAGAAAGAAAGAGTTTGGGAGTAGAAGAAACAAGATTGGACAGATTGGTCAGTGAAGGTCTCAACAGAAAGGTCCTATTTCTGAAAAAACGTAAAATGAAACATGAGCTTTGTGCATACCTGAGGGAAAGTGTCCTAGACAGAAAGAAAGCTATTGAAAGGGCCCTGAGACAGCTGTACGCTTGGCATGTGGGAGAACAGTGAGGAGTCCAGATAATGGAAGCAAGGAAGACAGTAGAAGAGGGAACAGAGAAGGAGGGGGTCTAGACAGTTAGGGTCTTGGATCATATGTGAACCTTGACTTCTAATCTTGGGAAGATAGATAAATGTTGGAGGGTTTTGAGAAGCGTGTTCCCATGGTCAGATTTATATCTGTGGCTAACTACAGGTAGTCCCCGACTTCCCACAGGGTTCCATTCCGGCAACTCCATCCGAAATTGGTCAGTTCTGATGTTTATCAGATACCTTTCCCAATTGATGTCATAGCCTTTTATTATCAGTATCTGTATAAATCCATCTGTATTATTCTTTGAGAGTTAGAACCATTACATAAAAACTTACAGTTATAATGAAATCTATCATAAGAACGACAACAAAAACCTCACTGCTATTGTGCCGATTCTGATTCACAGCGACCCTATAAGACAGGGTAGAACTGCCTTGTGAGTTTCTGAGCCTGTAACTCATTTTCAAACACAAACCCACTGCCCTCCAGTCAATGCCTACTCATCGTGATCCTCTAGGACAGAGTAGAATTGAGCCTGTGGATTCCCAAGACTGGAAGTCCTTACGGGAGTAGAAAGCCCGAACTCTCTCCAGAAAGCCCTGTCTTTCTCAGAATGCCTTTGGAGCTGCTAACCACAGAGTCAGCCGTGCAGTCACAGACACTGTGCCGCCAAGGTTCCCATTTTATAGAAGTCATAAAAGTTGACTTTGACAATGACGAGTTGAACGGGGTTGGCATTTGTCCACTCTAGTCATAACTCGACTTTTGGAAGGTTCTGCATCATCTGGATGATCCCAGGGATTGGAGAAGCGCATTTCCCGCCAGGAAATGAGTGAGCGTTGTCTTTATGGCCCTTTTCTTTTATTCTTGGTAGATTTTTGCAATATTATCTCACTGCTTCCTGAGCCTGCCTATTGATTTTAGCCAAGTCATCAGGGTTTTGGCTCATACTTTCAAGCAACTAGAGCGCCTGATTTCATTTAGAAAATTAACATTAGTTCATCTTTTCAATGTAAAAAAAATTTTTTTTGACAACTTCTCTCTTGAGCATTGGTTCTTTCTTCTTGCGCATTTCTTTGTTCTTCAGAAACCAGTACATCTTGATCAGTCATTTCCGTTCCTGGTGACCCATGATCAGCTTGCTCCACATCGGGGATATCAAGTTCAGAATGTGTCGTCCTTGCCATAAGGACAGCTTTCCCACTGAGTCCTTTCATCATATTGTCGGGATCTAATGCTTTAGCAAAGGTTGCTCACGTAAGTCATAATTTCCCCCAAATATCCTGCTTGCCTTTCCACATCACTTCTTCTCAGGAAGTTAACACTGTTCATTGCTATTGAGTGTCTATCTATTACAGCTACTGCCTGAGCATAGACCCTAGGTAGTAAGCCTTGAAAGTAACAAGTGCACCTTGACTCACAGATTCCATCGCAGATATTGTCCTACACTTGATCTTAGCCAAAAGGTTGAGAAGTGATTCAATCACAGATATTGTATTGGGAGGTATATACACTATTTTCACATCTCAATTCCCATCATCGAGGTAAGAACACCTAGATATGCTGGGGTATTATCAAGTAGCAGCAGGATCTTGAAAGAATGTAGGTGTCCACTTCTAAAATGGAATGCTTTCAAAGTCAGTCTTCAGAGTTGTATCCTCTCACCACAGTGCTTAAATTTATATGCTGAGCAAATCATCAGAGAAGCTGGTTTAGATGAAGAAAATGGGCATCAGGATCAGAGGGAGGCTTGGTAACAACGTGTGATATGCAGGTGACACAACCTTGCTTGCTGAAAGTGAGGAGGACTTGAAGCATTTGCTTATAAAGATCAAGGATTGTAGCCTTTAGTATGGATTACAACTCAATGTAAAGAAGACCAAAGTTCTCACAACTGGACCAATAAGTAACATCATGATAACTGGAGAAAACATTGAAGTTGTCAACGATTTTGGTTTTCTTGAATTCACAACCAATGCTCATGGAAGCAGTAATCAAGAAATCAAGACATATTGCATTGGATAAATCTGCTGCACAAGATCACTTAAAGTGTTGAAAAGCAAAGATGTTCCTTTGGGGGACTAAGATGTGGCTCACCCGAGCTATGGTATTTTCAATTGCTTCATATGCTTGTGAAAGTTAGACATTGAATAAGGAAGACCTAAGAAGAATTTGTGCATTTAAATTATAGTCTGGCAAGGATATTGAAATTATATGTGCATAAAATCGTGGATGGCCTCGACAGCACCAAACAAAGTGGCACATAAGAACACGGCGATGACGGCAGCAACACCGACAAACTAACAAACAAAAAAGCTGCTGACAGACAAAATCTAAAAGAAAAGAAGAAAAAAAATTAGATAGAAAAAAATTTTTTTAAAAGCCAGTCCTCAAATAGCACGATTGGCACCCAAGCCTTGGAGTGACTTTGGTAGTAGAACTATCTTAAGTCAGGGTTGTCATAACTTGAATATGCCATCAATCAGGAAGTACCTATAGATTATAAGGAGAGAATGCACATAGAGAGATTAGTTAGAAATCTATTGCAATAAATGTAATAAGTAAGCGATGGTGCATGGCATGGCCTGGATATTAGCAGTGACAGTGACGGGGAGTGGTTGAGTTCTGGAACTATTTCTAAGACAGAGCCAACAAGAGTTGCTGACAGATTGAGCATGGAGTGGGAGGGAGAAAAGGAAGCCATGGGCTTTTGATCTGATCTGACCGTAGTACAGCAAATTTTAGGAGCTCTAGTTCAGGACTCTGGTGAAATAATATGTCCATATGTAGATGCTAATTAGAGGTTTGGGGTTCAAATTTACTCAGCAATCTGCTTCCATAAAGATTGAAGTTTTGAGATAACTATGGGACGGTGCTACTCTGTTATAGAAGGTCACTATGAATCAGAATTGATTTGACAACACACGACAGTTCAGAACTTACTCTGGGGTATCAGAACAAAACAAAACAAAAAAACACCTCGAACTCACTCCAACAGATCCATTCTAACTCATAGTGACCATAAAGCACAGGGTAGAATGGGCCTGGTGGGTTTCCAAGACTGTAGCTCTTTACGAAGACAGAAAGAGAAAGCCTCATCTTACTTCCCTGCAGTGGCTGGTGGTTTCAAACTGTTGACCTTGAAGTTAGCAGCCCAAATCTTAACCCACGATGCCTTGCGGGCTCCAATTCTGGCACAAAGGACCTTTGATAATCTGGTTTCATCCTATTTTTCCAACTAGAATGGAGTTGCCAGTTAATGGAGATCAGGAATATTGCAGATATGAAAAAGAGAATAAAGAGCTTTTTACCTTCTTCATAGAAAAACTTGAGAAATGAATTTAATTTACTAAGTTAGAGATGCTTATTAAATATCCTCATGGAGATGTTGGATAGATCTTTGGACACATAAATGAATGTAAAGTTTAGGAACAAGGACCAGGATGAAAGATGCAATTGGAAGTAATCAGAGCATATTTATGGTATCTAAACCATGAGGCAAGATAAAACCACCCCAAGAGATAAAACCACCCCAAGTATAAAAAGAAAAGGGAAACCTCCCGGCTTGTGCTGAAGCCCAGACCCCCTGCACTTCTAAATTCGGGGCAATGACAAGGACCAGGAAAAGAGCCTGACAGGAGTGACCAGAGCAATTGGGTAGAGAAGTAGACAAGGGTGAGTTTCTGGTTGCCACGTGAAGCAAGAATTTCAAGGAGAGCATCTTGGTCCGATACTGCAGATAGGTCAAGTAAAGTCAAGTAATATGAGAGGTGAGCTTTGACTTTCAGATTTAACAATGTAGAGGCCACGATAGAGCTCCGGAAGCGTTCCTTTCTTGGAGTGGTAATTTGGCTTATTATGGAAGGATGTTCAGTAGGATGGCTGGCTGCCAAGTGCCCGTTTGAGGCTTATTAACAGAGTGGAAACGGAAAGAGTCCATCTGGTTCTGTGATTTTCTCCAACAAACAGCAACCGAGAGGATAAAGAGTTGGGTCATAGGGACCCACAAATCTCCTGAACTCCCTCCATGAAAAACATCCAACCGCGAGAGCCGAAGGAGGGCAATGGCAGGAGCACCACAGGGTGACACAGGATGTGTTATTTTGACAGCTGATCTTTCTAAATGGGTTTCTATTTTAAGAGTTGGATGTCAATAGTGGTTAATTTAATCAGCTTCTGGCCAGATAAGAAGGAAATTGAAAATCCTAGTGAGGGGAGGAACTCAGACCTAGCCTTTGGCTAGGAGTATTTCATAGCGGAGAAAGATGACTTTTTATTTATTCCAAAAGACAGTTAACACTGAAGGACAATTTGTTTGGGGCTAGGACCCTGTCACCTGAATCTTTTAAATATTTGTTGGTTGCTTGTCTGGAATTTCTTTTTTACTCGAAATTATCTAGCATTTCTTACTCTGGTCTACAGAGTCCTCCCCATGGGCTCGAAGTTGAATCCTGACCTTGTTGTTGGTAGATGGCAGGGAGTCCGTTTCAACTCATAGCATCCTTAAGTACCACAGAATGAAACACCACCTGGTCCTGCACCATCCTCACCATTGTTCTTACGCTTGAGCCCTGGGTTGCAGTTACTGGGTCAAACCACCTTGTTGAGAGCCTTCCTTGAAGGAAACGTAACCTCCTTACTCTGCGATCTAAGGACTTTTATAATCTGGCTTCATCCTCCTTTTCTAGGTTCATTTACCACTGTTCCAATCACGCCAGGCTGCTTGCAGATGGATCCCTGATGATTCACACTTCCAGAAGTTCCCTCTGTTCACCCAGAATTTCTTTCATTGCTTTCACCATCTGGACGCTTTCTGTGTCCCTTAGGCTTCTAAAATGCCACCTTCTCAAGCCTTTTCTTATTCCTTTCATCCTCCTTAGCCCATCACCTGTGAACCCAGGGCTCCAGGAATTGTACCTTATGTATTTGTCTATCACAATTTTTCTTGAGGAATTGTGCCAAATTTATCTCTGCAGGCCCAGGACTTAGTTCAATGTCTTGCATAGGATAAGCACTGATGAATAATACTAGCATCAGATCCAAGTTTTGCAAGAAAAGGAATAATTCTGAAACTGAGCATCTGTCTCTTTCTTAAGATCAAGACACAAACTTGTTTCAAGATCTGGAACAATTTTGGAGTTGTTCCATTATTGTTGTTAGGTGCTATCAAGTCGGATCCAACCCCTAGTGACTCTGTCTAAGACAGAAGGAAACATTGCCCAGTTCTCACCATCCTCGCAGTCGTTCCTGTGCCTGAGTCTATTGTTGCAGTCATTGTGTCGAACCATCTCCTTGAGGGCCTTCCTACACTTTGATACGCTTCCACTTTACCAAGCAGGATGTCCTCCTCCAGGGACTGGCCTCTCCTCACAACATATCACCCTCCTTTCCTTTAAGGAGCACTCAGATTCCTTTTGTTGTTGTTCTTTTAGCAGTCCATGGTACTTCCAATGTTCGTCTCCAGCACCACAATAAAAAAGCATGAATTCTTCTTTGGTGTTCCTTATTCAATGTCCAAATGTTATTGATATTGATATTGATAAGGAAGTTATCAAGGTCACCATTCATGAAGAAAGAAAAAAGACATTAAAATTTAAGACAGGAAATAAAGAAAAGATCAAAATGGATATAGAAGAGACTCTGAAACTTGCTCTATATCATAGAGCAGTTAAAACAAATGGGAGAAAGGATGAAGTCAAGTTGCTGAATAGAAAATCGCAACGAGCAGCTCTAGAAGACAAAGCCAAATATTATAGCAAAATGTGTAAGGCCTTAGAATTCGAAAACCAAAAGGGAAGAACACATTCAGCATATCTGAAACTCAAAGAACTCAAGAAAAAATTCAAGCCTTCAATCGCAATATTGGAAGATTCTATAGGCAAAATAATGAATGATGCAGAAAGCATCAGGAGAAAATGAAAAGAATACACAGTCACTGTACACTCCCTCAAAAGAACTAATTAATGGTGCACCATTTTATGAGGTAGAATATGAGCAAGAGTCAATGTGCTGAAGAAAGTTCAGACTGCACTGAAGGCATTACCCATAAACAAGGCTCCAGGAATTGACAGAATACCCACTGAAATGTTTCAGAAAGCTGAATAAGCACTGGACGCACTCACTCATCTATGCCAGGAAAAATGGAAGACCTGGCCAACTGACTAGAAGAGATCCATAGTCACTCCCAATCCAAAGAGGGATGACCCAACAGAATGCTTAAACTGTGGAACAATATCACTGATGTCATACACAAGTAAAATTTTGCTTCAGATCATCCAACAATGGCTGCAGCAGTACATTGACAGGGAACTGCCAGGATTCATAAGAAGATGTGGAACAAATGATATCATTGCTGATGCCAGATAGTTCTTGGCTAAAAGCAGAGAATACCAGAAAGATGTGTTTTATTGACTATGCAAAGGTATTTGACTGTGTGGGCCATAATAAACTGTGGATAACCTTGAGAAGAATGGAAATTTTAGAACACTTAATTGTGCTCATGAGAAACTTGTACATGAATCAAGAGGAAGTTGTACAAACAGAACAAGGGAATACTGCATGGTCTAAAATCAGGAAAGATGTGCCTCGGGTTGTATCCTCTCACCATACTTGTTTAATCTGTATGGTGAGCAAATCAGCAGAGAAGCTGGTTTATCTGAAGAAGAGTGTGCCATCAGAATTGGAGGAAGGCTTATTCATACCCTGAAGTATGCAGATGACACAACTTTGCCTGCTGCAAGTGAGGAGGTCTTAGAACACTTACGGAAGAAGATCACATATTACAGCCTTCAGTATGGATTACAACTCAATGTAAGTAAGACCCAAATCCTGACAACTGGACCTATATGTAACATGATAAATGGAGAAAAGGTTGAAGTTGTCACGGAATATGTTTTATTTGGATCAACAATCAATATTTGTATGAGTTTTGGTACATTAGAGAAACAAATCCACAGAAATTCACATGTATAAGAGAGAGTTTTATATAAAGGGCAAGTGCACATCAAGAAAACATCCCAACCCAGTGCTCCCCAAGCCCACAAGTCCAACATTAGCCCATATGTCCGACACCAATCCACAAAGTCCTCCTCCATCTCACAAACACACACAATATCACTGACTGCAGGAGGAAAGCCAAATCAGTGAGCATATAAGCATCTCAGCATTGGCAGGGGTCTCCACACCGCTGCTCCAGCACCCAAGGCTACATCAGGGTAGGTCCATGTGACTTCTCCTCAGGGATGTCTTGCAGGAAATGAGCCTTGCAAGCTGAAGAAGGGAACTGGCTAAGGCAGCTGCACCTGGTCCGACCATCAGAAAGCAAGAGACCCAAGACCTAGAAAGGTGAGGGACATCGAGCCATTTATCTCTCCACCCTTCAATTAAACCCATACGTGCTTATTGGCCAGGTTGGCACAATAAACTTTAACTATCTCAATGTTCATGGAAGCAGCAGTCGAGAGATCAAAAGACATATTGTATTAGGTAAATCTGCTGTACCACACTTTATAGTATTGGGGTTTCGCAAAGATGTTTCTTTGAAGACTAAAGTGTGCCTGACCCAAGCCATGGTATTCCCCAGTGCCTAAGATGCATATGAAAGTTGGACATTGAATAAGGAAGACCTTAAAAGAATTGATGCATTGAATTGTGGTGCTGGAGAAGAGTATTGAAAGTACCATGGACTGCTAACAGGACAAACCAATCTGTATTGGGAGAAGGCCAGCATGCTTTTTAGAGACAAGGATGGCAAGACTTGAACTCACATACTTTTGACATATCCTCAGAAGAGACCAGTCCTTGGAGAAGGACATCATGTTTGGTGAGGTGCAGGGATGGGAAAAAGAAAAAAAGGAAGACCCTCAAGGAGATTAACAAGCACAGTACCTGCATCAGTGGGCCCGGACAGAGGAACAAGGGTGAGGAACAAGGGTGCAGGACAACAGGTGCCATGTTCCGATCTGTTGTTCAGAGCCACTTCAGTGGCACCTAAACACAACAAGGAAGTTATTGGCTTCTATTAAAGAAAGCTACATATGAATCTCAGTTCCACCTCTCATCATTACCCAAGCACAGTGCCTTTGTGCCACGGCTTCTTCAAACACTCAGTGGTGAAAATCATTTGACTTCATCTAGTTGCTAGCAAATTTGCATGAGACAGTATATGCAATGTGTTAGCCCAGGGTTTTCCATGCATGGCACATAGTTGTCGAGTAACGTTAGTTATTATCATGAGTTGGATTCCACTTGTTGGCAGTGAATTTTGTGACACTTTGATCATTTATACCATATTACTGTACATTAAACATACTACACAATATTATCAGTTACGCTACTATTTATTGTATTTATCTGGAAGCTGGATTCTTGATTCGTTTATGCCTGAATGCTCATCTTGAAGTCTTGAGTATTTCTTTCCGCAGCAAATTCATTTCTGCCATGGAGGTGTCCCCAGCCTGACTCCAGAATCTTCTGAGCTCCCATCCTCAGATACTTGTATTAAAAACTTAGGCTTCTTGATTTCACTTCCTTCCCTTCTGGGTTAAATTTGCTTCCTTGCTTAGCATCTGGTCCACCCCAGCTTTCTCAGCGCCTCTGAGTCTGTTCTGAAGGGCTAAGGTTCACCTCTCCTTCTATATCTGGCCATAATGCACATCGGCATGCCTTCCTGAGCACACTTTTGCTGAGTAGGGGCTCTCAGCCCCACAGCAGCACATGGACTGCATGTGCTGACCCAGGTCAATTCCTTTCCTTGAAGTGCTTTTCCTGCACGGACCCCAGCCAGCCTTCTGCATTATCTGAAAGGTCGTTGCCAACTCCCAGAGCGTTTGCAGTTCTAGCCAGAGCATCTAACACGTTAGAAGATCCTTCCAGTTTCGATCCAAGCCATCTCAATGGCTGAACCTCTGAAGCCATAGTGGACAGCGGTTACCTGCACAAGGTCTTTGACTTTTATTTAAACGAACTGTCCAACCAGAACTTTAGGCCGAAGCAATATTTTTTATCAGACTTCTCTCCCCAATGATCAAACAATTCAAGGAATTTAGAAGAGGTACTAACAAATGTAGAAACAAAAATAATTCCATATTTGAAATGTTTTCCAATCTCAGACTTTGAAATGATTTTGGTCAACTGGTTAATATAAAGTCTGAATGACGTGAAATGGTGTTTTAGGCTAAGGAAGAGGGAAGAGGAGAGAAAGAAGGAAAAGGGAGAGAGAGTAAATGCTGAATCTCGAATTGATCCTTTTTGGATAAGTATACTATCTTTAAGCAGTAATTCCATATATAAAGGCATTTGCATCTATATAATCTAATGCAATAATGATTTTACCTATAAGACTGTTTTAATTAATTTCTACTCTCATAGAACCCTATTATTTTGTGCAAAATTTTATAGGGTTAAAGGAAATCAACTCACACCTATTATGTTTTCATTATACAACTGTATTTCCTAAAAGAAGACATAATTCTAGACACAAAGACCTCTGTAACATGAAATTGAATTTCAGTACCGAATATACATTTTGTGCAAAAAAGGGAGGGGGAGGCAGAGGGATGGAGGTAGCTGATATTATCTGATATCCAAGGAGAGAAATTATGGGGCAATAAAATTATTCCAATCATAGTATTGCAATCCAGTTACTGTGGAGTAAATTCATGGTTATTTAACCTGATATGGGAGGGGACAAGGGGGACAATAATTTGAGTTATGTTGCATCCAATAATCATGTTTTCTTTCTTCCATTAAAAAAAAGCCAGCAAATGAAAGAGACAGATTATTCTTCCACTACTTGAGAAAAATGCTAATCAGACCATTTGGAGGGGGTGGGAGCAGGTCCCGCTGGATCTCAGGGTCTCTGTGTATATCTCTCCTCAGGATTGGAGTAGATTAACTACACATCTGCATTCCAGTAACCAATTCCCACATTTAAACAACTATTCCCCAGTGTGTGCTACTAAATATAGCTCCTTCCTTTCAGACTGACAGGACAGCTCCTGCTGTGCACCCTGGGAGCTGAATCTTCACTTCACACATTCCTAATATGGTAAGCCAATCAGCTGGAGCAGAAAGGCTAGTGCTTTGCTCTACACCCTGCTGAAGGTTAACCCTTTCGTCCAAGACCAAACACTGGGCTGGAAAACTTTTACTCGAAGCAGATGCTGTAGTTATAAACAATAGCACATAAAACAAACGTGATGCAGAAACCAGGACCAAGCCCTTTTCCCAATAGCAGTGTTTGGGGAACAGTCAGCAGTAGACCAAGAAAGCAGGGCAAGATGAACTGCCTGAGCCACATGAATTGTTGAAATGAAACAGCAAAAGAAAGAGAAAGGACAGAGTTTGGGGTAGAGATTATCAGGGTAGTGGAAAGGCAATAAACAAGAGGACTTCCCTGGGGGATGGACAGCAGAAAAGGGAGACGTCGGACAGGGCAGATATGGAAAATTAACAATTTGTAAATTATCAAGGGTTCATGAGGGAGAGGAGAACGGGGAGGGAGGGAGAAAAATTAGGAGCTGATGCCAAGGGCTTAAGTGGAGAGCAAATGTTTTGAGAATGATGAGGGCAACGAATGTACAAATGTGCTTTACACAATTGATGTATGTATGGATTGTGATAAGAGTTGTATGAGCCCCCAATAAGATGATTAAAAACAAAAACAAAAAAAACAAGAGGACTGGCTAGTGCATACCCTCCCCTCCCCACACAGTGTCCTCCCCCAACCTCACCTCCCCACACACCCCACCCCCGTGTGGTGCAGACAGCAGTTATTGGAGAGGAGGAGAAAAGGTGCTCTTGCTGACTTTCACAGCAGTTTGCAGTAGCTGGGAGAACAGGTCCTGGGGGGCGCTGGGTGTTCTTCCCAGCTAGCTGTTTCCCCACAGCACCAGACTAGACCAGTGTTTCTCAGAGTTCACCAAAGGCCAAGGGGCCATGTTCCTTGAAGGAATACAAGCCGCAGTCAGCCAGAGCTTACACCAAGAATGCCCCCACTGAAGTGTCAGGGCAAAAGACTGAAAACTGGTTCCTCCTTCTGAAATTCAAAGGAAAGCCACGGTAAGAAGGCCATTAAGACTGGTGGGTTCTTTCTGAGAGAGAGCGAAATGATATCAAATAAAACGGAGCTAAGCTTCAAGCCATTTGCACCATGTTGAGTTTTCATAATTTGGTAGGAGGGATTTTGTCTGCAGGAAGAGGGGCAGGGTAAGGGTTATGTCAGCTACCTAAGAATGAATTCCTTCAAGGGCTCCCATGTGGGAACCCTTGAAAGTGGGCTGAGCCACCCCTTATCCATCTGCAACAATACCAGCAATAGCTGGACCAGCAGCGCTGTCCTAGTTGCCTTTTGAAGCTGTACATTATGAAACCTGCAGTCTACATATTGTTTTGTCAATGCCAGAGCCCCTGAGGGTACATTATGCAAGGTCCCTAAATTAGAAATGAGAGTAGTTGAGCTTTTAAATGACAAAAAACAAAACACGGCTCTAGGCGCTTCTAGACATCATATGATCCCTATAGAAATATGCTTCTGCTCACAGGGAGAATTTCCTCACTCTCCAGTTGCACCCAAGTATGTGTCTATTCCACCATGGCATTGCCTCTTGGAGAAACCAAGCAATCCCCACACCCACCCCACCCATGGTACGTTCAGAGTTGACTACAGGGGGAAGTAGTCATATAGGAACTTCACAGTCTCTATCTGTCTGAGGGCTGGAGTCCAGGCAGCTGTGGAGAAAGGCCCCCTCCCTGAGACAGGTGAGAACACCTGTGTGATGAATAGAACAAGCTTTGGTTTGGCTTCCATGTGGTTTCCTGACACTGGCTGTCTTCCACCTCCTCTGAACTCTTCTTGTGCAACCCCAGGTCTGTCCCTTCAAGGCTACGTTCCCCATTTGACTCTCTCCATCCTCCAGGACATGGGGTGCCCCTTCCTTCCTTTTCTTTTCAATCATCATTGAAAATGAGCCATTAGTAAGTCAACCAAGCCAGAACAAATTAACCCTTTAATTTGTATTTCTGGGTATATTGTTCTTATTGGTGTTCTGTACCATCCAGTCATTTCTAGCTCATAGCCACCCTTTGTACAACAGAGGGAACATGGCCGGGTCCCATCCCATTGACACAGTCATTGCTGTATTTGAGCCCATGAGTTCAGCCACTCCATCAGTCCATCTTGTTAAGGGTCTTTCTCTTTTGTTTCTGACCCCTGGCTTTACCAAGCAGGATGCTCTTTTCTAAAGACAAAGTAAGTGAGACAAATTTTTGCCATCCTCACTTCTCAGAGACATGCTAGCTGAACTTCTTCCAACATAGAT
>NW_022103898.1:65000473-65002558 GCF_000313985.2 Echinops telfairi
TTTTTTTTTCTTTATGTTGGGATGTAATCCATACCAAAGGCTGTAGTCTTTGATTTTCATTATTAAGTGCTTTAAAACCTCTTCACTTTCAGCAAGAAAGGTTGTCATCTGCATATCACACTTTGTTAATGAGTCTTAGTCCAATCCTGATACCTTTCCCATATAGACCAATAGCATCTTGGAATACTTCCTGAGGAAAAAAAACTAAATAAGTATGGTATAGTATATATTATGTATTATGTTGGGTTCTTTAGAGAAGTAAAACCAGTGATAGTTGTGTCAAGTTAACATAAAATCTAACCATCATAAGTGATACAATCCTGCTGTACACCTTCCATGATCTTAAACCACACAGAATTCCATTGTTCAGTCTGAACAACTGTTTTGTGGTCCCTGTGCAAGTTGCATGTGAGCACAATTAAGTGTTCTGGAATTTCCATTCTTCACAATGTGATCCATAACTTGTTATGATCCACACAGTCAAATGTTTTTGCTTAATAGACAAAACACAGCTAAATCTCTGTGGCATTCTCTGCTTTCAGCCAAGATCCCTTTGACATCAACCAGCAATGATTCTATGTCCTCATCTAAACCTAAACTGAATTTCTGGCAATTGCCTGACAATGTGCTGCTGCAACTACTTTTATTGAATTATCTTCAGCAACCCTTGACTTGCATGTGATATTAATAATATTATTTGATAATTTCTGCACTCTATTGAATCATCTTTCTTTGGAACCAGTATAAAAATGTATCTCTTCCCATCAGTTAGCAAAACAGTTGTCTTTAAAAAAATCTTAGCATACAAATAAGCACTTCCAGGGTTGCATTATTTATTGAAACACCTCAATTGGTATTACATGGGTTTTTGAAATATCAATTGAGAAATTTCAACGAATGGTGTTTTGCTAATGCCTTCAGTGCATCTTGGACTTCTTCCTTCAATACTACTATTTCTTGATCATCAACCAATTGTTTTTGTTATACTAGCCCTGTGTATTTCTTCCATCTTTTTCTGATGTTTCCTACATCATTCAGTAGGTTCCCTACAGAATTCTTTAATTTTCCAACTCAAGGCTTGAAGATGCTGAAAGCTCAATTCCCTCCGCACCACCAGGTCAACTCTCCATTGAGGAGGAAGTTTTTCCCCAGTCCTGATCTGAGTGTCTTCCAACTGAGGGACTCATCTTCTGACGCTGTATCCGCAGTGTTCCCCTGGTATTCATAAGGTTTTCAGTGGCCTTAAAAAATGTAATTGCCAGACTATGCTTCCTAGTCTGTTTTCATCTGGAAGCTCTGTCAAAGCCTATATGCCATGTGACCTTGAAATAGCAATGGCAAAGCTTCACTCTTTTTTCCTCCTCCTTCGTTTGCTCCTGTGTGCTCTGATCAGACACATCCTTCTCCTTGACCTGTAGCTTCAGTGCTGTCCTCTGAAATGAATTCTTCTGAGGGGAGAGGTGGCTGTCCACTTAGTTGGTAATGGGGCTGGCCTCTTAGGCCTCTATATTGGTTGCCTGCTTCATCCAGTGTGTTGTGTTCTTGCCTTGGAGTGAGAGTGCTTTATATCAAAGAGAAATTGTATATTAAGAAAACAACCTGGGACTTCCAGGAAAATGGCGATGGAGTAACACATGCCAGAGGGACTCCGCAGAATTCATCCCAGGAGAGTTGCTTAGAGGGAAATTCAACAGTGCTGGACTGCAGTAGGAGCATCATAAAGATAAGTAGGCACAGACCCACAAGGTTTTGAGAGGCTGGGGGCTTTTGCCTTACCACAGTGGAGGCTGGCTAGGGCTTGATCTTAGCCCCACCACTGTCTCTGCCGGAGCTGGGATCATTTGGAGACCAAGCACGGGGGCTTAATCTCAACACTGCCACAGCATGCCACTGCCTCGGGGCAGGGACTAAACCCTTGCAGCCCCATGGGCAGGGATCAGGGTTCAGCTACATTGTTACTTTTGTTTCCCTCTCTTCCCCCACAGTCTCAGAGGGCTGCACAGGGGCTTTTTCTCAACACAGCCACAGCTTGCTGCTGCCACCTCGGGACAGGGACTAAACCCTTGCAGCTCCACGGGCAGGGAT
>NW_022103898.1:65008591-65010742 GCF_000313985.2 Echinops telfairi
AGGGAGGGGCGAGGGGGGAGAGAGGGATGAAAATAAGGAGCTGATGCCAGGGGCTTAGGTGGAGAGCAAATGTTTTGAGAATGATGAAGGAAATGAATTTACACATGTGCTTTACACAATTGATGTATGTATGGATTGTGATAAGAGTCGTATGAGCCCTTAATAAAACGATTAAAAAATGAAAAAGAAATGACAGGGCCTATTAGGGGCCTAGTCACCTCCTTGCATGCAGCCAAAGGAGGGAAAGACTGCTGTGTCAGGAAAGCTTTGCAGAAGAGGCAAAAAGAGGAAGAACCTGAACCCGACACGTGACAAAGCAGCTTCAACAATAGATTCAAACTTATGTGAGGATGGCACATAACAGGGCAGTGATTCATTCTGTTGCACATGGGGACATGATGAGTCAGAACCAACTTGCAGGCACCTAACAACAAACTTTTTCCTGGTATTCTCCAACCAGCAATAGTTTTATCCCTTGTCCCATATCCTATTCTCAAGTTAGTTTGAATTTCTTGTAGTTCTTCCCTTTTTATTTTCTAACACCTGGTCTTTGTTTATTTCATTATAATACCCTTTCTTCATCTTTTCTAGCTTCTCTTTTCAATGTTCTTTCAAGCTCTCATACTTCCTCATTCTTTCCAATGGTTTTAGCTTGTCTTCATTCAAGAGCAAGTTAGATAGTCTCTTCTGATAACCAATTGGGTTGTCCTTCTTTTTATTCATTTTGGTTTCTTCACGTATGTCACTGATGTCATCCCACAACTTATCGGATCTTTGATCATTAGTGATCTATATGTCAAATCTACTCTTCAGACTGTTTATTTTCAGGTGGGATGCATTCAAGGTCTTACTTTGGCTGACATGGACTTGTTTGGGTTTTCTTCATCTTCATCTTGAACTTACCTATGAGTAATTGATGATCTGTTTCACAATCAGTCTCTGGCCTTGTTCTAATGACACTGAGATTCTCTGTTGTCTTTTAATATGAATATAGTAGACTTAATTCCCATGTATAATTACACTTATGCTGTTGGAGAAAAAAGAGGTATTTGCAATAAATAAATCATTGGTCTCACACACACACACAAAAGAAAACATCCTGTCTATATTTAAATGTTGTTAAGTATTAAGTAGCAGATGGACATAGGGCCCCTAGTCAAGTCCTCCCTCGATGCAAGAACACTTTGTTCTAATAACCTGGCATTCAGTGGGGCTCACCTTCCTGACATGATTACTGAAGTCAAAATGGGTGCATAAGTAAATGTGGTGAAAAAAGCTGATGGTGCCCAGGTATTAGAAGATATAGTGTCTTGTGTCTTAAAGGCTTGAAGTTAAAAAAGCAGCCATCTAGCAGGGAAGCAACAAAGCCCACTTGGAAGAAACACACCAGCCTGTGTGATCACGAAGTGTTGACAGGATCAGGTATCCAACATCAGAAGACCACAAACAAACAAATACATCCATGCAAACAATGGGGTCAGGTTAGAGACCCAAAGCTCATCTGTAGACAATTGGACATTCCCTAAGAGAAGGGTCACAAGATAGTTAAGGTTTATTGTGCCAACCTGGCTGATAAACACATGTGGGAGTAATTAAACGGTAGAGAAATAAATAACTGGGTGAGTCTCACTTTTCCAGTTTTCAGATCTCTTGCTTTTTGATGGTTAGACCAAGGTACAGCTGCCTTAGCCACTTCCCTGCTTCAGCTTGCAAGGTTCACTTCCTGCAACACATCCCTGAGGAGAAGCCACATGGACCTACCCCGATGCAGCCCAGGGTGCTGGAGTAGCTGTGTGGAGACCCCTGCCAATGCAGAGATGCTTACACGCTCACTGATTCAGCTTTTCTCCGGCAGTCGGCGTCATTGTGCTTGTTTTGTGAGATGGAGGAGGACTTTGTAGATCAGTGTCAGACTTAGGGGCTAATGCTGAACTTATGGAATTGGACAGCACTGGGTTGGGATGTTTTCTTATATTTATAGGTTTAGTATTACGGTAGCAGATGGACATTGAGTCTCTATTCAAGTACCCCCTCAATGCAAGAGCACTTTGTTCTATTAAACTGACATTCCATGATGCTCACCTTCCCGACATGATTGCTGAAGACAAAATGGATGCATCAGCAAATGTGGTGAAGAAAGTTGATGATGCC
>NW_022103898.1:65011874-65016754 GCF_000313985.2 Echinops telfairi
GGATCTGATTTCAATGATTTATGTACACCCCCTCGCCCCACACTCAGGGGGATAAACAACAGAAACGTGGGTGAAGGGAGACAGTAGACACTGTAAGGTATTAAAATAATAATAATTTATAATTTATCAGGGGTTCACAAGAGTGGGAAAGTAGGAGATGGAGGGAAGAAAGAGGAGTGGAAAACAAGGGCTCAAGTAGAAAGAAAATTAAGATGGTGATGGAAACATTTACACATGTGTGTGATATAATTGTATGGATTGTTATAAGAGCTCTAAGAGTCCCCAGTCAAATGATTTATTAAAAAAAAAAGAAAGAAAGAAAACGTCCTAGGCCAGTCCAGACCAACTTCTTAAGTCCAATATTAGCCCATATGTCGGATACTAGTCTATAAATTCCTCTTCAGACTCACAGAGCACATGCAATCATGCCAAATGCAGGAAAATCACAGGCAAGTGGGTGAAAATTCTTGTGGATCCAGTGGCGGTGGAAGCATCTCCAGGGCTCTGGCTGCCATCAACACAGCTCTGTGTGACTTGTCAGCAAGAAGACCAAGGCAGAGAGGGAGTGTATCCCAACGCCAGGAGGAAAAGAGGAAGTTCCCAGAAGCCTCATGAGAAGGCCATGCCCACAAAGAGGCATCAGACTGTGACCTGATTGACAGGGTAGACTCCATCCCATCCACTCTTAATATCCTCAAGTTGACACGAGATTATGTAACTACCACACTAACCAATGTTATTGTTAGGCGCTATCAAGTCAACTTCAACTTGTACAAATGCTATGTATCACACTATGACCCTGCTGCCCAGTCCTGTTGCAACTTCACAACAATAGCTATGTTCAAATCCACAGCCATTTGGTAAAGGATCGTTCTCTTTATCACTGACTCACCACTTTGCCAAGCAGGATGCTTTTCTCCAGGGGCTGGCTACGCCTGATAGCATTTCCAAAACACATGAGACAAAATCTCCCCATCTTTGCAGTAAAGAGCATTCTGGATAGAATCCTTCCAACACAACTTTGTTCATTCTTTTATCAGTCCAATGTCATATTCTTTGGTCTTCACGTCTTTAAAAATCGTAAAAAGCAAAGATGCCATTTTGATGATGAAGGTGCACTTGAGCTAAGCAACCTTATATTTTAATCACCTCATAGGCACGCAAAAGCTGGGCAATGGAGAAGGCAGACCACAGAGTAATTGATGCATTCGAATAGTAGGATTGGTGAAGAATACTAACAATGGGATTCATTTACTTCGTTCAATAATTCTGTTTTGAGTTTTGTACATATCCAGCTGTGTTCTAGCTGATAAAGATACTGTAGTTCCTCCACTCTGGAACTGTTAATGGAGAAAGAGAACGTGGGTAGGGGGAGAAAAACCCTGACTTTTATCATTGCCATAAAGGAAATAAAATAAAATAGGGTGATATGATAAATAAGTGTGTTCCTGGGACAGGGCCACATGGCCCCTGAAAACATGGCCGTGAGAAAGAAGCATTTTAAGGCATGACATGCCTAGGATTGCAAAGGCCCTGAGCTAATAACTAGGTTAGGGTGTTTGAGGAACCAAAGCAGAGCTCAAGTTTAGAACCTCAGGATGGCAGGGGAGATTGGAGAATAAGGAGGGACCCAATCTGATGCTCCCCAAAGCCATGAAGGTGTTAGAAGGTTTTGTCTAACTTCAATGGGAGGACATTTTAACCGGGAAAGAATAAGATCTGATTTTCAGGGGGAAGTCAACCACTTTTCAATAGTACTCTAACAATTCTGAACAACAGCTTTATCACAACGTGATAGAAATGCAGGTGTCCACATAACATGCTGGGTGTCTGCACATCACCTGAACAACTCACTAGGCTTATGCAATGTCAGTTTCTGGGAGTTTGACATTTTTGCCCTGGTGACATAGTGATTGCTGCTAACAGGGCTGCTAACAGACAGGAAAATGGAGTTCATAGTCTTGGAAACCCAGAGGGGCAGTTCCGGTCTGCCCTGTAGAGTTGCTATGAACCAGAAACAACTGGATAACAGTGGATTTTTTAAAGGTACCAGAATCATTTCAGAAGATAGCCCATATCCCATAATATGCTCAGTAGAAATGCCTTTTTTCTCTTAAATCGGGAACAAACAATGGTCTTCCCCTCTGATTATAGGCAAGAAGGTAAATAGCACCCTTGTCATCGAAGACAAGGCTTTATAAGCCTGGAGAGTTACAGTCTCAAAAACTCACAGCGGCTGTCCTACCCTGTTCTGTAGGGTCCCTGTGAGTCAGAATTGACTCAATGGCAGTGAGTACCAATCTAGATAAATGGACCAAGCTATAGATAAGGCTGACTACCCTGGCAGATGCAAGATCTAGACTGGGCAAAAAGCAAGCAAGCTTTTACACAGCATCCACTTGCGTTAGAAACAGGCCACACCTCTGAGGAAACAGCCCACACCTCTGAGGAAACAGCCCTTCAATTCATTGGCTGCTCATAGCAGATCTCATTGTGAAAATGATTATATTTGTGTTAGATACCATCTTGGAGAATTACTAGGTCTTAACTGCGAAACCATTGAGAATCCAGGACACTCAAGTTGACACAAAACCTTAACAACCACACACCTCATTCTAAGTTGGCTTTAAAAAAGTCAAACTTTGAAAAGCAAGAACAATTTCAATTTCAGATATAAGGCTTGTAAACGGACTGTTAACTAGAACAAGTATAAGAGGAATCTGAGTCAGTGAACATGCTATGGATGAATTTTCTCCTCTGCGGTTGGCTAGCATCCACCATCAATAGGGTAGGGTCTACTCTAACTGCTAGCAACTGCACATGTCAGAAAAGATTTGCTCTCCATCAGGTTTGCAATGGCTGAGATTTGGAAAGTCTATCACAAAGGCCTTTATTCTGAGGTGTCTCTGGTAGATTTAAACCTGCAACGTTTTAGTTAGCAGCCCAAAACAGTTAATCATTTGCACCACCCAGGAACAACCATATTGGCTGATATTCGATCTTCAGACATCATAACCTAGGGAGCTCTGATGGCATAATGGGTTGGACATTGTGTTGCTAACCTCAAAGCCAGCAGTTCAAAACTACCAGCTGCTCTTCAGGAGAATGATGAGGCATTCTGCTCCTGTAATATTTACAATCTTGGAAACCCACAGGGGTTATTCTACTACAGAATTGCTCTGGCTCAAAATTGACTCAAATGACAGTGACATCACAGGGCATCAGCACCTAGGTAGAAAGATCTATGCTCAACTTGGTTTCTTACTTGCCAAAACCTAACTTAATGATATTCAGGGTGGGCTGGGCAGAAGATATACTTTTTGTGGATGGAGCTTCATCCTTTCAGGACTGACAACCTGAACTGTGAAGATCCCCATGGCCTGATTCCTGCCCCCTATTAAGACCTCAAGAATCACAACAAAGCATTTTTTTCTATTGACATTCCCTTCATGCACATCCTCCTTATCTCGTAGAGGTAGAGAGGGATATTGAGAGAGTTAGTTGGAAGCGCTTATGAAGCATTCTCCAGTGAAGACAAACATAAATCCCAAGTCTGATTAGCGATGCTGTTGCTAATGAAATGCGGTTACTAATGAAGTCAGCTTTCCGAGGAGCTGACATGCCCTTTGTGGGGCTTTGGGTCAGTGAAGCCTGCAGATCAATATCAGTTTAAAAGGCTGTTTCTCTCACTTCACACATGGAAACCCACTAAAGGAAAAGGGCTTTCCGAGGAAGCTGGAGAGAAATCTATTTCTCAGGATGGACAAAGAAGTAAATTGGAGCCATTTTCATAATAAACATTAGCTGACCCTCATATTTCTTTGAATTGGATGAGTTTCTGTGAATGTATGCCTTTGGCAAAGTTTTCCAGGATTGTTCTCTTAAAAAGGAAAAGAGGGGGGAAATGTCTCAGAAAGGCCAAAGAAACACTTTCAAGCTTAGAAGGGAATCTCTACGGTCTGTAATGTAACCCATGAAAGAATTGTGGTCAGAGCCGGAAACCACAGCCATTGGAAAGGCAGCAGTCCAGCTGGGCTGTGTGCGACAAATTCCACCCCGCCACATAGCTGTGCTGTCATCGGTTTGGCCTCTGCTACCGTAATGTGACCTTACAGTAGAGTTTCCAGATCTAACTTTCTCTACAAACGAAAATATGACAGAGGAAATAAAGTGAATAGAAGAAAAATAGTCTTAGGGGTTTACCTAGAAAGAAAGTGATTGCATTCTTTTTGAAAGTATCTTTTATCTCTAAGTGCCAAAGAAGAACTTTGGGGAGGAAGAATCCATGCCAGGACGCACATGACCAGAAAAACTCTTCACAAGCTGATGGCTGAAAATAGCCTAAATTAAAAGCTGTTGATTTAATTAGGTTATCTTCGCGCTCTGATCAGCAAGGCCATTTACCAAATGTGACATTGCTCAATATTTGGCTCTTACAGCCCGAGGAAGGAAGTATTGATTGCTGGAGGAGTTGTTGAGGACACACTATATAGAAAAAGCAGCCAGTGAATGGTGACTGGTAATCGTAGTCATGGTGTTCCTGATTCCCTATAAATGCCCTTATGCCCTTATCTGCCTTTCCTCTGCCCTGCTCTGTACCCACCAGCTGGCCTCTACAACCACGTTACTTCAGCTGCTGACTGGCTGACTTCTGGGTGAGTTTGAGATTGGAGAAGGGGGAGGATGTATGACCCATCTTCTCTGCTCCCTGAATGCTCCCAGCCCTTATCTCTGACAAGACAATTCAACAAGTGACCTCCTTCTTGCATCCTCCTTGCCTCTTCTCCAGGCCCCATCATCGGAGTGGCTATAGCTTTCCATCCTTGCTCATCGCTGGGTGCGTCAGCACCTCATGTTTGCTCTCTTCACTATGTGCACAC
>NW_022103898.1:65018222-65034579 GCF_000313985.2 Echinops telfairi
GTGTGACGTGCTATTAGGTGCAGAGAATTGAGTGTCTCTTTTTTCTTCCTGGGTGCTGGATTTTTTTTCCTATAAAAATAAAAAGGAAAGAGTCCAGATGGAGAACTACACATTGTTGGCAGATTTAGACCCCCAAAATCCCCTTGAATTTGTATTAGTGATGCTGAGTTTGGTGAAGACTGACAAGTGAGTAATCTTTCATCTTATCGGTTTAATTTCAGGCTTCAGAGACGCCCAGTTCTTTTGTTCAAAGAGTTTTATTAAACATTTGTGAGGAGGAAAATGAAATCTCTGTGGGCTTGCCTGGTTTCATTATCTCAGCACCCAAATGAGACAGAGCTGGGAGAAAGACGAAGGTGAGCATTCCTGGTGGGTGCTGGGCAGAAGCAAACACCTTGGAGACCTCTGACACCTCCCAGATGGTCTGATCTCTTTGCAGCTGTCATGTACTCTTCGATCTGCATGTGTAACTTAGCATGCTATGTAAGACAAACACCCTTCTGTGAGCTTGTTGTACTGTGGTGGCTTATGCATTACTATGGCGCTTGAAGTTTTGCCACCGTGTGTCAAATACCAGCAGGATCACCCATGGTAGACAGGTTTCAGAGGAGCTTCAAAATACAAACAGCCCAGGAAGAAAAGCCAGGTCATCTATCTCTGAATATTAATCAATGAAAACCTTATAAATCATAGTAGACCACTGTCCAATTTACTTTCGTTAGGCACATCATCAGAGGGAATCAAGTGTTGGACAAAGTCATCATGATAGGTCAAGAAGCAGGCTGACAAGGCTAACACAGGAAGAAGGATGGAGGAAATAGCCATCATGATGGATTTGACCTTGGTGGTTATGAGCATAATGCAGGACCAGGCAACGTTTTGCTCTGTCATGCATGAGATCATCCTGAGTCAATATTGACTTGACAGGCATCTATCTATCTATCTATCTATCTATCTATCTATCTATCTATCTATCTATCTATCTATCATCTTTCTATCGTCCAGTTATTAAGCCAACAAAATTCAACCTTTAACTTGCCTTTCTTAGAGCAACCTCTACTGTTGTTTATCTCAGTGGTATTCACTAATCATTTTTCGATGGTTCCAGATAGAGCAACAAGCTGATAACAATTCTTTCACTTGCTTTGGTGCCTGTCGTGAAACCAGCATTACGTATAGAGGGAATGCTATCGTCTGGATTGCAATTCAGGCAACATTTGAATTGTCTCAAGTGCAGGTCCAGGCATCCTAATAAGCATGCACCAGCTTGAGGGCACCAACTTAAGTGGAGGTTGTGGGGAAACACACATAGGTTTGTTTATTCACAGGAAAGAACTCTAGGCTGCACAAGAGAGTCAGCACAGCCAAACCATCTACTCTTCCTCATACATGTATGGGAGCTTCAAAGAGTTCAATTCTGTAACTGCACTCATCCTGTGGCACAAGAATCAGCCATGTAGATCGAAGGGCAGCATTTACCCAGTGACAACGTTCCTGGGAAGGGAAAAAGGAAGCCCAAGAACGCAGAACGAGTGAGAGTTCATTGCAAGAATTGCAGTGGATGAGTTGAAACAAAATGTATATGAGTTGTTGAATGTAAACTAATGCTCTGCTTTATGAACTTTCACCTAATTCAACAATAAAAGAACTTTGTGGCATATGTATTAACTCCCAAGTAATAGCAAATTAAGAGAAAAAACTTTGTATGTAGATCTAGAAATGGGCTGTAGGCTCACACTAAATCCTAGCTCCAACTTAAGAACAATTAGTTCTTACCTCATGGCCCTGCTCCATACCCTCCCTCAGGAAGGGGACACAGAAGATACGGTGCTATGGCAAAATGTGGTGAAGAATTTAGATGATGCCCAGCTATCAGATAAAATAGTATCTGGGGTCTTGAAGGCTTGTCTCCAAACAAGCAGCCATCTAAATGAGATGTCAACTAAGTCTACATGGTAGAACCACACGATTATCAGTCACCAAAGGATTGGAATGCATATAATATGAAGTTGAAGGAGGCATTAATATCAGAACCTAAATAGTGAGAATCTGTTGTGCTATGGATGACAGTGGGAGCCCAAGATTCATTTGTGGAGCTCCATAGGTAATAAGCCTCCAGAGAACTCCCTCTATCCACAATTGAGGGGTGGGAGGAAAGTGGCTACTAAACAGAGTGCCTTGGAGAAATGAGTTGAGAAGATCAACGGCATCGATCTGATTTGAACAGTTAAAACTTGGTCAGTGTATCTCTGTGTGATGCAGGCTGGACCTGATCTAGTTTCCAAAATGTTCTGGATTTTGGGTTTGGACTGTTTTGTTTGTACATGTTAGGGTGTATTTCAGAGGTTTTATGTCACTGGAGGTCACCCTCTTGAAGCTGTGTTATATGTTTTTCCCATTTTCTGTATATGAAACCCAAGATGGATGAACCTGTGGGGACAGCAAGTAGAATAGGGGTTCAGGGGGTACAGTGGCCATGGTGGTCATGGGGATAATACAGAGATGATATCAAGGAGTCCAGATAGAAAAAGATCATTTGGAAACCGATTGTGGTAGCAATTGCACAATTCTACTGGATGTGATTGAACTAAGGAAGGACATATGTATTAAATCCCAATTAAAATAAATTAAACACTGCAAGAAATGAAAAAAAGTTAAATAAATAGAATAAAGCACAAACCTTTCCAATAAAAACTAAAACAGTGCATCGCACTGGGCAAATTTACTTTAAAATACCTCTTTAAAATGTTAAAGAGCAACGATGTCACTTTGAGTGCACTAAGGTGCACCTGAGACAAGTTATGACATTCTCAATTGCCTCCTGTGTAGGTGAAAGTTGGACAATGAATAAGGAAGACTAGAGAAGAATAGATACATTTGAATTATGACATTGACAAAGAATGTTGAAATGACCATGGACTGACATGTCTGTCTTGGAGGAAGGATAACCAGAATGCTCCTTAGAAGCAAGGAGGACAAAAGTTAGCTTCACATGCTTTGGACATGCTCCCAGAGGGACCAAAATCAAAACCCCTGCCCCCCCAGTTGACTCTGGTTCACAGTGACCCTGAGGATAGAAAGGCACTGCCCCTTGAGGTTTCCCAGACTTCCCTTCTTATGTTAGAATCACTGAGGACCTTTAAAAAACACCAGTGCCGAGTCAAAAACCCAGAACAGCTCAAAGAGAACAGAGTGGGGCTCTCTGCTCCCATCGAAAACTTCTAAGCAGGATGTGTGACGTCAGACAGTTCAACATAAAAATAATCGAAAACACTTGGAATGTGGAGAATGAAGAGCTAATATAGAGGAGGACTTTGTTTGATTCCCACTGGCCACACTCAGACTCAGAAGGGGAAGAGGGCATTGTCAAGAGCAAGTGGTTTGTGGCCCCAGGGAAGGGGTGGATGCTGAGCTATGAGGAGGGGGTGGGGTGGGTCACATCCACTATACTCTGACCTCCCTAGTCAGCAGCCCAATGTCCTTATTCTCTAGCCACCTTTTTGTCATTAGAGATTCCCAGACCAGTCCACCGGGCTATAGAAACCACTTCCCTGACCTAAAAGACTGCAAACAGAACCACCAAACCCAGGAGCGGTTTCGATTCTTTTTATATTGAACTGTCTGACGTCACACATTCTGCTTAGACGTTTTCTATGGGAGCAGAGATCCCCACTCTGTTCTCTTTGAGCTGTTCTGGGTACTTTAGAGAAACAAATCCACAGAAGCTCATGTATAAGATAGAGTTTTATATAAAGGGTAAGTGCACATCAAGAAAACACCATAAACAATGCTGCCCGAGCCCACAAGTCCAACATTAACCCATATGTCCGACACCAATCCACAAAGTCCTCCTCCATCTCACAAAACACACACTATGACGCCGACAACAGGAGGAAAGCCAAATCAGTGAATCTGTAACCATCTCAGCGCAGGCAGTGGTCTCCATACAGGTGCCCCAGAACTCGGGCTGCAACAGGGCAGGTCCATGCGGCTTCTCCTCGGGGATGTCTTGAAGGAAGTGAGCCTTGCTGGCTGAAGCAGGGAACTGGCTAAGGCAGCTGCACCCTGGTCCGACCATCAGAAAGCAAGAGACCCGAGAACTCGAAAGTGAGGCTCACCGAGCCATTTATCCCTCTGCACTTCAATTAGCCCCACATGTGTTTATTGGCCAGGTTGGCACAATAAACTAACTACCTCACCTTGTATGCATGTGAAAGTGCACATTGAATAAAGAAAGCCAAAGAAGAATCAATGAATTGAATTATGGTGCTGGTGAAGAATGCTGAAAATATAACGGATTGGCAAAGGAACTAACACTTTTGTCTAAGACGTACAGTCAGAATACTCCTCAGAGACAAGGATGATGAGACTGTCTTGTGTACTTTTGACATGTTGTTAGCAGAAACCAGTCACTGGAGGACACTATGTTTGGCAAAGTAGCAGGACAGCAAAAATGAGGAAGACCTTTGACAAGATGGACTGACACAGTGGTGGCAGCAATGGGCTCAAACATAAGGACAATTGTTGTGATGGCACAGGACCAAGCAGTGTTCTTTTCTGTTGTACATAAAGTTTCCATGTGCTGGCTTTTCATCATGCTTTTCTTCCAAGGTACCCCTGGTTGGGTTCCAACCATCAGCCTTTTGAATAATGTGTTAGTCTAGGTTGACTAGAGAAACAAATTCATAAACAATCATATATATGTAAGAGAGAACTTTATATCAAAGAGCTATTGTACATTAAGAAAACATCCAAGCCCAGTCCAAGTTAAGTCCATAAATCCAATATTAGCCCATATGTCCATTACCAGTCTATGAATTCTTCTTCAGAATCACAGAGCACATGCAATGATGCCGAATGCGGGAAGAGAGTTCACAGGCCAATGGGTGGAAAGTTTTGTGGATCCAGTGGTGGTGGAAGCATCTCAGCACTGGTGTGGGTCTCCTCTTGGCTCCTCCAGCTCCAAGGCTAGCACATCTGGCTTGTCAGCAGGAAGACGAAGCAGAGAGAGTGTCTCCCACCTCTAGGGAGGAATACAGGAGTTCCCAGAATTCTCAGGAGAAGGCCATGCCCACACGGAGGCCTCATTGGCTATGACCTGATTGACAGGCTAGACTCCACCCCTTCACAAGTTGACAGGAGATTATGTAAATGCCACAGATAGTAATATAGCACTTACCCATTTGCACCACCCAGGATAGACAAGCACAATGAAATTTTACTTGTGTGAAACTTGAACATGGATAAAGAGGCAGTTGTGTAAACAGAAGAGGAATACTGCATGGTTTAAAGTCAGGAAAGGTGTGTGACAGAGTTGTATCCTCCCACTATACTTATTCAATTTGTATGCTAAGCAAATAATCAAAGAAGTTGGCTTCTATGTAGAAGAATGTGACATCAGGGTTAGAGGAAGCTTATTAACAACTTTCAATATGCAGATGATACAACCTTGCTTGCTGAAAGTGAGAACTTGAAGTTCTTACTGATGAAGATCAACCATTGCAGCCTTCAGTGTGGATTACAACTCAGGGTAAAGAAGACCAAAATTCTAACAAGAGAACCAATAGGTAACATTATGGTGGATAGAGGAAAAGTTTTCTTGAAGTATTCAAGGAATTTGTCTTGCTTGGATCCACAATCAATGCTCATGGATGCAGCAGTCAAGAGATCCAAAGATGCATCTCATTATGTAAACCTGCTGCACAAGAACTCTTCTGGGTAATGAAAAGCAAGGATGTTACTTTGAGGATTAAGGTATGCCTGACCCAAGCCATGGCATTTTCAGTCGCCTCATATGCATGTGAAAATTGGACATTGAATAAAGGAAACCAAACAACAGATGTTTTTGAATTGTGGTGCTGGAGATGAATACTGAAAGTACCATGGCGTGCTAACGGGACAAACTAATCAGCCTCAAAAAAAAAAATATGGTCAGAGTGCTCCTTAGAGGCAAGAAAGTTGAGACTTCGTCTTGTATACTTTGCAAATGTTGTCAGAAGAGACCAGTCCCTGAAGAAGGACATCATGTTTGCTATAGTTGAGGGGCAGGGAAAGATGGGAGGGCCTTCAAGGGCCTTCAAGGAGATGGATTGACCCAGTGGCTTGCAACAATGGGCTCAGGCATAGAACAATTGTGAGGATGGTGCAGGATGGTGCCATGTTTCATTCTGTTGCACATAGGGTCACTGTGGGTTGGAACCAACTTGTTGGCACCTAACAACAACAACAACAAGGCTAGAAGACACTCAATCTGTGGTGACGCAAAGCAGTTTCCTTCTCTCCTTTTGGTTCTTCAGCAGTGTATTTGTTATTCCTTTTCCACCAGCCAGTAATTCTTTTTATGGGACATAGAAGCACACAGTTGATTTTATATGGACATGACTTAGATCTCTAATCCTTCTCACCAACCACATTGACAGATTCACAGAGGTCATAATTCAGGACTGACTTGGGCAACTGCTGGAGTCAGGATCTTTTTTGGTTTGGGTTTGGGTTTTTAACTAATATATCCTAAACAAAGAGAAATTCTCCCCTTTGGTGAAAAAAGAAAAAATCCTTCATAGACAATGGTTGGCTTATTGCTGTCTTCAGAGATGGACCCCTTTCCAGTGAGAGACTTGAGTTCATTTTCCAGCAAATGCATTGCAGCCACAGCCACCAACTGTCTGTCAGAGCAGGCTCCACGTTGCTATGATACTAAACAGGCTTCAGCGGAGCTTTTGAACTAAGACAGACTAGAAAGAAATTCTATCGAAAATCAGCCACCAAGGTCCATGGAATCACTGTGTCAGGGGTCCCCATGAAAAGCGGGGAGGGAATTCGAGGTCAAAGAACAACAAAAACATATTTTCCTTAGGGAGGGTGCTGACCAGGGTGCTCCATCAGAGTGGTAGTATCACAGCAGTCTCCTCATGCACACTACACACACACACATACACACACACACCATTTGCTTTCCATCTGCTCACTGCCAGGGAGATCTGTTTCTTTAGGACACAGAGCACAGGGATGGCATCATCATTTACTGACACGACTCTTTTTCAGTTAGCGAAGCGGTGTTGGCAACCGCAGCCATAACAACCAGTCCACATGGAGGCCACTCTGTTCTGCCGAGGCTGAGAGAATCCTGGCCAATGAAAATACTTCAGAAATGCCCTTCAGAGTAAAAAGCTCAGTCTGGTGCATTTAAGTCTCCTAGCCCGCCAATCCTCATTCTGGGAAGTAATTATTGAAAGGCCCTCCCTGTGAGCAGGGAGACTTGTTTAGACTTCACTCGAAGATCAAAGCTTTGCAGCATTCTAGTTACCTCTCTGTCTGGCCGCCGAGGTTTCCGCTGGAACTGCCTAACGCGGGCCCGGTGTAATGCGCTGTAGACTAGGCACAGCTGTAAGGGCAGCCCGGCGCTGCACTATGAGTAATTGAACAGTCAACACAAGTGAACGACCTTCAGGATGTTTGTGCCCATTGTGTCGGAGGCACGGTCAGCTCTCCAAGATGAGGAGTGGATGAAGGAACCTGAGTTTATGTTGAAGAGATTAGTATTTGTTGCCGATGTTGAAGGAAAGGGTGATTAGCGCTCCCACTGCGTGTCGGAGGGCACTGCACGTTCCAGGTCTCAAACTGTACTTCAGATAACCTATCTTCCAGATTTTTCAAAATCAGTTTAAGTGTCTACTAATTTGTTCTTGTTTTCATAAATGCCCATAGATTAGTCATATAGAGGACCCCTCACCACCACCACCCACCCTCTCAGGCTGATAATCAGCCCAATTAAACCTCACCGAAACTTTTGGTGCACATGCAGGTATCTTAAGAGTTAAAATGAAGCTCCACATCACAGTTTTTGAGATACCGTGTGTGTATCTCACACACAAAATTAGGATTACGAAAGTTCTGGTATAATTTTTTTTATTTTATTGGGAGTTCTTACACCTCTTATCACAATCTATACATATATCCATGTGTCAGAAATATCTGTACATATGTTGTCATCATCTTTTTCAAAACATTTTCTTTCTACTTGAGCCCCTGACATCAGCTCCTCCTTTTTCTCCCTCCCTCCCCACTCACCCTTCCCCATGTCCCCTTGATAATTTATAAATTATTCTCTTTTTCCCCCCATGTCTTACACCGACAGCTGTCTTATTTCACCCACTTTTCTGCTATCCATCCCCCTGGGAGGGGGGCCATACATCAATCATTGTGATTGGTTTCCCTTTACTATTCCCTTCCCCCTCCCCACCTACCCTTACTCTCCTTGTATCGCTGCTCCCCTTACTGGTCCTGAGGGGTTTATCTGTTCTGGATCCCCTGTGTTGTGAGCTCTTATCTGTACCAGTGTACATACTTTGGTCCAGCCAGATTTGTAAAATAGAATTGGGGTCATGATAGTAGGGGAGGGGAAAGCATGAAAGAACTAGGGGGAGGTTGTGTGTTTTGTCGGTGCTGTGCTGCACCCTGACTGGTTCATCTCTTCCTTGTGGCCCTTCTGACAGGCGTGTCCAATTGACTACTGATGGGCTTTGGGTCTCCACTCTACCCTCCCCTCATTCCCATTGATATGCTTTTTGTTTGTTTGTTTGTTTGTTTTGTTTTGAGTCTTTGATGCCTGATAACTGATCCCATTGACACCTCATGATCACATGGGCTGGTGTGCTTCTTCCATGCGAGCTTTGTTGCTTCTCAGTTAGATAGCCGCTTGTTTAGCATCAAGCCTTTATGAACTGAGACGCTATATGGTTTACTAACAGGGCACCATCAGCTTTCTTCACCACATTTGCTTATGCACCCATTTTGTCTTCAGCGATCATGTCAGGGAAGATGAACATCACAGAGTGCCGTGTGAGTCGAACAAATTATTCTTGCGTTGAGGGAGTACTTGAGTGGAGGCCCAATGTCCATCTGCTGCCGTAATACTTTATAAATAAATATCTGTACATAGATCTATTCCCCTGTCATTATATATCCTCTAAATGTATAATTTAAACATTGGCATCACGTAATAGACTTGCATTATTCACAAGCAATCCTTATCACTTTGCGTGGGGTGGGGGGGAGGGCGGAATTATGTGATTTGTGAATAGGAATCTAGTTTAACGATATAGAAGTATCCTTGGATTCCCCTGTCTTGCGCTATAAATTCACTTGGCGATGACATTCAGCCTTGACTGCTATTCTAAAGCACAGGCCCCGCCCCCCACCCAGTGTCGGGCCCCTGAGCCCCACCAAGAAAGCACAGTCACAGAACAGGGTGGCGAGCTCGGTGGTGCTCACAGCCTGGGACTAGCAGAGCAAAGCTCAAGGCTTGGAAACAATTTCACAGGCGGATACCTTTTTGAAACGAACTGCAGGCTTGTTAGTGCCTCCAACGTGGCTCTCTTTTCCACCGCAGCTTGCAGAGGAGCAGTATGTAAAGCTCAGAGAATCTTCTTTCAAAAGCGCCCTGGCTGCCCACCTGCTGCTGCGGTGGGCTTCGTGCGGCAACCCGGACACCACACGCACGCAGGCTGTGGGAGAGCAGCGAAAGGCTGCCCGGCCCCCCTGGTAGAAAACGGATCCAAGCACAAAGAAGCCTTCCTGTGGAGCGGTTGGGCACGGGGCCCAGCTGGGGGCCGGAGGTTGTTGGCGAGTTTCAGGGAAGTTTTAAAATGCAGGGATGGAAAGTTTTACTCTGAGGTGTAGATCAGCATTTGTAAAGTGTGTCCTCCCAGGCCCTGTTCTTTAGACATGGACACTGACTGCAGGGGAGGTGGAAAGGCTTCCTACTAGGATAAAAAATGCCGCCTGCCAACTCACTCCTTACAGGTAAGACAAGGACCCCAGGAGCATCCTTTCCCTTCCATAGCAGCGCCTTGTCAGGGGGGAGGGCCCTGGTCTCCTTCATTTCCAGTAATATGTTAAAGGACCCCTGGGGGCATTGTGGATGATGCTTGGGGCTGCTAACTGCAAGATCAGCAGTTCAAAACCACCAGCTGGTCTGTAGGGAAAAGGTGAGGCTTGCTTATCCCCCCAAAGAGCCAGGGTTTCAACCTGACTGGGGCACCCCTGGGGCAATGCCACTCTTCTGCCCTAGAAGGTCATTGGGAGTCAGAATTGACTTGAGGGCCGTGTGTGGATTTCTCGAGCTTGGATCTCTCCTTAATAGTGAATGCAGCTCCCCCCGCCACCACCACCACCACAAACTGTCCTTCTCAGTTAGTTCCCAATGACAGCACCCAGCCAGCTGCCCAGAGCCAGGTCGCTTCCTTGTCCTTGGCCTCATAACCTTGCTAGTGATTACAGAATGGAAGGGTGGAAAGAGAGGGATAGTCCAGTTTAAATATTATCTCAGGTCCACGGTGCCTGATCCTGCTGAAAAACAGACGGTGTACTAGCCACTTGGCCAGAGCCTGTGCGCTTTCACTCAGATGTCTGCTGATACACATGGAGGGGGAAATAAAACCACGAGGTGTTTTAAAAGGATAACAGCTTGTATGGAGCTCGCACCGCGCCTTTGCTAACAAGTCGATTCCCACATATGGGGCGACCCCATATGTTCGGCACGGAATGGCTGCACCAAGGGCCCAAGGCTGTGAGTGTTCCCAAGCAGACTGCCACGTCTCTCTTCAGAGGCACCTCTGTGTGGGTTGCAAGCACCAGTCTTCAGCTAGTAGTTGAACACGTGCTACCCAGGGACTCCCAACGCCCCTGAGATGCTCGTATTATCCTCCCCAGCCCCCGCCCCTCTTGACAGATGCACAAACTGAGGTCTGGGCAGGACAGGTGGCTTGTCCAAGGCCGCAGAGCCTGAGCTGTGGCAGACGGGGTTTGTCCTGATGGAAATGGTCTCAGCACATTTCCAGTCATTTCGCTCTTAACCACCAAAGGGGCCGTGCCCATTTTTATTTTGAGTTCTGTCCAATAAAATCATTGCACTCATTGACTTGCTTTTCCTGCTGGTTTGTGTTTCTTCAAGTGCCAGCAGCCATGTGCACAAAGCTGTCAGCTAACAAATATATTAATACATTTAAAATCCGGGAGGTAAATAACTAATAGTCGAATGAGGGGAAGAAAAGGTGAGCCTACTGAAATGAAAAAGAACTAGGCTCCACCTTACCCATTGCTCAGGAAATGGGATATATAAGAACAAATATATATATATATATATCCATTTGTTCTTTTGAATGTGACAGGCATAGTGCATTTAGAGTTCATTGCACCAGGTCAGACTGTTAATCAAGCTTTCTAATTAGAGGTTCTGAAAAGATACTGTAAACCTGTGTGCCACAGAAAAGGCCTGATTTATGGCAGACAGGGGTCTGGTTTTGCCACCATGACAATGCACCTGCTCACACAGCCATCTCAGTGCACCAGTTTTGGGCAAAACGAACAAGCAAACCCTCACCAAATAGCATGCCTCTCTTGCTCCATGCACCTGAATTACCTGACCTTGCTCCATGGAACTGCTTTTTGTTTCTGAGAATGAAAAGGGACATTAAAGGACAGCAATTTGATGACGTAGAAGAAGTGGAGAGAAAAAAATGAGGGCTGTGCTGTCAGCCATCCAAACAAACGAGTTTAAAAATGTTTCCAAGAATGGAATCACAGATTTGACAAATGTACTAAATGTACTGGTGATAAGGTTGTTTTGTAGAAAAAATGTAAATACATAGCTTTGAAAAAGAAATTCTACTTTGGGAGTGTACCCCTCGTGTGTGTGTGTGTGTGTGTGTGTGTGTCATATACTCAAACACTTGCCACTTCAACAGTTTTCAAGTCTTCAACAGTCTTGACAACAGCTTTCACCTGCACTATCGAGTGACATGAATCATGTGCATCACATTGTTCAACCATTGTCTTTCTCCTTTCCCAAATCCTTCATCACCCTCCCCAAATGCACAGTGTCCCTGAGCATGGAGTGATTTCTCGCTCCCTCTGCCCCCCCACATGCCATTTGTTTCCCTACAAATGCTAGGTCTATCTCTAAGTCAGAAGAAGAGACCTATCACAGCCAGGTTAATTAGCTTTTGGAAATAGCTACATTGCCAAACGCAGAGGTCAGCATTGCTTATAACAGCATCCTGAATATGTCAGTGGGAAGTGATTCCAGCAAAGCACCAATGTAAATCCAACGTGGCCCCTGGAAGCCCCAGGTACTTGCGACTTCAGAGGCGTGCCCCTTTCATCTTTTCACCCTCTCTCAAGTGCTGCTAATTTCTGTCATGGCTGAAGGGCAAAAGGAGTCACTGAAGCTCAATTTCCCTAGACATTATACAAGTGATAGGCTGTGCACAATGAGGAGAGGGCTGGGCAAGCAGCAACATCCTATTAGCAAAGATTAGGGCAGAAACCCCAAGGCTCAAGGTATGAAGGGCTTAGAGGTTCCAACCAGCTTGGAGAGAAAAGCACCCTTACATCATAGCTTCACACGAGCTGTGTAAAGGGTCCATGTTTTTTGGGTCCCAAGTGGTGGTCCTACATAGTACTTTCCCCCACACACATACAGAGCAGAGTCCCACATGTGTACACATATGCATACATGCTTATACTAACCATGCATCATTCCGTCTTCCTTGATTTTATCATACAGCACAGTTATGATTCTTCCAGACAATGCTAAGCTCCTGGCCACCAGCTCCCATCCTGGAGGGAGCTCCACGCAAGTCTGTGTGAAGTGAGAAATACAGTACCAATATGTCAAGGTGTAAAATTCCCATCTCCTTCTGGGCCAGTAATAATTTCGTATCCGTCACCTCCAACATCTGTTCCATCAGTGTGCCATACTGAGGTTGTTTACAAGTGGCTGTATGCTGGAAGCTATGCCACTGGCAGTTCAAATATTGGCAGGCTCACCTAGAGTGAGCAGATTTCAGTGGTGTTTGCACAATAAGAAAGATGAGGGGGGAACTTCCAGTATCTGCCTCTGAAAATCAGCCAAGGTGAATCTTATAAATCACAACAGAACACTGTCTGACTCATTTTCTTAGCCTGCATCATAAGGAGGGATCCGTGGCTGGAAGCTGTTGTTGTTAGGTGCCATTGAGTTACTTGGGACTGTGTTAGTCTGGGTTGACTAGAGAAACAAAATTCATAACACTCATGTATGTATAAGAAAGAGGTTTGTTTATATACAAGAGCAACTGAGTATCGAGAAAACCTCCCAGCCCAATCCAGATCAAGTCCGTAAGTCCGGTATTAGGCCATCTGTCCGATGTCAATCTATAATTTCCTCTTCAGACACATGAAACACATGCCATGATGCAGTGGTTGGATAGTCTTGTGGATCCAGTGGCATTATAAGCATCTCAGCACTGGCATGAGTCTCCACGTGGCTCCTCCAGGTCCAGGGTTCTCACTGCCATCAGCATAGCCCCATGTGTCTTGTCAATAGAGAGTCACTTAGGGAGTGAGCCAAGAGAGATAGTGTCTCCTGCCCCCAACAAGGAATACAGGAGTTCCAAGAATCCTTAGGAGAAGGCCATGCCCACACAGAGAACTCATTGGCTTCACCTGATTGACAGGCTAGACTCCACCCCTTTACTCTTAACCCTGTCAAATTGACAAATGATTATATAATTACCACACTGACCCATAGCAACCCTAGGCATAACAGAATGAAATACCATATGGACCTAGACCATCCTCACAAGGATTCCTATCCCTGAGCCCATTGTTGCAGCCACTGTGTCAATCCACCTCCTTGAGGACCTTCTCCTTTGTTGCCCCTCCACTTTACCAGGCATGATGTCCTTCTCCAGGGACTGCTCTCTCCTGACATGTCCAAAGTAGGTAAGACAAAGTCTTGCCATTCTTGCTTCTAAGGAGCACTCTGGCTGTACTTCTTGCAAGACAGATTTGTTTGCTCTTGTAGCAGTCCATGGTGCTTGCATGGCACTTGCTGGGAGAGGACTTCATAGTTGACGGAGTAGAGAGCCAGTGTGCATGAAGGGCCCTGTCAGAGAGATGAATGGCGCAATGCACACTCCATGATGGACTTGAACAAGCCAGGGGTTATGCTGATGACAAAGGCCGGAAGATGACACTGAATGTTTTGTTCCGTTGTACACAAAACTGTAGAATCAACTCAAAAGCAGGTACACAACACCATCTGACACCTAAATCCTCAGTCACCTACATTTGGTACCTGCCCATTTCTGTGCATGAGCAGGATGTGTCCACGTGCAATACATCTATCTTTTCAACATCCATCAGCATCACTGTAGGCAATACTTTATGGCCAAGGCACACTCACTGGCACCAGGTCAACCCCTATCAGAGAAGCCCTACAGGACAGGGTGGAACTGCTCCTGTGGGTTTCCAAGACCAACTCCTCTAAGGAGGAGAAGGCATGTCTTTCTCCCTTGGGACAGCTGGTGGGTTCAATTTGCTGATCTTGCAGTTGGCAGCCCAATGTTTAACCCCTAGGCCACCAGGGCTCCTTGTGGCCAAAGGCAGGTCCAAGCTTTAGATACAGGCTCCTTCCCTGGCTGTGTCTCAGCCAGCAGTGCACATCGATGCAACTGGGTGGGGGCTGCCCCCAAATGCTCCCTTGTAGAGCCCACTGCGGCTCTCCTCTGGTGGCGCCCAGACCGGCCTTGGAGTTCCAATTTCCTCCACTGTAATGGGACACATTGCCTTTAGGGACTTGGTGTTGTGAAAATATTTGCTTCTGTTTCCAGCGACCATCTGTTTGTACCCTTTGCTCCTGTCCGTGTTTCAGCGTGGAAGCACCATTGCAACCTTCGTGTCTCGGTGGGTTCTCACGGCGGACGAGGCACCAGCTTTCTCTGGGGGTGACTTGAACCGCCGTTGTCATCGCCGGCTCACAGCACACGGATTTGAAAGAGTTGCAGGTTAGCATTGCCAGGCTTCCACGGAGGGGACCCAAAAAGAGAAGGGAAAAATCTGACAGGAAAAAGGTGAGAATTTAGCAACCTGCAGAGTTTACTGTACCTTTCTGAATATAGCTGGATAGACTGGGGAGAGGTGGTGAAGTGGGGGAAGGGCTCATGTTATCAAAGAAAGCAAAAAGGAAAAATAAAACATTTTATTTTTAATAAAAATGCTGTACTAGAAGAGGAAGACCCTATTCCAGAAGGATAAAATTCTATGGGAATTTGAAAACATCTCAAAATGTATCATATTTAATTATACCATTTTTTTAAAAAAAGGAATGAGATAAGTAATTCAATATTTTACATATATATGTATATTACATATAAACCATTTTATTGGGAGCTATTACAGATATCATATCATTCCATAGTTCAATCACATCAAGCAGTATTGTTGCTTGATGTCGTGCCACACAATTGCTACCACAATCAGTTTGAAAACATTTGCTTCCTTCTTGAACTCCTTGACATCAGCTCCCTTAGACCCACCCCCTTCAAAGCACCCCCAGAAACCCTCATTCCACTTGCTGTCTCTATGGGTTCATCAATCCTGGGTTTCAAATACTGAAAAACAAAAATATATATAACAAAAATTAAGAGGGTCACCCCGAATGACAAAATATAACTGAGATAAACCCCAATATGAACAATGACAAAAACACAGAAAATATTGAAAAACCAGATCAGGCCCAACATGCATCAGAAGGTGAATCAACTGTCAAGGTTTTAACCGTTCACGTCAGGTTATCATTTTGGTCCTAGAGTCATCCCTCTAATGCACTCTGTTTGGTAACCAGTTTCTCCCCACCCCTCCATTGGGGATTGAGGGAAATCACCGGAGGTTTCTATCCTACAGAGATCTCACAAAGGTATCTTGGGCTTCCACGGTCATCCTTAGCCTTCTGCAAATGACAGTCTCCCAATTTGGGTTCTGGTACTGTTCCCTCCTTCAGTCTCACATTATACCGTCCTCAGTAATTATTCTGATGAGGACATTAATAAAGCAGGCTAGCTTAAAAGCAGGGGACACATATTGTTATGTGGCAGGTGCCCTTGGGTTGGGTGTGCTCCTTGCAACCCTATTTGCAAGAGAACAAAACACTGCCCTCATCTGGCACCATCCTCACAATTGCCCGTTTTTGCCTATTGCTGCAGCCACTGAATCAGGCCATCTCAATGAAGGTCCTCAATTTCCCTGACCCTCTACTCTACCGAGTGTGACATCATTTTCCTGGGCCTGCTCTCTTTCTATAAACATGTAAACGTACATGAGAAGTTACACCATCCTTGCTCCTAGGTGGCATTCTGAGTATTTTTCTGCCAAGCAGATTTGTTCACTCGTCTGGTAGTCCAGGGCACTTTCAATATGCGATATTCAAGGCGTCAGTTCTCCACTGGCCTTCCTAATGCACTGCCCTGCTTTCGCATGCAAATGAGGTGATTGAAAATACAATGCCTTGAGTCAGGCAGACCTTCGGTCCCAA
>NW_022103898.1:65035226-65045094 GCF_000313985.2 Echinops telfairi
GCCTTTGCATTGTCAGTGACCCATAAATGAATATCTTTCTTGTATGTTCTCCTTTCAGCCAGGATCCATCTGAAGTCAGCAATGATGTCCCTCATTCCAGATTCTCTTCTGCATCAGACTTGAATTTCTAGCAGCCCTCAGTTGATGTGCTGTTTTAATCATTTTTAAAATCATCTTCAGCAACATTTTATTTGTAGGTGACATTAATGATACTTGCTTGATAACTTCCAGATTCTGCTGAATCGCCTTTCTTTGGAATGGTCATAAATATGGATCTCTTCCAGTTGGTTGGCCAGGTCGCTGTCCTCCAAATTCGGGTATAAACCATTGAATATACATCCAATATTGCATCAGTTTTCGTTTTCGTTTTTTCTGCCAACTCTAGTAGCCTTGGGTTTCCTACTTCAATACCAACAGTCCTGGAACACATGCTACCTCTTGAAATGGTTGCGTGTTGACCAGTTCTTCTCGGCATAGTGACTCTGTGTATTCTTCCAATCATCTTTTCACGTTTCCTGCATCATTCATTACTCCACTCACGGCCACTGAGTGGATTCTGACGCAGAGCAACCCTCTAGGACACAGTGAGTTTCTGAGGCTGTAAATTGTCTATGGGAGCAGAAAATGTCATCTTTCTCCTCGGGAGCAGCTGGTGGTTTTGAACGGTTGCCCTAGCCATTCACAGCTGTGTTAGGCTGGCTTTTGTAAAACATCAACATCAGTTATTATATATCTGCCAAAAGGAAGTTATTGATCTTCAAATCATCTCTCGTGTGATCTCTAGCTTTGTTTCTTTCACTGAGGCCATATTTCTAATTACTGTTCCTTTCTCTTTGTTTCCAATTATTAATGCATCTTGATTGCATCGTTAATCAATTTCAGGCTGAAAAACTTGGTAGAGTTTTTCAGTTTTTTTTCATCAACAGTCATGCGGTTGTCCAATTATAAAATGGCCAATACCCATTCATGTCAGCTCACGAGTGCCTAGCATATTGGTTTCTACGTGTTCTGATTCTTTTTCTTCTTCTTTTTAAGGACTTTCCTAGATTCATACTTCATACATTCCACAGTATGATTATCATGGATGATTTTAGTAGTTTCTTCTCATTTCAAGTCATGTCCCATCAACAAATGAAGACGCTGAAAGCGTTCCTTCATCCACATCACTAAGGATGTCCACTTTGATGAGGCAGCTCTTCCTCGGTCCTGTGCTGAGTGTCTTCAAGCCTGAAGGCCTTATCGGAGCAGACAATGTTCTGTGGCTATGCAGAAGGTTTTTCAATGGTTAGTCCTTCAAAAGTGGACTGCATTTCCTAATTCCTGGTCTAGTCTTAGTAGGGAAGCTCTGCTAAAACTTGGTCACCATGGGTTTGTCCTTACTGATAGTTGAAAGAGGATAATCCCTGGTAATCTGGATTCTGGGTGAATGGCCAAAGAATGAGTTTTGGAGTCTACCAGATAATATGTGAAAAGGTACTGGTCATCCTACCAGTCCAGACTGAGGCTGGCCCAGCCTCAGTGGAGGACACCTAGGCTCAAGTGGATAGTTCTGGAAAAGATAAAAGGTGCTAAAAATAAAGCAAACAGATGACAATGGAAAGACATGGAAGGGCTAATGAATCCACAGTGTCAGAAAAATGATTGTGAAAGTGGTTATCTGCTTGACTCTTGATTAGCTGGAACTCTTTCCAATGTTAAACGTTCTATACATGTTTTTTTTTAATTAAATCTTTGTATTGGGGGCTTGTCCAATTCTTATCACAATCTACACATACATCCATTTTGTCAAGCACTTTTGTACATTTGTTTCCCTCATCATTCTCAAAACATTTGCTTTCTACTTGAGCCCCTGGTATTTGCTCCTCATTTTCCCCCTCCCTCCTTGCTCCCCCTCCCCCATGAACCCTTGATAATTTATAAATTGTTATTATTTTGTCATATCTTACACCATCTAACTTCACCCACTTCTCTGCTGCCCGTCCCCCAGGAAGAAGGTTATATGTAGATCCTTGTAATCTGTGCCCCCTTTCTCCCTCACCTTCCTTCCACCTTCCCAGTATCGCCACTCTCACCACTGGTCCTGAGGGGTTCATCTGTCTAGGAGTCCCTGTGTTTCCAGTTCATATCTGTACCAGTGTACATCCTCCAGTCCAGCCGGATTTGTAAGGTAAAATTGGGATCATGATTGGCGGGGGGAGAGTGGGCGGCGCAAGGAAGCATTCAAGAACTAGAGGAAAATTGTATGTTTCATCATTGCTACACTACACCCTGACTGGCTCGTCTCCTCCCTGTGACCCTTCTGTAAGGGGATGTCCAATTTCCCACAGATGGGCCCTGGGTTCCCACTCTGCACTCCCCCTCATTCACAATGCTATGATTTTGAGGCAAAGGGTATTCATAGAGATCTAAATACAGGCATATACAGGTGTAAATATATTTATATATGACAAGGAGGAAATAGATCTATGTACATATATTTATAGGTTTAGTCTTAGGAAACAGAAGGACAGTGGGCCCCTACTCAAGTAGTACTCCCTCAACACAAGGACACTTTGTTCTAACAATTTGGCAGTCTGAGATGCTCACCTTCCTGGCATGACCACTGAAGACAATGGGTGCATAAGCAAATGTGGTGAAGAAAGTTGATGGTGCCCGGTTATCAAAAGATATAGAGTCTGAGGTCTTAAAGGCTTGAAGATAAACAAGTGGCCATCTAACTGAGAAACAACAAAGCCCACATGAAAGAAGCACACCAGCCTGTGAGATCATGAGGTGTTGAAGGGATCAGGTATACATGTTTTTAATATCTATTTCTACTGTGTTTTCATATACAACATCATAATTTCCTAAAATTGGTTACTCTAAGGAGCCCTGGTGATGAAATTGTTACACGATGGGCTGTTAATTGCAAAGTCAGAAGTTCCAAACCACTAGCTACTCCAAGGGAAAAATTCAGGGCTTTCTACTCCAGAAAACAACTACAATCGGGGAAACTTAGAGGGGCAGTTCTACTCTATCCTAGAGGGTCACTGTGAGTCAGCATTGGCTTGATGGCAATGAGTTTGTTTTTTTGTTTTAATTCTACCCTAGTCTTGATTTAAAAAAAGTTATACTTGCATCTCAAAACTCAAAATATTATAGTACCTTGCTACCGTTCCCTAATCGCAATATATTCTGGAGCTTCCATTCGTGGCTGCTCATGTTAAACATGAACTATTTCAGGGGATCATTCACCCAGTCCCTCTCCCATGGAGCCGTTTACAACCTGCACAACCATACCTAGTAACGCTGTCTGGTTCTGATTCTTCTTCCACTATTTATCTAAGACTTTTAAATGAATTGTGTTTGTGCAATTTTCACTGTGTTAGCATACATTTAGTTTCCATAGCTTCTCAAGCAGTCAAGTATAATGGACAGTGCCCAGGCTTTGATGTCAAACAGGACTGGAATTCCAGGTCTACCACTCACTAGCTAGTTGGCCACAGCCACATTAGTCAAGGGAGTCATATTGTAGTGTTATCAGGGGATTAAATAAAACAAAACATACATTTCTGTCATTATTATCAGCAGCACAGCTATCAAACTCCCTAGTATAGTGTCTGTGGGAGAGGTAATCCTTTAAGAATATTAATTCCTGTCTGGAATTTCAGTATCAACCTTAGTTGATCCTTTCTCCCTGAGGTGGGTGATCTGGTCCAACAAATGTCTGTATTTAAGTGGATGCCTCCCAATGAACGTTTTCTAAAAAACAGGGTAACATTTTGCAATGTGTGTGGTCTCAAGAAGTTCTGAGGAACGCTGGGAGATGGGGAGAAGTGCTTGGTCAAACTCTTTCTGCTCTTGGAGATTGTCATCAGAATATTAAAGGCTTTGAAAAGCTCTACCAAAAAAGCTTCCTTTAAAAGTTTTAACCAGATACAGTTCTCAAGCGAACATGACCATGGACTCTTTCACAAATTAAAATACCATCCCATTATTGTATCTGTGGCCAGCTTCTGGGAAATGTGGGTTTCGGGATAGAAGCTAAAAGAGTTGAATAACATAAGGGAGAAAGTTAGTGTGTCCTAATTGAAAGTCATGGCCGACACAAAGGTCTTTTTTACAACATAGAACCCTAGTATGGTCCTAGGATTGCAGCTAGGTGTATTGCTCTGTGCTGTCAAGTTCACGCTGACCCATCGCAACTCTGCCAGACTGAGCAGAAGTGCCCCGTAGGCTCTCCTAGGCTGTCATCTTTAAGGAGCCCTGTTGACGCTGTTGGATAAACGTTAGGCTACTATGTCAGTCTGGGTAGACTAGAGAAATGAGTTCATAGACACTCATAGGTGTATAAGAAAGAGCTTTGTATAAAGAGCAATTGAATATTGAGAAAACACCCTAGCTTAGTCTAGATCAAGTGCATAAGTCTGGTATAGGCCCATTTGTCCAATACCAATCTATAAATTCCTCTTCAGACTCATGAAACACATGCAATGACGCCAAATGCAGGAAGATCAAAGGCCAGTGGGTGGGAAGTCTTGGTGGATCCAGTGGTGGTGTAAGCATCTCAGCATTGGCAGGGGTCTGCATGTGGCTTCTTCAGCTCCAGGGCTCTAGCGTACATAGCTCCATGTGTCTTGTCAGCAAGCATGCCTTGCAGGGAGTGAGTGTGTGTCCTGCCTCCAGATAGCTATTTCTCGTTAGCCCCTCCAAATGAGGACATCAAGCTGCCACCTGATTGACATGCTAAACTCCATCCCTTCACTCTTAAGTCTCAAATTGATAGCAGATTATGTAACTACCACAACTACTAGCCACGAATTCATTAGTTCAAACCCCCTGGCTGCTATGCGAGAGAGATAAGGGTATCTGCTTTCTGATAAGATGTACAGTCTCAGAAATGCTATGTGGGGTTGCTAGGAGTCAGAACCCACTGTGTGGCAGTGTTTACTTAAGGGGGCATCTTGCCACATCTTTTCTCCCTGAGTTTTACTGTTGTGCCAGCAGCCTCCTTAGGGCTGTAATTCAGGAGCCACATGGCATACCCATGGAGGAAAAAGAGAGAAGTGTGAGTACAGAGAGGGATGAAAGGGGACCAACAGAAAGGGTGAAAACATTTGCCGTTATACACACTTGCTAAACAACTGCTAGATATTTGCTGCACAAAATGTCCTTAAAGTGCTGCAGAACAAGGAGGTCAATTTGAGGGCTAAGATGCTCCTGGCGTATGCCATCTCACATGCATGTGAAAGCTGGGCAGTGGAAAACGGAGGCCGGAGAAGACCGGCTGCCTCTGAAGCACAGCACTGGCAGAGAACTCTGCACGTCCCAGGACTGCCAGGAGAACAAGCAGGTCTGTCCTGGAAAAAGTCCAGCCAGAATGCTCCTTAGAAGTGAGACTCGCAAGACTTCACCTGTGTGCTTTGGATAGATGATCAGCAGGGACTGAACCTTGGAAAGGACATCGTGTTTGGTCAAATAAAAGGTGAGAAAAAAAGAGACCCTCAGGGAGATGACTGTCCCATTGGCTGCAGCCATGAGTTCAAATATAACACCAGTTCTAAGAACGGTCCAGGACTGGGAGTCTTTCCTTCTGTTGTGCATGAGGTCACGATACTTAACAACAGCAGCCGCACCATGTGCAGGGTCCAACGCGCTGACACTGACTCGGCATTACAGAGAAGCATGTAAGGAAGCAGCAGGGGAAAGAAAATGAATCAATTAGCAAAGCACAAGCTGCTTGTCTTTGAGGAAAACCTTTTCAAGATACGCATGTGGAAAAGATTCCACTCTGTTCTGCTTCACAGGCACCGGCAAACGGACTGCCTGGGCAACCTTTCTTTAAGGATGCAGCAATAGCTCAGCAGCTGAACTGATATATTTTTCCCCTTTATTATTATATTTTAATGATTTCTGTCTGCTGAAAAATTAAGATTTCATAAGGAAATAAATAAACAATAACTACATCAGAAAAATTAGTTATTAAGAAGAGTTGCAAATTAGCTATGGGAAATCTGCTTCCAGGGGATAAGAAATTGGCCAGGGAAACCTGATAGATAGAGAATAAGAAAAAGACCGAATGACATTTTGTTCTACGATTCATAGCCTCACTAAGCTTGAGTGGACTTGATAGCACCTAACCACTACGATAATAAAATGTTCGTAGGTGGTGCAGACAGTTAATGTACCGACCTGGCTGCTAAACAAAAGGTGGGCAGTTTGAGTCTTCCCGTGGGGCCCCAGAAGACGGGCCTGATGAGCCGCTGGAAGAAATCGGCTGCTGACAATGCTGAGAAGCACAGTTCTACTCTGACCTCAATGGGTTGCCATGAGTGAGTCAGAGCTGGTGTGTGTGTGTGTGTGTGTGTGTGTGTGTGTGTGTGTGTGTGTAAATAATGAAATGGCACCCAAGCCAACCAAGTCGATTCCAACTCTTTGAACTGCCACCAGAGGATTTGCAAGCCTCTGGACTTCACGGGAGCTGATAGCTACAGCCTTCTCCATAAGCTGCCTGGGGTTTCAAAATGCCCACCACTGAGTTAGCAGGAGAGTGCTCAACCACTGCTCTGCCTGGACTCCTGAACTAGCACCTATATCAAGGAATGTGGATAGTTCTATATCTCTAGAGCAAATCCAAAGTATCGGACCCGAAAATGATTCAAGAACAGTCCAAGACCTGAGAGGGGACAGTTGTTGAGGTGCGCCTTTAGAACACACATCTCCTTCTGCCATCTCATTGGCTGACATCTGTGAGCACAATGTCTTCAATCACAGGAGAATGGGAATCCAAGGAAAAATAAAATCATGAGCTCCACTCAAAGGCAAGCTCGGCACCTGGGAAGCTAGCTTCAGATACTGGGATGTCAACGTTCTGGTTGCAATTGGGGGGCTTGTGATTGTCTACTGCCTGTCCTTCCGCCCCACTAGCAAGCCCCCTCAACTCATCTTCAGTTTTCCTATCTTAAAAAATACAAGTGTTGGGCATAGACTTTCATTCCCTAAAAACTACGCTTCCTTATGCTGATATTTGTATAGTTCAGTCACTCCATTTTTCATTCATTCACTTGTTCTTCAACACATACATACTGAGTTCCTTTTCTGCAACAGTTGTTGCTTGGTGCCTTCGACTCAGTCAACGCATAGGGATCCTCTGTACAACCGAGCTCAGCACGGCCTGCTCCGGGCTCATCTGCATCAGAACCCTATCCTGCACCTACCTTGTAAGAAGTAACGTGCGGGTGTCCGGCCGTTCCAGAATCTGTGTTTATTCTCCTATAAAGAATAGACACACTGGTGAATTGTGTTTCACAATGTTTGTAGTGGCTCCATTCCCTCTCATGTTTCACAGTCATTTTTTTTACCATGTCTAAAAAATATTTTCCATGTCAACAGTTTGTGTGTGTGTGACTCGGTGGCATTAATGATGGGCCTCGTGCTGTGCAGTCACCCCCACGATCTATTTCCAAATGCTCCATCCCATTTCTCACAGGGATAATGTGTTTCCTGTGTGAGCTGCTGGCCTTTGTCCTGGGACTGCTGAATCTTGGAGTGGAGGGGAGCAGATGCTCCGCTCTCTGCTTGTGAGCCCGGCATGGGAGTGTGTTCAGAGGAGATGGTCCTCGAGGGACTGTCGAAGCCAGAAGACTAGGTGACATTGTAAGGGTTGGAATTATTTTTCTCTCTAAATGACCAGATACTAAATCGCCTTGGCTCTATGGAACATACAGTCTCGCTTGCAGCTTCTCCTCTCTTCCACTACAGGGCAAACGTTGCCATAGGCAATACATAAATGAGCGAGCATGACTATGTTCCAATCAGATTATCTTTATGGACACTAAAATGAAAATTTCAGAGGCTTTCCCAGCTCAAGACATTGTATTGTTCTTTGGATTTTTTTTTTTTTCGGTCATTAAAAAATATATATAAATGACTCTTAATTTGGGGGCTACAGGAAAATAGATGCTTCAGGGTAGAGATTTGACCAGAGGACTAGAATTTGTCCACCAGTGGAGTAAAGGGAAAATAATCATCATTAATGTCACAAAGATCCATGTGTGAATTTTGTCTATGCCAGCTGCAGACCACGGGGACAAATTTAATTTCTTTGGGCCTCTGTGTTCTTATCTGAAGACAGGCATAATTATTTTGACCTTACTTTTCTTTTTCCATATGGATTAAAATTAGAGAGGCAAGAAGAATAAGGCATACAGGGTAGAGCCTGAAATTTGGTACACACTCACTAAATGGCTACTATTAAAAGTACTATTATCATCATCATCATCACTCAAAGAGGAGTAAAGTAGAGAGATGTACAAAGTCTCCACAATAGAATAGCATGGTGGAAAGATGAGGAGCTAGTGATGACTATTATAATACTCAATATTAAGTATTGAGAGAAAGAAATGAAGTAAACATCACCCCAAATTCTTCTCCTTCCCTGGTCTCCCTCCTAAAACTCAGCCATGATTCTTTCCATTCTCTCTTGGATAAACTCACTCAAGTGTTACACTGGTCTCTCAAGTTGAACATGATCCAAGGGAACTTATGTTTCCCCTAATCTTTACCTCTGCTTCTTCTTCAACGCTTTCTCAATTTCACACCCTTCAGCTCTCAATGTCAAGGTCATACTTGATTCCTGTCCTCCTTACACATTTTCTTGTTGAGTTTAGCTTTGAAAATTTTCCAAGATCCAGATGCCGCTAGTACGACACACACTGTGTACTAAACTACCTCTGTTCATACGAGGGCTTTCATCCGTACTTCAATATCCTATCCCACCTCCAGTCTCCCCTCAGATTCATTTTACCTGCAGTCTATGCACGAAAGTCCTCCCAATCAGAATGAACGCGTAACGATGTCCCCAAGGCCTGTAGGAAGAATAACTTCTCCTTAGATAGAGGCAAGAGAACCCTCAAGATCTGCCCAAATATCCTGCTTAACATGATTTCTTTCAAAGCGGGTAAGAACTGATACATGCTGCATGCTTTCCTTCCGTGGTATCTGCTGTGTGCTTCATCCGGACTGACGTTCTCATCTTTGTCACATTTCCAAATCATGGGATCCTTTGTTTCCCCCCTAACTCCTTTAATCATTTTATAAAATGATTAATTTTAGATTCGTAACTATATTAGTGATCACTTAACTTCTTACTCCTTTAACATAAATATCTGCAAGATGTGAGTGATTGGACTTTGATAAAGGAATATTCTGGATCAATCTGAGCCCCTCCATCAATTCCCTCACTCTCAAACCTCACTTCTCTCTGATCAAATTGTTTCACATCTATTCTGACAAGTCACAGAAAGTGAAAAGAAATTAAACAGCTGTTTCTAGTACAGGAGATCTTATTAAGGCATAAAAAGTGATTCTGTAATTGATAGTATTTAGAAAGCGTCTTCAATGCTACAGGGATTCACACAATACAATTTCTCAGCTGTCCCTTTATAAGTAGTGAGTGTTGTGAAGTATTATACGTGTTCCAAAGAAAATGGAAATCACAATAAGGATTTGCTACTGAACGGCCAATAGTTTATTTGGTATATTGAAAAAAAATTCCAGAGGACGATACCCTGGTGACCTCAATCTCTAAGTATTAAAGCATACTCCTCAAGAATGAGACCTGTATTCCTGGGGTCACCTGTGTCAGCTCTGCCTGTGATGGAGACTCACAGGAGGGATGCTGGCACTAAGCCATGTTGCAAAGCTGCAGCGCATATCAGGAGATAATGACTTGGGGAGAAGACAGTTGTATTTTTGCCCATCTGCAAAATAAATTTTACTGAATTTGGTTTTGATTTGCTTCTCTTAAAAATATATTATTGTCGACATTGAACAACATTTTTCATTTTGTATTGTTTCACAGATTCCCTCCCTAAACTTGCCAGGAGCC
>NW_022103898.1:65045593-65068178 GCF_000313985.2 Echinops telfairi
ATAAGGTGCATTTCATCATCATTAGTGAACAATTGACAACAACTTACATGAACTATTTGATTTAATGTATTTAATTCTCTATATAATACTATGAGATAACAATTGCCATCAAGTTGACTGCAACTCATCAAAACCCTATAGGACAAAGTAGAGCTGCCTCACAGGGTTTCCAAAGATGTACATCTTTTCAGAAACTGACTGCAAAATCGTTCTGCCCTGGACGTGCAGGTGGGCTCCAACAATAACGTTAGCAGCCTAGTGCTTGATCTCTGTGCCACAGATCTTTTCCCCCAGGGAGGGCACCATCCTGACTCTTGTTTTATAGATGTACAAACTGTGACTCAGACAAGTTAGGAGGCTTCTCCAATTCACTTCAGTCATGTCCACAACAGACAGCAACTGTCAGCTTAACAGACCTAGTTAAGCCTACCTGTATGTGATTCCAGAGCCTGGAGTCCGCTGGAGTATATGGTCTCCTCAGCGTTGACATCTGCATAAAAACTAGGTACCCTGAAAAGTAACTTCAACCCTAACTTATGATACGATAAAGACAAAAAGAACAAATATTTGGATGAGTTTAGTTCACAGGAGATTAATTATATACTTATTTTAATCGAACAGATATATCTGTGTGTATTTACATATACATAGTTTAAATACGTTCTTGTTAGGTGCCAATGTGAATTGGTTCTGACTCATAGTGACCTAATGTACAACAGAATGAGACACTGACTCGCTTGCACCTTCCTCACAATTGCTGTTATTGCTTCAATCCCTGCGCCCCTCTCTAAGGGTGTGCCTCTTTCTTTCCATCACAATAATGCATCTGCTCATTTGTCAAGAGCAACAAGGGCTGTCCTATAAGAATGTCATTAGAAATCCTTATCCATTCCATGCTACAGAGCTGATCTTGCCCTTTGAGGTTTCTTTCTTCCCCCTGAAATAAATAAATATATATATCATGATTTGGAACCCAGGATATTCCAAACCTGCCATTTTGATATGGTATTAATCAAAAAGAACAGAATTCTCATGGGAAGGATTAGAAAGCTAAAATACCACTTCTGAAGTTTATAGATCTGCATGGAAAACCTGTCAAGCAACAATCATCTTCATTATCAATGAGGGCTTCTATGGTTTTGAAGCAATATTTTTTCACGTGTGTGTGTGTGTGTGTGTGTGTGTGCGTGTGTATGTGTGTGCCATCTGTTTGGCCACCAGAATGTCAACACACCATGACATGAGGTCTGGTACCTCAGGCCCTCGTTCTGTGCCTGCCACCTCCTAGGTGCTCAATACACGCCTGTTGAGTAAATGGTTCCATGGGAGCTGATAAACCATGGTTGTTGCTACTGTGTTCCAACAAGTCTATGCCAACATAGAGTGGTCCTAAATGGCAGAGCAGAATAGCCCTTCTGCCCTTCCTCCTAGAGTAATGTAGACTGCTGCATATTTCTCCCACGGAGCAGCTGGTGGGTCCACGCTGCTGATTTTTCTGTTAGTGGACCTACTTAATGAGACCAGAAGAAACGAAGTTGTGCCCCGACTCTCATTCAAATATGGCCTTCTGCTTTCATTCGTTAAGATTCATTATTTATTTGTCTTCTCAGTCTTGCACCCCCGTAAGTCTGAACTGTTCATAATGGAGCACTCTGAGATGCACATTAAAAGAGACATCCCCCGAGGAACCTGGGATTTGACAGTTATTTTTCTATTTGATTTTGTATTCTTCTTCTTACTTGCTATCGCTGAATCTGTTATGCAGGGTGAGAGATGAGCCGTCTTCAGAAGTGTGGGCTGCCTGCCTGTGGATGGATGCTCTCGTCTCTGCACTGCTGGGTGTGCTCCAGGATTAAGGCAAACATTACTAAAGCTCCACAACATCTCTCTCTAGAGAAAATAAATATGACAATAACCAAGGAGGAGACAAATATGTACTGCATGACAAAACATTACTTCAGGAACACCCTGAACCACAGAAGAAAATTAATCAATGTGCTTTAGAATCCCATTGTCTTCTCTTGTTTATAACTCCAACTATTGTAATGCAAGTTTGACACTTACCTTATGAATCTGATTTAAAAACAAATGATTTCGACTCTTTGAAATTCAGATTAGTCTTCAGTGGAAGGAAATCTACTACTGCTAACAATATTCCAAGAATGTGCTATAAGCTCTCAAATTAATTCCAAAGAGATTGTTCTAAATAAATAGTTTTCCTATGTGACTTCCCAAATGAATGCACAGATGTTACTCAGATTTGTTCATTCAGATGTAATCACTGTATATCTATTTATTTTATAGCATATTCCTCTTTTCTGTTTGCATCTCATTTAATTAAAAGTCGTTTGTGACCATGTTTTCATATGTTTGGAATGAACTTGCTTGTCCCTAAAGACCCCACGTCCACCTCAGTTCTACTGTTCCTCTTTTCCCAGCCACTCAGAACACTACATGGATCTGTGGGACAGGGAATCTGCAGGGTCTTTTTTATTTTTAATCATTTTATCAGGGGCTCATACAACTCTTATCACAACCCATACACACATCAATTGTGTAAAGCACATTTGTACATTCATTGCCTTCATCATTCTCAAAATATTTCCTCTCCACTTAAGTCCCCGGCATTAGGTCCTCATTTTTCCCCTCCCTCCCCGCTTCCCCCTCCCTCATGAGCCCTTGATAATTTATAAACTATTATTTTGTCATATCTTGCCCTGTCCGACGTCTCCCTTCACCCACTTTTTTGTTGTCTGTCCCCCAGGGAGGAGGTCACATATAGTTCCTTGTAACCAGTTCCTTCTTTCCAACCCATTCTCCCTCTACCCTCCCAGTATCCCCACTCACACCACTGGTCCTGAAGAGATCATCCGCCCTGGATTCCCTGGATTTCCAGTTCCTAGCTGTACCAGTGTACATCCTCTGGTCTAGCCAGACTTGCAAGGTGGAATTCATATCATGGTAGTGGGAGCGGGGAGGAAGCATTTAGGAACTAGAGGAAAGTTGTATTTTTCATTGTTGCTACATCGCACCCTGACTGGCTCATCTCCTCCCCTCCCCAAGACCCCTCTGCAAGGGGCTCTCCAGTGGCCTACTAATGGGCTTTGGGTCTCCACTCCGCACTCCCCCCATCATCCACTATGGTAAGATTTTTTGTTCTGATGATGCCTGATACCTGATCCCTTCGACACCTCGTGGTCACATAGGCTGGTGTGCTTCTTCCATGTGGGCTTTGTTGTTTCTGAGCTAGATGGCCACTTGTTTACCTTCAAGCTTTTAACTGCAGGGTCTTTAGGCAGTGAAACTTCACCCTCATTTGGGGTTTTATTGTTTTTGATTTTTAAAGAAACATATTCCATGTAGTTGCACAGACATTCTCAGCAAATGAAATCAGTAATAACATCCCGTTAAACCTCTCAGACATGTGTTTCTCTATTCCCTCCCCCTTTCCATCTTTTCTCCAGCCCTCTCTAATTTCCTATCCCTCCACCTTTCCTGACATTACCCCCATTGCTGGCCTCCTGGTAACCTTCAAAGTCTTATCTTTGGGCGTGAAAACCACATTTCTTGTTGTTGTTTTTCCTATAATAATGGTGCCATTAAATATTTAGCTTTATAAGATTGACTAATTTGCTATGCATATTGTTCCCTGGTTTTGCCCATGTCTTTTGTTGTTTAAGAGAGTCGTCATTATCATTTGTTAATGCATAATGTTCCCTTGTGTGAGCGTTCCAGAGTTTGTTTATCCATTTCTCCATAATCTGAGCTTCTGGTTGTTTCCTGCAATAAACATAGGTGTGCACATGTCTGTTCATGCTGTGTTCTTTAGTCCTTTGGGTACATATCTAGTAGAGGGGTTGCAGGATCATAAGGTAATTGTATTTGCATGTGTTTAAGGAAACATCAGACTGATTTCCAAAGTGGTTGTACAATTCTGCATTCCCACAAGCAATTTATGAGCATTCCAAGCTTATTACAATTTTACTAAACAATTTATGTAGGGACTATATATCTTCCATGAAACAAAAGTATTACCTAATTTGGAAATGCACAGTCCTGGTCAAAATTTTCAAACTATGTAAATAATTACAAAATTAAGTTAACCTTAACTTAAACCCGCTGGCATTAAATTGATTCTGAATCCTAATGACCCTATTCAGAGTTTCTGCTGCATTATATATCTTTTAGGAACAGAAAACCTCCTCTTTCTCCCACACAGTGGTTAGTGAGTTTGAACCTGAAGTATTGTGATTGGTTAGCAGTGCAATGCTTACCAAACAGTGCCACCAGGGATCCGTTAACTTTATTTAATCCATGCAATCCCTTGAGGCTTTATTTTTAAAAGAAGATTTCCTTAAAATGATATTTATTCAGAAGGCATTACTGATTATATGCCATAATAAGTACTAAAACTGCTAATGATAATGATAAAGTAAAGAAAAGGGAAGAGGAGGAGGAATAAAAGAGGGGAGGGAGGGAGGGATCCAGGAGGGGGAAGAGGAGAGACAAGGAGAATATGAAAGAGGGAAAGAGATCGAAAGAAGCAAATGAAATGTTCTATCTTAAAGATGTCCTAGTAGGTCAAACAGTACTCACTACAAAAATTTTAGTACATCGAAAAGATTTATTAACCCCTTAGGGTTCTATTAACAAAGCAGATGGATGGTGAATTAGGATGTGTATCTCTCTGGAGCTACCATGATATCTGTAATTCGGATTTCATGACCCATTCATACAGGCTAGCCAAATCCTTCAAGTAAACAGTAATGTTTTCTCTCTCTCTCTCTCCTGGCCCCCATAGGAAACTTTAAATAGCTGACCAGTTAATTCAGTTCAAAGACCCAAGTCAGAAACAAGCTCATTCATTGGAATTCCGGAACAAGTCACAATGGTGCACACACACACACACACACACACACACACACACACTAGCAGCCAGGGAGCCTGATAGGGAAAGGCAGGCTTAGGAAATTCTCTGCATTATAGAAGGAGCTCCTTCATTACTTTGCTGAAGCTTGTCTGGTCTCCATTCGATGCAACAAAGATTTCTCAGAATGGACTGGTAACGATGTGGTGGCAAATGTCAAAAACTAGAGGACAATGGCTAATAGCATGCTGAGGTCAAAAGCACTTTGGCAAGGGACAAATAATACAAGGGCTTCTACTTTCCAGGGAACCAATCAAGGACGCTCAATTCATGCTGCGGCAAAAACAAAAAAAGTTCCTCATTCCAAATTGTTTCTAAGGGTGAATTGTTCTAGAAACCTACAGCTATTTACAGAGCACAGGTCTGGGGAGGAAGCTGCCCCTGTGGAGAATGGAAACAGAACACCGAAATGTAATGTATTCCTCCCCAGTCCTCCAGGGCTCTTCTGTCTCTCCAAGGGATTTCTGGGGGAAACAGCCTTAAGAGACAAGAGTGTTGTTTTGAAAATTGCCCTTGTCTTTTTGGAGCACCAAGAAAAGTGCGTGAGTACATATTTTATTTTGTCCACTCCTGCAGGTTTTGCGATATTAAAAGTTATGGTTAAAATATTTCACTTATCTCTCAAGTAACTAAATGATTTCATTTTATTAATCTTATTACAGTTAGTTAAATTGCTGAGTCATAAATTATAAAACATCAGAGTCAAGTTGATATATATATGTCGTTTATCCAATATAAACAGAATGCAGAAATGCACAAGACTGACAAGTTCCTTCCTCTTATTATGAAACTTACTTTAAAGAGTGAAGTAAGGGGGTGGAGTTACAAAATTAACAAATCTACAAGAAAAATATCAGATGATGCTGATGCTAAAGGGAATTGAAGTAGGGCAGTGTGATACAGAGGAGACAGGGGGCCGCTTTAGATGGCCTGCTCAGGGAAGTCCTCCTTGAAAAGGAAACAGTAAAGCTGAGGACTGAATGGTATGGAGCAGACAGACATACAAAGATTGGGAAGGAAAAGCATTTCAAACAGAAGGAATGGTCAATGCAAAGGCTCAAGGGAAGAATATGTGTAGTATGTTCTAGACCAGGAAGAAGGACAAGAGAGGGAAATGGGATGGAATGAAATCAAGATTAAAATCAAAACACCAAACCCACCGCCATCCAGTCTATTCCAACTCCTAACAGCCTAAGAACTAGGTTTTAGAGTTTCTCAGGCTGTGAGTCTTTTCAGGAGCCGACTGAAAACAGCAACTTTCTCCCACAGAGAGGCTAGTGGATTTGAACTGCCAAGCTTGCACTTAACAGTCCAGAGTGTAACCCACTATGCCACCAAGTCTCCTTTTCAAAGGATTAGGCTGCAATGCATTCCAATGTAGACATTATCATCTATTGTTGATTGGCTTGAGAATAATGAAGGTAGCAAAAATTGATCTGATTTCTACCACCTTCCAGTTAGTTGTTTTCCTTCTACCCTATCTCTTTCCACTATATCTTGCATTTCAATTTAGGAAGTTTGTTAGTCTGGGTACATTAGAGAAACAAATCCACAGAAATCCATATGTATAAGAGAGAGTTTTATATAAAGGTTAACTGCATATCAAGAAAACATCCCAACCCAGTGCTGCCCAAGCCCACAAGTCCAACATTAACCCATATATCTAACACCAATCCACAAAGTCCTCCTCCATCTCACAACACACACACAATGACACCAACTGCAGGAGGAAAGTTGAATCAGTGAATGTGTAAGCATCTCAGCGCTGGCAGGGTTGCATGGGGTAGGTCCATGCGGCTTCTCCTTGGGGTATGTCTTGCAGGAAGTGAGCCTTGCCAGCTGAGGCAGGGAACTGGCTAAGGCAGCTGCACTCTGGTCTGACCATCAGAAAGCAAGAGACCCGAGAACTAAAAAGGCGAGGCTCACCAAGCCATTTGTCTCTCCACCCTTCAAATAACCCCATATGTGTTTATGGGCCAGCCTGGCACAATACACTTTAACTATCTCAGAAAGTTAATTAACTTTCTAAAAATTACCCTAATTGATTCAACTTTCTTGTTCAAAACGATCTTATCTTCAAAGAATAAGTTCAAACCATTAGTTTGACATTTTGAGAAGTCCCCACCACCAACATGTCTAGGTCTATGATCCTCTGTTCCTCTCATGATTCCTCTAGACACACCTTCCCTTCAGCACACCTTCTATTTTATTTGCCTCCTGTGGTTTTCCCCCCATGTCATTTTCTATTATCCACCTGACCATCCTCCTCCTCCTCTTCAACAAATTCAAATAAATTCCTATCAGAAGTATTTGAGTAGCTAGTGAAAGGGGGAAAATTATATATACCATATACAAAATGTGGCTCAAATAAAAGGAGTCATGGGGTGGGGGGGAGGGGGCAAGTAAGTGAAAAAGGCCAAAGTAACAAGCTCAGGAATCGTTTGATCTAGAAGTTTGTGGCATACAAAGCCATTTACTTTGAGATGGTTTTGATTCTATCTGATTCCAGGTACTGGCTTCATCCTCAGGCAAGATCCCTTAAACACAGCACAGAATGACTGCAGCAGGCTTAGCACCCATTTGCTTGCCCACCAGCCAAGGGAGGAATGAACGATGGTTCTGGTAGCTCTTGTTGGAAAGAGAGGAGATTTCTTTTGAGAAGTTATGGCAATGGTTTCCTCAGGTTTCTGATGCCCAAGCCCTCTGAGTTTGGTGGGGAAGCCCTCCCACTGAAGGGAATGTCTTTCTCGCTGAACCCAGACGGAGGCGATGTTGGAGGGGGTCTCCTCCGAAGAAAAGCAAGTGTTACTGTCAGTAAAAGAGGCAAAAGATACGAGGATGGTAACCAACATGCAGGCACTCTGCTACTTAGAGCAACTAGGATAATGTAGGCTGTAAATTACAGAAAACCTGACTTGGCTTAAAAATAGGGGAAATACATGGCTTCACCTGAAAGAGAAACAGAGGCAGAGCAAGCTCTGGGCACAGTGCAAACAGGGCATTAACTCTGACCTGTCATTTTCGATAATCTGGCCTTCCTTCCACGGGTCAGTTTTGTCTTCCTGTCAGAAGCAACTAGGGCAGCTTTGCAAAAGAATCAAACTCACTATCATGGAGGTGATTCCAACTAGGAGCAATTTAGTCCAATTAATTGGACGCTTTCAGGTCACGTGCCTATTCCTAAACCAGTAACAGTGGCTGAAGAAGAGCCATCAAGGGAACCAGTCAGAGCAGGGACGAAAGGCTACATGACAGTGTTTGGCCCTCCATTAAACTAGTTAGGATTCTCCCTTGGAGCTGAAGATAAGAGTGTGCATTCCTGAGACTTGTGAACTACTTGGAGGAGGTATTCTGTGTGGAGCTGTTAAGAAGAGTGAATGAATGTTAAGAAGGGTGAATGAATGTGAGTCCATCGATGTTTTTTACCACATCATCTGAAAAAGTACAAATTGGATCCCATTTCTTCCTTGAAATATCTCCAGATTATTCTAACCAGAAACAAACATTTCCTCCCTGAAATCTTTCAGCATTTATTGCTTTCACGGACATTTGACACTTATTTTGTTCTCTTAGCAATATTTTATGTGTATATTTCAACTTCCTGATCTCAGGCATAATGTTAAAAGCAAAGTGAGTGTTCCTCCTGTCTTTATGTTGCAATATCCCGAGTGCAGAGAATTATGTGCTCAATAAAAACCTCTCTCTTAACTGAGAAAGTTCTAATACACTTCTAATGTGCACAGGAAGAACCAGGCAGCCTTTCACGTAGCAGTGGTGACACAGATGCGGCTCACTAATCCAGTTCCCCCTTCTTTCTAAGGGAAATCTCCCTCGATTCATTACCTCCCAGAAGCTTTTCATGAAGACAGAGTGGTGGTTTTCAGCCTTTGAATTTATCTGTACTTAACCCAATGGCTGAAATTTGAGCTGAATTGAGCAATGAGAAGCCCTGGTGAGACATGAGTTGGGTGTTTAGTAAGAACGTGGACAAGATACAAAAAATAATGTTTGCTGTTTCAATAATACATTTCACAAGTATGCCAAATCAAAGTGTAGCTACATCCAGCAGGCACACATGAATGTCTTAGATGGCCCATTGCTCACTACTTGAGTCAGTTAATATGTATCATCATTTTAAGACATGATTATGGCATGTGCAGGAGAAAAATGACACTCTTTGCTCCTGTAAAGATTTGTAGGCCTGACCCACCAAGCCCTGAGGACTATAATCCTGCTCAGAGCAGTCAATGCACAGAGAGGACCATAGGGTCACTCCCACCACGAGACACGATGTCCTTCACTGACCCATAGCACTACGGGGACAACACTGGAAGCACAGTGTGACAATTGGGCCCAACCTGACCCCACCACAAAGGGACGAAATGTTAAGGGAGTGCAACAGAACAGCAAGGAGAGCAAAGCAATGAAGTCCCAGGGAATACCAAAAATGGACTTTGCAGCCAGGGTGTGGCACCCCATCAGACTCAACCAGAAAACACTCCTAAAGATCAAGAAACAGACCTTGAAATATTCATAGGCTCTCTCTTTTTTTGTCATTGTTTATTTTTGTTGTTCTTTTTGTTTGTTTGTTTCCTTTTGTTTTGCTATCTTGTTTTTGTGCTTATTATTGGCTCTGCATGTCTATCCTGAAAAGATAGGCGGGATAAACAATCCGGAAGGGAAAACAACAGGACGGATGGTTCTGGGGGGTAAGCTGGAGAGGGGAAGTGGGGGGAGGAAGTGGGTGTTAACAAATTCAGGGACAAGGGAACAACAAGTGGTCTAAAATCGATGGCAAGGAGGACGTAGGAGGTCTGGAAGGGCTTGGTTATAGTGTCACAAGCGGTGATCAATAATTGCTTAATGCTCTTTGACATTTTCAAATGCTCGGTTTATTCACTGCAAACACACATCAAACAATTTAACAATCTTAAAACTAACTTACATTATTACTATGAGAGTAACACACAATTAATTCAGCATCATAGTCCCGTTAAGCATTGCTTTCATTGGTGTACTCACCCTGGGTAGAGTTGGAGAGAGCAGGAGTTGATGTCTCCTTGGTTCCTAGCTCTCTGAATTCTCAGTCTCTCTGCCTGGATTCAGCTGGCCATTTGACATCATTCTGGGTCTTATCAGGGTCCCCTAGACTGTCTGGGGTAGCTCCTAGTCCACTTGTTGGCTTCTTTGCTGTGACTCAGCATATCTGCTGGGCCTTGTAGGACTTTCATTTTCTTTCAAAATAGAGCTGTTTATGTTCATCATTCATCATCTTGCAAGGCAGTTCCGCATCTTGCAAGGTAGTTCTTTATTGCTCTCATCACAAGGGCAATGTAACTGAGCGGAATTACTGAAACCCGTATGAAGGCCAAACATGATCATGAAGCATGTTTGTGTCCAAACCAGCTCTAAAAATTGTGTGTGAAGGAGAAAGAGGAAAAAGAAAAGGGGGGGGGAAATAAAAACAAAAGGCCAATGAAGAGAGGCTGTTTCAAAGGCAACAGCACAAGAATAGCCTTGAATTGGCTTCATAGAAAGTATTTCCAAGGCGCAAAATACAAAAGACTCCCAATTTCCCAACAGGAAAGCAATCAGTTGGAACACAGATGACTCCTTCTAGTTATGAGTTACATACAGTAAGGCCCTCCTCGCCTAGCACGCATCTGGAAGCAATAGAATGTAGAGGCCAAGGGAACCTACTGCCCACGTGTCCAAACACCAGCTCCACTCCTACCGTGTGACCTTGAGAAGCGACCGAACTTTTCCAAGTTTCAATTTTCATCTCTGGGAAATGACGATGATGACAGCTCTTACTCAGCAGGTTGACAACAAGGATTCAATGATATACCCAGCTAGCAAAGAGCCAGGGACCTATAAAGACTTGCTCTGGTCTCTCTCTCCATCATCTGGCCCTGAGCTGCCAGCCCACCGTACAATTATCCACAGCCTTACTCTCTCGCCTCCATTCTGTCATCTGCTTCTGGCATGGCTGCTGTCAAAAGAAATGAAAATAATAATGTATCTATTTACATAACAGTATCCCTCTTCCCTCAGAAATGCTCTGGTATTATCAAAGCAGTCGCATTTTGAAGCTTGCATCCTTGAAACCTCATCAACTAGAATCCTTTTTCCTTCACATTACCCTGGAATCCCATCCATTCGCATAGCAGCTGCGCTCTTTTAAGGGAGGTTGGGTGTATTCTGGCTACAGGCTTCCAGCACTTGGTACCTGTAATCATGCCTGTTTACCGAATCCTAATGTGTGCGTGATGCGGTTTAGCTTTCTAATGCCAACCCTCACTCGTTGCAGAGAATGAGAAATCTGCAGAGGAACGGTTGGAGCAATCCAGCGTCTACTTCTCTCTTGCAGATTCCGGATGTCTGCTGGGGCTTAAGGCACCGCATTTATGGACCCAAAGTTTTGAATGCGTCCACGAAAAGCCAAGTGTGGAACCTTAAGAACCAAAAGGGTTTTTGAACTTTGCATGCTGTGCTGTGGGGTGCTACTTCCTTGTTGTCGCCATGTCTGAAACACACATCTGCTGCCTCCCGTACACAGAAATGTCCCTTTGCATTTGAAAGATATCACCGACGCCATTGTTTCGGTTGCATGCAAAATAAAGTTGAAAAGACAGATGTAGGACCAAATGTCCCCGCTCGCTCATCTCCTCCCCTCTCATCTCTCTAGGCAACATCTAGCTAATACACATGAGTCTGCCGGATGCATGAAACGTCCTCATTTACATACCTTACGCATGTGATAGAAAACAGCAAACGCTTCCCGTCATTCACACAAAAGTTTGAGAGGTTTGTCCTTCATTGAATCTTCAGATGTTGCTGTGTACTTAGTTTAGAAATCTTCGTTATACATACTACCTCCTCAGACTGGGATCCCTGATGGCACAGTAGATGATGTGCTGGCCTGATAATGTAAGGTCAACGGTTCCAACCCACCGGTCCCTCCACTGAAGAAAGCAAGATTTTATAACCCAGTAACGAGTCAGTTTCGGAAACTGTAGGGACATTTCTACTCTGCACTATCGGGTTGGAATTGACTTGGTGGTGGTGAGATTTTTGGTTTGTTTGATTTTTGAACCTTAAGGGGAAATAAATGTATTCTACACCAGACCACCAAATGTGATTCCCTTTAAAAACAACTATTATATTCTATTGAAAAAAAAAACAACTGTTTTCAAGTTTTTAAATCCAACCATGGAAGGCTACAGCTGATGATTGTGGTAACTGTGAGGATTTTGTTGCTGTTAGTTGTTTTTTTAACGGTTTTCTTGGCATATAATTTGCATATTATACAATTTAAAGTTAAGCCATGTTTAAAAAATTTACACACTCACCTTCACAAACAATTTTAGAACATTTTCTTCTTCCTTGTGCTCATTATTATTGGTTTCTCATTTCCCCCCAACACCCCGTGTCATGCGTTATTCTTTTATTTTGACACATCTAAATGTGCCATATTTGTTAGAAAAATTCAAACAGTGAAGTAAAACACAAACAAGGAGGTAGAAATCATGTGAAAATCCACTCTCTTAAGATAAACTCCATTTAGTTTGCTTACTATCTGCAGGGATATTCTCTAGGCGTATTTAAACAGAGGCATAATTCTACATAATATCCAGTGAGCCATACGTTTGGGCTTTCTCTTATACCAGTAAATGAAACATTGTATTGGGATTCATATTCCCCAATGAGAGAATGAAAAATAAGTGGAATGACGTAGAAATGAGTAAAAATATTAAGATGCACTGTTGGGCACCTTCATATTTCACAATGGAATAATACCCACTATACTGATAGACCATACTTTTTAATCTAATCCCTCTATGGTTGATAATGTTTTTTAAAATTTCAGCATTGTAAATGTCTTGGGTCCTTCCTTACCCCTAGCTCCTTTTTTTTTTTTATAAACCAATTCTTAAAGACCACTTTATCTTAGACTTACTTGACTTTTATCTATGGTCAGAAATACCTTACAGTTGAGAAAGCACAGATTGGCATTGTTGATTCATTTCAATTCTTTGATGTCATTATAAGAAAGGTGAGTTTTCTATTTCTATTTCTTAATAACAGGTAATGAAAATGCAATTATATATATATGTGAATATATATATGAAAATGCAATTATTAGTAGTATATGAAGGAATTTCCTTTACCTATTTACCTTCTCAGCAAACAATTGAAGGTTTGATTGCTAATAGAAAATTATAGGCTTGCATGCTATGTTTTTGGCATTTTTTGTTTTGTTCCCTTTTGTTGTAAGTCTAACAAATTTACATATGGGCATAATTTCTTAAAATTTCTCATCCCCCTCTGAAATGATAGACAGTCCAAATTATTACAGGGCTTTGAATCATCTACCATTATATTAAACTCAAAAATCACTGCCATCAAGTCAATTCCAACTCACAGCACCCCTTTAAGAAAGACTAGAACTGCCCCTGTGAGTTGCCAAGGCTATAAGTCTTTATGGATGTGGTGGTAGTTACATAATCTGGTGTCAACTTGAGACTATTAAGAGTGAAGGGGTGGAGTTTAGCCTGTCAGTCAGGTCACAGCTTGATGACCTCATTTGGAGGTGCTACAGAGATAAAAGCTCAGTGAGGCCAGACCCACACTCTCTGCTAAACCTTCCTATTGACAAGCCATGTGGGGCTACACTGATGGAGCCAGAGTGCTGGAGAAGGAGGAGTCACATGGAGACCCATGCCAGCACTGAGATGCTTCCACCACCACTTGATCCACAAGACTTTCCACCCACTGGCCTGTAATCTTCCTGCATTTTGCATCATTGCATACGTGTTGCATGAATCTGAACAGGAATTTATAGACTGGTATTGGACATGTGAGATAATATTGGACTTCTGGACTTGATGTGGACTGGGCAGGGGTGCTTTCTTAATATACCATTGCTCTTTTATATAAAGCTCTTTCTTAAACATGCATGAGTGTCTCCGGATTGGTTTCTCTAGTCTAGCCAGACTAACACAGATGTAGAAAGCCTCACCTTTCTCCCAGGGAGTGGCTCATGATTTTCAACAGCTTTGTTACAGTTAGATGCCTACTGTGTGATCACCACCCCATACACACACACCATTATATTATAGTTCCCAAAAGTAAAACCTTGTAAGTTCGGTTGAGAAAGTTACCTGAATTATAGGACCAACATGACTGACTAGGTCAAAACCAACTTATAAAATGAAAAGGAAAGAGACTAGTTCAGAGCTAAAATTTAATAGTAAGATTTTACCTCTGTTTTCCTAGTTTAAATATAAACATTTTCAGTTATTGCATTTAGGAAAACTCATTGCCTTGGAAAATATTTTCATTAAGTAGTAGTCTTAACTCTTCCGAAGAGGAAGGCAGGCACATTCAATTTACTGCACATTTGTTCACACACGTTTGTCATTAGGCCTTTGTCAAGGGAGTCTATCTGCTTTTCACAGTCGAGCTGCCTTTGGGATGAGTCTCCTCCTGGTGGACTGGTAATAGGAAAGCCTGAGTCGGATCCTGTGTGGCCTACAAGAATTCACACATCACCTCAGGGTCACCATATTCCTGTTCCAATAAGGAGGGTTATCACACCAATCTCTTAGAATTTTGGTGAACTTTACATGTGAGAGATTTTAGTGCATGGTAGGTAGTTTAACAAAATAATTCTGTGGTGTTACAGTCATGAAGGAAAAAAAAGTTGCTTTCTGATTGCTCCCCTTTATGCTCAAACCAGAAAGGGAAAATCAAAAGCAGTAAAGTAACACATACACATCTGTAAAGCTCTCAAAAATTAAAGATACTTTCTTTCTTAAAAGCCCGCTCCCTTTTTATTTTCTATACCATCTGAAAAACAGTCTGTAGAAAATTGACAAGCTCAGCATCCTTCCTTAGATGCTCTCGTGGAGGTTGGTCGGTGACTACCATCCGGTTCCTGATTCCTATCTGTGCCCAAGTTTCTGAATTCTGTTTCACAGGCCAGTGTTGTGATTGCTGGTCTTGTATTCAATAGGTGGGTCTTAAAGATCAAAGATAACACTAGACCAGATCAGCTCCGACCCATGGAGTGCCCTGGCTACTGCCTTTACTGATGACCAGAATACCATTTCACCTGAGGAAGAGTTGCTGTCACTACTAAATGCAGAATGAAGTTCTTTACAAAACAGAAAATCAAGCTTCTGAGAACAGTAAGGAATTAGCTCATGACCGTGTCAAATGATCTCCCTCATGTCACAACGCCACCAAATGGGGAGCAACTGTCATTTATTTTGACAAGGGAGGGGAAGCAGGGAGCTAATAACAAGGAAAGAAGGAGAAAGTTTTTAAAGTTGATGGTAGTAATGATTGCACAGCTCTTCTTGATATGACTGAACTATTGAATTACATGATACGTGGATTATGTGGCAATAAAGTTGTTCTTTTTTTTAAAGCAGAATGTTTGCACACCAGGCTACTAAGCTAAATGTGTATACACAGTTTAATTTCATTCTGTAATATTTCACCCAAACAATAACAAATAAAAAATACTTAAATATCAACAAAACAAACAAAAAGATCGGTGATTCAAACTCACCCAGTGGCCTAGAGAGAGAAAAGCCTGGCAGTCTGCTCCTGTAGAAATGACTGCCGAGAGGAAGCTCTTTGGAACCGATCACATGAGGTCACACGTGGTCCTAGGAGCTGAGAGTAGCTCAATTCCACCTACCAGCCACATGATTTCCATCCTTCGCTGCACAGAGCAGAGAGAGGCTATGAGGTAACAGAAGAATACGAGTAGATCGCAGCACTCTGACAAGTCCCTTTGCACAATATATTTTCCTCACGGGATGTTAAAATGCATTTTATCTGAATTCCTGTGTATTATTTCTATTAGAGTGCTGTATGTTTAAGAAAGACATTATATTAAAATCATGGTTTTCATTAAAATTATCATTTAGCTTTCCCTGTATGTATTTTTTTTCTGCAGTCAATTGTGATTTTTTTCTTGCTGTTATCATAGCAAAACAAATTCGCTTTCCAGAGATAAATGTCCCGTTTTAATGAAAACCAGCTCATGGTTTGGCTGGGGATGGTCATCCTAAAAGAGGAATGAGCCGGTGCGCTTTGACATTCTCGCTCTTCTTCGCCAGAGCGTCAGATTGCCCTTGTTTTCTAATACTGCTGACACTGCCCTGTCCATCTCGCCATGAGAGGAGCTAAATACCTGGAGATGTCACTGGTCCAAGCAAACAAGCAAAAGCTGGGAAAAGCTTCCTGACATAACCAAGGTTGAATGGAAAATGGCGTAAAGCTAATGAAAATTGGGATGTGTCAATGTGGGCATTCCAAATGAGAAAAGGGCCATAGGATCAGAAGCCATAACCTGGGAGGACCACTTCATCAAAGGGAAGAAAATCTCCAAATGATGGCAGTGAACGGTGAGTCCACGGTTTGAAACCACACACCGACTAGGCTCCCAGGGCTCTTATCTCAGTCAAGGTAAAAGGTGGTCCACAGAATTAATGCGGACTTTTTAACATGCAAACATACACAGTTCATATATATTTCCCTTTTGCCAGGTGGGCGGGGGAAAAGGTGAGGGTGGGGGAATGGGGGAACTGCCCATCATCTGACTCTTCTTTGGAGGTTTGGAGAAGGTTTTCTGTGAATCATGATGGGAAGCAGGGCCTGTTTTTCACTATAACCACGGAAGAAAAGAAGACACTGGATTTCCCTCCTTTCCTCGGAGTAGAGAGCAGGTATGCTGTACCCAGCAGGTGCCCCACAGAGGCCTCAGAGATATGAACAATGAATGCAATGAGGAATCCATTCCAACGGTGTAGGATTCAACGTTGAGTGTGTAGCAGCAGCACAGTGCAAGTGGTATGTGGTAGGCACATAATCTGTTGTCAGTCTGAGAGGATTAAGAGTGAATGGGGTAGAGTTTAGCCTGTCAATCAGGTTGCAGCTTGATGACCTCATTTGGAGGTGCCATGGAGATAAATAGCTTGCTGGAGGTTGTCACACTCGCTGACTCCCTGGGAGACATTGCAGCTGACAAGACACAGGGGGCTAAGCTAGTGCCCTGAGCTGGAAGAGGAACATGGAGACCCCTGCAGGCACTAAGATGCTTACAACACCACTGGATCCACAAGACTTCTCATCCACTGGCCTGTGATCATCCTGCATTCAGCATTATTGCATTTGTTTCCTGAGTCTGAAGAGGAACTGACAGATTGGAATCAGACATATGGGAAAATATCAAACTTATGGACTTGATCTATCTGGGCTGGGATGTTTTCTCAATATTCAATTGCTCTTGTATATAAAGCTCTTTCTTATACACAGTTGAGTGTCTATGGATTTGTTTCTCTAGTCTACTCAGACTAACACATGGTATTACTAGAGATACCATCCAGTGATTGGAAGACGCATCCTCACCAAACTTCTGCTGTGGTGGTATCTGGGCTGAGAGTCTTGGTGTCTCATCTGTCCTAGTGTTATCTGTCCTAAACGCTGCCTGATTCTCAGAAAGTTTGCTCTGGGAGCCAACACTGTCAACCCCACTTGAGTGCATGTTAGAAATGGAGATTCCGGACCTACCAAGTCCGTATATTAAAGTATAGTATACTGTCTTCCAACAGGAGTCCTGGCGGGCTCCTAACTGCAAGATCAACAAAGATGAAGTTTTCTACTCCCATAAAGAGCTACAATCTACCTTGTCCCAAGGGATCACCAAGAATTGGAATGAACTCAATGAGAGTGAGTTTTTGGTTGTATGTTTTTGTAGTGCCTTAAAAGGTGCCCTGATGGTGAACAGTTAAATGCTAAAGCGCTAACTGAGAAGTCAACAGTTGGAACAAAGCCCACCAGCCACACTGTGGGAGAAAGATGGTCATTTGTTTCCATGAAGATTACAGCTATGGAAAGAAGCTCTGGACCATCCTTCTTTGACCTATAGGGATGCTATGAGTGAAGTAGACTAGACAGCAGTGGGTACCATGGCCTACACATAAATACCAAGAACCAAACCAGTTGCCATTGAATCAATTCCGACCCAAGGGGGTCCCGACGCACAGAGTAGAACTGCTCCCTTGGGTTCTTGGGGCTGCGACTGAAAGGAGAGCCCCTGGTCTTTCTTTTAAGGCACTACTGGGTGGATTTGAATCACCAACTTTCTGCTTAATAGGCTAGCACTCGATTATTTGTGCTACCCAGGACCTCGATGAATACTTCTTGAAGATACAGATGCATAAAACTTTTCTGAAGTCTAACTGGTCTTGGTGAAGTCATCTGAATTCTATTTATTAAAAACAAATGTATATTAACATCTCATCGCAATTGTTGTGTCCTTGAAAACACCTTACTAAATGATGTCGTGTGTAATGAATTATAAGACCTTTCACTAATGTTTAAAGCACTTTTATAATGGTTCCACCTACAAATTCATTGTGCTTTTCAAAGTGGATAGCCATCCCTTCATTTATCTGGATGCTAATGTGTATTCCATAATGCAGACACATGTGTATCAGCATATAGCTAAGCAACCAAAGTGGATACAAAAAAAAACAACTCTCTCTACAAGCTCAGCCAAGGGCTGCAATTCCAAAGCATGGCACTGTATTTGGCTACCTGAAATTACTGGACATTAAGGTCTGCTGGCTTTCCAGTTGACCTCATGCCAGACTCAAGAGCTTTCAACAGTCATTGTAAGCCAAAGTTGCTAGTGTGTCAATAATATAGTACCTGAGAGAAACATACCACCAACTAAACAAGCTCTCTCCTTCTCACCAAAAGAGAATAGCTTTTGAAAATCAAAGCTATTTGTGAAAAGGCTTGGTAGAGGAAAGCTGAAGATAAGCTGGCTGAAGTGAGGAGGAAGAGGAGATGTCACAACTTCTCAATCAGACAACGTCATTTGCTAGCTTGTTTTTCCAAGAAGTTTCTTAACCCTCTAAGTCTTTAGTGACCTTCTCCACAACATGAAGCTAATAAGATTGCTCACTTAGTAGGGTGTTCATGCAGAAAGGGTAAGAATGGACATAAAGGAGAGTGCCAGTTCTGTTCCACTCCTTGGTGTTCACCCAGTGTATTTACCTGCAATGTGTACTGCAGCACTGTTCACAATAACTAAAAGGTGGAGACAGCCTAAATGCTGCTCAGTGGATGAGTGGATAAATAAAACATGGTATATAAACACAATGGGATATTACTAACCCATATAGAGAAATTAAGTCCTTACATGTACCATGCCATGAATGAACCTCGAAAATAAGTATTATATGAAAAGCATATATAATGATATCCATTATCTCTCTGTCAATTTTCATACTGTGGCAGCTTGTGTGTTACTGTGATGTTCGAAGTTATGCCACCAATTTTTCAAATGAATTCAAGTGACAATGACAAGTTTCAGCAGAGCTTTCACACTGAGAACCAACTTGGATGATGTAATAGGTGACCCACTTCTGAGGGATTCAATGCTAATACAATGCCAGAAATTAAGAACCTTAATTTGGAAGGCACTCAAGATATGACTGGGAAAGAACTGCCTCTTTAAAGTAGAGTCATCCTTGACCACGTGGAAGGAGCAAAGCTTTGAGGACATCCATATGCTAATGTGGTATGACAAAGTGAGAAGAAACAGCTCCTAGCATCCATTAATAATCAGAATGTGAAATCCACACAATATGAATCTAGGAAAATTAGAAGTTGTCAAAAATTAAATTGAATGTTTAAAGATCTAAATTCTAGGCATTAGTGAGCAGAAATGGACTGATATTGGTCATTTTGAATTGGACAAGCAAATGATTTATTGTGCCAGTAATAAAATTCAGAAAGGATGGCTTCATATCCATCATCAAAAAGAATATTTCAAAATGTATCTGATACAATGCTGTCTGTGATACGTAATATCTATATCCCTATATGGAAGACCAGTTAATATGATTATTATTCAAATGTATACACAAACTATTAAAGCTAGTGATGAAGAAATTGAAGAACTGGATGAACTTCAATCTGAAAGTGTTCAAACATGCAATAAAGATGCAGTGATGATTATTGCAGATTGGAATGTTAAAGTTGGAAACAAAAAGGATAAGTAGTTGAAAAACAGCCTAGTGATAGAAATGAAGCTGGAAATAGCCTGATAGAATTTTGCAAACCCAATGACTTCTTCATTTGCAAAGACATTTTTCAGCAATGTGAATGATGACTATACAGATAGTTCTCATAAGACAGAATACATAGGAATCAAGTTAACCTCATCTATGGGAAGAGACCATGAAAAATGATGGTATCATAAGTCAAAAAAAGGCTAAGGCATCTAAGTGAGGCAATCCACAAAGCACACACAAAAGAAACACACCAGCCTGTGTGATCCAAGGATTGCAAATAGTAAAACCCCGATGTGAAAGAGGGAATGGTATAGAACTTAAATTGTGAACATCTGGTTTGCAAAAGGCTATAGATGAGAGTGGAAGCCCAAAATCTAATCCTAGAGTCCCCACATATATTAAATTTCTGGTGAATCCCTTTGACGATAGTCAAGAGACATGAATAGTCTTGTTATCAGACAGAGAGCATTGAAAATTCAATTATGGCAGTTGTAATTAGATTAAAATGTAATACCCCATTATTTGATCTCCTTTTTTGACCCATTTTAAAATTGCTGTAGTTTTTAATAAAAAGAAAATACAAGACCAGGCGTCAACTATGAAATAGATTATCAATTGCCCATATGCATGTTCAGATTGAAGCTGGAGAAAATTAAAACAAGTTGATGAGAGCCCAAATACAGCCTTGAGTATATGCCACCTGAATTAAGAGGTCATCTCAAGAACAGATTTGACACACTGAAAGATTAATCGCAGAGCACATGATGAGCTGCGTGATGACCTCAGAACACCGTACATGAAGTAAACAAAACTGCCCTTAAAAACACAGGAAAGATAGAAAATAACAAAGTTACTGTCGGAAGAGACTCTGAAACTTGCTCTTGAATGTGTAGTAGCTAAATTGAATAGAAGAAATGCTGAAGTATAAGAACAGAACTGGAAATTTCAAAGGGTAACTCCAGAAGATGAAGTAAAGTATTATAATGAAATGTGCAAATATCTGGAGTTCAAAAGGAAGAACACATTCAACATTTCTTAAGTTGAAGGAACTGAAGAAACCAATTCAATCATGAATTGAAATGTTGAAGGCGTTTATGGCAATATATTGAATGATGGAGGAAGCATCAAAATCCCAATAAAATGGTTTTGGAGGGGAAAAAAGTTTAAAGGAATACACAGAGTCACTATACTGAAAAGAATTGGTGAACACTCAACCATCTGAAAAATTAGGATGTAATCAAGAACCATTGGTGTTAAAGAAAAAAGTCCAAGCTGCACTGGACATGTTAGAAAAATTAAAAGCTTCAGGAATGTACTAAATACCAATCGAAATATTTCAATAAACTAATGCACTCACTCACTCTTCTATGCTGAAAAATTTGGAAGACCAATTGACTAGAAAAGAACCATATCCCTGTCCACTCAAAAAAAGATGGCCCGGCAGAATATGGAATGTATAGAACAGTATCATTAATATCTCAAGCAAAATTTTCAAAACATAATTCAAAAACGGTTGCAGTAGCACCTCAAGAGAGAGCTGGAAACGAAAGAGACGAAAAAACAAAAAAACTGGAAACAAAAACTCCAACTCACTGCCTGGGAGTCAATTCTGACTCAGGAACACTTTCAAGACAAGACAAGGCAGAACACCCCCTGTGGTTTCCAAGAGGGTAGCTCTTTACAGGAATAGAAAGCCACGTCTTTCTCCTGAGAAGCAGCAGGTGGTTTTGAACTGCTAATCTTGGGGTTAGCAGCGCAGTGCGTAAGCACTATCAGAAATTCAAGCTGAATTCAGAATAGGACTTGCAACCAGAGATCACTGCTGACATCAGATGGACCTTAGCTGAAAACAGAGACTACTTGAAAGATGTTCACTTGTGCCTTGACTATACAAAGGCATTCCATTGTGGGGATCACATTGAGAAGAATGGGAATTCTAGAATACTTAATGGTGTTCATGTGGAACCTATACATAGACCAAGAGGCAGTTGTTTGCACAAAACAAAGAATACTAAAATGTTTCAAACCAGGAAATCAGAGTTGTATCTTTTCACTTATTCAACCTGTATGCTGAGCAAATAATCTGAGAGGCTGACCTATGTGGAGAAGAATGGTGTCAAGATTGAAGGAAGACTCACTAACAATGTTCAATATGCAGGTGACATAACCTAGCTTTCTGAAAAGGAGGATTTCTTGAGGGACTTACTAATAAAGATCAAAGACTGTAGTCTTCAGTATGGATTGCAACTTAATCTAAGGAAAGCTCACAACTGGACCAATAAATATAATCACAACTGGACCAATAAATATAATCACGATAAATGGAGAAAATATTGTGACTATCAAGGATTTCATTTTACTTAGATCCACAATCAATACTTGTGGAAACAGCATTAAAAATATCAAACAATGCTGTGGTAGTTACATAATTTCATGTCAATTTGATATAAAGAATTATAGGGGTGGAGTCTATACTGTCAATCAGCTCACAGCCTGATGGTACCTCCTTGTGGATGTGCCTCCCTGGGCTTTTACCTCTGGTTGGTGAGTCACA
>NW_022103898.1:65071668-65088118 GCF_000313985.2 Echinops telfairi
AAGATATGACAAAATAATAATAATTTATAAATTATCAAGGGTTCATGAGGGAGGGGGTAATGGAAAGGGAGGGGGAAAATGAGGAGCTGATATCAAGGGCTCAAGTAGAAATCAAATGTTTTGAGAATGATGAGGGTAACAAATGTGCTTGACACAATGCATGGATGGATTGTGATGAGAGTTGTACAAGGCCCCAATAAAATGATATTTTTCAAAAAAGCAAAAACTCAAAATTAACTGCTCTCGATCCAATTCTAATTCAAAGCAACCCTATAGGACAAAGCAGAGCTGCCTCTGTGGATTTTAGAGTCCGTGAATCTTTATGGCAACAGACAGCCTCACCGCCTCACAGAGAACAGCTGATGGGTTTGAACTCCCAACATTGTGGTTAGCAGTCAAATGCATAAACCACTGTGCCACAAGAGCTTACTTATTCATATTGCTGTTGTTAGCTGCCGTAGAATTCGTTCCAACTCATAGCGACCCTAGGAACAACAGAATGAAACATTGTCCCATCCTACACCATCCTCACAACCATTGTCATGTTTGAACCTTTCATTACAATCACCACGCCAATCTGTCTCGTCTTCCTCTTTTTCATTGCTCCTCCACTTTACCAAGCGAGGCATCTTTCCCAGAGACTTGTCTCTCTTGACATGTCCAAGTGTCTCCATCCTTGCTTCTAGGGAACTGTGGTTGTACTTATTTTAAAGCATCTCGGCTATTTTGGAAGTCCACAGCATTTTCAATATTGTTTGCACCGTAATTCAAATGCATCTTCTTAAGTCGTATTCAATGCCCAGCCTTCATATGTACACAAGGAGGTTGAAACTACCATGTATTTGGGGTCAAGTGTGCCTTAGTCCTCAAAGCAACACCCTTGCTTTTCAATACTTTAAAAGGTCTTGTGCAGCCAATTTACCCAAAGCAATGGGTCCTTTGTTCTGCAGACTGCTGCTTCTCTGTGCATTGATTGTGGATCCAAGCAAGGCAAAATCCTTGATAACTTTAACATTTTTTCATTTATCATGAGATTATCTCTTAGTCCATTGTGAGGATTTGAGTCTTCCTTACTTTGAAAAAGACCAAAGCCATATTGATGGCTGCAATCCTTGAACTTCATCAGCAAGTGCAACATATCTTCTTCATTTTCAGAAAACAAGGTCATGTCATCTGCCTATCACAGGTTTTTATAAGCCTTCCTCCAATCCTGATGCTGTCTTCTTCTTGATATAGTCCAGCTTCTCTGATGATTTTCCCATCATACCAACAACCCTGAAGCACACCTTTCCTGATTTTCAACAAGTGTAGTGTTTCTTGTTCTGTTCATTTCACTGCCTCTTGATCCAGGCACAGGTTCCACATGAGCACAGTGAAGTGTTCTGAAATTCCCATTCTTCTTAAGCTTAGCCATGGTTGGCTATGATCTACACATTATTCATCTCCTGCTCAATAATTGGCAATTGTGATTATTCTAAGACTTCAACAGCTGATCAAAACGTAGGCAGTTTGAATCCCGCCCCCACCCCTGCCCTCAATAGCCCTACAGGAAAAAGACCTGGCAGCCTGTTTTCATAAAGGTGGCTGCCCAAGAAACCCTATGGGGGCCATTCTACTCTGTCATACGGGGTCACTGTGAATCAGCAGCAACTCGCCAGCCCACAACCACATGACTAACTATTTCTACTTTAAGATAGCAGCTTGTCAACAACTTCCAGAATGACTTATGACTTGGCATGGTAACACATATGTCATAGATAACATGATGATTTTCAATTGCAAAGAATTTGGTCTCCATCCCAAATATCAGGACTTGTAACATGTGTCATCAGTGTAGATTTTCAGGGCTACGGTGAAGAGACGCAGGTTTTGACCTCCGATCAATGGCGGTTAGAATGCAGTTGTATGGAAGTCAATCTCCTTTGTCCTACCTAAACATGCCCAGATTTGTATTTACTTATTAGCACTCTTCCTCCCCACATCCCATATGCTCCAGTGGAAGGTATGACTGGATAAACGAATATATGGATTTATGAGAAATTCATAAATCTTGGTATCAATTGGTTCAAGAATCGAGGTGTAAGCCCTTCAGAGAAATTCATTCCCTGGACACAGGGTTGGTTTCACACGGAGGCAATGATATGTGAGCAAACTGCCATGAGAATGAAGAAGCATAATTGAGAGGGGGAAAAAACAACAGCCCCATATGTTGCACTTTTAAATCATCTCCAAGTGTGTGGTTGCTAGGGAAACTGAAATGCCCCGGTGGCTTAGTGGGCTATGCATTGAGCTCCCAATCACAAGGTGAGTGGTTCAAACCCACCAGATGTTTGATGGGAGAAGGACGAGGCTGTTTGCTCCCACAAAGATTTCAAAGGGACAGTTCTTCCTGTCCTATGAATCAGAATCGATTTGAAGGCAGTAGTAAGGAACAAAGACTGATTCTTCAGAGACACTAACCTCTGTTTTCAGCTGACTTGGGCAAAAAGCTTCCCCCAAGGTTTGTTTATGCTGCACAGTAGTCTAAGGTGCTTCCTCCAAACTTCTTCTTCTCTTCACTCCTTATGGGCTTCCATCTGGGTCCAACTGCTCTTCAGTTCCCACATCCTTTTCTCCTCATAAAATCTTGGCACATATATATAATCCCATCTCCATAGCTACACCTTAAAGGCCTTGATTGAATAAGATGGGAAGTTTGCTAGAAATAACTCTCTCTGCCCTAACGGTAATTGCTGTTAATTGCTGATAAATTGACTCGTGGTGACGCCACGTGCAAGAGAATAAAGCACTGCTTGGTCCTGTGCCATCTTTGCAATCACGAGTCTGCTTGAGTTCATTGCTGTGGCCACTCTGTATTTTGAGTGCTTTTTAAGCTGGAGGGTCCACCTGTCACCATTACATCAGACAATACTTTGTTATATTCCCTACGGTTTTATTGGCTAGTTTGGGGATGTAAATTACCACAACCTTCTTCCATGTCTTCCTTAGCCTGGGCACTCTGCTGAAGCTCGTTCACCAGACTGTTCCAGCATCATGGCAACACACAAGCCACTGTCGTTCAACATCGTGGCAGACTGGTCTTAAGAGCTTTCCTTTTCCCTCTGAACTTCACAGTTGCCATGTAAAGTGAGAATCACTTCAGGAAGTCGGCTTGAATTGACAAACCAAATCAAATGAAAGCAGGGCTGTTGGATTAACCCAACCCTAAAGCCTGTTCTGCAGCTGGGCATTATTTTGTAAGCCAATTGATACCTTATTATACAAGACACTTTGAATTGAGTTCTTTAGATCTTGTTGCTCAAAGTAGCCTACCTAATCCCCCTCAGCCTTGCCACTAATGAGCTCGGGGGAGCTTGAGGAAGTGACAGCGTCTCTTTTATTTCTTAGCTGCAGGTTGGGAAGCATTAGAGACTGAAGACATAAAGCACTCGTAGCACTGGCTACTTTGGCGTTCTGCGCGTGCTCATATTTGCTGCTATTTAGTCAGCTCCAACTCCTGGTGACTTTATGAATTGCAGAAGGAAGCATTGCCTAGTCCCACAGCCTCTTCACGATAATTGGAATGTTTGAGTCCAGTATGTCTTCATTACTATCTTATCTACTTGATAAAAACTCATTCAGCGCATGATAGTGGGACAGAGGAAAGTAAAAGGAAATAGAGGAAAGAACTAGATGACAAAGGGTATTTATAGAGGTCTAAATACTGAAATGTACATATGTAAATATATTTATATAGGAAGGTGGGGAAATAGATCTACGTGCATATATTTATAGGTTTAGTATTAAGGCAGCAGATGGACATTGGGCCTCCACCCAAGTACTTACTCACGGCAAGAACATGTTCTATTAAATTGGCATTTCATGATGCACACCTTCCTGACACAATTGCTGAAGAAAAATGTGTGCATAAGCAAATGTGGTGAAGAAAGCTGATGGTGCCTGGCTATCAAAAGATATAGCATATGGGGTCTTAAAGGCTTGAAGATAAACAAGTGGTCATCTAGCTCAGAAGCAACAAAGCCCACATGGAAGAAGCACACCAGCCTGTGTGACCAGGAGCAGTCGAAAGGATCAGGTACCAAGCATCACAGGACAAAAAATCATGTCATTGTAAATGTGGGTAAGTGCAGCGTGGAGACTCAAACCCATCAGTAGGCAACTGGACATCCCCTTACTGAAGGGTTGTGGGGAGGAGATGAACCAGTCAGAGTGCAGGGTAGCAACGATGAAACATACAACTTTCCTCTAGTTCTTAAATGCTTCCTCCCCCCACCCCCCAACACACACACACACTATGATGATCCCAATTCTACCTTACAAATATGGCTAGGCCAGAGGATGTACATTGATACAGATAGCAACTGGAAACACAGGGAATCCAGGACAGATGATCCCTTCAGGACTAGTGGTGAGAGTGGCGATGCCTGGAGGGTGGAAGGAATGTGGGGTGGAAAAGAGGAACTGGACAGTGTAACATATGATAAAATAATAATAATTTATGAATTATGAAGGGTTCATGAGGGAGGGGGAGGGAGGAGGGAGGGAGGAAAATGAGGAGCCAATATTAAGGGCTCAAATAGAAGGCAAATGTTTTGAGAGTGATGATGGCAACAGATGCGCATATGTGCTTGACACAATGGATGGATGGATGGATTGTGATGAGAATTGTACGAGCCCCCAATAAAATGATTTTTTTTAAAAAAGAACTCATTCAGCATGTCTTAAATGGAAAGAACTCAAGAAAATACATCAAGCCTCAAGTTGCAAAATTGAAACAATCTTTTGTCAGAAAGCATCCGAAGAAGATGGAAAGAATGCACAGTGTCACTGTACCAAAAATAGCCAACATTTAACCATGTCAAGAGAAGCATATGAGCAAAAAACAATGGTACTGAAGGAAGAAGCTTAAGCTTCACTAAAAGCATTAGTGCTTCAGGAATTGATGGAATATCAATTTAAATGTTTCAACAAGCTGATGAAGCACTGGAAACACTTATTCATCTATGCCAGGAACTTTGAAAGAAAAATAATCGGCCAACTGACTGGAAGAGATCCATATCTGTGCCTATTCTGAAGAAAAATGACCAAACTGAATGCTAAAATTATAGAAAAATACCATTGATATCACATGTAAGTAAAATTTTGCTGAAGATAATTCCAGAACAGTTGTAGCAGTACATTGACAGGGTTCAGGCCAGATTCAGAAGAAGATGTTGAATAAGGGAATCATTGCTGATGCCACATGGCTCTTGGCTCAAAGCAGAGAATACCAGAAAGACGTTTACTTATATGTTGTCAACTATACAAAAGAATGTGACTGTGTGGATCATAACAAACTATGGATAGCTTGGGGAAAAATAGGAATTTCAGAACATTACATTGTGCTCAGTGGAACCTGTACATGGATCAAAAGGAAGTTGAACAAACAGAACAAGGGGACACTGCCTGGTTTAAAATCAGGAAAGATGTGGCTCAGGGCTGTATCCTCTCACCACACATATTTAATCTGTATGGAAAGAAAACAATCAGAGAAGCTGGGTTATATGCTGGAAGAATGCTGCATGAGGATTGGAGGAAAGTTCATTAACAACCTGCACTATGCAGATGACACAACTTTGCAGAAAATGAGGAGGACCTGAAGCACTTGCTAATGAAGATCAAGGATTCTGGTCTTCAGTATGGATTATAACTCAAAGTAAAGAAAACCCAAATCCTCACAACTTGACCTATAGGTAACATCATAACACACGGAGAAAATGTTGAAGCTGTCAAGGCTTTTGTCTTGCTTGGATCCATAATCTGTGCTCATAGAAGCAGCAGACAGGAGCTCAAAGGACCCAGTGCATTGAGTAAATTTCCTTCACAAGAACTCTTTAAAGTGTTGAAACCAAGAATGTTACTTTAAGGACTAAGGCTCCCTTGACCCAAAATATGTGGTATTTCCAATGGCCTCATATGGATATGAAAGTTGGACATAGAATCAGGAAGACCGAGGAAGAATTGGTGTATTTGAATTGTGGTGCTGGCAAAGAACACTGAACGTGCTGTGGACTGCCAAAAGAACAAACAAATCTGTCTTGAAAGAAGAACAGCCAGCGTGCTCTTTAGAAGCAAGGACGGCAAGACCTCATCTCACGTACTTTGGACGTGATGTCAGAAGAGACCAGTCTCTAGAGAAGGATATTGTGCTTGGTAAAAGAAGAAGGCCAGCGTGGCCACAGTGGCTGCCAGCGTGGACTCAGACATAAGAACCATTGTGAGGATGGTGCCCAGCCGGGAGGTGTTCCGTTCTGGCATGCGCAGGGTTGCTCAGAGTCAGAACTGACTTGATGGGACGCGCAGCAATTTCACCTTATCTACTTGTTGTTGGCTCATCTAGTTCTCATAGAAGCTATTCATCCCCAGCTGTTCTGTCTCACATCCTTCTGTTTGTCTCTCTCATAATGTTCAACAACACGTTGATTTCTTATTCGCTAACAGGTTTCTTGTCGTGTCTGACTGATTTCCTTGGCGTTGGTTGTCAGCTCCATGATGACAGAGACCTTGTCTTCCTTCACATCAAGTTATCAGTACCTCATAGAGAGGAGGCAACTAAATGTTCAGCCAGACCTTTCCCTTTAGCTGTGGGTATAAGTCTTGTTAAGTGAGCCACAGATTTGCTGTAAGATGCAGCAAGACACCATGGTGAGGAGAGAAAAGAAGTTCTAGTCACTCTGACCAGTGAGGAGCAAGGAAGATAAACCTCAGAGTCAGCTCCCTGGCCAAAGGAAAAAAGCCGTGGGCTTTTATACAGTTTCCAAGGAAATACAGGTGATATATTGCCCATGTGTATTGCAGTTTAGTTCCAAAGCATTTACATAATTATGCTTTGGGCTGCTAAGAGTAAGTTCAGCAATTCCCAACCACCAGTCTCTTCTCAGGACAAAGAGGGAGCTTTCTATTCCTTTAAAGAGTTACGCCCTTGGAAACTCAGGAAACTCTACCCTGTCCTATAAGGTGGTTATGAGTCGGAATCGACTCAAAGACAGTGAGCTGCTGCCATTGAGCTTACTCCAGTTCACAGTGGCCCTGTACAGCATCTCTGTGACTGTACATTTTATAGATGTAGACACTCTCATCGTTCTCCCTAGAAGCAACTGATCGGTTTTGAACCACTCATCTTGTAGTTAGCTTCCCAATGCTTAACACACAGTATCACCAGGGTCCTTGGCTTTGACAGACAGGTGCAGAAAACATCAACTAAACCCCACAAAGGGAGAGAAATTCAAAGACAAATGGGGCTTGCATGAGGACTGGGTTGAAAGACTCTGCTTTGCAAGCCTGTCTAGAACAGAGCTTGTCTTTGGAGCCCAGCAAAGGATCTGCAGTTTTAGAACAGTTTTGCATCCTTCCTGTCCCCTCTCAAGCACAAACCATCAGCAGTGCTAATTAAAAGCATGCAGCGTTACCCCTGCTGCGCCTCAATCCGATGTGTGATTCACATTTTCTAAAGCTCGGAGTGCTCTTCTGTTCCGCCACCTCTCTGACCTCACTCTCGCTTATTACATCCAGCAGAAATTCTTGCTGAGGCATTAATGTTTGCTACAGAACTAGCCATAACACGTGTGAATAAAGACCGTTTTAGTTCTTCCTCTACACGATTTAAAATTTTTCTTTCCTTACGACACTGGCTAAGACCTCCAATAAAATGTTGAACAGAAGAGGTGAGAGCAGATGTCCTGATGGTCCCAATTTTAAAGGTAAAGCATGGAGTCCTTCACCACCAACGAGGATAGTAGCTGGGGGTGTTTCATAGACATTCTTTATCAGGTTGAGGAAATGCCTCCCTAACACTTTTTTTCTTGATATTTTCATTTACAATCTTCAATGGCTGTCACAATTTTATAAATTTTTTAACCTAGGATTTGTGTTTATGTTTGTGAATTTTCATTGAGTATGTCCATGTAGTTGAAAATGTTACACATGTTTATATTTTCTTACTAATATTTTTGCATAGCATGCACATCAAAAACTCTTATGTCTCAATGATTAGGTTGCTGTTAGGTGCTATCGAGTCAGTGCTGACCCATAATGACCCTATGCACAACAGAAAGAGACACGGCTGGGTCCTGCACCAGCTTCACCATTGTCCTTATGTTTGAGTCCACTGTTGTAGCCCAGTGTCAACCCATCTCATCAAGGACCTTCCTCTTTGGGGCTGAGCCTGCACTTCATCATCTCAATAATAAGACCACCAAAAAATGGAAATAAGACAACAGTTTTTTTTTTATTTCACAAAAGAATATATATGAATAGCACACAAGTGTTTTTTAAAAATGTTTAACGTCATTGGTCTTTCATTGTTTGAGGTGCCATGGAGATTATTTTGAGTTATGGTGACCCCAGGGATAAAGTAAAACTCTCCCATAGGTTTCAGTGTTAGTCTGGGTGACTAGAGAAACAAATCCAGGGAGATTCACATGTGTGTAAGAAAGAACTTTATATCAAAGAGCAATTGTACATTAAGAAAACATCCCAGCCCAGTCCAGATCAAATCTCTAGGTCCTATATTAGCCCATATGTCTGAAAACGATCTATAAATTCCTCTTCAGACTCACAAAACACCTGCAATGAGGCGGAATGCAGGAGGATCACAGGCAGTGAGTGGAAAGTCATATGGATCCAGTGGCTGTGGAAGCATTTCAGTGCTGGCATGGGTCTCCATGTGGCTCCTGCAGCTCCAGGGCTCTAGCATAGCTCCATATGTCCTGTCATCAGGAAGATGAAGCAGAGAGTGTCTGTATGTATCTGGCCTCCAGTGAGCTATTTATCTCCATGGACCCTCCACATGAGATCATCAAGCTGCGACCTGATTGACAGGTTAAAGCCCACCCCTTCACAAGTTGACAAAAGATTATATAACTGCCACAGTTTCCTAAGTCATAAAGTCTATGGGAACAGATGGCCAGGTTTTCCCTTCCACAAAGTGGGCTGCTGAGTCCAAACCACCAACCGTTTGGTTGACAGCCTAGCAGTTTAACCATTGTGCCACCAGGGCTCCTTCTTGGCATTATTGTCCACAGCAGTGCTGTTGTTAGTCATGAAGGAAATACAAATTACAGTCACCATGAGATATCAATGCACTAGCATAGCTGGAATTTAAAAGACTAACAATGCCAAATATTGATGAGGATGTGGAGGAACTCAAACTCTCAGTGCTGCTGGGTACATAAACAGTTGGGTGGTTTCTTTTAAAGTTAAGCACACCCTTATCATATAGACATAGCACACTCCCTGGTGTTTACTTCCGAAAGATAAATGGAGGCATTTGTCCAACTCTGATGTTCACAGCAGTTTCCTTCATAATATCCAGACCTGAACACAGTCCAGATGCCTATCGATTCGTGAATTAATGACATTGGGCACATTGATACAACAGAACCGGACCTATCAGTAAATAGGAGTAGACAGAATCAAACTTCTGCTCCTGGGAAGAAGTTAATCTGTTTTCCCGCATTCTTCCTGTTAGGTAGAGCTAAAAACCCAGGATATTATCAACACACCACATGTAAGAATGTCTTGGAAAAGTAGACAGAAGAAGGTAGAGCAGCTAAGCACATGGGTGAAATTGCTGGATTTCCTTTATGTCTCATGTATTTCAGACTTGGAGCCAAAGAAGCAGCCAACCCAGAAATACGAACAGGTTCACAAGAAAAAGCACCCCAACAAAACCCTGCTCTCGCTAGCGAAAGGCCCAGGAAAAAGGACAGCCTCACCAGGCAGAAAACTTTTCAACAATAACATCTCAGCCACAGCCAAGCCCCACAGGGGAAGACAGACAACACCAGAGACTGTGGCCCCACCCATCGATGGCAGCAAAGATCATGCGAGGAGCCAAGACCTCCAGGCCTCATCAAGCTGTAACGAAATGGCTCAAACATCCCCTGATGGCATCAGCGAGACTAGCAGAGAGGCAGGGTTCTCAGCCACACTGGGAAGAGGTGCCCCCACCCCATCTCTCCACGTCGCGGTATCACTTAGGGAGCCTGGACATCCAGCCCACTCAGAGCAATGACAGGTCCCTTCCCCTTCCCACCAAAGGTTCAGGCATTTTCTCCACATACATGCAGGGCCACATCAGACAATGAAACCATGTTTGCATTAGCCATCAAATCTAAGGCATGTGGTGCAAGGTTGGCATGCTCACCTGCTGAGCCGAAGGTTGGCAGTTTTAATCCAGTCAAAGGATCCAGGAGAAAAAGACTTGGCAATTTGCATCTATAAAGATTACAGCCAAGAACACTCAATTGGTGGAGGTGGGGCAGTTCTCTCCCATAGTGTTACGGTAAACAAGCGGAAAAGGGAGATATAATGGAATCCTTTTCCAAACTAAAAGGGAAATCAAGACATTCTTGGATAACAGAAAACAAAAATGGTTGTCTTCGGATGCACTCTCAAAGAAAATAGCAGAAGGGAAGTCCCTAAACAGAGAGTGACAGTGTTTATCTTTTATGTTGCCATCATCTTTTTCAAAACATTTTCTTTCTACTTCAGCCCTTGGTATCAGCTCCTCATTTTTTCCACCCTCCCACCCTCATGAACACTTGATAAATCATACATTATTCTTATTTTCATATCTGACACCGTCCACTGTCTCTCTTCACCCATGTTTCTTTTGTTCATCACCCTGGAGGAAGGGGGGGGGGTGTGTATCCGCTGATCATTTGCCATCAGGAACAATGTGTTTAAAGGAACCCAGAAAGGAAGAAAGAAAACAGTAAATAAAAAGATGTGTAAATATGTCACCGTCCACAGGAGACTTCTACATTATGTTTGACAGTGGAAGCAAAATTCATAACTTTGTTCTATTTGTCGCTAAATGTACAAGTGAGGAAATATTTGAGACAAGACCATTATAAACAAAGTGGGGGTGGGGTGGGAGGGGTGATAAAGGGGCCTGAAGCAGAGAGGTGAGATTTCTATACTTCATTCCAATTGAAAAATGAGGACTCCAGACTCTGCAAAGTGATTATGAATGAATAACACAGAGCTACATCCAAATGCACTGTAAACCAGACCAGTTGTCCGTCAGTCCAGGCTGCCTACCATGTGGTTCAGAGTGGAACTGCACTCTATAGGGTTTTCCCCAATGATTAGGACTTTCCTGAGAGGGGCATGCGGTTCATGTACTTACTCCGAACCCAAAGGTGAGGAGTTTGGATCCACCCAGAAGCATCTTGGGAGAAAAGCCTGTACACCTATTTCCAAAAATCAGCCATTAACCCTATAGGGCAGTGTTCTACTTACGACACACATGTGGTTGCCGTGAAGCTGAGTTGATGGTTTGTTTCCTTTTATCTTTTGGGTCTTGATTGCTGAGCCTTTCCTATAAAGGCTCCAACTCCAAAAGTCCTATTAACCAACCTCCCCCCACAAACTGCACCACCACCACCACCACCACCCCTCCCGCCACTGAGTCAAATCAGACTCTAAGCAACACTGTGGCATTTCAGAAACTGTATATATTCACAGAAGCAGACAGTGCAATCTCTCAGCCATGGAAGGGCTGGTCGACTGAATCGCCGGCATGTGGTTGTCAGCCCCCCAATGTACCACCCACCGTGCTACCAGGGCATCTCAAAAATATCACAAAGGTAGTTCTTTCTCATGCCCTTTGGCTTTTTTGTGCCCGTAATAGTGTGACATTTTAGAAATAATTGTTCTGCCTTTCTTTTTCTTCTGAGGTATTTACCTTTGGGGATTGACTTAGGTCATCACGAAGTGGGGGTTGTATGAACCACCTTTGGTTAACCATTCATCTATGCCAGGATATCTGGGCTATTTCCAGGGTTGGGCTCTCATGAAAAGCACTGTATCAACATCCATATTGGAGTTTTGTGTGAACATAATTCTTCATTCCATGGGATAAAAGTCCAGGGGTCTGACTGCTGCATCGCAAGGCTGTTGCTTATTTAGTTTTTCAGAAAACTGCCCAGCTCTTTCCTGAGTGGTGGGATCATTTTACACTACCACCAGCAATGTATGAATGATCCAGTTTGGCCACATCATTGCCAACATTTGGTATGGTCATGCCGGTATTTTTTATTATTATTTTAGCTATTTTGGTTTATCTATTGGATTATGTCCACGCAAAAATCCGAACCTGGCTGTTTCTACAGTTTTTTGTTTTTGTTTTTTTAAATAATGAAACTCTGGAAACAAACACAGATATCCTTTGATGGATTTATGATTAACAAACGCTGATTCATACAAACCATGGAACATCACTTAGCAATGAGCTAAGCCAGGCCCCAAAGGTAAATATCTCAGAAGAAATATGGAGACCGAACACTTCTTTCTGAAATGCTACACTATTATGGGCACACAAAAAAAATACCGAGGGACTGACAAGTAGAAATGAACTAGGGACTTATAATTGCAGCAATTTTTGGCTCAGAGATAATCATTTATCAGTTTATCGCCTCGGAATGGTGTCTATCCCGTCCCATCTCCCCACATTATTTTCTGCTCTTAAGGGACTCTTGATCTCTTGCTTGAATTCTCTGGTCCCTTTGAGAGGTTACCATTTGGAATATCTGTTTAATTCCCAACACACTCCCTTCTCCTCTTGGAAACAGCTATTTCAAAGAGCAGAACCCATTATGAATTCTATCCAATTCTTCCTAACTGACTTTATATAGCTATGTAGACATACAGGTATATAGGCATATATGTGTGTGTGCATATTTGTATGTATGTGTGTGTATATGAGAGGGTACCCAAAAAATCCAGAATTTATTTTTCAAATCTAGGTATTTAAATTAGTTTTACAAAACAACCATATCACCTTCAAAGTACTCTCCTTTACCCTTAACACATTTGTCAAATCTGCAATTCCATTCTTGATAACATTTTTCAAACTCATCTCTTTGGATAGCTAACAGCACCTCCCTCGTTTTTTTCTTTACCTTTTCTACATTGTCAAATTGTTGTCCTTTCATGACCCTCCCTCTTCATTCATAAAAACAAAAAGAAGTTGCACAGGGTGAGGCAGGTGAGGCAGGTGCATGAGGCAAGAGAGGTATGCTGGGTTTTTGCCAAAAATTGGCTCACTGAGATGGCTGCTTGAGCAGATACATTGTTGCAGTGGCAAAATCAGTCCTCCGTCTGCCAAAATCAGGCCTTTTTTGTCGCACACTGTTATGAAATCTTTTCAGAACCTCTAAATAGAAAGCTTGATTAGCAGTCTGACTTGGTGGAATGAACTCCAAATGCCCTATACCCTATCCCCACATCAAAAAAACAAATGAGCATCATCTTGAAAAAAGATTATCAGAGAGAGAGGTGATGACCAACCAGGTGAGCCACATACTCTAAGAGCTCTTTCAAACAAGGCGGGTTTGGTGTCCAGGTAGCCGAGTGGAAGGAGTCTGGTGAATGAAATATCCCCCTGGGACAGCACCCCACCCCCACCCCACGCATTTGTCCTGAGCCGGGGCCTCAGTGAACCATGAACTGATTCTTAGGACATCTTGGGTCATCAGGCCGCCACGGTGGCTGCAACCAGCTATAGCCCCACTCCACCCCCAGACCAGGACCCCGCACCCGGAGTCACTTGGCTGCTCTGCCGAGACACACGCAGTGGTGGCAGGACCCCCTAAAGCAGCTGCCCACGCATGGGACCCCAGTAGGAGAGAATTTTCCCTTTACCTCAGTTTCCCTCTCCCCATGTGGTAGCGATCTGTCCTTGGACCCGGGCCCCTCCCTCCACTAACCCAGGGCCTAACAAGGGAGAATCAGATGCTCATACAGGAAGCAGAAAGGATACCAGCTAGACTAGACCCCCAAGAAGAACATGCCAAGACACATAATAGTAAAAATATCCAACTTCACGGAAAAAGAAAAAATTTTAAGAGCAGCAAGAGAAAGTAAGACAGTCACATACAAAAGAGCGCAAGTAAGAGTATGCTCAGACCTATCAGCAGATACCGTAAAGAGGAGGAGAGAGTGGAGCAACATCTTCCAAAAGAAAAAAAGCACCTCCCCCAGAATCCTTTACCCTACCAAGTTATCCATTAAGATAGATAGTGAGATAAGGGTCTTCCAGGACAAGGGAAGGCTCAAAGAATATGCTGCAAGACACCCAACCCTGCGGAAGATACTGGGCTGACTCACTATGGCCAGAGGATCAACCTCCACCAAGAACAAACAGGAGACCACCATATAGCCCATCTCCATCTAGAAGCCAACATGCCAGCAACAATTACCAGGACAACAGGGTCTCAAAGGGAAAAGAAGACAAGATAGAAAATCTCCACTCAAACACAGCACACTGATATGAGGTGAGATAGGTAAAGACCCAAAACACAAAACAGGGTATGACAACTATGAACCCACAGATAGTGATAATAACCCTGAACTCCAATGGACTCAATTCGTACATTAAAAGAAAAAGGCTGGAGGACTGGCTCAGAAAACATAATCCATCAATCTGTTGCCTGCAAGAGACACATCTTAAGTGCACAGACAAAAATATGCTAAGAATAAAAGGCTGGCAGAAAGTATACCAAGCACATGGTAACTCAAAAAAAGCAGGGGTGGCTATCTTAATCTCTGACAAAATGGACCTCAAGGTCCAAATCGTAAAAAGAGACAAGGAGGGGAACTACATAATGCTCAAAGGCTCAGTACACCAAGAACCAGTTAGCATATTGCATATTCCCGTACCCAATACTGATGCGGCGAATTTCGTCAAACTATTAAAAAGATGAAAAAAAGAAATCACGGATTCAACAAACTTAGTAGGTGACTTTAACACTCCGCTATCAGAGAAATACAGGTCATTGGGAAAGAAGCTCAGCAAAGAGGCCATAGAACTACACAATGTAATTAAGCAACGGGGCCTGATAGACATTTATAGAGCTTTCCATTCCAGTGTAAAAATATTCACATTCTTCTCAAGCCCACATGGACCATTTTCAAGAATAGACCACATGCTGGGACACAAATCAAGCCTGAAAAAATTCAAACACATAGATATTATCCAGATGTCTTTCTCAGATCACCATGCCATAAAGCTGGAGATTAATAAGAGGATGTCCAGAAGAGCAAGAGCAACCAATTGGAGGATGAACAATGATCTCCTGCGACATGAATGGGTAGAGGCCCAGATTAGAGAGGATATTAGGAAGTTTCTAGAAATTAATGAGAATGAGAATACAACATATCAAAACGTATGGGATACTGTAAAGGTAGTTATCAGAGGAAGAGAGGTTTATGACAGATACATTAATACAAAACCTCCAACAACTAGAACAGAGTCAACAGAACAACCCCTCCAATATAAAGAGAAAAGAAATAATAAAAATCAGGGCAGAGTTAAACCAGTGGGAAGACAAGAGAACAATGCAAAAGAAAAATGCAGCTAAAAGCTGGTTCTACGAAAGGATCACCAAAATAGAAAGACCGCTGGCAATTCTTACCAAGGATAGAAAGACACAAACATCAATAGTCAAGATAAGGGATGAAACAGGGGCAATTACAACAGACCCCAATGAGAATGAAAGGATACTCACAAAGTACTATGAAGGTCTGTATCTGATGAATTCAGAAGCATGGAAGATGTGGATAAATACTTGGAAAAACAGTCTCTTCCTAGATTATCTCATACAGAGGTCAAGAACCTCAACAAACCCATATCAAAAGAAGAAATAGAGAGAGCCATCAAGAACCTACAAACAAAAAAATCCCCGGGCCAGATGGCTTCACAGTAGAATTTTACCAAGCATTCAGGGAAGAGTTGACACCGATCCTCCACAAAGTATTCCATAGCATAGAAAAGGATGGCAAACTCCCAAACTCCAAAACTCATTCTACAAAGCCAGCATAACTTTGATACCCAAACTGGGCAAAGACCCCAAAGGTATAGAGAACTAAAGACCAAAATCTCTATGAACATAGATGCAAAAATCCTTAACAAAATATTGGCCAATAGAATACAAAAGTATATAAAACATATCATTCACCACGACCAGGTAGGATTCATCCCAGGGATGCAGGGATGGTTTAACATCCAAAAATCCATCAATGTTATACACCCCATCAAGAAGAAAAAAGATAAAAACCATATGATAATATCCATAGATGTAGAAAAAGCATTTGACAACATCCAACACCCATTCTTATGAAGATAGGATTGGAAGGTAAATTCCTCAAGCTGATACAAGCTATCTATGAAAGGCCAACGGCCAACAACATAGTTAATGGAGAAAAGACAAAAACAATCCCACTGAAAAAGGGTACAAGACAAAGATGCCCCATCCCCACTTCTATTCAATATCGTTCTGGAGGGTCTGGCTAACAACATAAGACAGTGGAAGAACATCAAAGGGATCCAAATGGGAGAGGAGGAGATGAAACTATCGCTATTTGCAGACGACATGATCCTGTACATTGAAAACCCCAAAAGCTC
>NW_022103898.1:65093282-65104209 GCF_000313985.2 Echinops telfairi
AACCACTGTACACTTGCGTTTCTCCCACAGTCTTGTCCTGATAAGCAGTGTTCAACATCACAACAGTTTTTGTTGCATTTTTTCTGAGCAGGAAACAAAATTTCACAGCCACACACTGTTCTCTTAAATTGGCCATCATCAAAAACGAGGTTCAAATGAAACTGCTTTTACAAAAAAATTCATTGTGGACAGGAGAACCCTCCCACTGTGTGCACTAACTTAGAGCGCGTTGCTCAATCACTTGCCTGGTGGGAAAAATATGTACTATAAAAACTCCACTCAGCAGAGGTTTTTCCCCATTTTTGTGGTGAGGGAAGGGGTAGCCGTGTGTGTGTGTGTGTGTGTGTGTGTGTGTGTGTGTGTAATACATACATATGAGTGACAGACTTTCTGTTCTCTATTTTGAATACTTAACAGCTATATGGATTAATCTGGCCCAAAAGGGGATTCATGAGTGACCCCATGTCACCAGCAGCATGGATAACAGCAATTCTTCAGAATGCTGAGACCTGACCTGACTCCCCTACCCACCTACTAAATACTGTTATAATGAAATAATGTGCACACAATGGGTGTGATCCCTGTCTTTTCAGTGATGCATGCAGAAGACTGGCGTCCCTAGACGGTGCAATCTTTAAAGTGCTTTGTTGTCACACAAAGGTTTGAGGCTGGAGTCCACCCAGACGTCTTCAGAAGAACGTCCTGGCAGTCTGCTCCCAGAAAACCAGCCCTCGAAAACCTTATGGGCACCGTGGTTCTCTGACTCCCACGGGTTCCCCAAGAATGGGAGTCGGCCCATGGGCAACTGGAAGTGATATTCAAAAAACTTGGCAAAAAATAAACCACCAAGCTGGGGGTCATTTTCTGAGCCACTGCCCCAACTGGTCTTCTTTAGAGAAGTGTGTCGCCAAGATCATGGGCAGCAGGAACAGTCCACTCTGAGGGAAAGTAATATTTGCCACCAGAAGAAGAATTTACGAGTTCTTCCTGAGGAATTCTCATCTGATGTGACTTATTTAACACCTCCCCCCATGGACCAAAGAAAGAGTCTCATGGGAGTTTCCACCACCAGCTCCACCACTGAGTTCATATTCATAAATCATTATAGTATATATGAGGCACATGTTCCTGTTTTGAGGAGAAATGGTTTAAATTTCTTATATGTGGCCCACACATTCCTATGAATAAATATACATTCTTCTCTCCACTTCCTCCATTTCCCTGAATATTGCCACAATATCTGGGTATCATTTAATTCCTGTAACTTAATTCATGGCCCAGACATTGAATCTGCTATGAGGCAAAGAAGATTTCTGGATTACCTGATGGTGGTTCATAGTGACTAAGTATATGCAAATCAATTAAAGTCCTAGTCTTTCATTGCTGTTGTGTTTTGTTGGTTTTATTGTTTGTTTAAACATAGTCTGTAGACCCAGATGATGCAACGGTTTCCATTTTTCTGCTGCTCTAACAGAAATGCCACGTGCAGGTGGCTTTAATAACAGAGGTTTGTTTTTTCACCGGTTAGAAGTCACATTCGGAGGGTCCACTTGAGGGGAAGGCTCTCCCTACCCACTATATGGGAAGGTCCTGGTCTCCTCTCAGCCTCAGCTCCCGGCTTCCTTGGTGATCTTCATAGGCGTGGGATAGCCTATGTGTTTACTATGCCTGGTTTATATCTCAAACATGACTCGCTTAAGGCATACACACTTGTCACCGATATGCAGGGACAGATTATCCCACAAAGTAAGCACAAGTGTATTTGTGCTCACTTACTTATCATTAGAGAACAGTCTCCTGTGTTTTCCACCATAGCATGCTGTGAAACCCATGTGAAATTGTTCACTCCATATTGGTCAATAAGCACAAGTAAGTCTGTGCCTACCTTGCTTATTCAGTAATCCTACACTGCCAACGTGACTTCATTAACCCAACAGAGAAAACCCATTCCCAAATGGGATTATATCCACAGGTATGCAACCAAATCCACTGCCATAGAGGCCCTTCTCATTCACAGCCACCTACAGGACAGAGAGGAAGTGCTGCCGGAGGGTTTCCGAGGCTGTGAATCTGTACAGGGGCAGAAAGGTGGATCTATCTCCCAGGAAGCTGTTGGTGGGTTTGTATTGCTGATCTTGTGGTCAGCAGCCCAGATCACCATCCAGTACACAAGCAGGGCTCCATAAACAGATGTGGGGGTTAGGACACATGGGTGAGGGGAGGGGAGGGGCGAGACAAGCTGGTGATTCCAAACCACTGACCTTGAGGTTAGCAGCCCAAAGGGTAACCCCTACACCATCAGAGCTCCTCTAATGCAACATGCAGTGTTTATTGATAAATGCTACGCCTACATAATACATTTGCTGCCACCATATGAATTACAACTCAAAGAGACCCTGTAGGAAAAAGCAGAACCACTCATAAGGTTTCCAAAGCTGGAATCTTAATGAGCAGACAGGCACCTCTTTTTTTCTGTAGAACCCCCAGTGAGTTTGACCCCTGACCTTGTGTTTCTCCACTGCACGTCCAGGAGCTCCTGAAGCCTACATTGTTGTATAAACTATGTATTTTTTGCTGTATTTGTTCAAACAGAAATATCCAAAGTACACAGACATAATTACAAAGTGGATTTGAAACTAATTTTCAATTCTCCTTTAAAGGGAAGCTGGTAGACCTTTATCAAACGTTTACTGTAGTAATATTAAAGACAAAGGTATGTATTGCATCTCAGTGGGGAACTCTAAAGTAAATTTATTCGATGTGGGACCAGAACCCACATTCATTTTTAAAGAATCTTACTTTGAACGTGAACATAGAAAACATGAAGTATAATTGAAAATAATAAAGGCATATTTCAGAACACCCGTGAATAAAACTACTTGATTTAAAGTCATTCTAAAAAGAATTTTAAGCTATTCTATTCTACATATATGCATAAAGCCAAGCTTGTCAGGATTCCTTTTGGTTGAATAAATATAAACGCGTTGGTAGAACTACTACTAAAAGTTGGTAGTTCGAGTCCATCCCGTGGCACTAAAGCAAACAAGGTGGGTGATCAGGTTCCCCAAGAGAATGTTGTTGTTAGATATAGCTTAGTTGATTTTTGACTGTGGTTGAGAGAGAACTCTTCCATGGGATTCTCTTGGATGTAATCTTCATGGGTGCAGACAGTCAACTATTTCTCCAAAAGGGCTACTAAATGGGTTCAAACTACCAACCACCTTTCACTTAACAGCTGGGGGCATAACTGTTACACCGCCAGGGCTCCTTTCTATGCAGATTTCAGTAGACAACATTCTATGGAGCACAGTTCTAATCTGTAACCCCTGGGGTGTCCGTGAGTCAGAATTAACTTCCCAGCAATGGGTTTGATTTTATATCTACAAATGCAGAGAAATATGCCTTTTCCCCATGCTGAATATTATTGGAGGGATAAACTTGATATTGAAAAACTTCACTTCATATCAATAACAATTTTATACAGCATACATACATGGGGTCATTCTGAGTCAGAATGGTAACTACATGCTGTCATAATGACATGTCAGGCTACCTGTCCTGGGATCGATCACTCTTACCCGGCCTTTCTCACCATGGTCTTGTTACTCCCATCAAACAATTGGGTGAGATGATGCAAATAATGTGCTTCAGGCCTGCCTAGGAAATTGAATCACATATTGCTAAGTGGTGGTGCCCTTCAAATAAGGTGTATGGAACTTTAAGGAGGGGATCAGTCAGCTCTTCCATCCTGCTGGTCTTAAAACGAGCCATCCTAGAGGCAGGAAGAGGGGAGTCTCGCCACCACCAAGAAGAAGAAAAGGGTTGCTCACTGTGCTAGTGGGCCTCCTTCCCACTCCACTTCCCTGAGTAGATTCTAATGCTCAGGCACCTTGCAGGCAGAGTAGAACAGCTCCTAGGGTTTCAGCGAATGTAAATATTTACAGACAATTACAGCTTTCTGCACAGAGCAGTTGGTAGGTTTGAACTTCCAGCCTTGTGATTAGCAGCCCAATGCTTAACCTACTATACAACCAGAGAGTGGACCTTTTGGACTCAGGGTTCCTACGCAGAGAACATTCTGGACCCAGGAGATACAGAGGGGATTGTAACACCAAAGATGGAATAAGGTGGAAAGAATCGGTAGCAAAGAGCAGAATAGCAAACAGGAGATGAGCACAAGATTCTGCTGTGGGCTCCCCGCAGAGTGGGCTAACCCTCCATGCTCGTGGTGGAGCTACGGAACTTTGTAACAGTTTCTCGAGCAGGAACGAGCCAGGCTGATGGGCTGAGGATAAGAGAAAGGCCTGTTTGTGGGCATGGCTGAGAAGAGGTTGTCTGGATCAAAGAACGGTATCCTGAGTTGTTCCGGATCCTACCTTATGCATGACCTGTTACTGTCCTACAATGCTCTATAATTGTGAGTATGGTCTGTGAGTTCTCTGTGGCGGTTGCAGTGAATGCCCAAGCTCAGCAGAGAAATAGAGTGCTGTGGGAGGGCCAGCTTGAGTCAAAATGAGTGAAAAGGTTAGAGAGTTAGAGCTATGTCTGACCTCCACCTCATAGAAATCAGTTTTGCATTTTTTATGCTGGTAATGATTCTTCTTTCCTCTTGTGGCATTAGCCAAGGAGAACTCATGATGCGGCTGTCATGCTGCTTCAGCATGTGGTGAGCAAAAGGTGACCAAAAGGTCAGCAAGTGGTGAGGGATGTGGCAGTCCTCTTCCCTAACGGCTTTTGGTCAGGGCCCAGTGGGGCAGTTCTATGGAGTCCTACAAGATCTGCACGAGTCAGAATTGCCTTGAGAGCAATGTCTTTCCTCTCTTGTTCATACAGTACTTTATGCTTTACAAAGAATTGACTCCAAGAGCATTATCTCATTTAATCCAAGTGACAATTCCATGAGCTACTGGAGGCAAGAGGGATCCCTGAAAGATCAAGTGACTCATCGAAGGCCACTCATGCTCTAAAAGCAGGCAATCTCTTCTCAAATCTAATTTTCCTTTACAGAAATCAACCCAGCCCGGTGCTTGAAAGTGTGGGTAACAAAGAAGCACAAAATATAGTTTCAGTCTGCAGGTCGTGAGTGAGGGATGGGAGGTGAGGGGTAGGGCATGGAGACATTGCATTTATCAGTTGGTTTCACATCGATAGGTCTAATAAAATTTTCCAGCAAGAACCATACCAAATTCTATTTTCCTAGAATTGTCGTTAATATATTTGGCTGCTATCCAAAAAATCACAGGATCAAGTTCACCCAGAGATATCTTAGAAATACCCAATGTTCTGGCAAACTACCTCTCAATAGTCAGCTACTGAAAGCCTTGTGGAGCACAGTTCGATTCTGACATTCTCAGGAGGTGGCCATGAGTTCCACCCATAACGGTGGCTATGTTAGGCTGGGTTGACTAGAGAAACAAATCCAGTGGCACCTATAGATGTATAAGAAAGTTTTATATCAATGTATCACAGCCCAGTCCAACTCAAGTCCATAATTCTCATGATAGGTGAGACCCTCTTCAGACTCACACAGCTGCAGGCCTAGGATGCAGAAAGGTAAAGCAGGATGCAGGAGGAAGACCAAAGGCCTGCGTATGCAGAGTTGATGGAAATATAGCCGGGTGCCAACAGCTCTCAGGGTCAGAGGGCCCACATGGGGCTGCCCCTGGAGGTAGGCAGAGTCCCAGCAAGCTGAAAAGAGAATTGGCAGAGAGAGAGGGGAGTTTCCAATTTCTCCCTTATCAGAAGGCCACACCTTCCAGGAGGCATTGTCAGTCTCTGACCTGACTGACAGGGTGCACTCCACCTTGCCCTTCAAGTTGACCTAGTCTTTCAACTACCACAGTGGTGATGTCAAGTATGGTTTGGACTGCTAACCTCAAGGTTAGTAGTTCAAATCCACCATCATTCCAGGACAGAAAGATGAAGCTCTTGGGTCCCATAAAGATGTAAAGCCTTGGAAACCTTATCACTAATGGTCAAAATTGACTTGATGTCAGTAGGTTTGGTTTGGTTTAGTTTGGTTTGGTTTGGTTTGGAATCAGCCCTACCCAACTTCCTCCCTCTGATACCAGTTTGGGATCACAATTATCCATCATTATCTGAAATGAACAAGCAAAATGCCAGTCAGGTGAGCAACCTAGTGCTGAGATTGACCTTATGATAAGATCTAGGATTTTGAAGCCAGTTTTCTGTTCAACTATTGGACAAAATCTTTGTTAACCTAAAGCATGAGCCTTTCCTTATAGCTGCTTAAAATGCTCTTGAGAAATTACAGATGTCATTAACTGATCTCTCATCTCTTCTGAAGAGGTAGAAGATGGAATTCCCCAGTGTAACCTCGCCATTGAATAAATCACATTTAGCAGTCTTCCCCCTCCACTCTTGTACTAAAAGCATGAGAAAATCCTACTTATACTTTATGACAAATTTAAATAATAAGAGATCAAAAAGGACATTACTTAAACACAAACCACATTGTTCCTCCCTAGGTCAACTCTTGAATGTCATTTTTATGACATTTTCGCTTTTATTAATAAACATGTAAACTTGATTAAAACACTTCAAAAACTTTCAGAACATTTTTGTCTTGCTATTTCATAATGTATCCCAGTGCAAGGAATCCAATGACATGTCGCAGCTTTATTTCTTTCTGACTTGCTGTTAAGCCCTGGCGAAAGCTCTTCAGTTCTCTTTATTTCCATTTTCTCAGCTATAAAATCAATGGTGCATAGGGCTTTACCTGGCTTGCAAGGATGCTTGGCAAATTCTAGCTCTCAGAGGGCAAATTACCTTAAAAGTAATTATTGCAACACACTTGACATTTTCATTGTGCTATAATATGGGACATGTGTATTTAAAACTGATGGCAGCACAGAATTTGCGCGGGTTCTGGAATGTGAAATAGGTATGAAGATATACAGCTGTAGTTAGAGTGCCTTAAAAAATCCTGTGTACTTTTAAGTGTCAAGAGACTATTTGTGTCCCACAAGACAATGGAGAAGACTCTCAAGATGGATTGACACTTACACACAATGTTAGACATCTGGAATCATTGTTGCTGTGTGCCCGAGTCCATTCCAGCTCACATGGGCCCTACGTACAACAGAATGAAGCACTGTTGGTCCTAGGCCATCCTCACAATTGTAGTATCCCTCATTATATGATCAAAACAAAACCCAAAACTCACTGTCCTCGAGCCCATGCTGACTCCCAGCAAATAGAACTGCCCTTGTGAGTTGCTGAGACGATAACTCTTTACAGGAGTAGAAAGCCTTGTCCTCCTGAGGAGGAGCTGATGGTTTCGAACTGTTGATCTTGCAGTTAGCAGCCTAACAGTTAACCCCTGTGCCAGCGGGGTTCCTCATATTATATGATAAAATACATTTATTAATAACAGCTAAAGAGCCAGCATCAACTCAATGGCAGTGAGCTTAGAAAGTGTTTTTGGAATATATAGCAATGCATTTTGCTACACATTATATATTATACAAAGGGGTCTCAAAAAGTTCGTGGAAATTTTTCATTTCCAATTTCTCATGGACTTTTGTATGGCCCCTCATATGACACATATAGAATGCATATACTATAATAAACTACACTCATATATGAAATACATAATTGTATACATGATCATAATGTGTGTATTTATTTCCTCGGACTCTTTCCTTCTGTCCATTCTTTGAAAAAGCCCTGGTGGTTTAGTAGGCTACACTCTGGGCCGCTAATCACAAGGATGACAGTTTGGACCCCCAGTAGCTCTGAGGGAGGAGGAGACTTTCTGCCCCAATCAAGATGTACGGTCCTGGAACGCTATCAGATCACGATGGTAAATCCAGTCAATAGCAGTGAGTTTGGGTTGTTCTGGAGATGAGCTGAATGGACTCGGTGGTGTGAGTTTGAGTTTTTGAGTTTTTCTTCACAGAGTCCTGGTGGCCCGTTAAGTGTCGGCTTGGAAAGCAGTGGTGCTTCAGAAGAAAGCTGAGGTTCTCTGCTCCCTAAAGATTCCAGCCGTGGGAACCCTCAATGGGGCCACTTTGAGTTGCAATCTACTCCGTGGCGGTGCTCTCTGTTGGTTTCAGTCTTGGTTTCGGCTTTGTTTGGGTGTTTTGTTTGCTTGCTCGCTGTTGTTTTGATTCCTTGTGGCAATGGAATGATAAGCCACAAATATTAGATGTGACAAAATGGGAAAGTTTCCTAAAAAAAAAAAAACAAGAGGGAGCGGACTCGTTGAGAGGAGAGGAGAGACTGAAAATGGAGAGAAAGAAGGGGAGCCTGCTCGCTTAAGAGACGTAAAGGTAGCACATGTGTCCCCTCCTGCTTGGGGCTTGTCACTGTTCTCTGTGACTGTTTCGAAGATGGATATTACCTAATATTAAATGAAGGAGATCTAGCTGTATGCCTTGCAAATGAGATGCTTTTCTAGTGTATGGGGATGCTCCATTCCCATCCCCCGCCACCATGCAATGTTATGTTTGATTTTTCCTACTCCCCCCGGGCTCCACACACACACACACACATACACACACACACACACACACACACACACTTTCTCCAGCTTGTCCCCAAGTAGTCTTTTCCTCCCAACTTACCCACATTTCATCCTCTCCCTACTCCCTTTCGTTTGTTGTTCTTAGAGTCCTCCTCCACTCTAAGTTGTTTACCTTATGAGCCATCACATCCTACACTAGCTGAGGTTATCTCGGAGTGTTGACACCAAACACACAGCATTCATTTTCTTCTGACCTTATTCTAAGAGGAAGTTTCAATTCATTATTTATGCAATTCTTTTTCCCAGAGGGCCGATCACTCACATTTCCTATGGTCCCTGTCTGTCCAGGACTATTACTGAGTTAGACCAACTGCAGTCGGACAGCTGCCAAGAAGTGAAGCTCCTGCACTCTTTACCCAGGGAGTGTCCGCCCTGGCCGAGGCTAGCATGCCTCCCTCCACGAGCACTCTTCCCTTGGCTCTGTTTGCATTTAGCATCTTCCCTGGTGACTTGGCACTGCCAGTTGCAAATTCCAGCATGACAAACACAAACGTAACCGTAAAGTCCAATTTCTTAGGACACTAACAGAGTGTATATAGTTATACGCTAACGTACATAGTATATAACTATATACACCAAAAAAGTGTATGTAGTATATAGTTAATATTAGCTTTAAGCACTGGGGGAGTGCAGTGGAACAGCAGGGGAGGGGAACAGCAAGATCCCCAGGGAATGATGAGGGTGGACTTTGGGGCCAGGGCATGGTGCCCCAACAGACTGGACTGGAAAACACTCTTAAAGGCCAGTGATCCTTGAACTAACTACAAGCTTTTCTTTCTTGGTATGTTTTAATTTGTTTTTTGTCAGTGGCTTGATGTTGTTGCTGTTTTGTTGTACATTGTTGCTTGGTTTTGCTCTGTCTTATTTTTGTGCATGTTGTTGTCTCCGTGGGTCTGTCTGGATAGGACAGGCTGGATGAACAATCTGGAGGAGAAAACAAGAGACTGACAGTTTCTGGGGGGACATGGGAGAGGGGGAGGTGGGGGGAAGGGAAGAGGTGATAACAAACCCAGGGACAAGGGAACAACAAACAATCCAAATTGGTGGGGAGGTGGGTGTGGGAGACCTGGTAGGGCACGATCAAGGGGAATGTAACAAAGAGGAAGTTAAAAAAAAAAAAAAGATTAGCTTTAAGCCCCTGCTGTTATTAACTGATGGCTGTTAATTTCAATTCAGACAAATGGCTTTTTATGGAAACCTTTGTTCATATCCAAGTGACTGCGGTGACTGTGAAAGCCACCATTGGAGAAATGGCGTCTCATTAGCGCCTAACTTTATGGGGATTTCTTCTGTTTCCTCCTTCCTTATTTAAAAACTGCATCCTTGATTTCCAGACAAGAACACACCATTGTAAACGGGTTATGAGGATTTTGATGGCACCTCTTTTCAATTGGGCCGAGTCAAGTCACAGTCAGGGGCTGGTTTTTGTACCAAGGGCTTAACACACTTAGAAGAAAAGACCTTGCTCCCAAGTTGTAAAAACAAATGCCGGAAACAAGGTAACTGGGTCCAAGAGAAGCCACAAGACTCATTCCAAACTGAGGGTGAATTGGGACAATGGGATAAGATAGCAAACTGCTGAATTCTTTGATGAGCATGCTGTCTATGTGGTCAAGGCTCGGTTGTGCTAATGGTCATTTGCAGGTGACTGTGGACTTCTACCTATAAGAAGAGTTTCAGCAATCCAGTGACCTGAACAAAACTGCAGCACAATACACATTGGATGCGGAGGGCTCACAAAGTGTGTGGACATTTTCCAGGATCTTTTTTTCCAGGTACTTGTTTAAGAAGATGTTTGCATTTGCTCTGAAACAGTGGCTATTCACGTTGCTGACAACGAAGAACTCAGAGTTGGTTTTAAGACTAGCACTCTTAACTAGAAAGAATCAATCTGTTTCTCCTGCCAGCTGGTGCCTCTTTTCCATAGCCAAGAACATCAGCAGAACATTGGGGCAGCATGCATAGAACAAGACAACCCCAAGCAGTGTCAACAGATTGAGGCTTGCAGTGCAGCATCCCTAAGCTAAGACCCCCTTCAGAGACGTCACTTCCTATTGCATCACAACACTGAGCCCAGAGCTTGAATTTGTCTGCTGTGTTTATTTCTCTTATTACAAACTCAGACTTCCTCATCATCTCATACATTTTTTTAAAACACCAGAGATGCGCCCCACTTCCTGAGCTGCAGCTTCAGTGCTATCCTCTGAAGTGCATTCCTCTGGGTGGAGGATAGGGGTGCCCATGTCATTGGGATTGGGGACCGTCAGGGTGCAATACAGCACTGATGAAACACAACCTTCCTTTAGTTTTTTAATGCTTCCTCCTTCCCCACTACCATGACCCAATTCTATCTTACAAATCTGGCTAGACCAGAATATG
>NW_022103898.1:65104562-65109765 GCF_000313985.2 Echinops telfairi
GATGACAATGGATGTACAGATGTGTATGACACAATGGATATATGTATGGATGAATTGTTATAAGAACTGTAAGAGCCCCCAACAAAATAAACACAAAGACATCTTTAAATACCTTCTCGTGCTGATTTCTAAGTTCATGGTGTGAGAGCAGAAGATATCTTTTTATTTTAAAATACTTAGAAAGATGGACAGCTTTGAGCATCTTAAGGTGCATTTGACACCCATACATCTTTATGTCATCCACTTGCAATTGCTAGAGCACTTCAAACCCTATGGTGGGATCATACACCACTCAGGAAAGCAGACTTTTTCTCCATTAAAAGGCAAATCAAGTACTGCATCTGCCCTACATTAAAGGACTGGATAGGGTGTGGGATAAGGGGAATGGAAAATAAAATGCAGTGAGAGAACTGAAATTCAAGCTCCCTGAGGGCAAGCACATTTGAGTATCTTTTGTTCAATGAGCCAGACACTGTTCAAATCACTATGCATGTATATATAATCATTTAATCCTCACTATAACCTATGAAATATAAACTCATTTTAAGCAGATGAGAAAACTGAAGCTAAGAGAGATTCTAACAGAAGTGCGAGAGAACATTCCCAGGATCCCAGCTTTGACTATGTGCTAAAACACCTGGCTTTCAACGCACTCTCGTGGCCACCACGTCCAGTCCGACTCAGGAAGCCCAGACTCTCAGACAGAGTAGAACTGGCCTTGTGAGTTTCCAAAACTTTAACTATTTCTAGGAAAAGAAAGCATCAATTCTCTCCCGAGGAGTGCCTGGTGGTTTGGAACTCCTGACCTTGTGGCTAGCAGCGCTACAAGTACAAAATCCACAACACCACACCCGTGACCCCCCACTAACTGACATCCTTACCTATGGAAGAGGAGAGAACATGGTGAACTCTCTCCAGGACCCCTCCCCTTCCTCTATTTGTCTTTCTTCCTTCCCAAGTAGTCAGACTCACAGGCTAACAAGCAGCGCTGCAATGATGGGGGGACCAGTCTTCGTGAGAGGGAGAGAGTAGAAAAGCCATTTAGTTCAGCCTTTCTTAGAAAAGGCCTCAGATGCCATCCCCAGATGATAGGCATTTGATATCTCACCCAGATGGGGTCATACATGCAATAAACATCCATTCATAAGGCTTGGGTCCCACTGCCTGTAAGGCACCGTATATGTTGTTGTTGTATACCATTGAGTGGATGCCTGCTCCTCGTTGTTGACTGTCCTGGTGTTGGTTCTGACTCATAGAGACCCTCTGTACAACCAAACAGATCACAGCTCCTCAACTGTTCTTGTGTTTCAGCTCATTGTTGCCGTCACTCGGTCCATCAGTTTGGTCCAGGGCCTTCCTCTTTATTGCCCCTCTGCTTTTCCAATCATGATGTCCTTCTCCAGAGACTGGGCTCTCCTGACATCTCCAAATGAAGTCTTGCCATCCTTGCCTCTAAGGAGCATTCTGGTTTTAGTTTTTTTTTAATTTTTAATCAATTTATTGGGAGCTCTTACAGATATTATAATAATCCATAATTCAATTAGATCAAGCATAGTACAATTGCTGCCAACATCCATTTCAAAACATTTTCTGTCTTCTTTTTTTTTAGAAATCATTTTATTGGGGACTCTTATAGCTCTTATAACAATCCATACATCAATTGTATCAAACACATTTAAACATATGTTGCCATCGGCATTTTCAAAACATTTTCTTTCTACTTGAGCCCTGGTTTTCAGTTCCTCTTTTTTGCCCTCCCTCCGCAGCCCTTCCACCCTTGTGACCCCTTGATAAATTATAAATTATTATTTTCATATCTAACACTGTCTGCTGTCTCCCTTCACCCACATTTCTGTTATTTGTCCCTCTGCAGGAGGGTGAGGTATATGTGTATCATTGTGATTGGTTCCCTTTCCTCTCTTCTCCCCCCACCCTTCTCCCCCCTTACCCTCATGGTATTACTACATCAATTACTGAGGGGTTATCTGTCTTGGATTCCATGTGTTGAGAACTCTTATCTGTACCAGTGTATATGCTCCAGTCTAGCCAGATTTGTAAGGTAGAACTGGGGTCATGATGGGGGGTGGGGGGAGAAGCATTAAAGAACTAGAGGATTATTGTATTACATTGGTGCTATGCTGCACCCTGGTTGACTTATCCCTTCTTTGTGACCCTTCTGTGAGGGGATGTCCCATTGTCTACAGATGGACTTTGGGTCTCCACTCCAACCCCACTCATTCACATCAGTATGATTGTTTGTTTTGGTTCTTCTGATGCCTGATACCTGATCTTGTTGGCACCTCGTGATCACACAGGCTAGTGTGCTTCTTCCACGTGGGCTTTTGCTCCCCTGCTAGATGGGTGCTTGTTTCACGTCAAGTCTTTAAGAACCAAGATGCTATATCTTTTGATAGCCAGGCACCATCAACTTTCTTCACTGCATTTGCTTATGCACCCATTTTGACTTCAACGATCCTGTCAGGAAGGTGACTACCACAGAATGCCAGGTTATTAGAACAAAGTGTACTCGTGTTGAGGAAGGACTTGAGTAGAGGGCCAATGTCCATCTGCTACCTTGATACTTAATATATAAATATATGTACATAGACCTATATCCCTATCACTATATATAAATATATTTACGTATGTACATGCCTATATTTATGCCTCTATAAATGTCTTTTGCCTCCTAGTTCTTTCCTCTATTTCCTTTTACTTTCCTCCTGCCCCACTAACATATTTGACCTTCATTCGACCCTCAGTAATTCCTCTCGTACATTCTCAGTAATTCCTCTTGTACATTGCACTTGATCAAACCCCACCAGGTATGCTATACCCTCCTTGCCATCGACTTTAGATCTCTTATTGTTCCCTTGTCCCTGGGTTTGTTGGCTCCACCCTCCCTCTGCCCTGCATCCCCCTCTCCCCTGTTCTCCTGGAACCTTTAGCCCCATTGTTTTCTCCTTGGAATTGTTTATCTTGCCTATCATATAGATAGACATAGGCGGGGGAAGGGGGAGCCTATAAATAGTTCCAGGTCTGTCTGGAACTATGTATGCTTTCCTATTGAGTTTGATGAGGTGCCAAGCCCTGCCCTCCGAGACTGAAGTCTATTTTCGGGATTCCTTTAGGACTTTGTTGCTTTGCTCCCCTTGCTGCTCTGTTGTGTTCTCTTCGTGTTTTGCCCCTGGGTGGGGGAGGAGTCAGACTGGGCACAATTCCCACACTGTGTCTCCAGTGCTGTCCCCTGCACCACTATGGGTCAGTGAGGGGACGTCATGTCTCATGGTGGGGCCAGCCCTATGGTCCTCTCTGGGCCGGCCTTGGCTGTTCCAAGAGGGAGCATTGTCCTTGGGACTTGGTGGGGCAGGATGCGGCTCTCTCTCTCTCTCTCTTTCTCTCTCTCTCTCTCTCTTTCCGTCTTCGTTTGCTCCTGTGTGGTCTGGGCAGACCCGCCACTCTCCCTGGGGCTGTATCTTCAGTACTGTCCTCTGTAGTGCAATCTTCTGGGGAGAGGGGAGAAGTGGCTGGGATTGGCGCCTGCCCACAGACCTCTGTTAGGCCCCTGCTTCATGTTGGTATGTTGCCATCAAGGCTTGGTGTGCTTGGCTGAGCTCTGGGTCTTCTCTCCCTTTCCCGTGGAGACATAAATCATAGCCCCCTGTGGGTGGGTTGGTGCCCTATCCCCTACTGTCCACGTCTAAGGATCATTCTTGATGTTCTTCCTCCAAGATAGATTTGTTTGTTCTTTTGGTAGTCCACAGTACTTTCAATACTCCTCAGCAACATCATAATTCAAAGGCATCAATTCATTTTAGGTTTCCTGTATTCAATGTCCACTTTTCACATGCATAGGATGCCATTGAAAACACCATGGCTTGACTCAGGTGCACCTTAGTCCTGAAAGTAGCGTCCTTGCTTCTTAACACTTTAAAGAGGTTATGTGCAGTGGATTTTCCCAGTGTAGTGTTTATTTTAATCTCTTGACTGCTGCTTCCATGAGCATTGATTGTGTATCCAAGCAAGACAAAATCTTGAAAATTTCAATCTTTTCTCCGTTTCTCATGATGTTACCTATTGGTCCTTTTGTTTTGTTTTAGTTTTCTTTACGTTTTCTTTACATTGAGTCGTAATCCATCCTGAGGACTGTAGAACTTGATATTCATGCCTCAATTCCGCCTCACTTTGAGCAAGCAAGACTGTGTCGCTTGCATATGGTGGGCTGTTAATAAGCCCTCCTCCAATCTTGATGCTGCACTCTTATTCATATACTCTAGCTTCTCTGATGATGTGCGCAGCACAAAGATTGAATCAGTATGGTGAGAGGACCCAAGCCTGATGCACAGCTTTCCTGATTTTAAACTGTGCAGTATGCCCATGTTCTGTGTGCACAATTGTCTCCAAATCCATGTACAGGCTCCTCATGAGCACCATGAAGTGTTCTGGAACTCCCATTCTTGTAGCATTCCCCATAGTTTGTTATGATCCACACCATCGAATACCTTTGCATAGAATACACAGAAGTGACCTCTATAGTGCAGAGAAGAGCTGCCTCGGATTTCCTGGGCTGTGAACTTTAGGAGAGCGGTCCGTGGGCTTGAACTGCCCCCCTTTGTCCTTAGAGGCTTTGTGCTCAATCCCAGCACCACTTGGTCTCCTTGCACCCCCAATGCTATAGAAATAATATTTTCACTAAACAAAAAGATTATTATATTGCACTTATTTAAATGCTTGTGGTGAAACGTCCAATTTCTTAAACATAACATTTAGAAACACACCACAATGTATTCATCACCCTGTTTTTGCCATTTCCTCCTTTCCTTTTTTTTTCTTAAGGCACAAGAGAAATGTTTTCCAAAAGTAAAAATACGAAAGTGGCCGCGGCTGCACAGAGACCCTGAGAACCACACAAGCGTGTCTGTGTGCCAGGCAGCATTTGATCCCGGGCCGACCCGGGTGTCAGCACTGCTGGGTGCGGGCGGAGAGACAAAAGCACAGCCTCGGACTAATCATCGGCATCACTGAAACCCACAGAAGGCCTCCTTTTGCTTCGACGTTTTACGCAGCAAAGCTTGTTCCCAAGACGGCCTTTAGACAGCACCAGACATGCTGCCTTCCCATCGCTGGCCTCTAAGGAGGTTGTGACGAAAGGTAGACAATAGCCACATCTTCCCCTCACATGGCCCGCACGGTCTGCACAATC
>NW_022103898.1:65110294-65114464 GCF_000313985.2 Echinops telfairi
GGGCACGAGAATTGAAAAGGGAAAACATTTCAAATGTTTGAGTAAAAATGTTTTTCACTAGAAAATGTTCCTCATGCTCTCATTTTGGGTTCAGCTTTGACTACCCTTGGCTTTCCAAGCAATCTGTCTCTTAGCACCACAGCTGTGATGTAGATGCGCTTAAGGGATGCCAGCGGCTTTCCGCCCATCCCCCAGTGGACTAGCTTCTCTCATTCACTGGGTTTCACTGGTTGCAAGGTCTTGTCATTGGTTCTCGCACTGTCTAAGCCATCCCCTAATTCCATTTGACAGAAGGACATTTGGGTCTAATAAAAGTTAACACAATGACGAAAAGAGTGGCCGTAAACATGTGCTGTCAGAAAACCTTATCAACCACTCCACTCTGCCATTGGATGACAGAATGTTGTAGACAATAAACCATACTCACACCAATGAGTCCGAGTGACTCATTTGAGCAGAGTAGAAACAGTAGGTGTCTGAGGCTGACATCTTGATGAAAGCAGATTGCCACAGTGCTCTCCCTAGGAGCACCTGGTGTGTTCGAACCACCAACCTTTCCACGAGTGGCCAAGCGCTTCACCAATGGGTCACCAGCCTCCACCACAGACAGCAGATGATATGTAAATAAATGCATGTGGCTGAGTTTCCATAAAACTTTACTTCCAAAAAACAGATGGTGGTGGGATTTTGTTCTTGAGTTGTATGTAGTTTGCTGACCCGGGATTTAGGGGATGTTTGCTCTGATCATTCAAAGATTGATTATCCTAGACCTAAATCCTAAACATATGTTTGTCAGCTTACCCGAAAAGCTGTGCTATTAAAAGGAAAGAAAGTCTCAATTGAAATGAGCGTTCTCACGAAAAGATACTTGAGTAGGGAGAGACTTTCTGAATGTGCTGAAGGACATTGTCAGTGTTTTTACACATCGCAGTAAAATGAACCTAAATTAAGAGTTTATTGGAAAGAAGTCAACACTATTTCCAAAAATGTTTACTCATTGAATAAGCTGTGAGCATCACTGGCCCTGGTCCGGCAGCTCCCTAACAGGAATTCCAGCATCCCCACATTGGCGTCAGCTGCATCCTAGTGTGCCATTCATTCTACTTTGGGAAGGTCAAATAGAGAGCCTAGAAAGACATTGTTAAATCCCATGTTGACATCAATGCGAATGGATCTTTCCTGCTCTTTCATTTGGAGGTGTGCCTGAAATTTTAACAGGCATTTTCCGGTCCAGGTTTTATTTAAGTTTTAAACAAACAAACAAACAAGTTGAAAAGCCCCATCATGTGCCAGGTGGCATGTTGAACATAAGGGGAGAGCGATCCCTTCAACACTGAACTTTGCTCCTAAACAGTCTGAGTCACAAACGCTAGCAGGCAATGTAAATGACTCTATTCCAAAATTAGCGCTTACCTAGTAATAGTATTTACTTTGAAATATGTGAAGAAACAACATGTAAATTGCGATATGGTATATGACTTGCAAAGGATTTGCAGTGGTGTGGTGCATTCTGCATTTGGGCTGCCAGCCACAAGGCAGCAGTTCAGAACCACGAGCCTCTCCTCAGGAAAGAGAAGGCTCTCCGCTCTCAGAAAGATTCAAAGCCTTGGAAAGCCCCAGTCCTACCCTGTCCACAGACTCGTCATGGTCAGAGTTGACTTGATGGCAGTTGGGTTCGATTGGGTTTGTCTATTATTTGCAGGAAGCCCTGGTGGTACAAATGGTTATGCATTTAACTGCTAACCAGAAAGTTCCCAGTTCAAGCCAGCCAGCCGCTCTGCAGGAGAGAAGACCTAGCAAGTCTAGGAAACTCTATGATCTTCTTTCTCACAGAGGTCAAAACCATCTCAATGGCACACAAAGCAAAAGTCCCTAATAGTCTTTGGTCCCTAACTACCTTGTAGGCTTCTGAGCTTTGTCCCACCCGACAACAAGAGGTTCTATGTGAGGGTGGAGAATGAGTACAATGTGCTCAGTCTCTGAAATTGCTTGTCTGTCTTTCTCTTTTAACCACTATGCTTGACATTGACTCCTCTGTACACTAAGCCTGATATTAATGTTCATATTAAAATTTGGACTTCTATTGTCCTTCACCGCCCCCCATCCCCCAAGGTATTCATACAAAGACTGTCTAGGGTGGCTTATTCATTTATGATGAACCTCTCTTAAATGAGTGAATAAATGAAGATTGCCACGTATTCATTCACCCATTCTGAGAATATTCAGTGAGTGCGATTGCATGCTAGTCTCTGTTCCGAGGCTGGGACAAGCAGTCAACCACTCAGACCCAAAGGCCTTCCCTCGAAGAGCTAACATACAAGTGAGGGAGTCAAAAAATTAATAGTAATAATAATACTGATCTAGCAGGTGGTGAGTTCTATGGAAAAAATAAAAGGAAAAGGGAATTCTGGGGACAGTGAGTGTACATTTAAGGCAGAAAATGCCTTCTTCAGGAGACATTTCAGTAGATTTGAAGTAGGTTTCTGAGGGCAGAAGCAGAGGAGAGTTTCAGGAGAAGAAACAGCAAAGGGCAGAGGCCACACACTTGGTGTGAGAGGGATAGTCCGATACTCTATGGCTAGAGCAGATCATGCAAAGAGGAGAGCAGTGGGGGATGAGGTACGGGGAGAGAGATGGGCCATGGAAAGGGGTGTGGCATGCACTTGAAAGCAGGCAAATTAATTACCTTCTTTTCTGAACTTTCCGAAGTCTGATCAGACAACAGGACTTCGAGAGCTTTACCCACTTCTTTCCCATAAAGAGAGCTGACATCAAGCTGTCTGCTATTCTTTAGATCCTATGTCCAATCCCCTCGCCCTTGAAAGGCAACAATACGTCTGTCTTTTCCTGTGGAGCTCATGTGGCCATCACTATGGGAGCATGAGTTTAGACTGGTGAATAGACAGAAGGCACGTCACTTAATCGTCATCTGATGAGTGAATGCCCATTCTGGGGCAGAGAGCTGGAAGTCATGTAGAGAAAGAGGGAGAGTCTGGGGAACTGGAGCAGGCTGAAGACAAGCAAAACCCTTCAGATTGGAGAGGGCGAGTTAAAGAGGAGGAGAATCCACTACTAGGTGCTTGACCATGAGCCAGGCATCATTTAGAACATCTTTCCCTCTTTGTTAATGGAGATTTAGCATCTGCCTCACAGTACACTGGTCAGGATGAAGAGAGATATTAGACATAACTATTTAGCACAATGCCAGCAACAATTGAATGAATGAATCTTCATCACTTTATTACAATAAACAACAAATGGCTGAAATATTATTGTTCATGATAACATCTCGATCATTACCACCACTGACCCAGGAGAAGAGGACCCTCAAAGTGGCTGTGGCAAAGGAAGATCAAAGTAAGAAAGAACCTCTGTAAGGAAAACCCATCAGGAGGAGTCATTTTTAGAGCTTACGCAGTGGAATGAAACTCACTACATGAATTTGGATGTGCTTAAAGAAACTTCTTTTCAGTAATTTAAATCCCCAGGAATTTGGCTCATCTGGGAAATGAGATTTACCCTGGAGAATATGTATCTATACAAAAGAGTCAAGAATCCTGGAAAAACTTGGTGATGATTCCACATTAAAAACAAATAGAGGAGCTCTTGTGTGATTTGGATGAAAACTATAATGTATTAGCAGTGCCAGGAAGAGTAGAAGGCAGATCTGGAACTGGGCAACATGCAAAAAGTGAAATAGTGCTAAGGAAGAAAAAGAACTACTTAGCTGCCAAGTGCCTTTCTGTTTGAGATAGACAGACTTGGAGCTTGGCAGTGGGAACAGCCAAGACATGATATTCATGAGTCTCATGAAATTATCTCACTACATTTTTTTATACCATAGTGGGTGCCTGATGCTTTTTTGGTTTGCAGGGCAGCCCTTACTTCAGAAAACTGTCACTACTCAACTTGGTGCGATTCTCTTGAGTTTATTAATCAGAGAATCCTCCCGCCTCTCTCACCAGGGGTTAAACTTGTGATCAAGGGCGTTCAATCAAATATCATTTCCTGTGATGGATCTAGAAAGATACTGTTTTGAAAATGATGATGCCAACATATGTACAAGTGTGCGTCATATAATTGATTTATGTATCATTATAATATCTGCAAAAGCTCCCACTGAAATGATTTTTAAGAAAGAAGAAGATGTTTTGATGGAAGAAGGACTAC
>NW_022103898.1:65115997-65117777 GCF_000313985.2 Echinops telfairi
CACAATTCTCAACAACTCTAACCCCTTTGGGTTAGGTCATGAACTTCAGACCAGTCAACCCACTCTCATCTTCTCCTCGAATTCTTGTAAACCAGGTCCATGGGTGTCAATGGCTAGACTCAACCCATCTTTTTTCTACTGCATTTCTCTCACTTCCATTCAACAAGTGGATCCAGGTGGTCACCTAACAAGCATTTCCCACAGGCTCCCTTTAGCAGTTCAGTCCTAGAGCAGGGAGTTTCTTCAGGGTTCCAATTTTTTTCCAGCTCCTGACAAAAACCACTAGTTCAAGATTCAAAAAGACAAAGCATTCCTTTTTCTTCAATCTGTCAACAACCCCTTAGGCAATTCTCTTGGAATGCTAATGTCCTGAGTATTCCAAAGCACTGGGTGGGGCTTATCTTTTCAGAGCCTTCTTTGCAGGCATTTCCTAACCGATTTAAAGATTCAAATTTTAATGGTTGAAGGCAAGGCTTACAAACTCTTATTTCCAAACTTCCCAATAATCATTTCTATCAATCATTATATCAACAATAATAAGCAGAAGAAATTAGTAGAATCAGACACTAATTTCAATTTGTAAAACAGTCAAGTTCAAACCTTATTTAAATTATCTTAATCCTTATCTAAACTATTCTATTGATACAAAATATGGAATCAGGCCTCTGACAACATCCAGCCAGAGGCAGACTTTCTGTCAGCCATTCTGACCTTCTGTCAGCCATTTTGACTAAGCAGCTCTTAGAAATCCAAGGGGCAATTTTGTCTCCTGAGTTCAAAATATACATAAAAACATTCATTTTCATTATTTCACACAGGAATAGGCAAAGACAACAACCAAACAAAATAATCAAAATTTCAACTTCCTATATTCTTTCCAAAAATCAATCCAGTAAACTGCATGGCCATATCTGATTTCTGGCTAGCCAAAGAAGAAACACTACCCACTGACCCATAGCAATACAGGGGACAACACTGGAGACACAGTGTGGGAATTGCACCCGATCTGATCCCACCACACTGCAGCAAAACACTAAGGGGGTGCAACAGAAAAGCAAGGGAATGGAGCGGAGAGGTTCCCAGGGAATGCTGAAGGTGGACTTTGGGGCCAGGGTGTGATGCCCCAACAGACTGGACAGGAAAACACTCCTAAAGGCCAACAAATGATCCTTGAACTAACTACAAGCTTTTCTTTCTTGTTGTGTTTTGTTTTGTTTTTTTTGTCAGTGGTTTGTTGCTGTTGTTGTTTTGTTGTATATTGTTGATTGCTTTTGCTCTGTCTTGTTTTTGTGCATGTTATTATCTCCACAGGTCTAAATAAGGTAGGCTGGATGAACAATCTGGAGGAGAAAACAATTGACTGACAGTTCCAGGAGGACATGGGAGAGGGGGAGGTGGGGGGAAAGGAAGAGGTGTTAACAAACCCAGGGACAAGGGAACAACAAGTGATGCAAATCAGTGGTGAGGAGGGTGTGGGAGGCCTGGTAGGGCATCATCGAGGGTAATGTAACCAAGAGGAATTGCTGAAACCCTGGGGGGACTGAGCATGATACTGGGACAGAATGAAAGCCAAGGAAAATAGAGGAAAGAGCTGGGAGTCAAAGGGCATTTATAGAGGTCTAGATAAAGGCATGTACATATGCAAATATATTTATATATGAGTATGGGAAAATATATCCATGTGCATATATTTATAGGTTTAGTATTAAGGTAGCAGAAGGACATTGGGCCTCCACTCAAGTACTTCCTCAATGCAAGAATACTTTCTTCTATTAAATTG
>NW_022103898.1:65119590-65132579 GCF_000313985.2 Echinops telfairi
TTTTACCAAATCCCAGTCAAGAGAAAGCTTTTCATTAACTAATCCAAGATTCTCCCTTCAAGCTCTTGCCACCAAAGTGGTTCTGATCTATAGTGACCCTATGCAAAGCAGAATGACAAACTGGCCAGTGCTATGCCATCATCACAAGTATTCCTATATTTGAGCCCATAGTTGTAGCCACTGTGTCAATCCATCTCCTTGAAGGACTTCCTCTTACCCACTAACCCGCTACCTTCCCAGCACGATGTCTTTCTCCAGGGACTGGTCTCTCCTGACAATACATCCGAAGTATGTAAGAGAAAGTCTCCCCATCCTTCCTCAGATGCACTCTGGCCATACTTCTTTTAAGATAGATGTGTTTGTTCTTTTCGTAGCCCATGGTATTTCAAAATTCTTCAACTGCACCACAATTCAAACGCATCACTTATTCTTTGGTCTTCTTTATTCAATGCCCAACTTTCACATGCACGTGCATATGAAAATACCATGGCTTGTGTCAGGCACACCTTAGTCCTCAAAGTAACATCCTTGCTCTTCAGCAATCTAAAGAGATCTTGTGCAGCAGATTTACCCAAAGCAACACAGTTTTTGATCTTTGGACTGCTGCTTCCATGACCATGGGTGGTGTACTAGTTAAACATTGGGCTATCATCCCTATGATTGGCAGTTCAAAACCACCAGAAACGCTGCAGGAGATAGACTGGGCTTTCTACTTCTATACAGTTACAGTATCAAAACCTCACAGGAGGCAGCTTTGAGTCAGCATTGACTCAATGGCAGCAAGTATTTTATATATAAACACACACACACAAACACACAAAATATTTATGTGCTTATTAACTATGTAATCAGTAAGCATCTGGTCAACAGTAGGCTATTAGTAGTTAAGATTTTGTTGAGTCAAAAGTTATATACACAAGTGAAGTTAGCCAAACACAAAAGGTCAAGTACAACACGAGTCCACTAAGGTAAATTCAAACAGCAGAATGGGCATAAGGGAAAACGCACACAACACACAATTACTGGGCTGAGGTCCAGATTTTCTGGCAAGAGCCATACAAGAGCCAATGACTCATATATCATCAACACCAGATGCAGATAGCATTTGTGCTCAAAGGCATCTTTCTCCCCATCTCATATGCTTTTAAAGTCTCACAGAGTCTGGGGAAAGAATAACGATGGCAATAGGATGGTCAGGGCACTAACCCACCCATAGGGAGGGTCTTGTTTGTATTTCCACAGGAAAGGGAGAGCGAGAGTAGACCTTATTCTGGGGTGTCAATTCACAAGCGTGCTCGGAGCAGCTCATTCCCAGAGCGGACTGCAGGGCTGGCCTCAGCTCAGACATGCTGTCTTCTCCCTAGATGACCGTGCTGTGGGGGACAGTCCTAAAGATACAGCTCCGGGAGAGCAGCTGTCTGACCCATCCACCTGGGGTCAAACCAAGATGGGAGAGCAACAGATCAGTGATGGGCACTAAACGACGAAGTCTCCAAAGCATCCTGAACGTGGACTTCTGACTTGGGGGGGGGGCAGCAGTTGGCACCCCATCTGACCTGACTATGGATGACACACAAGGGGGCCACACTGAAAGACTAAAGGAGTAGCGGGGCTGGGGGGAATAGCAATGTGGACTTATAGGATGCTCCCTTTCCAGACACTATTACTGAAGACTAAAGGGTGTGTGCATTGTTAGGTAAGCAGAACCTGGAATAGGTAACTCTGAAAGGGATGGGGACGAGACTGGTGGTTTTTAACATGTCCTTTTCTCTCTCTTTAGCATAGAGGTATTCAGCGGCTCTATGTCATGATTCCTGTGAAGCATGTGACTACCTGTATGTTTTTGGTGTTTATCTATACAAGCTTTTCAGGATAGGAAACCTTACAGAGACAGCAACTAGGCCAATGATTCCTGGGGAGCATGGGAAAGGAGTGGGAAGCCAATAATGACAGGTACAAGAGAATAATAAATGTTCCAAAATTAATGGCGAGGAGTGTATAGTTTTTCCTGTCATGTTTGAACAATTGAATTGTATCTGAGAGGAATTATTGGAAGGTGAAAGATGGGTAAACATAACAGCGGGATAGGAGGGGGGAAATATACACAAGTGTATTTATTTATACACACACACCTATACAAGAATGGTTTGTTCTAATAACAAGTACAAGAACGGTTTGTTCTAATAATGTGGCATTGCATGGTCCTCACCTTCCTGGCAAGACCGCTGAAGACAAAAAGGTACATATGCAAATGTGCTGAAGGAAGCTGATAGTGCCTGGCTATCAAAAATATAGTGTGGGGGGTCTTAAAGTGGCCATCTAGCAGGAAAGCACCAAACCCGGCATGGAAGAAGCACACCAGCCTGTGTGATCATGAGGTGTTGATGGGAAGAGGTATCAGAAGTTAAAAAACATGCAACCAACTCGATGTGAAGAGGTGTGGATGCAATGGAGACCCAAAATCCGCCTGCAAGATGATTGGACACTCCCTCTCTGAAGGGCCACACAAAACGGACGATAAAGCCATGGCGTGGTACAGCACCGATGAACCACATAACGATCCTCTAGTACTTTAACATTTCCCCCCTTACTAGTAAGATTTTTATGTGTATTACCTCAGTAATCATGTTAGAGTTGCATATGTTCGTTTGTATATTTAAGATCACTCGGTATGTGAAAGTCAAGATAGATTACCTCTCAGAGACAGTGATGGGAGTAATGTCTCTCTGAGGGCATATGGGAAGAGAGGGAGGGGTAGGGGGGAAGGCAGAGAAAGGGGAGCTGATGGCATAGATGATTGTATAACCCCACCCAATGGGAATGAACAACAGAATTGTATGTGAATGGATATATTAGAATATGTAAGATATGTTGATAAAACTATTAATTTTTAAATACAATTATATAACACATTTCTACTGCGTGGGTGATGGTTTCCCCTAATATGCATCCCATAGTTCAAAGGTCAACAGTATACCATTCACTCATTTAATAAATAATGCTATCAATATTCAAGGAAGTGAGAAAACTGAACGGGGTGATACTCATTAAAATAAATGGTAGTTAAAATATATGGTAGGCATAAAGGCCAAAGTCCATGATAAAGAAAACAGCAACAGTATTTGCAGTGTCCTTAAGTATTTGTTTGAGTTACACGCACAGAATTCTAGTTCCTGGTTGCTGGGTTGGAGGATACCTCCCTCACCTCCTTCCCCAGCCATTCTCCTTCCAAAGCCGTCTTCCTCCATCTTTGCCAAATGGTTTTGGAGTCTATGCTTGAACATTTCCTACGGTCACTATCTCCTTAAGCAACCCATCCCACCTCTTCACTTTAAAATAAAACTTTCGCTTTCACCCTGGATTAGTAACAGATATCTGCCCCATTGCCAAAAGCAATGCAAAATCTGAGAGCAAACGACATCAGACAACAATTGTGCAACGTACTGGACACCCGGCAATGAAGGATGTGATTGTAAGAGATGATAAATAAACCAGGTGAGCACTTTGATGACCCCTTACTGCTACCCAAGGGTATGTAGGCTGCAGACAAGGGAGAGGAGATGCAGGTGGTGCGAAGTGCACACCTGGCAGGCGAAGATGGAGTTAAGAAGCTATCGAAAACAAAGCCACTGTAGTTCACAAGTAAAGGTCCTGAAGCGAGCTTTACAGGGAGCCCTCCGAGGGCCCTGCTCCAGTGTTCGTCAGAGCACTGATCAGCACTTGCATCTAAGGGAATCATCCCAAGCCAGGAAAAGAACCATCCTAAACTACTGAGTGTGAGTGCTCCCATATTGACAAGAAGAAGGCCTATTCCCAAGTGGCAAACTGGAAAATGCCATCATTCGTGAAGCATAGGATATAGGGGTCTTGCTGCAGAAGTGGGGAAAACTCAGTCCTCGCCCCTCATTAGTATGTAAAGACCTAAGCCCTGAAAAACAAATCAAACTGTTTCCAAGTAATTTAATGACACCCTAGAGTAAACCTCAACAATATTTATAGGAATAGAAGACGTACTCAGCATCTAACAAGGAAAAACCTGCAATGCCTGGCGTCCAATAGAAACATTAGTAGGAAAGCAAAAAAGCGGGAACATATGACTCATAACAAGGAGGAAAATTAAAAGAAACAAAACCAGAACTGAGGTAGATGATAAAATTAATAGGCAAGGACATGAAAACAATTATTACGTGGATATTATAGGTTTTAACAGCTTAGTAGAAACATAAAAAATATAAAAAGCCCCAAGTCAAATTTCTAGATATCAAAACTGCAATTTAACACAAAGGTCTCAGTATATGACATTAATAGCAGATTAGATACTGCAGAAGAAAGATTAGTGAACTTGACGAATTTAAGATAGAAACTGTCTAAAATTAAATAAGAAAAAATAATTAGGTTGGCACAGCACCAGTCGGCTATAGTACAATTTCAAGTAGCCTCATGTACACATATACCCACTCATCACTTATCAATATGGTTAGGGTCCAAAACCCAGGTTGTTACAGGAATCAGCAGTTTGTGAGACAGTTGGGAGAGGCACATTGCCTTCTGTGCTGATGACCCCTACACTTATCAGCCATGGGGTGTCCCTCATTGCATATATGTATGTACATGGTATATATAGCAGGCCTCCTTCCACAGTACACCTTCCCCACCACCTTGGAGCTCTTAAGGGTTGGAGGTAGTAATGGTGGTGAGTGTTATTCACTGCCTGGTTCCAGCCACCCTTTCACCTAGATGAGAACCCACTCCTTCTCCCTCAGCCTTGACCCCATAGCCTTGCATGGCCCCTCCCCTCTGTCCTTCCCTCTTCACCTTATTAGCCAACCTGCCACCTTCTGGCTCTCACTCAACCTCCCCCTGCCTACTGGAGCTGGCACAGGACTGTTGCACATTGCATTGCTATGAGTCAGAACCAACTCACCAGTACCGAAAAGCATATGAGAAGTGGAAAATATCACCTCGAGGGCTACTGTGAGGGGCTAAAAATGTACACCCTAAAGTCTAAAGTAACCACTATCTCACAAAACAAAGAGTTGTAGCTAATAAGCCAATAAAATAGATAAAATGAAATAATAGAAATTACTCCTTAAATCTAAAAGGATGAAAAAGGGTAATAAATAATAGATGAGATAAGTAAAAATATAGCAAGATGATAAATTTAAACTGTGTCAGATTGATATCCACATAAAATGTTGATAATTCAGGTGTCTCCGTTGAGACTGCCAATCTGGATTTTTAAAAAACATACTCCAACTATATTCCTTCTACAAGAAACACACTTTTATATAAAGAACAAGTAATCATTTAAAAAAATGGAAATGATATATCATGCAGAGACTAAAAAGAAGGAAGCAAACGTAGCTGTATTAATGTTAGAAAAAGTAGACTCAGAACAAAAAAATATCACCAGCGGCAAAGAAGTTCAATTCTTAATGATTAAAAAGTCCATTAATCAATAATCATAAATGCTCATTCACTTAATAACAGCATTTCAAAATACAGGAAGTAAAAATGGATAGAGTTGCAAGTAACAATAGGGAAATCTACAACTACAATCAGAAATTTCAATACTCAATAATCAATAGTACAAGTGGAAAAATAATCAATAATGACATAGAACACTTGAAAAAAAACAGCTAACAACTTGATCTAATTGATATTTATAGAACACCGTACCCAACAACTGCCGTTGTTCTTATGCCTGATCCCATTGTGGCAGCCACTGTGTCAATCCATCTCTTTGAAGGCCTTCCTCTTTTTCGCTGCCCCTCTACTTTACCGAGTACAATGCCCTTCTCCAGGAACTAGTCTCTCCTGACAATACATCCAAAGGGGCACTCTGGCCATCATTCTACCAAGACAAATTGGTTTGTCGTTTTAGCAGTCCATGGTGGTACTCTTAATCTTCTGTGCCAGAACCACAATTCAAACACATCAATTCTTCTTCGGTCTTCATTATTCAATGTCCAGTTTTCACGTGCATGTGAGGACATTGAAAATACCCTGACTTGGGTCAGAAGCACCTCAGTCCTCAACATAGCATCCTTGTTTTCCTTTCCTATTTTTCCCCCCAAACCATTTTATTAGGAGCTAATCCAGACATCACACCATTCCATAGTCGAATCACATCAAGCAGTGATGTAAAATTGCTATGACAATCAGTTCAAAACTCTTTCTTCCCTGGCACTCCTTGATACCAGCTCTGCTTTACCTCCCCCCTCCCCCCACCCCATGCCCTCCAAGAACTCTTATTCTAATTGCTGCGTCTATAGGTTCCTCAATCCTGGGTTTCGTATACCGAAAAACACATAACAAAGATTCAAGAAGGCTACCCCCAATGACAAAATACATCAGAAATAAACCCCAATATTAAGAAAAACACAGAAAATTTTGAAAACCAGATCAAGCCCAAAATGTATCAGAGGGGAGATCAAGTCACAAGGTTTTAACCATTCAAGCCAGTTTTATCATTTTAATCTACTACAGTACTCTTTCCAATACTCTTTGTTTGGTAACCAGTTTGTTCCCATTCCTCAATTATGAAGAGAGGGAAATCATCAGAGGCTTATTTTCTGTGTAGATCTCACAAATGTATTTTGGGTTTCCACTGTCATCCATAAACTTCAGTAAATCAGAACCCACAATTTAAACTCTGGAACTATTCCCTCCTTTGGTTTTTGATTATATCATTTACAGTCCTTGGGTCGTGGATGTTGGTGTGCTTCTTCCATGTGGACTTAGTTGACATCTCACTTAAATGGCTGTTGCCATGCAAAGTTATGACAAGGTCCCCCCAGACTGGCAGACATTCCTATCAGAGGGATGAGGGATACTGACGTCAAATGCTTTTCAATACTCTAGGGAGTATTGTGCAGCAGATACAGCCAATAGAATACATCGTTTGGTCTCTGGTCTGTTGCTTCCATGAGCCTTGATTGTGAATCTAAGCAAGACAAAATCCTTGACAACTTCAATTTCTTCCCCATTTATCAGGATGGCATTGGTCCAGTTGTGAGGATTTTGGTCTTTTTTACATCGAGTTACAATCCATATTGAAGGCTGCAATGCTTGATCTTCATCAGCAAGTGCTTCAATTTGTCCTTTCTTTCAGCAAGCATAACATTTGCATATCTCAGGTTCTTAATAAGCTTCCTCCAATCTGATGTTGTATACTTCTTCATATTACCCAGCTACCCTGATTATTTGGTTTAGCATTCAAAAATGTAATTGACATGATTCATCATATTTTATTGCTATCCGTTGCTGTGAAGTCGGATTCTGACTCACGGTGCTCCTGGAGGGCATTCAAGGGCGTGACCTTGCAGAAGCAGATAGTCAAGCTTGTTTCCTGAGGCACCTCTGTGTGGGTTTTAAACTGCCCTTTTTCAGCAGTAATGGAGAACGTGGTTATTTATCCCACACACATACTCACTGCACCAAACTCACTGCCATGGAATTGATTCTGATTTATCCAGACCCTTATATATAAGATAGAATAGAGCTGCCCCTGTGGGTTTCTGAGAATGCAACTCTTTTCTCCTTCTCCTCCTCCTCTTCTTCCCCCTCCTCCTCATTTTTGAGACTGCAACTCTTGCTGGGAATAGAAAGCCTTATCTTTCTCCAATGGAACAGCTGGTGGTTTTGAACTGCTGACCTTGCAGTTAGCAGCCCAATAGTAATCCACTATACCAAAAGGGCTCCTTACACAGAGACTCCATGTTAACAGGTTTAAAAGGAAAAATCATATGATTATCGAAATAAATGCAGAAAAATCATTTGACAAAATCTAATGGCCATCCCTGACAAAACTCCTAGCAAACTAGGGATAGGAGAGAATATTCTCAATCTGGTAAAGAGCATTTACAAACACCCCAATCCATCCAGTTAATATCATAATACAAGACTTAATGCTTTCCTTCTCAGGTCAGGCAGAAGGCAGGACCTTATACTCACACCACTTATATTCAGTGTTATGCAAAGGTTCTAGTTGAAGAAATCAGACAAGCAAAAAGATAGAAAAATATGTCCATCTACAGAAGAGGAAGTAAAACTGTCTATACCTTGACAACATGAATGGCTATGTACAAAACTTATGGACTCTACAAAAATAACTCATCAAAATGAAGTCTAGCAAGTTGCAGAATACATAATCAACATTCAAATCTCAATTATATTTCTTTTGTACTAGCAACAAATATTTGGAAATCTAAACTTAAAGTATTACCATTTATAGCAGCATTGAACAATAGCTTACTAAGAGATAAAATAATAAACATGTACAAGATGTATACATTGAAAATTGTACAAATGCTGAAAAATATTAAAGAAAACCTAAATAAATATGATAGGTTTTTCGTGAGTCAGAAGATTCCATACTACTATGATGTCAATTTTTTCTTGCTTAATCTACACATTAAATGTAATTCCAATAAAATCCCCATATGCCTACTTGTGGGAGAAATAAGCAGATTGATTATAAGTCCACATAGAAATGCAAAAGGCTTATAATAGCTGAGAAAACTTTGAAAAAGAAGAATCCACTTAAAGGACTACATTACATGCTTTCAACACATTTTATAATCTAGGATATTCAAGAAAGTGTGGCTTTAAAATTGTGATACATAAATGGACCAGAACAGTGACTCAATAAATGAACTCATACATATGTAGAGAACTTATTTCTCACAAAGGTGCATGACAATTTAGTGATAAAAGATAGTCTTTAAAAAGTGATATTGGCATAATTTAATGTCTATTTAAAAAAAATGTTCCCTTACATCTTATCACATATATGGTGTGGTAGTTAGGTAATCTGTTGCCAATCTGAGACTTAAGAGTGAAGGAGTAGAGTTTAGTCTATTAATCAGGTTGCAGCTTGATGACCTCACTTGAAAGCATTAAGGAGATAAATAGCTCATTGGAGGCAGGACACACGCACACTCCCTGGGAGACATTGCAGCTGACAAGACACATGGAGCTACACTAGTGCCGTGAGCTGGAGGAGACACATAGAAACCCCTGCCAGCACTGAGAAACTTCTATCGCTACTAGATCCACAAGACTTTCCACCCACTAGCCTGTGATCTTCCTGAATTCAGCGCCATTGCATGTGTTGCATGAGTCTGAAGAGGAATTTATAGATTGGTATTGGATATATGGGCTAATATCAGACTTATGGACTTGATCTGGACTGGACTGGGAAGTTTTTTTTGATATTCAATTGTTCTTATATCTAAAGTTCTTTCTTATACACATATCAGTGTCTCTATGAATTCATTTCTGTATTCTACCCAGACTAACACACAAAGATTAGCTAAAAATCAACACTAGACCCAAATTCAGAGCTTGAACCTGTAAAATTTCTAGAGGAAAATCTGTACCACCACATGTTAATCAAATATTTTATAAACATACCACTAAAACCATGACCCATAAAAAATATTCTAAATATTGGACTTCCTAAAAATTCAAGAGGAATTTTCAGAAGACAGAATTATAGAATGAAGACAGATTGAAGATTGGCAGAAGGTATTTAAAATCCATAACCTGATAAATAAATCCAGAATATATAGAGAATGTTTAAAATTCAAAAATAAAAAAAGAACAACTCAATTTTAAAAATTACCAAAACATTTAAATAAACTCCTTTTCAAAAAGTAAACAGGAATGGTCATCATTAGGCTTGGTGTCAACCTGGCTGGGCCAGGATCCCCCATAGCTCGGCAGTAAGGCCTCCCTGATAAGGCATAAATCACAGCCTGATGATGTCTTCTTAGGGGTATAGCCCAACTTATATCTATAGTAGATGCTGTGGAGAACTAGTTCCCTCTCTCTCTTTTTCTGCCCACTGGCCTGGATCATGTATCTGGCTTCTTGGGACCTGGGCCAGCTGGCCACATGGTGGGCATTACCAACAGCCTGCCATATTGCTACTGACCCTGGGAGCCATCAGAGGTTAACATTTGACCTATTGATCTGATTTGGCCTCCACTAGCCTGCCTGCTGGTCTGTGTTCCTGCTGCCTGATTCATCGACCAGTAGTTACATGAATCAGGGAGCGTCTCCAGCTTAGCATCTGACCCCAGACTTGAGTTGGACTGGGCTTGCCGCCAACTGTGTGGCTATGTGGGTCAGTTTCTTGATTAAAAATTTCTTTTTTATACATGCATGAGTGTCACTGGTTTTGTTTTTCTAGAAAACTTAGCCCAACACGAATGGCAAACTCAAATGTGAGAAGATGTATAGTTGATAAAGAAATGCAAATTAAATTGCAATACAACACTGATACATATCTATTAGATTGGCGGAATATAAAATGGTAGCTTGGAAAACAGTTTGACAGTTTCTTCAAAAGTTAAAACATATGCCTTGTTGATGATCCAGTCATCTCATATCTAACTATTTAACCCAGAGAAATAAAACCCTATGTCCATCAAAGACTTGTACATGAACATTTATAGCAGCTCTATTTGAAAAAGTCAAAAACTGGAAACAACCCAGTTGCTTCCAAATGTGATCATGTCCAACAATGTGTTAATAGTCATGCAAAGAATGAGCTGTTGTTACACAGTGGATGGATCTCAAAATAATGATGCTGAAAGAAATCAGATAGAAAAGAGTATATACTCTATGATTCCATGTATATAACATTCTAGAAAGTGTAGACTGATCTATTTTCACAGAAAGCAAAACTGGTTGCCTGGAAACCAGAGAGCCAGGGAAGGACAAGAGGAAGAAATCACAGAGAACATTAGGAAACATTTGGAAAAGATGTATGATGATTATCTTGATGGTAGTGCTAGTATCATGGGTGTGTAGAATGTCAAAACTCATCATATTCTACACTTTTAATATGCACCACTTTTGGTATGTCAAGTATACTGCAATAAGGTTAAGGAGGTCCACGGGCACGGTGGTGAAGTCATCAGATGCTCTCTGAAGGACCTTTGGCTCAAACCCATAAACTAAATAAAAGCAATACATTCATATGATAAAACAAACTCAAAGTGTACCAAATAGGGCGGGGGGAAGGCTTCCCTCCCCATGACTAGAGTTTTGCTGCGCATCACTTTACCAACCTCTCTTTTAAAATGTATTCTGAGCAGTGCCTCCGTGACGCTGACTGTGGGTGTGCTACTGTTTCTCAATCTACACAGCAGCTATTGGCTACTGAAAGATATTGCGGGGGGGTGGGGGTGGGGGGGTGGTACTTTCTCAAACTACTAACTTATGTTCCTAGCATCTGACCACTGGAATTTGAATTTCTTTGTTTTCCTTCTTCTTTAATCATCAATCATTGAAAATATTCATGTAGCACTTTCTATGTGCTGGTCAGTGTTCATATATCTGTAAGAGAGAGCTTTCAAAAATTCCTGGCAAATGTAATTAAAAGGTAATGGATTTTTCCACAAATTTTTTGAAGCACACACATACACACATATGTGTGTCTACATATATATATTTATATACATATATATATGTCTGTATATATGAGGGGGTACCCAAAAACAACCAGAATTTTTTTCAAAGCTATGTATTTAAAATTTTTTATAAAACAACCTTATCACCTTCAAAGTACTCTCCATTACTCGTAACACATTTGTCAAATCTGTGATTCTATTCTTGGAAACATTTTCCAAACTCATCTGTTTGGATGACTGACAGCACCTACCTTGCTTTTTTTCTTCACTTCCTCTCTGTTGTCACATCATTGTCCTTCTTCATACATGGAAACAAAAAGAAGTCACAAAGAGCAAGCGTAGGTGAGTAAGGTGGGTGGGGCGAGAGAGGCATACTGTTTTTTGCCAAAAACTGGTGCACTGAGATGGCTGCATGAGCAGGTGCATTGTCGTGGTGGCAAAACCAGTCCCCCATCTGCCACAAATCAGGCCTTTATTGTTGTGCACCATTATGCAATCTTTTCAGCACCTCTAAATCAGTGGTTTAATACAGTTCCTCATGTTGTGGTGATTCCCCCCAACCATAAAATTATTTTCATTACTACTTCATAATTGCAATTTTGCTACTGTTATGAATCGGGCGACACCTGTGAAAGGGTCGTTCGACCCCCCTAAAGGGGTCACAACCCACAGGTTGAGAATCGTTGCTCTAAATAGAAAGTCTGACCTGGTAGAACAAACTCCAAATGCACTACAAGTAACCATTTTCGTCCATTAGGGAGGTGGATGGATATCCAGAATGATGTTTGTCATCAACCGAGATCTCACCTTGTTTGAACAAGAAAACCACTCACACACTTGAGTTTTTCTCACAGTGCGGCCCTTGTAAAGCTGTGTTCAATTTCACAACAGTTTCTGCGGTGTTTTTCCTGAGCAGGAAACAAAATTTCTCAGCCACATGCTGTTCTCTTAAATCGGCCACCACAAAAAAACCAAGGTTCTAGCAAAACTGCTTTTTCAAAAAAAAGTCACTGTGACAAGAGAGAACCTTCCCAGGTGACACCACTTGGGGCACTCACTCAGAGCGAGTTGCTCGATACCAAGTGGGGAAAATGCCTACTACAAAAGCTCCGCTCCCCAGTTCCATTTTTGGGGGGTGCTCCCCCCTCATATTTGCAGTGCTATGGGTTAGGTGTTGGGCTACTAACTGCTGCCAGGTCTATGGCTCAAATCTCCATGGCAGTAAGATGAGGCTGAGGCTCTGTGGAGAGATTTGCAGTAGCAGAAACCCTATGTGGGTCACTGTGAGTTGGAATAGACTTGTGGCTGTGGATTTGGATATATATACATATTTATTGAAATCATTGTTTACATATATATATACATATATATACCAAAATCAAATGAACTGCCATCATGTTGATTCCAACTCACAGTGACCCTGTCACACAGAATACAACTGCTTCCATGGGTTTCCGAGATTGTAAATCTTTACAAGCATAGAGAGCCTCATCTTTCTCCACCAGAGCGAATGGTAGTTTTGAACTACTGACTTTACACACACACACACACACACACACACACACA
>NW_022103898.1:65133349-65143618 GCF_000313985.2 Echinops telfairi
TGGCAGCGGGAGGAAGCATTTAGGAACTAGAGGAAAGTTGTATGTTTCATCATTGCTATACTGCACCCTGACTGACTCGTCTCCTCCTCACAACCCTTCCGTAGGGGGATGTCCAGTTGCCTACAGATGAGCACTGGGTCCCCACTCCACACTCACCCTCATTCACAATGCTATGATTTTTTGTTCTTTGATGCCTAATACCTGATTCCATTGACACCTCATGATCACACAGGCTGGTGTGGTTCTTCCATGTGGGCTTTGTTGCTTCTGAGCTAGAGGGCCGCTTGTTTACCTTCAAGCTTTTCAGACCCCAGATGCTATATCTTTTGATAGCCAGGCACCATCAGCTTTTTTCGCCACATTTGCTTAGGCACCCATTTGTCTTCAGTGATTGTATCTGGGAGGTGAGTACACAATGATATAATTTTTTGTTCTTTGATGCCTGATAACTGACTCCTTCGGCACCTCGTGATCACACAGGTTGTGTGCTTCTTCCATGTGGGCTTTGTTGCTTCTGAGCTAGATGGCCGCTTGTTTAACTTATCACTGCATTTTATTTCACCTTTCTTCCTCTCTCTGCAAAACCTCCAATCCAGCATTTATTGTATTCCTTTTATATTCACCCTGTAAGTACAATTCATTTTTTGGTGTTGGTCTAAATTGATTTTTTAGTTGAAATCTAAAGCATAGTGTTCACAATAATATTTGTGTGGAAACATCATTCACTGCAGAACCAAGTAGTGTCAGGTACCATTGGCTCTGTCAACAAGAGAACATCCCTGGTCCTAGACTGCTGAAAGCAGGAAAAACCTGGAAGTTTAAGAAAGGCTAAGATGGAACTGTACCATCCTGGTGTAATATGCCCTGACCTTGTGCCCAGGGCTACTCAGTTTCTCAATCTGCTTGAGAGAAGAAAGTCATGTTCGACTGATAGCGCCTCTGACTTGTGGTTCTAACTTGGACTGATGGATTTCTAGGTCAGCTTCCAAGCTATCTCCCTGGCATCTTCTCACTACACCCCTGGATTAGATCCACTGTTTATTAGAGCCAGTAGTTTCCGGTTCTTTGGATGCTACTCTGTTTTGCTTGAGTGATTCCTTTAGAAATAGTCTGTGGGTAACACACAGTGTGAGTTGTTACATGTTTAAAGGGCCTCATTCTTGATTGATATTTTGACGAGGGTTTGAAATAATTTCCCTTCAACATTTTAAGGGCAAACTCTTTGGGGGCTTTTGCCCTCACTTGTCTGCCCCTTCAACACAACCCCATCAGCCTAAAGTGGCTGATGATCAAGCTAATGATTTAGACTCTTACCTTTATTTACAATGTCTGTGTCACAAGACTGTGTCTTGGGGTAGGTTTACTTCATCTTTCTATTCTGTATTCTCTAGGCTTCTCTGATGTGGAGGTCTTGAATCTTGTTTCTTTCTGTCTGGGGAATGCTCTCTTGTTTTGTCTTTTCTGTTTTGCCTGTCTTCTAGAGGATTAGTGGCACAAATCGTTAAGCCCTAAGCTGCTAACTGGGAGGTTAGCCATTTAAGCTCACCCACCTTCCAAGGCAGAAAGACCTAGGAATCTGCTCCCATAAAAAGTGTCACCAAGAAAATCCAATTGGGCAGTTCCATCCTGTCATCAGTTGCTATGAAAATGTTGGTGTTGGAAACGACACCACATCAAGGAATTACTTCAACACTGAGTATTAAAACACTTCTATCCTTCTTCTCTAATCTCTTAAGTATCCTCCCATATGTCTCCTCTCTAATCCTTCTGCTTTCTATTCAGAGAGATTTCTTCAAGCTTTATATCTAGACTTGCCATTGAATTTCCAGTTTTGGTAATTACATTTGTGAACACTAGCTTGGATTTTTGTGGTTCTTTTTCTTAGCAACCTATTTTTGTTCATATAAGCTTTTTCTGAAGTGTCTGAGAATACGAAATAATATCACTTTATTTTCTTCCCAAATCATTTTATTGGGAGCTAATACAGATAGCATGTCATTCCATAGTGCAGTCACATCAAGCAGTATTGTACAATTTCTACCAGAATCAGTTTCAAAACATTCTATTCCTTCCTAAACTCCTTGATATCAGTTCCCCTTTGCCACTCTCCCCCAATAAAATCACCCTAAAGGCATTTTCTATTCCGGAATTCTCTCCTGCCCCCAGGGTCAGTTTACTCATCTCAGCATACTCTTTTTGGCTCTTCTTTTCCCTCAGATTCTTATGGTCCTTGGCCATTGACTCTTATACACAACTGAGGTAGATCAGTGTGTTTAAGACAGATCTGCTGCCCTGGTTGGGTCTTTCCTAGATACATGAGTGGGCCTTTTGTTTGGCTGACTGTTCTTAATCCTACAATGAAAAAGGATGCTGTGTTAGGGTTCTCTAGAGAAACAAAACCAGAATGCTAATAATTTTATATGTATTTAAACAGATAGATAGATATATAACATTAGAAATAAACAGTTAATTAAATTATAAAGCAGTACAAATGGCTCAGTGCAACTCATTCCCGTGAGACAGTTGTGAGACACTGGCGGTCCTTCAAGTCTTGAGGGCCCCTGGGTAGTCCTCCATGGAGCAATTCAAGCTATCCGGTCATAGGCAGCAAACAGCAAGGCAGGTCACCAACAGTCAGCCAGATGACAGGATCCAACAGTCCCCAGCTCAAGAGATGTAGATTCCAATGGTGTGGCAAAGCAGGTCTTGAAGGAACCTCAAATTACAGTGACACCATCCACGAGTTAGGTGTCCCACAGGTAGTGTAGCTTGCAATTCGAGGCAAAGAACAAGCAAGGCAGCCGCACACTGGTCAGATGATCAAAGAGCAACAGACAAAAAAGGTGAGGCTCACCAAGCCATTTATCTCTCCACCCTTCATTTAATCCCACATGTGTTTATTGGCCAGGTTGGCACAATAAACTATCGACACTTCTTCCCCAATCTCCCACTTGCAGTCAACATGAGCAGAACTTTACCCTGAAGGACATTACCCCTACCAGGACTCCTTCTCATGCAAACGACAGTAGTTTAGACTGCTCAACTAATAGACAACTTATATGTAAGAATGGACTACCACAATGCCTATTATCTTAGAATTCTGAGTTCAATGCAATGGTTCATAATACTGAGTACACAGCCTACCTTGACGTGATCCTGGGAACTCTGCTGTTTCAGCGGCTCTTCCATTCAATGAAGAATCGTATATCAACACAACTGTGAACACACACCGCTTCTCTGTCTTCATTGCAGTAACATGTGTAGTCACTATTATTAATATATCATCATTATTATTATGGATTGTTCTTATATGTAACTTATTAGTGTATTTTGGAAGTGTAAATTATTGTGTTTTATATGCATAAACTAAACCCACCATCAAGCTGATGCCAGCTCATGTTGGACCTAGAGAGGGTTTCTGAGGCTTTGTAAGTCTTTCCAGGAGCAAATAGCTTCATCTTTCCCCAGTGGTGCAGCTAGTAGATTTGAACCTTCGGTCTTCTATCAGCAGCTGAATGCCTAAGGTACATCGCCTCCAGGGTTCCTTATTTTGTAAGCCAAAAAGAGTAAAAAATATACTATCAGCAGTCCCTGTGTGAGTTCAACTTACATACAACCCATAGCTATCAACCACCTCCTGGTAAGCCTATTAAACTAAAAATGTCAAAAATATACAATGATACATAGTAACAAATGGGAATTATTATATTATTACTACATTATTATATTGAAATATTTTATTGTATCCTGAAGTGTTTCTAGCAAGAATTTGATTATGCATAGAAAGGTGCACTATAGAAATTCTAAGCCAAGCATTTGACTCACAGATGTTAGATAGGAACCAGACTTAACTGTTCCAATTTACATACACATTTGATTCACAGAGAGATTTAGCAATGAAATGTGTTAGCAAGCGGGGAACTACCTGTATCCACGTACTTTAAAGTTCAGCCCTCCAGTTCCAGCCTGAGCATGTGACGCAGAGAAGAATGTGGGCTGTGACTCACACAGTGATTCCACGTTTGAGTTCTTTCCAACTTCTCCCTCAGACTCCAAGTTTGAGTCTCTGTGTGTCTGCTGCCAGGAAAAATAGCTCCTGCCCCCAATTCGACTGTGAATCGGATCCAATCTGTTAACAGAATTCCAGGTATTTTCCATTTCAAGACATCTGTTTATACTTCTAGTTCCCTGATACACCTTTTTCCTGTATCTAGGGAACCTTTATTTACGGTTTGATCTCTTTTAGTGACATATCTATGGGATTTGGGAAGGAACATAAAGACATGCACTCTGCATTCTTCCATCCTGAGCAAGCATTCCCATTGCATCCTTGCATATCTGTATCGTTCCTGTCTTATTTTTGAGGCAAAAACTCCTTATAGGGGCACAGGACCATAATTAATTTCTCTTTTACATTCCAACTCATCAAATGCTTGAGACCAGAGTGTTCAGTCCACTTTTCTTGTCTACATTAAATATTTCCAGTTCCACTAACCAGGGCTTGTTGAATTTTCAGTCCTCTTACCATTGTGTTCACTTTATTCAGAGCTTCTTCCATGCCCCCTGAAAGAACACAAAGCATTGTCCACAGTACTAATGGATGAAGCGAGTTTAGAGTCACCTAAAATCCTCCCTGCCACATCACACATCCTTATCGTCCCGTGCACACGCACTGCCCTGCCCTACCCATGTCAAATGCATGCCAAACCACCACCAATGTTGGTAGTGAGTCTATACAGAGTCAAGATATTTAAAAGCATGAAATGATGAAAAAACAAAAACAGGAATTTTCACCCAAGGTGTCCAAGTTATTTAGCACCGCTTCTACCTTGTACTCAAAATTATTCAATAACTTCGTAAGGCTCTATGAAAAAATAAACAAAACCCACCAAGAAACCTCCTGGTTTTCATCAGTTTGTAAAGAGGGGTGCTTAGTGTTGAGGATTTCACTTGGGCTAACTTCTTCCTAAAGAGGTGGAAACAAAAATCATACCATAGAGAATGAGGGGGCAGGGTGCGGAGTGGAGACCCAAAGCCCATTTGTAGGCCACTGGAGATCCCCTTGCAGAGGGGTCTCGGGGAGGAGACAAGCCAGACAGGGTGGGATGTAGCAACGATGAAAAATACAACTTTCCTCTAGTTCCTAAATGTTTCCTCCCTCCCCCCTCCCCCCACTATCGTGATCCGAATTCTACCTTGCAAGTCTGACTAGACCAGAGGATGTACACTGGTACAGATAGGAACTGGAAACGCAGGGAATCCAGTGTGGATGATCCCTTTATGACCAGTGGTGTGAGTGGCAATACTGGGAGGGTAGAGGAAGGGTGGGTTGGAAAGGGGGAACTGATTATAAGGATCTACATGTGACCACCTCCCTGGTGGACAGACAACAGAAAAGTGGGTGAAGGGAGACATCGGACAGGGCAAGATATGACAAAATAATAATTTATAAATTATCCAGGGCTCATGAGGGAGAGGGGAGCGGGGAGGGAGGGGAAAAATGAGGACCTGATGCCAGGGGCTTAGGTGGAGAGCAAATGTTTTGAGAATGACGAGGGCAATGAATGTACAAATGTGCATTACACGATTGATGTATGTATGGATTGTGATAAGAGTTGTATGAGCCCCTAATAAAACGATATACAAAAATAATAAATAAAAAAAGAAGAGGTGGAAGCCTTCAGTGACACTCACGCTGTATTTTCTGGGATATCTGAAAGGTCACTTCGAAGACCAGCACACTTTCCAAGTCTCCCTAACAGCAGTGAATGCCGTCCTAGCACCTTTGTTGCTGTGGATAGGTGCCGCTGAATCTGTTCTGACCTCTAGTGACCCTGTGCACAGCCAAAGGAAAGACTGGTTGCTATAAAGTCGTTACTAATAAAAAATACGCACGGCATTTAAAATCAGCAAAAAGAGGCAGGCCTCATGACCACATCACAGTTTATCAGTAGATTGTTAAAGAGCAGACAAGGTTTAAAACTTTAAAGGGTTAAAAATTTAAATCAGACATTGTCGGGGGAAAAATGGCTGTGCATAGTTCTCAGTTTCTTCAAAGATTTTCCTAAACTGTGTACCTTCTTTGATGTATTTCCTGCTCCTAGTATCTTGGAGGGTAAATTTTTAAACTATAAAAGAATAACATTTTCTGAGTATACTCAAATCTAGCAAAAGATCCACCCCACATGTATAAATGGACTAAGACATTTCAAAGGACCTGAAAAGAAGGATTCAAAATCTACTTATTTTTTGGTTTGATTATGTGTTTTGTTTTTTAAGAAATTACTATTTCTTAAAACAGTTTGCTCCAAATCAAACCAAACTGAGTACTCTCACGTGATTCTAACTCATAACAACCCTGCCTCTGTAGGTCTCATTCGAATAGAAAGCCTCCCTTGCTCCAGTGGAGTAGCTGGTGGTTTTGAACTGCTGACTTTGCTAACAGCCCAATGCATAACCACTCCACCACCAGAACTCCTGGTACTATGTGGGAGGCACTAGAAAATCAATCCTGCCCACAGCGACCAGCAGTCTATATTCAAGTGCATTCATACCTGAATAAATACTAGAAGTTTTAAACCAATTGACAAATTGACTCAAACTTGTCCAGCACCCTTTTCTACACCTTTAGCTAAAAGAGATTGGGAGGGACCCCAAACGACACCACCAGCCTCCGGTAAGCAAGAGGCCTTGCATTTTTTCTGTTTCCTGAGCCAACTGGGCTCTTGTTGACTATGAGGACTAAGTTTGGAAGATTTAGATGTCTCACCGTAACTTCCTCTGATGATGGGAAGTCGAGGATAAGGTGGTCCTGTCCTTTCAGTTACAGGCTAGCACCTGGTGCCCAGAGAGCGCGGGTGGTCCCTGGGAATTCCCTACCTTTATGGCTCCATCTCCTAGGCAGGCTCTACTCTCCCTTGGGGCAGCTATTTTCGTTTCAGAGCACACCATGACTTTGCAAGCTTTCTTTTCTTTGCCTGAAATGCCCCCACGCTCCTCATTCACCTGCCGTCCTCCTACTCAGGTTTCAAGGCTCAGCTCTGGGACCTACACTGGCACCCCCACCACCCACCACCCCACCACCCCGGGATGATTAGTCAGCTCACTGGAGCTGCAGACACAACTGCGAGAAAAGACAGACCCGGAAATGGGTCTCTGCTCTGGCTTTTACCAGATGTGTCCTTAGGTAAATGTCTGGCCCTGAGTTTTCCCCTATCTAACACAGGGATACGGGCGCTGCAGGGCTGCTTGGAGAATTCAATGCAATGGCAGCAATAGAGACCCTTCAGAGAGAGCCAGGCTCAGAGAAAGCATATCCTTTAGTCATCACTACACAGGCCATGAACTAAAAAAAAGAAGAAAGCCACTCTTAGGTTAACCCTGGCCTCTATGTTGAAAATCATTTGGGTCATAATAATATAGTGCTATTCCAAATTTAAAGCAGTACTACAAGTCAGAAGCTTATTCAATTTTTTCTGCCTGCTTACAAAGAACTCTCGTGGAGAGTAAGATGATAAAATAATTAGGATGATCTTTTGCTTGAAGGATAAGCATGTGATACTTTCAAAGATCCTGATCAAAAGGCCCGGTGCTGTGTGTTCCAGGCCTATAAATTTTACATAGAGGTCAATGCTATATTCTTAGTGATCAGATCTGCTCTTGCACCTACTTCACAAATTCAGAGCTGGGCTCAGGATAACACAGCCCGCTCATTGATGGTGGACATTTCCCAGGGACAACGACAGTATAAAAACAAGAACCGTTACATTGACGAAGAAGGTGCAATTCTTCTAAGCTGTTCACCCATGCCTTCAAGACTTCCAAGTGCCCCGTGAGTCCTCACAGCACTTTCGGTAGCAGGGTGACAGCGCTGGGGTGATGCAGTGGACTCAGTTCCCAGTGCCGGATACAGGATTCCATTGGTATGAGTGATGCTGTGTGTGGTGTTTGTTTGTTTGTTTGTTTAAAGGAAGAACAGGGTGAGGACTACTACAGAATGCTCCTAAATAAGGCCAACAAGCCCATGTTCTTTCCAAGTAATACTTGTTTGGGGGTAAGTGTTTTGGGCTCAGTGTTTGTTCTGTTTGAGAAATATGGGAATCATCAGGCACTCACTCACCAAAATGCACATTCTCACCAAGTATAATAAAATGTATCAACATAATAGTTACAAACAGCATATGGAATGAGAAGCCTGGGTTCAAATTCCAGCCCTCCCACTGACTTCCTAGCTGTGGGGCCTTGCGCAACTTACTTCCTTTCCCTATCTATGATTAAGCTTCTTCCTCTGTAAAATGTAATCACAACAGCACTGACAGGGCAGCATGGGAGAGGGCAGCGTGTTGCACATAATTAGCATTGCTAATTGCTAGGAGTAGTTGGTGGTCACTGGTATTCCTATGGCCAGCACCATGATGCATGGTGAACAAAAGCAGTCCATACATACTGAGCAGGTGAATCATGCCCAACCCTAAGAGTAGAGCCATAAATGGAGCCTACTGAGGTCCCAGGTGGTTTTCATGAATGGCTGGTGTCAGAGAACAACAATTTAAACATTCATATGATTAAATCTGAAATCACGAACTTGGCCTGCCTGAAGTCTCTCAGGGCAACCCAACAAGAGTTGAGCCAAGTAGCTCTGAACACAAATGTTTGTCCTGGGCTGGGGGATAGATAGTTCTTGGTGTGGCTTTTACTTAAAACTCTAAACATTTACTCGCTAGCCAAATGTACTAACTGTTTGATGAGGTCATGTTCGGAAATACATGTGTCAGCATTTAAAAGAAAATCTGACATGCGTCCGTCATACGCTGCCTCAAAAAGGAACTCAGTGTGACATGTAACTGAGCAGAAGGCTTGTGCTGAATGGAATCCCTTGCTTGACGCTACCCTTTATGGATACTATCTATAGAATAAAGGAACTTCGGGGATACCACCATCATTTGAAATACAAAGCAGCCCTAACCATGACTGGAGGTTCTAATGCTACTAAAAATACTCAAGAGACCATAACTACAATATTGATGCCTTCCTACAAGAACATAATCATCCTAACTCTCAATTTTAAAGACTGACATTTTTCTTTAAAAGTCCCTCAAGACATATTCTGTGGAAAGGGGAATTTGAAGAACATTAATAACTGAGGCTGTGAGGAAGCTAGAATGGTTAAGGAGGGTATTTAAAGAGTAAATGCAAGTAATTGATACAAGTAAAAAATAGCACTGAAGGCTTAAGACCAGAGCGGGCTGGAAGTCTGCAGAAAACCCTTTCTTTGTGATTGAGAAGGCAGGTCCATATGACTGATTTCCATGGAGATGCTGACATACAAGAGTGAGCCAAAAAGTATTGTTTCTAATGTTCTAGTTCATAATGCATGAGTTTCTTCCCAACAAAATGTGTTTAAACATGTCTCAGGGGATGGTGGATGATGGCAGAAAAGTTCTCTCAAGAGTACACTTCTCTTAATCTCCTTAGAGTGCTGTGGTCGTTACATAATCTCCTGTCAACTTGAGGATATTAAGAGTGAAGGGGTAGAGTATAGCCTGATGATGTGGGCATGGCCTTCTCATGAGGATTCTGGAAACTTCCTTTCTCTCTGCTTCCCATTCCTATTGACAAGCTACATGAAGCCATGATGGTGGCAGCCAGAGCCCTGGCGATGTGTCCACTGCCAATGGATCCACAAGACTTTGTACTCACGAGCCTGTGATCTTCCTGCATGCTGCATCATTGCATGTGACTGGCAATTGTTTTTATAGGATACCCAAGGGATAATCTTGATGAATGTTCTTGAAAGACACAGGACAATCACAGGGGCTCAATAGGAAGAAGTTTTAAGTTAATTGTAAACAGCTTTGATGAGAAAAAGAAGTTCAGGAAAGTTAGGCTGACAAATGTTTTGCTCTTACAGCAATGGACCTGCTCATTCTGGTAGCAAGGACTATTTTACCAGAATTTCCTTGGGAAACCTTATTCATGTACCCTACTATAGGGATATAGCTCCTTCAGACATCATGTGTTTCCCCCAACTCCAATAACATTCAAATGGGACACAATTCGAGTCTCTCAAGAATGAGAAGACTGTTGGCCTGGGAGAAGGATGAGAGAGAGAGAAACCACCCTCCAAAGTATACAGACCTAGATGGAGAATATGTTGACGAACAATAGCTTTATCCCGTTGGTACTTTTGCTGATAAAGATTTCTATAACCTTGTAGTGATGCTACTTGACATACACTCATATTGGGAGCTGTGAGCACTCGGAAAACAG
>NW_022103898.1:65144224-65148705 GCF_000313985.2 Echinops telfairi
GCCACTGAGCCCTTTGGACCCCAGCAGCCCTGTGCCTAGCAGGAGGCGCTTCCTCACAGTCGGTCCTGGGCTTGAGGCTACTGTTGCAGCCACTGGGTCGGTCCATCTCATCTTATCAAGGGCCCCCTCTCTTCCATGGCCCCGCTGCTTCGTTCCCCAGGGAGTGGTCTCTCCCGACAACATGTCCAAAAGTATGTCAGATGCAGGCTTGCCGCCCTTGTCTCTAAGGAACACTCTGACCATAATTCTTCCAAGACAAATGTGTTGGTCCTTTTAGCAGTCCACAGTGCTTTCAATATTCTTTCTCCACATCACAATTCAAATGCATCCATCCTTCTTGGGTCTTCCTTATTCAACATCTAATTTTCACATGCATGGAAGGCAATTGAAAATACTATGACTTGGGTCAGGCATACCTTAGTCCTCAAAGTTACATCTTGCTTTTCAATATACTAAAGAGATCTTCTACAGCAGATTTACCCAGTGCAATAAGCTAATTTCTTGACTGCTGCTTCCATGGGCATTGATTACATGTCCAAGCAAGACAAAATCATTGACAACTTCAACCTTTTGTCCATTTAACATGATGTGAAGATTTTGATCTTCTTTACATTGGGTTGTGATCCATACTGAAGGCAGCAATCCTTAAACTTCATCAGCAAATGCTTCAAATCCTCCTGGCTTTCAGGAAGCAGAGTTGTGCCACCTTCCTATCACAGGTTGTTAGTAAGCCTTTGTCCAACCCTGATGCCACGTTCTTCTACATGTAATCCAGCTTCTCTGATGATTTGTCCAGCGGACAGCTTGAATAAGCACGGTGAGAGGACACAGCCCCATGCGCACCTTTCCTGATGTTGAGCCGTGCAGTCTTCCCTTGTTCTGTTCACACAACTGACTCTTGGTCCACCCACAAGTTCCTCAGGAGCACAATGAAGTGTTCTGGAATTCCCATTCTTGTAAATAGTGGCTTAAAATACAGAGCTTCTACTTTGCAAGTTCATTGTGAATTTCACAGCCTTGATAAAAGAAGTAAATAAAGGGAAAATATGATGTATTGCACTTTGGTTCCTTCTTCCCAGTGTTCTGTAAGCAGCGGCCTATGTGGGTTCTAGGTAGACAACATTTTACCATCTACGTATGTCATCAAGTTTTCTTCTAGGAGGAAGCAAACACCAAATATGTGTGCACATGCAAAATACGTTTAGTATGGGAGAAAGACATGCTTCCTTCCCATGCTTGCATCGGTTTTGTACTGCTGTTGTAACAAATTCATGCCAACGACTCAGTGCCTCAAAACCACACAAATATTATCTTACAGTTCCTTATGCTAGACACTCAACAAGGCCTCGCTCACTTCGAAGCGCTGGAGAAGCTGGGTTCTTTCAGAAGCCTCTAGAGGAGATGGTTTTCCTTGTGGGTGTCCCGAGGCTTTCCTGCCCTCCCTCCCTCCACCTTGGAAGCCCATAGCACTGCACCTTTGATCATTTTTCTAGAGCTTCACCTCCCTCTGCCTCCCTCTTTCACTTTAAGGCCATTTTTTATTGCACTGGGTCAACCTATGTGATCCACAGTAATTCCTCTATGAGACAGTTACCTGCTTAGCAATTTTATTTCCATCTACAATTGTAATTCCCCTTTGCCATGGAACTAATACATTCATGGGTTCCAAGGATTGGGATATGCGTTAAATTGCAAACCCACAATCCAAATATGTTCCCAAGGTCAAATGAGGGAACAGTGGTATGTCTGATCACAGACGGAGACAGGAGGAAGAAGGGGCAAATTTGTAGAGGGCAGTTTTCTCTTTGGACCTTTCTCCCAAAGTGGTTATAACAGATGCTTGGGCCACTTCCAAACAGATGACCGGCCTTCCTCCCTGGCACTGGTTCAGGGGAGATCAATAGGAACACTTACGCAGAGTAGATGGTAGACATCGCAGGGGTGTCAGGGCCCTCTGAAGCTTGGGGCTATGACAGCTGCAGTACCGTGACTGCTGTAGATACGCAGAGGTTAATGTGAACACAATTGAATGACGTGGGCTGAGCAGGTCCTGGTCAGGGGCCTCAGGGTCATGGTGTCTGGACTGCATATTACGTTTTGCATTTTAAGAAACAGCACCACATGACAGAGCTGCAAGGCAAGTACACTGCACTGTTCATTATAAGGGAATATGTCTCTGGACCATCTCGAAAGAAGCTGAGTCCCACAGCCAGGCAAAATCTCACATCTTTATATTTCCTTTTTAACATTCATGAAGGCCACTGGGTTAATCAGCCCCATTATTCATCATTTATGTGTCAAGACACGCAGGAATGTAGCCATCTTGATAAAAGGCCTGACTGTCCTCAAGAGGAACTAATTAGCCCTGGGAGCAAGAGACTCGCAGATTCCAAGCCTAAAAGAAGACAGCCAGTATATGGGGAATCAAAGCAGCTCATGTGCAGCTCCCCCCTATCTTGTCATCGCAACCAAGCCACCTCTTCATGCTGCCAAGAAACTGGTTAGAGAGTTTTAGCGAGAACTAGCTGTTCTCTTGTAACCAGCCATCATTAAAGAAGCAATGAAAGTGTTAAAGAGTTCAAGAAGACAAAGAAATACTAGTCTGTTATTCCATTCCAGGCAAAACACATTCGAGGGGGCAACCCCTCCCCTCCACCCACAAAACCTCTGGAATTTGCTTCCCTCAAAGCTACATCTTTACGTGTTTTTTTAACAAAACAACCTATCACCTTCAAAGTAATCTCCATTCCCCGTAATACATTTGTCTAATCTGCTATTCCATTCTTGCTCACCTAGAGGGAAAAATGCATACTACCAAAGCTCCGCCCCGCTGAGCTTTGTTCCTGCCCACTCACATATACACATACACATAAGGTCATATTAAAGAAGCAAGCAGTGGGCTGCAATACACAAAACAACTCTCTGGAAGACAGCAACAGTATGCTGAGCAAATAAGTTAGTCACAAAAGGACAAATATTGTACAATCTCACATGAAATAAACAAATACCTGGAAACTAAAGATTACTGGTTATCAAGGATGAAGGGTGTCTATTGTATTTTCCCTACAGTAGAAAAGGCCAAAACAACCCCCCAAAACACCGGTATACTTAGCAACTCCCTGAAAAACAATGTGCAAGTGTCAAGCCAGGAATTGAAGTAATGCACACGGAAGTCTATTCAGCCATGAAACCTCGTCTTCCTGCCCAGGGTAGAAATGGCTAATTTCCACACTCCTACCTTACCAGTAGTAACATTTCTATTGAATCCTGGGAAAACCTCACAATTCCAGACCGAGGAGTCCTACCACACATTCAAGGTTGGCATTAACAATGACACCTATTTGCCTGCCTGGCATATCACATTTCTAATTTCTCTCCCTCCACTAGTTCCCTGCTCGCTTCCTATAAATACACCTTATCCTCAACAGCAAATATCAAATATGTGTTGGTCACCTACCTACCACGTGCCAAGCTCTATTTGGAGGCAGTAGTAGTTAAACTTGGTGTCAACTTGATGGTACCTAAGTGGAGGTAGGAGAGGGAGGCGTCCAGCCTGTCAATCAAATGGTCGCCTGGCGATGCCTCCTTGGGGGTGTGGCCTCTTTGTAAAAGAGACATTAGGAACTTCTCTCTTGCCCCTTGCCTTCTTGCTGCTTGGATTCTGTGTCTGCCTCCAGGCATGGCCCCTTACATCAGGGCTGCTGACATTGCCAGCTGGCAGTGCCTTGCATTCTTTCCTCAATCTTGGATCCATGCAACTCTGCAGCCACCCATCTGTGAGCTCCCTCCCTGCTTCCTGCTTCACCTTTCTGTTTCATTGGCCTGCAGCACCAGTAGTCTGAAGAGGCTCTGGATAGCTTTGGACCCATGGACTTGAGTTGGACTAGGCTGGATGCCTTCTTGATATAAAACTACTTCTTGCTATCAAGTTGTTTTTCATCCATGCGTATAATGCATGTCACTGGTTTTGTTTCTCTACTCAGCATGGCCTAAGGAGAAGCAGCAGAAAAAAACAGAGGTACAAAAGAGTATTCTGATTACTACTCTAGGGTAAGTTATACTTAATGAGGCAGATAGATGATAATAGTTATTACACATATAAGAATAATTTATAAATTATCAAGGGTTCATGGGGGAGGGCGAGGGGGAAGGGAGAGGGGGGGAAGAAAAATGAGCTGATTCTGGGAACCCAAGAGGAAAGCGAATTTTGGGAATAATGAGGGCAACAAATGTATAGATGTGCTTTATACCATTGATCTATGTATTGTGATGAATTGTTTGAGCCCCAATAAATTGATTTTTTTTTTCCACCAGAACATCACTTTATTGTTCATCTTTCATCAACCACGCGAAACTCGAGTGGACTCTAGCCTGGTGTGCTCGAGGTAAAATATTACAATGGATTACCTACTCTATAAAAAGCAAAACAAAACACGACAGCTATCACAGAAGAGGGAAAATGTGAATGACCCCCGAGAATG
>NW_022103898.1:65149551-65160054 GCF_000313985.2 Echinops telfairi
ACCTGATCCCTTCGACACCTCGTGGTTGCATAGGCTGGTGTGCTTCTTCTATGTGGGCTTTGTTGCTTCTGAGCTTGATGCAGAAGAACATTTAATATGTGATCATTAACCTTTAAACGATCCTGGAATTAAATTGATTTTTTTTAAAAATAGTTATTACACAAACAATTCCAGATATTGGTAAAAGCTTGACATAAGAGTAATGTGATGGAGAATGACTTGGGATGGAAGAAATAGGCAGCGATAGAGTGGGCAGGGAAGTTTTGCCCAAGTGGACAGCATCAGGTGGAAGCAAGAGATGATGTCAACCATGCAAAAAGCAAGGTGAGAAGTGTTTCGTTGAGGCAGCAGGAAGTGCAAAGGTCAAGAGGCAGGACTAAGATTGGCATGTTAAGTTAACCAAGAGAAGACAGAAGAAACTCCGTGAAGTTGAGATATCAAGCAGGAGCCAGATCACACAGGGCACTAAAGGAGATGCCAAGGGAATGAAGCATTTTATCCTTCCTGTGACAAGAAATCACCGGAGAGTTTAAGTGTACAGAGGTACCATCATCTGATTTACTTTGGCCTTTCTGGGGAAAAATGTCACTTGATTCACCTTTGCTAATCACCTTTCTTTTCATCTATTCACATTCACCATGGACACTTGTAGGAGTCCTAGTAGTGCAGTAGTTAGCACAGTGGTTATGCATTAGGCTGCTAACCACAAGGGCAGCAGTTCAAAACTTGCAGCTGCTCCTTGAGAGAAAGACCAGGCTTTCTACTCTTGTAATGAATTACCTGTCTCAGAAGCCAACAGGGGCAATTCTACCCTGTCCTATGGGGTCACTATGAGTCAGCATCGACTCAGTGGCGGTACGTTTTTTTTAATTTTTTTATTATTAACATCTGTAGCAGCCCTGGTGTAGTAGTGGCTAGATGCTGGGCTGCTACCCACAAGGTCAGCAGTTTGAAACCACATGCAGTTCTTGTGGTTACTATGGGCTAGCACTGACTCAGTGGTTCTGGTTTATTGGCCCTTGAGAGTACGTCTGCCCTCTCCACATTTTCAGGTGCATTCCATTTCTTTTCCTGCTCTGCTGATAATAACATCTTTCTGTTAGGGCACTCTGTCTGTTCTTCGATTCTCCCCAACAATTCACTCATCCTCACTCTAGACTCTGTATTAAGACCTTATTTTATTTAGAAGGAGCCCTGGGAGGCACAGTGGTTGAGTGGCTCCCCTTTGATCTGAAAGCCCAGCTGTCCAAGTCCACCAACCACTGTGTGGGAGTAAGATGTGGCAGTGAGCTTCTGTGAAGATTACAGCTGTGGACATCCTTGTGGGAAGAGGGGAGGGCGGTTCTATTCTGCTCTATTGAGTCTCAGTGAGTCAGAATCAACGTATTGGCAATGGGTTTTTTGTCGCAAACTTTAGGCTTGTCACTGAGGATGAGCTGGGCAGACATGGTCCGCTGTCTTTAGGAAACCTAAAGTCTGTCTGGTCATTCAGCTCTAGCAGGAAGCTAAGGTCTCTAACGTAGGCATTGGGATTTGTCTGGGAGATCACAGCAGGCATGTTTTAGCACGTGTGTGGAGGGCTGGTGAGGGAGGGACAGTTATATGGGAGGAATCACTGGCTAGCTGACCTAGGGGAACACTAGTGTGTTGTCTCAGACCCAAATTTCCTCTGACCTTTGACACCCAGAAGGAAGGATGGAAGGAAACAAGAAAAGGATCCAACCCCCTCTCAAATCAGTTACACTCATCTACCATTGCTGTGGTTGTTAGGTGCCATTGAGTCAGTTCTGACCCATAGCAACCCTCTGCACAACAGACAGAAACACTGCCCAGTCCTGGGCCACCCTCACATGCATTCCTGTGCTTGAGCCCATTGTGACAGCCACCGTGTCAATCCATCTCCTTGCGGACCTTCCACTTTTTCACTGCTCCTCCACTTTACCCAGCATGATGTCCTTCTCCAGGGACTGGTCTCTCCCGACAACATGTCCAAAGTACGCAGGATGCAGTGTTGCCACCCTTGCCTCTAGGAAGCATTCTGGCTGTACTTATTCCAAGACTGATTTGTGTGTCCTTTCGGCAGTCCCTGGTGCCTTCAGTTGTCTTTGCCAGCACCCAGATAACAGGACCTCCTTCCAGATTCAAAGAAAAGGCTGCCAGGGCCAGCAGTGGCTACGATCCACCTTCCCCCCTGTCAAGCAGTGAGGACTTCGTAGAGGAAGTGGCACGCTGGTCGGAGCCGGGTCCCACGGGACAAGGCAAGGATTGGGATTTTTGACACAGAGCACAGTGAAAGTTGAGAATGGGACATAGTTGAGGAGAGAGACCACGAGGAAATAGTCTCCACTTTCTTACTGCTGGGACCCCTGGTGGCAGAGTGGGTTGGGCTGCTAACCGCAGATTGGCAGTTCAAAACCACAAACTGATTCTCAAATGACCAGGCTTCCCACTCCCATATTGTGGGGTACCAGCCCCAACAATCGAATGGGTTCAAGGGGTGGTTGTGTAATAGGAGTAAAATTAAAGAGACATCAGACAAGATAAAGTATGCAAGTGCTCACCTACCAGACGGCCGTGATCTTGGCAGCCAGATCCACACAGAGAGAGTGAATATATTTCCAACCAAGGCTTATATACACTTAGGGGGCGTGCAAGCCCCCCTAATTACAGGTAACCACATGCATAACTGGAAGAGGTTGTACAATAAGCATACCTGTGACTAGAAGGCATACAGGTAGCAAGATGGGTGGACTGTAGAGTCAAGATGGCAGCCTAACGTGGGTCCTCCCTGAGTGGGCTTGACCTTAGTCTTTGGGCTCTCCTTCAGGGTAACCATCCAATAGCCTTATCAGAAGGGAGTGGGCCCTACTTAGGGTGGGGTAGACTATAGGGTCTGATTGCTCTAGATGGCTGATAACCTTTAAGCAGTTGACCTCTAAGTGTATAGTTCAGTGCCTGCCTTGGGTTTAGCATCTGTGGTGGGGGTGGGGGGCATCCTGGGGAATAACCTTTGTTTCCCACACCATATAGAATGAACATCTCAGAAACCCACAGGGGCAGTGCCCTTCTGTCCTGGTGAGTTGCTGTGAGTCAGGATCAACTCGCTGGCAGGGAGTTTGGCTTTCCTTGTTCTGTTGTTGAGTCCCCTCAAGTCAGTATCTGGATTTAGAGTTTGGGTGCTAACATCATCCTTTGTATCTAAAGAGGAATATCCACTTTAATAATTCCTTGGCCCAGAATTCCTTTCATCTTTGGCTTGGTTATAGATGTAAATATACAGGGAAATAATGACGTCTCCATATGTCACTGAGAAGGTCAGCACATGTATTGCAGATGGCATCCGTTTGTCTAATATCCTTCAAATGCTTGTGAGATCAGGTGTGATTACAGGCACCGAGGATAGAACAGCAAATAGAAGAGTCCCTGTGTCCAGGGAGTTGGTGAACTTGAGACACGTGAACTTGAGACAAGGCACCAGCACACAACCCTTGTGACCACAGTGAGGACGGTGGGAAGGTAGACGGCACTGAGTGGGAGTAAGCAGTAAGGAGAGGGGGGTTCTTACAGGAGCCACGGGCAGCTTTCCTGTGGAAATGGCTTTGGAACTGAGGAAGTAAAAGCAAAGACCTTGGAACTAGAGGAAGCAAGACAGGGATGGGCAGTTGAGTGGAGGTACAGGTGGCTCCAGTCAGTTCTGGCCCTCTGGGTGGTAGAAAACACCCCTGGGAACGTCCAACGTGGTTAATCTTCATGGGAGCAGAAAGCCTTATGTTTCTCCCATGCCACAGCCGGTGAGTTCGAACTGCTGCCCTTGTGGTTAGCAGCTCCACATGTAACCTCTACGCCATGGGGACTGCGGAAGTCTTTAGGATGCAGAAATCTTAAGCTCGGAATTACAGTGGTGTAACTTTGTTAGAGTGTCTGTTTTACTACATTGCATCAAAGGGGACCACAGTATCTGATTTGTTTAAGGGAAAGGGGCATGGGAATGAATGTCTTTGGTCTCTGAGTTAAAGTATACTAACTAGTTTGTCTGGAAAATGTGAAGCCTCTGTGATGAATCGATGGCTAATTTAGTGATTCCTTCCTATTTTCTTTCAGGTAAAAATTATATTTTAAAAGGATTGTAAGAAAAGTGGGGGAGGAATTTCAAGATCATCTAATCCCAAACCTCCCCAAGGATAGCAGTCCTCTTTGCTGGAAGACCTTCTTGCTCCCTGTTGCCATCCCTCCGGCCCTCTCCCTCTCCTTCATCCTTCCTTCTAAGGGAGGTATGCATTTACTCTATAGGGAGCATATGTAAACAAATCAAGGAGGAAAATAAAAGATTGGAAGCAGGAGGAGGAGGAGGAGTCCTGGCCTACGGCCTGGGTGGACAGGGGCAGGGGTGGGAAGAAGGGGCCTAGGGCCTGGGTGGGCAGGAGAAGGGGCCTAGGGCAGGGGTGGGCAGGAGAAGGGGCCCAGGGCAGGGGTGGGCTGGAGAAGGAGCATGCCAGAGAAAGTCAAGGCAGTCCCTGCTTTTGAGAACTTTGTACTTAATTGGGATGACAAGCTGTATACAGAAAACATTCAACACTTCAAGCACAATCAAAGACAGTGTTCAGAGTCAATAAGGATCATTTGTGCTGCATGTGGATAAAGAAAGCTTCAGGGAGGTGGATCTCCTGAGAGTCCCCAGTGGAATTCACTGTGAGGGAGAACAAGACATGCTTGAAGAGAACTGCTTAATTGAGGCATATTGTGTGCTGTTCACCTAGGGCCCTTGGTGGTTCCGTGGTTAAGTGCTCAGCTGTTAACTAATGGGTTCATGGTTTGAAGCCCCCAGGGCCTCTGGGGAGAAAGCTGTGGCAGTGTGCTTCTATAAAGATTACATACAGCCGCGGAAGCCCTATGGGGCAGTTTTACTCGGTCCTATAGCATAACTAGGAGTTAAAATTAACTCCACAGCAATCGGTTTGGTTTTGGGGGTTTGATGTATCATTCATCGATATAGCCACTGTAGATTGAGCACCTGTGCCCAAGGATAAGTCCAAAGGTATTGCTTTAAAATCATAGAAACCTTTATTGCACAGAAATGTTAAGATGTCAGGCTATCATTTCTTGGCATAACCTCCGTCTACGTCTGCACTTCTGAAGGGGATGCTCCATCTCTTGCCCTTCCCCACAGAACCCTTCCATCTACCGTTACACCACATCCACAAAAAAGTGTGATTGGGCAATCGCAGTAGAGTGGATGGGGTGAGATTTCCCAATGAAACCCTCATAGTGCAGTCATTTGTAGCCCAGAGAATGAGCAGGAGCATTCTTGGAAAAATTAGTCACTGTATTTTCTAATGCAGAATCCATTGTTTTTAACGCTCCTTTGTAACAAGCCCCAAAGATTGTCCTGTGCCCTTGAAGAAAGTCTACTCCTTAGGATTACCCTTTAGGAATCCCAAAAGCCAGTCCCCATAACCTTTAAGCTGACCTCTCTACATTCAATTTAATTGGCCCAGGAGATCTTCTTAGAAGTCTCGGTTTTCCTCCCCAGAAGAATGTACTGCAGAGAACGGCACTGAAGATATAGCATGGGAGGTCTGCTCAGAACACATGGGAGCAGACTAAGAGGGAAGAGGGTGGAGAGAGAGAGAAAGAGCAGCATCCTGGCTCACCAAGCCCTGAAGACAATATTCCTGCTGGGAGCAGTCAATGCACAGAAAGGATCTTAGGGCTGGCCCCATGAGATGAGACATGGCATCCCCTCACTGACCCATTGTGCTACAGGGACAACACTGGAGACACCGTGGGGGAATTGTACCCAGTCTGACCGCCCACACTGGGGCAAAACAAGAAGAGCATGCAGCAGAGTAGCAAGGGGAGAAAAGCAAGGAAGTTCCGAGGAATCCCAAAAGTAGACTTTGGGGTCAGGGCTTGGCACCTCATCAGACTCCATTGGAAAACATTTATAAAGGTCCACAGACAGACCTAGAACTATTTAAAGGCTTTTTTCCCCTCCCCCATGTCTATATAAGATAGGCAGAATAAACAATCCCAAGGAGAAAACAATGGGACTGATGGTTCAGGGGAGACATGGGAGAGGGTGAGGGGGGGAAGGATGGGGGTAGCCAACAAACCCTGGGACAAGGGAACAACAAGTGATCTAAAAACAATGGTGAGAAGGACGTAGAATGGCTGGTGGCTTTTGATCAAGTGCAATGTTGTCAAGAGGAAGTACTGAAATCTGAATGAAGGTTGAAAATGATAGTGGGACAAGAGGAAAGTAAAAGGAAATAGAAGAAAGAACTGGGAAGCAAAGAACATTTATAGAATTAAAAATACAGGCACATAACTATTTAAATATATTTATATGTAACAATAGAGACATAGATCTATGTACATATATTTATATGTTAAGTATCAAAGTAGCAGGTGGACATTGAACCTCTACTCAAATACTCCCTCAATGCAAGAACACTTTCTTCTAATAACACTGGCATTCCCAGCATGAGCACCTTCCCAGCATGATCACTAAAGACAAAATGGGTGCATAGGTAAGTGTGGTAAAGAAAGCTGATGGTGCCTGGCTATTAAAAGATATAATATCTGGGTTTTTTGGGATTTTTAAATATCTGGGGTCTTAAAGGCTTGAAGATAAACCAGCGGCCATCTAGCTGGGAAGCAACAATACCCACATGGAAGAAGCACGCCAGCCTGTGTGATTATGGGGTGTTGACAGGATCAGGTATCAGGCACCAGAAGACCCCAAACAAACAATCATATTGATGCAAACGAGAGGAGGTAGGCAGAATGGAGACCCAAAGCCCATCTGTGGACAACTGTACATCCCCTCACAGAGGGTCACAAGGAAGGGACAAGCCAGCCAGAGTGCAGTGTAATACCTAGGAAACATACAACATTCCTCTAGTTCTTTAACGCATCCTGCCCCCCCTACTGCCATGACCCCAGTTCAAATCTGGCTAGACCAGAGCAGGTATACTGGTATAGATAAGAGTTCTCACCACAGGAATGCAGGACAGATAAACCCCTCAGGAACAATAATGGAAGTAGCATTTCCATGAGGCTAGGGGAAAGGTGGGGGGTGAAAGGGGAAACTAATTGCAACAATTGACATATTACCCCCGCCCCACCACCCTTCACCCAGATTGACAAACAACAGAAGCATGGGTGAAGGGAGGCAGCAGACAATGCAAGATAAGAAAATAATAATTGATAATTTATCAAGGGTTCATGAGGTTGGGAGGGAAGGGGAGAGAGGAAAAAATGAGGAGCTGATATCAAGGGTTCAAGTAGAAAGCAAATATTTTGAAAAGGATGATGGCAACATATGCACAAATGTGCTTGACACAATGGATGTATGGATTGTGATAAGAGCTGTAAGAGCCCCCAATAAAATGATCAAAAAAGAAGCCTCTTCTTTGATTAGACAATATTTTTAAGGCATCTTAGGAAGACGAACACAAGTGCATTTCTGAGATAACTTGTCTGAGGCATCCACGGATCTCAGAGGTCTGTGTAAGCACATTTTGGGGTGGGGGTGGGATAAACCTGTGCACATAAGAACTGGAACCTTAGTAACAATACTTTTTGACTGCCCTCATCTGTGACTTGGCATAATTCAAGAGTGGGTCTTGACACCATGGTTGGGTACTTCAGTCAGGAAGTATTGTGAGGCGGTGCCGACCCCAGCAGTGTTTCCTTCTGTGGTATAGCGGGCATGAGTTAGGAGCAGGGACTGTAACTAATCACATTTCCTCCAAAATAATGTTTTTAAAAATGATTTAAGCCTACAAATGGACTTTGGGTCTCCACTCTGAACTCCCCCCTCATTCACTATGGTAAGATTTTTTTTGTTCTGATGATGCCTTATACCTGATCCCTTCGACACCTTGTGATCGCACAGGCTGGTGTGCTTCTTCCATGTGGGCTTTGTTGCTTCTGAGCTAGATGGCCGCTTGTTTACCCATTAGTAGGCCACTGGAGATCCCCTTGCAGAGGGGTCTTGGGGAGGAGATGAGCCAGTCAGGGTGCAATGTAGCAATGATGAAAAATACAACTTTTCTCTAGTTCCTAAATGCTCCGCCCCCCCCCACCTACCCCCACCCCCGACTATCATGATCCAAATTCTATCTTGCAAGTCTGGCTAGACCAGAGGATGTACACTGGTACAGATAGGAACTGGAAACACAGGGAATCCAGGGCGGATGATCCCTTCAGGACCAGTGGTGTGAGTGGCGATACTGGGAGCATAGAGGGGAGAGTGGGTTGGAAAGGGGGATCCAATTACAAGGATCTACATGTGACCTCCTCCCCAGGGGATGGACAACAGAAAAGTGGGTGAAGGGAGACGTCAGATAGGGCAAGATATGACAAAATAATAATTTATAAATTATTGAGGGCTCATGAGGGTGGGGGAATCAGGGAGGGAGGGGAAAAAATGAGTACCTGATGCCAGGGGCTTAAGTGGAGAGCAAATGTTTTGAGAATGATGAGGGCGATGAATGTACAAATGTGCTTTACACAATTGATGTATGTATGGATTGTGATAAGAGTTTTATGAGTCCCTAATAAAATGATTTTTAAAAATGATTTAAGCCTCCTAATGGCTTTTGTTTGGCAAGTAACACTAATTTTTGCAAGTGAAGAAATAGACTAGTTAAGTAAAACCCTTCAAACTCGAGGAGGAAGAGGAGGGTAATTTGAGATGAAAAGCAAAGAAGGAAAGACACAGTAATTTAGTTTGTAAAATTGATTTATTTACGATTTAGCATGTTTAAATTGTATCTGAAATGTCTAGGTATTTCCCTGGCAAGTGTATTCCATATATATATATTTAATATGGAGGCAAAGGATAGGAAACCCGAGTAAATCTGAATGAATGAGATTTATCACCTTGAACAATTGAACAAAATTGAACAATTGAACAAAACTTTTAATCCCTGAGAAGTAGTCAGAGGGGTTAAAAAGATCATTTCATGCATCCAATCAATCGTAACTTTTAATCCCTGAGAAGTAGTCAGAGGGTTAAAAAGAGTATCTCGTGCATGATTTTAAGAAGAATTAAAGAATAAACCTCCCACAGAGGGCAATATGAGGAGTCCTGTTTCACAAATTCACCGTGACATGCACCAGTGTGTGCCTGTGCTTTAAAGTGGGTACAAACTCTGCCAGGGAGTCATTGCTGACACATAGCGACCCCCTGGTGGGTTTCCTAGACTGTAACTGTTAATGAGATTAGAACACCAAGTAGCCCAACGCGTAACCACTACACCATGGCTCCTTAATGTCCCTGGGTACACCTAAACCGAGTCAAATCCTCAATTTCTGCTGTTTGCTTCTTCCAAGTATCTTGTTTTTTGAGAACATTCTGGAAATGGATACATAATGCATTCAAATGATCGAAATCCTTCTCCGTTCTTTGGATGAGTGTGAGGTATGCTTGCAGACTTTCCAGCACTGTCTGAAAACCTGAATTCTCTAATTGCAACCTGAGCCCCAAAGTCCCGTGCAATAAGCCACTTCAGTATCCTCATACATCAAACGAGGGGATGAATAAGCCGGTTGATGTCCACCAGACAGTAAGATCTGGGAGGAGCTTGCTGTCTCGGTTGGCATCAGCTCCAAAGCATAGGCTGCATTTATAACATGCGCTGTGGGTGCTCCCACCACCCAAGTCCACTCTCACCCAGCGCATTTCAACTCAGAGAGGCCCGAGCGGGCAGAACCGAAGCACACCGGAGAGTTTCCAAAGCTGCAGAGCTCAACAGAGCAGACAGCCTCAGCTATCTCCGCAGGAGCTGCTGTTGGGTTTGAACTGCTGAGTTTGCGGTGCACGGCCCAATGCTAGCTCACCGATCCCATCACGGTTCCATTTGTTCGCCTAGTACAGGGAACAGTTAATACTCTCAAAAACCACTAGCTTTCTTTAGAGAAGCAAATATTGAGCCTTTAATTTGCACACTAAACAACCCTGAAATGAATGCAAGTGAATGACAATTATACCTCCTTTCTCCCTGTATGCCCAACTAGGTTTGCCTTGTCTGAATTGCTGCAGTTCATGAAGAAAGACCATTGAAAAGCAAAGGTAACCAAATAAAACACAAACAATCCCAAGACTACATTAACATGCACCTTTCTGGCATGTCTACGTTCTGCTGTGTGCCTGTTCCTCGGTCTATCATCTAATCCATCTACATAGCGTGCAGATAATGAAGGGAGACGACTGCAAAGGGAAGGCAAATAAACCACGCACGCCAGTTAAATGCCACAGTCCGATATTGGCAACACAGAAGCAGTCACTTTGCAAATTGCACAGGTTAACTGTCACGAAAGACAGCTGCTCATTGCTGAATGGCCCAAAGGAAAATGCCCTGCCATCACTCTGCTAGAGCAAGGAACAAAACCACACATGCTTTTCATACCTGTCTTTTGGGGGCTTTTTTCCCCAAACAGAAAACACTCAAAACCAAATTCTCCCTCTAACAAACCCCCCACTCAAAACTAAAT
>NW_022103898.1:65160154-65174092 GCF_000313985.2 Echinops telfairi
AAAAAAAAAAAAAAAACAGAACAAGAAACCAGTACCAGGATCAGCTAGGGACATTCCTCAGTGCTAGCTTGACTATAACTTTGAAGTCCAAAGAATATGTATTTGCATAGCTGATCATTCCAGAAGGGAAAAGATTATTTGAGATCTTAACAGATGATGGCATTAACAGATTTAATAAAGAGCCAGTAAAAAGAGTTGACAGAAAGGAAGTAAATGAACGGGAAGTATGACCTGCTTGGACGAAATCAAACTGGGGTAGTTCATTTTAAACCGCTGCTTTATTCCCTGCTTTCAGTTTTGTGCATGGTGTACGTCTCTTAAAGGCACATTTCCTAAATATATGGGGTTTTCTGGTTGGTTTGCCACAGTTAAAAAGTTTTGAAAGGCAACGTGATCATGCAGTAGAGGTGTTTGGTGGCACAGATAGACTCTAAGACAGATTGGCCTTAGAAACTCTTTGACCAAACCCTTGCCAATCACATTTCTGCCCCAGGGAGCCACACTGATCAGTCATTCCTTGGCTGTGGGTGGCAGGTGGGCTGTATATAAAAATGCGAGGTGGCTGCTGCCAGAGGAAGATGAGTTGTTTGCATCGTATCCCTGGAATGCCTGACAAATTCCGGTAACATCTGCTTTGTGTCATCTGCACGTGAACTCTCGCTTGAAAATCGTGAGCTAGATGCAGTTCAGAATATATTTGCAGACCCAACTTGATTTAAGAGGAAACACTAAAACCCTGAAAATGGGAACCAGAGCCCGTCAAGTACCCCAAATGCATAAGCATCTAAAAGCACGTGGTAGAAACAATGAGCGCAGAAGTTGGGCTGAGAACCATAAGTCCACTGTTCAAATCCACCAGCCCCTCAAAAGGAAGGAAACAAGGCTGCGTGGTCCTGTGAAGAAGAGGAACCCTCGTGGAAACCCACTGTCGGGTCACTTTGAGTGGAAATCAACACGGTAGTAGTGGGTTTGTACGGAGAAAAAAAATAGAAAGCTCAATGAGCTGTCACCTTGGAAGTTAAACAAACAAACAACAGAGGCATCTTAACACTAGCATATTAAAGGAAGAGGTTATCCTGAGATACATAAAACTGCCCGCTAAAACTTTAGTCTTTCTTACCTGGGATCTTGTGTATTTGTACTGAACCAATAAACCTCAACCATTGTTGATGATCGAACTAGCAGAATGAATTGTTTCAACCTCTCCTCAGGATACCGGTCAAGAGCTACCACTCTGGCATCCGCACCACTCTCCAAGCTCAACAGACCACCAAAACCGGGAAGAGCTCCGGAGTGAAATTAATCGTTAGAAAAGGGGAGAAAAGTAAGGTAGGACATTAAAATTTTATTCTGAAATTATCTCTGGCCACAACAATAAAATTTAACAAATATTCACCAAACAGTCTTACTCCTGTCATCAGCTGTACAATACATACAGTATCATAGAACTGGCCACTAGGGTTAAAATCCACTAGAACATATTTAATGTTAAGTGGTGACAGCAGCATCTCACAGAAATTTGTACATACATATATACACAGTCCACATTCAACCATTTTCACATATTTTCAGTACACAGTTGCAGCATATTACAGTCACGTGTCTAAGTCGTTGCTCGATAAGAACCCAAGCCACTACGTAGACATCACTGTAGCAGTTGAGCTGAGTATAATTACAATGAATTATATATATATATATACATATATATATATATATATGTTCATAGCAGAGAGATGTACAAGCCCCGAAGAAAAAGAGTTCACAAATACTTTGTTCTTTTTCATGTGACCACAGCATTATGCTGGGCAATATTAAAACCTTCACCAACTCTATCATGTGTGTTTTGTCTTCTGCTTACCAGAAAAGTCTTGATGAAAAAGATTACAAAAATGTTCTTTGAAAGAATCCAGCGTTGAAGATTCCAATATGGCCCAATGCTGTTGACGCCTACAGGGCTCCCTCACACTGAGGGAGCCGGCGAGCATGACTCCCAACCACCCAGCGGGTTTGAAAGTGGCATAAGTGCCTTGCACCCAAATTGTAAAAATCCCTGGCCGTCCATACTAGAGCCAGGCACATAGAAAAGAAATGCACTTTGGTTCAGACCAAATGCCCTGGGATTAATCACGCTATAAAATCAAATGGTTTGAGGTAAATTTTTACAAATACAGTTGATTTCTGTCTAGTGTTAGCCTAACAAAATAGTACTTAAAACCAGTCTGATGTAAAGATACAACAAAGACCACCTTTTTAACTCCTTAAACATAGGATTTCCGGGTGTAACTAACCAAGGGTTACCTCTCAGTGGCGGATGAGGATGCGCGCCTTATGGTCTCTATTAAGGCCTGGGAGTAACTAGGTATTTAAGACAGATGTATCTTTGCAGAGGTGGATTCCATCCTTACTGCCTAGTAATCAAAGAGTTAAAGAGGCCCCCAAATGCATGCCCTACATGGCATTCAGAAAAAAGGCACATTGTTAACACTAAGGGCATCATTTCTCCTCTATTGTTTATCTACACAGTCTCGCATCATGATTGTTCCACTGTTGTAGCAATTCCCAGGAGGTGACGGACACTCCCGGTGGTACAAGAAACGGAGCCAGGTGAGACTGCAACCAAAATCAAGACAACACGGTGCTCTTCCTAAATCTGAACACAGCCCAGACATCCCCAGACAACGGTCCCTAACCCATAGCCTATCGGAGCCCTTCATTTGTATGTTTTCAGTTCACAGATAATGCAACAATCTTACTGAACAGTTTAATGAAGCTAGTTTTTAAACTTTTTTTTTTTTTAAACTAAAACAGCTCTGTCTCTTGACGCTGAAACGTGGTGGCTGCTCTGCAGGAGAAAGGAAAGACCATGGTATCGGGACATGAGAAAACCGAAGAGCTGCACATTCCAGTTGGGCCTGAAAGTTTCCCGTTGCACTTATGAGGAAAGACGGCCACACATGCTCTGTCGGCATCTTAAGATCTGGTTTTGTGTGGCCGGGGGGGAAAAGAGACAAGGAGTATGAGTCCGTATATAAATTTCCACACCTACAATCACCTAGGGCCAAGAATAAAAACAGTCGGCTTCAGTTCATAGTCAAAGCTGGATGGGAATAAAATCAGAGTGTTGAAATGAAAGAGAAAGGTTGGAGGGGACATTAGCCTTTTATGTGGGTCATATTTCCTACAGTGGTCTGACGCTGGTGGTTTTTAGACAGCCCCCACACCGTGTTACACTCCTTATGCCTTTGAGCCCCCAAATTGAATAAATACAGATATTTATAAATCCTTTTAAAGCCGCTGATTGGGGTGCCGGTCAGGTGAGCATCCTTGAAAATTCAACCACCAGGTTATTGCACTTCCACGAGTCACCTATGTGTACAGTGTGCTAAAGAATTCATATCACCTCGGGGGAAGAATCTATACTTCGTGAGATACAGAAGTACACATTGTCAGTGACATCCTTAAATAGGAAAGCAAATGTCAACATCACTACCTTATTAATAAGATCATCTTATTACTTTTTTGGCAAATATCTGTAATATTTCCTGAGCGTTTTTCCCCACTGTCCACCGCCAAAGCCCCACAGTAAGTAAAAGGTTTTGTTCAAAACCACTTAAAAAGAAAAAATAAGGAAAAACATGGGACTGATAATAAAAGAACGGAACTGGAAACTTTTCTTGGCCTCAGTGGGGACCATGCTTTAAGTAGTTGTAAATCAATTTACAGGCAATACTGTAGTATCTGTGTATATAAAAGGTTATTTATCCTAATTTACACTACCCCAAACCTAAGGTCCCAACAGGCAGAACCCTTCTATGTTAAATTGCACATACTCTGAAGAAAATGTCCACGTGTCTTGAAGTCGATACACATCACTGCTCATTCATTAGTGATAAAATACTGCAATCTTCGCTGTGAAAATAGGATTTCTTTTTTTCAGAGAAGAAAATATTCTTTTACCTAACTCTCAAAAGTTAACTTTTCTAGGTCAAGTGTCCTCCTCGTGAAAAGAATCAGTGCGTTCCAAAAGGAAAACAAGAGAAAGGTAGACAGCTCCGGGGGCTCTTCTAACGGGCTCAGTCCAACCACTGACTCGAGGTTGAGCTGCCACTGCCACGGTGGGACTTAGGGCAGCCACAGTCAAAGCGGCGTCTGCTAATGAAGAGGATTTGCAGTTCTCTTAGAGATAGCTGATATATTCCCAGGCTCTGTGAACCTTCCAGTGGCACCTTGGTAGTGTGAACTCACTGTAATCTGCTAATCCTCCTTGGGAACTATGGAAATTCCCAACTGTCAGGCAGTGTCGAAGGGTGGGCTAGAGAACGGGAAGGATGGGTCATCTGCTCCCAACCGAAAGGTCTCTTTTCTGTATTGAGTCTAGTCTATGTATTCTCAAGAAGACAAACGAAATGCAAGCAACAGATGTGAGCTCAAAGAAGGAGGAAAAGCAAAGACTAAGGAAGAGAACCCGTCTGTGGGCTAGACTTCTACGGGAAGCTACAAAAAGAAATCCTGCCCTAGGAGGGTTCTTTGCAAAGCAGTTCACTGATCGTGTCAGAAAAGCTGGCGGGACACGTAGATCCCCACTCCCAGGCAGCTATTTCAGAATACCAGACCACGAATCAGGCAGTTTAAACCTGGGGGACTGTGTTTTGCATACGCCTGTTCACTGGGGGAGGGCAGTGGGGGGTGTAATCTCTAAGGGGCAGGTTTTCTTAGTGGATGACTTTTTTCATGACCCTTCCTTCTCCTCCCACCACCACCACCCAGCTAACGTCGGGGCCGTGAAGGCTGGCCAAGCTCCATCTGTGCATGCACCTGGAGGATGGCTGGGGACAGCCACCTCGGGGAGAAGAACCAGGAGACCTTAGCGAAGGTCTGGGGCACCCATCTGTGAAAGGCGCGGCAGTCGTGATGTAATCAATGGCCTGCCACCGACGTTCCTTACTCTGCCACACTAAAATACAGTAAGGCTCATCGCACTTCTGGAACACACGCGCACACACGCATGCACGCGCACAAAAAAGAATTTTGGAAAGTATCAAAACTTAAAGCATTGTCCCCATGTATTTTATAAAAACAAAATGAACAACGTTCATACATTAAAGTAAGTGCTGAAAGGATACAAATGAGTAAAATCATTGAGCAAATAGAAACAGGGCTGAGCGTTTGCTCTCCTCTCACACCCCAGGAAGGCTCAGCAAGGTCGTATCTTTCAGATGACCAGCGTCTGTGGGGTTGAGCTCAGCTAACGAGTTTTGGCAACACTGTCCTCTGCTGAATATTCCCATTGGCGTCTGTCATATGTGCCAAATTAGTCCTCAGCTTGGACGCCGAGCTGGAAGGTGGAGGTAACTTGGAAATCGACGTGATAGCACCAGTGCTCTCGGTCAGCCGCTTCACCGCCGTCTTCTCCCCGGTCGGAGGCTTTGGCAGCCGCCTCCGCAACCAGGGGTGCCGTAAAGCCTGGCCGGGAGTCATGCGTACCATCGGATCCCACTCCAAACACTGTTTCAAGAAGTCAAGGAAAAGGGGGTCATCGCACCCCTTCAGTGCATTCCCCCACTCTCTGCTCTCAGGCGGACCCCTCAGTTTCCCTCTCCGGGACCTGCCACCGTTGAGAACCACGGAGCCGTCGGACAGGGTGGTGACCGAGCAGTACCGGGGATAACCCTTGGAGCTCACAAAATTTTTGGCTCGTTTGGATGTATCCAGCAGTTTCTGGGAGGGCATGCCCAACAGCTCAATCATACAGGCCAACTGGTCCCCTTCGTCCTCCCCAGGCAGGAGTGGGTAACCTGTCAGGAGCTCCGCCAAAATGCAGCCCAGGCTCCACATATCAATGGGCATCCCGTACCTGGCCCCGAGGATCACTTCCGGGGCCCGGTAAAACCGCGACTGAATGTACGTGTAGACCCGCTGATGCTCGTAACAGCTGGAGCCAAAGTCGATCACTTTAATGCCACTCCGGCCCTGCTGCTTCAACAAGATGTTCTCAGGCTTGAGGTCACAGTGGATGATGCGGCTCTTGTGCAGGGCGTCCAAGCACTGCAGGATGGAGTGCGCGAACTTGCGGACCAGCGGCAGGCTGAAGCCTTGGAACTTGTTCTTCTTGATGAGTTCGTACAGGTTCATGCTCAGCAGCTCGAACGTCATGCAGATGTGGTTACGGAAGGTGAAGTTCTCCAGCATGTGGATGACGTTCATGGCGTTGTCCTTGTCCTGCTTCCGCAGGTGTTCCAGGATCCGGATCTCCTCGGCCGCCTGCCGGTGGAAGCGCTTCTCGTTGCGCACCATCTTCAGGGCCACATGCTGGTGGACCTTGTGGTCGTAGGCCTTGACCACCTGCCCAAAGCTTCCCTTCCCGATGACCTTCAGGACCTCGTACCTGTAGGCCACGTGATCGTGAGGCACCTGCACATAGGATCCCTGGTCGTCATCGTAGCCGCCGTTGTTCGGCCCACCCGTCATGCCTTGGCGTTTCTTTGCATTTGGACCCAAGAAATAAATTTCAGGGTAGCTGAAAATCTCGTGGTGTTCAAAGGTGGTGAGTTTTTGCATGTATTGCTTCATTGCTTGCTCAGGGGACATGGGGCTGGCTTTCACCTTCCCGGGGCCTTCTATGGACTTCAGGGAGGTGGAGCTCCCCTGCCGCCTATGAACGCTGTCCAGCTGCCGCTCGGGCACCCCTGGCAGTCCCGCTTTACCCACTGTGGTGAGCCCATTGGGTTGGGTCGTGAGCACTGTCCGTTTGTTACTGTTATCCTCAAACAGCTGCTGAACTTGGATCTGTCCGTGGCTGTGGCTGCCCACGTGCAGGTGGTCATTCATGGTGTGCTTACTGCCGCCAATCTGGAATTCAAAAAGGAAATGTAAGTAGAACGGGAGAAGCCTGGTCAGGTCGGAGAGGAGCGTTTGTAAGCCAACCCCACCCACCCTCCTTTAGGAAGCTCCACTGGGTTTGGGTTTTCATAAAGCTGCAGCATGGGCTTTGCCTACCAGGAGAGGGAGTGTGGAGGGAGGCTGACAGTCTCGGCCTGCATTTCTATGGGCTTCCGGGAGACACAGCTTTCCAAGAGAAGGAAACCCGGTCAGTAGCCCGCTGGCTGCGGCTGCCGAACCTGGGAACCTCAACAAAGTGGACCCCATACGTGCTGCACCCAGCACCTAAAGGCATTGACTGTATATACTCGGGGTTCTGAGACAACACTCCCTGTGGAGGCAGAAACTGTATCATCCATGTTCATCTTTGTCTACTAGCCTGGAGCACGTAGCCCAGCACACATGCCAGGTGTTCTGCTCAGCCCACACTTGACAGATGATGGAAGAAGAACATACACCAAAGAACATGAGCTCATCCCTCTCCAGGTGGGCTAATCGGCCCTCAGTCCCTGCCATCTCTCACACTGCCTCTTTGCTCTCAAAGGGCAGAGACCTCCCCTATCTAGTTCGCTGCCTTCTCCTCAGTGTCTAGCTCTACTCCAGCTGCTAGTTAGCTTCATCTCCACTCCTCACCATGACTTAGAAATCCAACTGCTTCTGCAAACAAATATACATGCTTCACTGACCAAAAAAACCTCCAGACTTAAAAAGATTCCCATGTAACTGTCTACTATGGTATCCTGTAAAGCCATCAACCTATTTTTAAAAGTCTCTGAGCTTCGCGGACTGTGATGACCATTTAAGGTCATCCAGCCCAGCAAACCAACCAACCACCACCCTCTTTTGGCCTTTCCTATGGTCAGTAGCTCGGCTCTTTTGAGAAATGCATTGCTATGGGCTTCTGGGATACATGGCTTTCCAACAAGGCACGCAGAGTAGTGATTTCTATTTCAGGCATACAAGCCATCCCTGAACATTCCTGTCTAAGCAAGACAGATGATGTAAGCCAAGGGGCCCCCAGACCTCTACTGGGAAGCTAAGTGGGATCTCTTCAAGTACTACAATTGCAAAGCGGTGAGGGTGAGAGAGGATTAACTGGTGGCATCTCCTAGCAGTGAGGAATTCCTGCCAGTTTCAGATGGAAAGGACTCCCTGGCAGTGGGTTTGGCTAGGGACAGACAAGTCTCTCCTGCTTGGCAATGTTATCAGGTCTTATTGACGATCAATTGGTCATTCACTTCATTCAACTAGTCTACTTTATCCATTGAGCCAATGATAGCGGAGGACTGCCGGTGGTATTAGTGGGTTGTCTTGGGCTGGCCAAGATTGGTGGTTCAAACTTAACCAGCCACTATGTGAGAGGAAGATGAGGTTGTCTGCTCTGAGCAAGATTTAATGTCTTGGAAACCCTGCAGAGCAGTTTTGCTCCGTCCAAACGAAAGCTGACTTGCTAGCACTGAGAAAGATAGGAGTCACGTAAGTGGCAAAGTCAGCCTTCTGGGAGATTACAATCAATTATGTGAAATCCTGTGCCTTTAGTCCTTTTTCCATTTTCTTGTTCTAAATCCAGACTTTACATACAACTGAAAGACTGGTTAAAGCCATCAGCTGCTGACCAGTAAGTGCCAACTCACAGTGCCCTGTGCCACGACTATGACCTTTAGAAGGCAGACTGCTGTCCACCAGGACGTCTCGAACACTTTCCTTTTGGCTGCGTAGTAGGTGAATGCTGATGGGTCGATACATACAACAGGGATATTCAGGAATGGTGTGGGCCCATTTGGATCATGAAATGGATTTCCAAGTCCACTAATAGCTCAAGATGCACACTTTTCTCAGACAGGGCATGCACATTGACTTTTCTGACGAGGAAGATTTTCCTAGACCAACTTCTAAACGCAAAGTAGAACACAGTACTGGAACTCGTCTGCAATGGGATTTCCTAAGCCCAGGTATTTTATTGCCCAAGGTATGACTTCAAGTCAAACCCTTTTATATTAAGCTCACCTTATCCCATGTTAGGGGATCTATTTTTTTGGAAGGGTAACCAGCCAGACAGGCTCTTTTTATCTTCATTTCATAAAAATGAACTAGGAAAGATCGGAGCATATGTGAAAGCAGTGGAGACTTGTCCTTAGCTTTTCTTTCCAAGCCTCTCATTCTCTGTACACCCTCCTACCCACTATGGTTTTCCAAGAAGGATGGAGATATTTTAGAAGAAAAACCTGCACATGCATCAAGAAACATGAGGCTTCCTTACGAGCGAAATTTATGCTGGGGCCTTGGAGATTCCTTAGATGATTGAGGTGAACTGGCCAGCAATCAAACCCAGGTCCTCTGCCTGCTGGAAAGTGAGAATTCTACCATTGGGCTAACACTGTCTCCATGGTGCCAAGTCTCATTGACTCAAAACCAAACTCACTGCCATCAAGTTGATTCCAACCCACAGCAGCTCTGTAATACAGAGCAGAACTGCCCCCTTTGAGTTTCACCTGGGGGGTTCGAACCGCTGCCCAATGGGTAACTCATTATGCTCAATGCTTCTTCCTTCTAAATCTACCATTTGCTTAAGTCTCACCATGGCACCCTATCTCCACAAATATACCAGAATTTACTTCAAAACTTCAAGCATCAAAATGACCTGATTCCTTCCAGTTCATCTACCAGTGTTACTCTTCTCCCTGAGTATGAAAGCTAGGTTCCCCAAGGGCCCATGTACTCCTCCATTCCTCTGCTTTTAGGGAAGTTAGCTTTGACTACAGTTAGGAGTTAGGAAGGAGCCCAGAGTTCTTCAGCTAGACACGCTGCACTGAATTCATGGAAGAATCCCATTATCTTTTAACTCCATCTACTCTCATGAACATTTTGAAGCCCCTCCCCCACCCCCACCCCCCACCCCATGGTGGACTGAATCCTAGATCCCTGACATGTGACTCTGGGCAACAATTTCCTTCATCCCTCTGCACCAGAATGCCATTATCTATGAGAAAGGAGGCAGCAATGTGGCCTCATTGGGAAGATTAAGTTAGGTAATACGTGTAGCGTTTCGAGTGATACTTGGTTCGGTGGGAGCACTGGCTATTGCTCTCTCTTTGCAGGTGCTGTTCGGGTTCTCCTCTGTTTCCCACACCTGGATGGTAAACTCTGATCATCCTTCAGTGTTTGGCTCAACTCTCCCCACCTCTGTGAAAGCTCCCTTGACTTGATGAACAGTTTGGGGGCAGGGTGATTTTATAACCCATATTTCACTTCATTTGGCTGTCTGATGGACCCATCTTAGGGTTACCTCTTATCTTTGTTTGAGTCCCCCTTTTAGAAAGCCCAGGCCTTCAGGAACCACTCAATACATATCCCTTGTATGCCAGAATACATTTCAACAGAGCCCTGTTAACACTTGTCTCTCTTGAGTTACTCTTGAGAGTAGGGCATTTTGTTCCTTCATAAGAAAACATGAAGTCAATGCCCAGGGAGTTGGGAAATGTCCCTGGTGATCTGAGTCACAAGACTTTCGGCTTACAGTGTGCATCAGCAGGGACTTTGGGGCGAAAGATCACTTATTAACACACTTGCAGCAGAGATTCCACTGAAACACCTAGAAGCAATGTATAGAATTTGGAATAAACTTTCCAGATATTAAGGAGACTCGTCTCCAACAATTCTGAGCTTTAAAGTCACAACCAACCTTAGAAGCCCAACGATTCCATCAACAAAAAAGGGGTGGGGGTGGGGGGTGGGGAGACACACAAAGAAAACCATCCTGAGAAGTTGGCATGTCTCCAGACTGTATGTCTAAGAAAGGATATGGACAGCCGACGTGGTTAGTGGCTTATCCTATTGGCCAATGACTAGACACAGCACCTGTCACATTTAAAAATAGATAGCGAGTGCCCGCAGTTGTTAACATACCCGCACCTTAAGGGAAAGACACCTACACAAAACCTTGGCTGTCCATAAGATAGGTTAGTATTCAAATTAGGTGGGAACCATCATGTGACTGGTTTGGTAGTTTCACCTTGGAACAGCAAGCAAGCAGATCTTTCACTGTGCTAACATTTCTGGGCTTTCCCAAACGTCTCAAGTTATCTTTGAAATGCTGTCTCACATTATGGGGCTGGTCCTGAGTGCAAGAAGACCAGAATTTTGCCTCCTCTTCGAAGAAACTGGCAGTCTGCAAGGCCTATTTCTTTCTGTCTTCAAAACATGACTAGTTGTGCAGTGGGGAGATGAATTCTTCTTTGCCTCCAATTGTTTCATAAAAACAAAACTGGTAGCTGGACAGTGCTACCCTTCAAAGGTATGAATGTGATCCATCCCGGGATTGGGGATTTTCAACAGAAACACAGTTATAACTTCAATACATTGTGTAGAAAAAGCAAAAGCACTCGCATAGGAGTGAAGAACGCAGTGCATACATCTGAGGACAAACAAGTGACACACAATGGGCAGTGTAAGATGCCCAGAGGGAGAGAACATAAGGGACTGGGAAAATCCCCCAATTCATCTCTCCCTGATGACGTATCTACCCTCCTATTTCTGAGGGGAAATACGCGGACGCTCTGATGACAAGATCATTTTCTTCTCTTTAATTTCTCTTCCCTTCATTTTAAACTAGTTCTTCCCAAGTGTCACTGCTCCCGAATTAAAACCTAACATTTACAGAAACTGGACAGGCATAGGGGAAGGCGTATCTGCAAAAGTTTGGGGATTTCTAATGCAGTCACCATACTTTCCTACACTTAGCAGGGTCAAAACGGATGTTAAGAAGGTTTGCTCCAACCTTGCTATGAACTGAGCAGGGAATCTTGACCACCTGGGGCCTGTTTCCTGGCATGTAAAGTGAAAGGGGTGGGTCTGAGAACTCCTGTGATCACTCCGGAACGTGCCTGGTCTAGGAAACCTACGATGTGAAATCAATCCATACTGAACAGCAATCACAACCCAATTTTCACTCTCCAGATCAAGCATCGAAGACAACAGCACACCCTTCAACTCAAACCAGGTAAATCCGGCAGGTGCCACCAACAAACTAGACGCCTCTGTCAGTAGGGGTTCTGAGCGGCACCTTTTTAGTTTGGGAACACCACAGGCTATTCTTCCGTTGTAGCCCTTCCATTTTCTCGAAATTCAATGGGCAGTTTCACTGCAGAGTCTTGGATCAAGCAGAGACCAACTTCATCAAACTAGATCCCAGATGCAAAGCGAACATTTCTTTCCCAGTTCACACCAAGTGCTGGGATTACTTGAACCACATGGAAAAGGCTGGCTCTGATACTTGCCTTCATTTGCAGATGATCTGAGTACAAACAACAAAATAATTAACCCCCGAAAACCAATGCAGTTTTCTCCACAGACACATCACAGTGATAAGAACAGGCAACCATCACGTGCTGAACCACTTATGGGACCCAAAGACTCCCAACTGTCAACATCCAAGAGAGATTAGCTAACCACTGTGTCATGAATTCCTAGCTCCTGGGACTACATGCATCAGGGGAATAACAACCAAAAAATGGAAACCAACAAAACATTTTCCTATGCCACTTGTACTTGCAGGCCTAGTTCCCCTCGGGCCTCCTCCCAAATTCTCCTCCAGTACAACACATTAACGCAGGACCCTCAGAGCTTCGCCCTTGTGGGCTGAAACTGGTCTTTTCTTCCAGAACTCGTTTCACTCGGCAAATCAGCCCTTAAGGCAACCAAGCACAACCACCATAGGAAGATCCCACTGAGGGGAGTGGGGGGGGGGGGCACCCTTTAAACCATCACCTCCTTCAAATAAGTGCACACACCTGCTGTGAGCTGGCAGTCACCATTCAAGGGCAGCCCCTGGCAGCAGAGAAAAGGTACGCTCAACTCCAGTTTGCCAGCCTCTGCAGTCACCAGCCCCACCCTAGCAGGGGGCCAAGGCACCTATCAGGTGCCCTTCCTTTCCCACCCGCTGGCCCTTCCCTTTGGAAGACTGTCCAACATCAGGATCCTACCGGGTGATTTGTTTTGTTTTGACTGCTGCTGCTGCTCTTATTTTGTTACTGTTAATTACAATTTCTGCTGTGTTCAAACCTGCAGCACTCATAAAACATGCTTACACACGCGGGGGACCATAGGCTGGAGCCAGACCTGGGAGGCTCTTCGGGTGATCGATTTTCCGGGCTGGACAGACCGCCTGTCCCCTAGCAGACATCTGTTTCTATAAATACTCACTACCCACAAAGTGGGGGAGGGGGAGTGTTTACCCGATCAGAGAAGGAAGCTCTGGGAAGCAAGTTGGAAAAAGAAAGAAGAGCAAAGAAGAGCTGCAAGAAGGAAGTTCGAGGAAGAGGAGGGCAGCTGGGGGCAGGCTCGGAGGGGAAGTGAGGGGCCCACTGCACGAATCTTCCTTTGTGACTGCCGCTTTGGGCTCGCCCAAGTTACAGAGGGCGGCGGCGCAGACAGGCTACTGGCCAGGGGCGTGGAGCTTCTCGGCACTTCGGCGTCTCGTCTCCCGGGGTCAGAACCCCACCAGCCCGCGAGTGTTTTGCCCCAGATCCCCTCCGGGCACGCCCGCCGGTCGTCCGTGGGCTGGGTCTCACCGTGTGCGCTGCGGCGGCGGCGTTGCTGGCTCGGAGTGGCGGCAGGGCGATGGGGGAGGGCGGGCCGGTCCCCACTCCGCTCCGCGGGGCCCCCGCCCCGAGCCCCGGGGAAGCCTGGAGCTGACGAATGGTGCTGTCCCCTCCTCGGCCTGGGACCACGCGCGAGAGGAGACAAAAGAGGGTCAGGAGGGAGAAAGTCACCCGCACCCAGTCGCCCCGCCCCACTTTTCTGGATAGCAACCCCCGCCCCCGGGGGAGAGACGGGGACAGTCGAAAGGGGTAGGCGTGGGGGAAAGATGGGCGCCGACGGGCGGCGCCCCGGCGGCTGGCTGCAAAGTTAAGTCGGGTCCTGGCGCGCTAGTTGGCCACCCGAGGGAAGGGCGAGCTAGGCCAGGCCCTGGCGGCCCACGTTGCACGCGGCGGCGGCCGAGCGGAAGGCGAGCGCCACCTCGCAGGGCGCAACAGCCTCTCGGGGCTCCGAGCCGTCCCC
>NW_022103898.1:65175173-65181429 GCF_000313985.2 Echinops telfairi
CCCCCCACCCCCAACAGGCGACTGCCCACCTAGGCCTTTCCATCGCCTGCTATGTCCCTGCTCGTCCCTTCGCCCGACCTACCACTGCTCCCCTCCGTCTGAAATCGCTGCAGAGAGCCCTCTCCTTCAAAGCGCGCCCCTAAACACAAATGCATCTTCAGATTTCGAACCTAATGGCTGCTCACAAACAATACACCCCCCTTTCCGGTCGCAGTGACTTGGTGCCCCCTACCCTCCCTCCCCCCCCCCCCCCCCCCCCAATAATTTTTCATGTAGATAACTTAGTAAGGGGGATAAGGTGCTAAGAGTGCAACCCCCCTGAAGCACTGCAGCTTAGCCAGGTGACCCTGAACGTGGGCGAAGGAGGGGGCACCCTCCCACCTCCAACACACACCCTCCTGTATTTACTGACACCAAGTGACCGCTCTCCAATCGCTATGACCAGGGGAGGAAGAGTGGCGCGTGTGGAAGGCAGCTGGGGAAGCTGTTGGCTGCGGGTTGCTAGGCAAAAATAAACATCAGAGACACCTCCCATTTCCTTACAACTCCGAGCCTTTCCCTTGAGCGGCCACTGGGAGAGACACACCTTCCTGTAAGCTCTTGGGCATAAGGGAGAGAACCGACTGCTGGAGACCTTGGAGGACAGAGTGGAACTACCCTGGGAGGCTTCCCAGCCTTCACAAAGGCACATCTTTCCCCTCTAGCTGCAACCTGCCCACCTTCCGGTACCACTAAACGCTGCGATCTGAATCCTCTCATCCCCAGATAGGAGTCTCTTCTTTCCTGCTTGGACACAGTGAGAATTTCCCTGGTCTCATGGTTTGGCATCTACCACCCTCTGTCCCTTGAAAATGGGAAAGCCCTCATTCGTATCACACCTGCATGCCCACCGTGCTTGGCACACACCTTTGTCCAAAGGTCTCTTTCAATAGTTAGGAGAGAGGGAGAAATTCCCGATGACCAGGCGGAATATTGTGCCTTGCACATTTCCTCCTGAGAGGCGCCCTGTTGCTGAAATTCTTCTGGGAACATGCCTCCATTCTGATCCGTCCCATTTTGCATCTGTGGACCTGTTCAGGAGCCAAGTATACAGACCCCCACAGGGAGTGCAGTCTCAAATCAAATCGGAAGAGAGCCACCTCTTGCTGGAATCCCATCCATCCTGCTGTTTGCAAATTGTCATAGCAACCTCCTGAAATGATCACCCGACATGTTTGGAGAGTCCAAGCTACATCTTATGTCTCCACCCTTCCGTTTCATACTATAGTCAAACACTGAGCATTTCAAGGTTGAGTGTGGCTCTCTCTTGGGCTCCTCAGGGCCAGATGGGGAGGGGACTTTGCTAGAGATAGCCTGTGGCAAAGAGAAGAATTATACCCAGGTACATATCTGAAAAAGAACATGGGGGAAAAAATCTGTAGGTGACTTCCAATAAAACAAAGGTGTCTGGGCACTATGGTTAAGTACAATGGCTAAGCTGCTAACCAAAAGATGGTTGTGAGAGACCACTAGCCTGTGTTGCAGGAGAAAAGACCAGTCACCGGCACCCATAAAGATCACAGCCTATAGGAAACCATATGAGGCAGTTCTGTTCTGTCTTGTGGCGTCACTGTGCATCCCAGTCAACTGAAGAGCACACACCAACAATGAAACAGTATTACCACAGTTCGACAATCGGTCCAGCGACAAGCCAGTGGAAGAATCAAGGCCTGATCTGGCCCCACCAAGAAAGATTCTGCTAACCTTGCCTTTCCCAAGACTACCACATTCAAATCCAATTGGGACACTGTATTTTGGGTTCAGAAGAATAAACTAAAATTTTAAAAACACCTTAGTAACTAGAGACCACATTGCCTGAGTTCTAGTCCAGTTTCACGCATTAGAACAATTGTGAGGACGACACAGGAACCGGCAGTGTTTTGTTCTGGGAACTGATTCGTTAGCACCTAACAGTACCAGACTAATTTCACTCTTCTTCCTGGTGGGGGCGGAGGGATTATGCCTGGGGCTGCCTTCTACAAGGGGGTCGGTTAGAAACCACCAACCCCTCCACAGGAAGAAGACAGGGCCTTTGCCTCTCAGAAACTCAGGGAGGCGGTTCTACCCTGTGCCCTAGTGTCATTCTGAGTTGGCATTCACTCGATGGCAGTGAATTGTTTGTTTGTTGGACTGGTTTTTCAATGACTGCACCATGGATAGTTCAGACGCTTTTCCCTCTTTTAAGGTGATTATTTCCATACCTTTTTACTTTTTAAAAACGTGTACTTCATAACACTTGCGTTCAAAAAGAATGTGAAGCAAAAACAAAAGACAAGTTTAATACAGTCTTGCACCTCTTTTCACTTAAAATAAAATATGTTAGTAAGAACTAAGCATGATGCTTTCATGATTTAACAAAATTCTAAATAGTGAACTCATAGTTCATGATTGATAAATGGTTAACATCAGTTTACGCCTTAAATATGTGAAAAGAACCACTGAATGTTTTACAACAAAGAGAAACAGAAAATAATTCATTTTAAGCTATAAAAGTAAAAATACATAGCTCAAGAACATCTGTTAGTATATTATTTGATACAACAATTACCTATGAAAAGATGATTGTTTCAATTTTGTAATGTTTACTTAAAAAAATTCACAATTTATTCAATCTCGAACTAATTCAATTTCAAATGAAAATCTATGGAACACTATATTAATTCTTGTAAACCTTCAAAATGGTATTTACAATTACTTGCAAGGCTCTGATTCTGTTAAATATTGGTAATCTTATGCCTGACAGAAGGTCAAACAGAAAGATTCACAATTCACTCTTTTGGCTTTTAGGAAGAAGAAAATTCCAAAAAAAACAAACTCACTGCCATCGAGTCGATTCTGGTTCAGGGTGACAGGGTAAGGAAATAGGATAAGGTGGGAGAAACCATAGTGCATTCTGACAAGTATAAGCAATTCCAAAGAGAGGTACTTATGGATGGCAGGGAGGGTGCTGTCAGTTCTGAGTCATAGCAACCTTATATACGTGGGAGCACCCCCTCCCCCCCAAAAAATACATAAATAAAATCAGATGTGATATGAGGGAGATAGTGCATTTGGAATTCATTCCATCAGGTCACACTGTTAATCAGGCTTTCTATTTAGAGGTTCTGAAAAGATTGCCTAACAGTGTGTGACAAAAAAGGCTGGATTTGTGGCAGACGGGGGACTGCTTTTGCCACCATAACAATGCACTTGCTCACGCAGCCATCTCAGTGTGCCAGTTTTTGGCAAAAACAAAGCACAGCATGTCTCTCTTCCTCCACACACTTTACTCACCTGACCTCACTCCGTGCAACTTCTTTTTGTTTCCATGAAGGAAGAGGGAATTGAAAGAAAAGTAATTTGACGACATAGAAGAGGTGAAGTTAAAAAGGAGGGAGGTGCAGTCAGCCATCTAAACAGATGAGTTTGAAAATGGTTTCCAAGAGTGGAATCACAGATTTGACAAATGTATTAAGTGTAATGGAGAGTGCATCGAAGGTGATAAGGTGTTTTGTAAAAAGGATTTGAATACATAGCTTTGGGGAAAAAATATCCAGTTTTGGGGGGTACCCCATTGTATAACAGAACAAAACACTGCCCAGTCCTGCACCATGCTCACAATTGTCATTTTGTTTGAGCCCATTGTTGCAGCCACTGTGTCAACCCATCTCATCCAGGGTCTTCCTCTGTCTCACTGTCCCTCCACTTTCCGAAGCATGATGTCCTTCTTTAGGGACCAGTCTCTGCTGAGAACATGTCCAAAGTACATGAGACGACGTCGTCTTCCCATCCTTGCCGCTAAGGAGATTCTGGCTGAGCTTTTCTCAAGCCAAATCCATTTGTTCTTTTGGCAGTCCATGGTACTTTCAATTTTCGTTGCCAGTACCATAACTTACATGTATCGATTCTCTTTGGCCTTCTTTATTCTTTTGTTGTTGTTGTTTGATTTTATTTTTTTTATCATTTATTGGGAACATTTTATCTGTCTTTTCCAACTGCACCTTAAGGACAAAGTAAATGTTTAAAAAAAAAAAAAAAACAGTGAGTGGGAGAAGAGAAAGCTCTATCCCAGAAGTAGGAGGGGTTTAATAAAGAGCTATAGAGAGAGCCCACTGGAAGCTCTGCCCCAAATACACCTTTGGCACTCCCAGAGAAAAAGCCTGCAAAGCGGTGCCCAGAGTGCCCAGGAACTTCTGTGGGTAAGAATGCCATGACCAGAGAGGGCCCTCTGCAGCTAGTCCCCAGACCAATCCTTCTATGGGAGTGGCCGTGATATTGGAAGATCTCATGGAGATGAGACCAGTGGAAAGTGCTTCCAGGAGACAGACACACCAGGCTGCACGAGAACAAGGCAGGAAGGGGGACATGATACCCTGCTGGGCACTTTGGTAAGGGGCGAACAAAGAGATTGTAGAAACTAACAAAGAGGTTGCTCTGAGGGAAACAATGATGTGATTCAGCAATTCAGAGAAGAGGAGAGGAATGGATCCACTGGTGATCCACATCTTGGGATCTAACCAACAGTAACTCCAGATAGTGGCTAGAAAGGAACAAACAAGTGGGAAAAGTCTGCTCCCAGAGCCTTGTGGGACTCCATGGTTCTGTTGCTGGCTTGCTTTGACATAGACACTACATACACACTTCTGCCTGGAACTGAGTTTATTTTAGCAGAGGATGGGCTAAAGTCAAACACATATATGTGGGAAAGTCAAAGAGCATTGCTGAAAAATCATAGAAACCTTTATTAAGCAAGCATACCCAAACATAAAGTTATTACTTCTTGACAGATCCTCCATCTGGGCCTATACACTTCTGACGGTGAGGTTTCCATCTCTCTAGCCCTTCCCAGAGGAAGCCTGTGCTCCGCTCCTTACACCACTGTCAAACAGGAGTCTGGGCATCTTTGAGGGCTGCAAATTGTGTGCTTTTGAAATGTTCTTTGAGCTTACGGATGAAAAGGAAGTTTAAAAGGGCAGGATCAGGGCTGTGGACTAGATGGGGAAAGAAAGATTTCCCCATGAAATTCTCGCTGTTCGCCCACCCTCGCTACCCTCAAGGAATGTGCAGGTGCCTTGTAATGACGGAAAGGGAAATGTCCCTTGATGCAGCTTACTTGGTCTTTGTCTCCCCAGTTCAATGTTCTGTTTTCTTAAAACTCCTTCATAATGAGCGTGATTACCCCGTGGTCATTCTGTGGCCATTGAGAGACTCTTTTAAGATCACTTTTTGGGGATCTCCCCAAAACAGCCATCAAAGTATTCTGAGCTGATCTCTCCTTAAATTTAATTAGCCCTGTACATACTCTCAGGAGCCCGTGTATTGATTGGACCTTCTTAAAAAGACGTTGAAATGCTCCCAGATATATATTTAAATATGCTCTGTTTGAAAGAGACCCTGGTAAGCATGAACTGGAAATCTAGTACTTTTTGACTTCGCCCCATGTGTCCACACACACTGTTTCTGACTTAGAAGGTATGTATTGGATTTAGCACTTGGGGCTGTCTTTTCTGTTTGAATACATTTTATGGTTAGTAATACATTTCATGTACAATGGTACAGAACAGGATTTGCTGATGTTATCATCTGATAGACAGAGGTTTGCTTACAGCTGTTCCATGTCATGATTTGCCGTTCAAAACAGAAGATGATTCAAGACCACTGTGAGTCGTGATGGAAGAGACCGGCAACAAACCTTCCATACAGCAAGAGCATTGCATGGAAATCATAGTGGCCCCAATGTGGAATTGCTTGCAGATCGCCAGGAAGGGGAATAGACAGATGAGGACTTCCTGGATTTTTGAGGAAGAAAGAAATGCTGAAGAAGAAGAAGAAGAAGAAGAAATAATAATCACACCGAGGAAACAAGAAGAGATAAGTCGTCAACCTGAGAAGATTCACTGAAGCTTGTTCAAGCTAAATCAAGACCTTCAGTTGCTTGAAAATAAGCCATTGGGTCACTATCTATATATGCTTGTGGTACAATAGTTGAGGGCCCGGCAGCTAACCCAAATGCTGACAGTTAGAATCCACCCAGAGACTACTGAAGTGTGATCCAAGTGTGGTCACAGCTGAGGAGACCCTAAGGGGCAGGGCTACTCTGCACACAGGGCTGCAATCAGATGAAAGCAGACACAAGAGTATGTACGTTATGATGACACTGTAGTATATTTATGTACATGGTAATGTCTACATATGCATATATTAATTCATATGTAATCATATATCATATAAGTCATAT
>NW_022103898.1:65181529-65188224 GCF_000313985.2 Echinops telfairi
TATACGATGAGTCAGAGGCAAGTTGGTAGCAGTGAGTTTGGCTTTTTGAGGATATATATATATATTGTTTGCACCACCCGGGGACCTTTTTTTTTTCATATATATATATATGATATGATAAAAAAAAAGTCACCGGGTGGTGCAAACAATTTGCTCTCTCGGTTATTACTCAAACAGTAAGCGATTCAAACCCACCCAGCAGCTCCATTAAAGCAGGTAGGAATAGACAACAACAGGTTTAATAAGCAGGTTGAATACTCTGTTGTCTTTCAATTTTCTATTTCCCTGACTTTTTCTGAAGCCTTTCTGTGTGTTACTAAGCTTCTACTATGTACCAGCTGCTGATCTCATGACCTAGGGTACTTAGAAGCAAGGAGGCAAAGTCCAGAGGTAACATGGTATATAAGCTGTCTCTGAGCAACGCATTGAGCTGAGCAAAGTGCTAATCCAGGAATGTGGATCAATTTGGCTGCCAAGTGTCAGAGTCTGAGGTGATTGTCCATAAGTGGGTAATTCCAGAAGTAGCTGAAGGTGATGCTCCCTCTGGGCCCAGAGACACCAGGAGTAACAGAAGGACCAGAAGTTCCCCGTGGTACCTTGGATTCAGAAGCATACACAGTTCTCAAATCTGCGTATCGAGGCACTCTGCAATCAGCCTCATTAAGATGATGGGTTGACATCATTAAAAAATGACAGGCCAGGAAAACTTGGAATTCGAAAACATTCCGTGCCATGTCATTTCCTTTTATCAATCACTCAAGAAGAAAATGGCTGGTTATAAATGGGGAAGAATGCGTTCTGAAACCCAATCTTCTTAAATGTCTCATCGATGGAGTGGACTTAGGCACTGGCTCCTAACTGATGTGTCCAGAATGTTTAAACTCAAATCAAAGGCTACATGTCATCCAAAGAAAATGCAAAACTCTTAAAAGTGCCTACCCCTGCTTTATGATCTTGCTTTTAAAGAGGCTTTGAGAAGAGACTTGGACATTGAGGGGGATTGGGGGGAGGGGTGTAGTGGCATACACCTTGGGAGCAAGCTGTCCCTACATCTTTGTACTCTTTAGCTCCAGGCCTCTACAGAACACACACTCTCCCTTGGATATAAGTCTGATACAGTTAAGTTCAAAAGAGGCTGGTTAAACACAGCCCAGGGAAACTGGATGATTCTATATGGGCTGTGGTTTTGAGGGCTTCTTGGACCCCAAATAAGTAATAGAATGTAGCAGTACTGTAAGTCTAAGTGAACCTTCCAAATAATAATGATGACTTAGTATGACCTCCACTTTGTGAATGCCCTGAATATAATGTTAACATTTACATAAACCAAGTATTGTGCTTCTGTGAAGCTCACCTTCCCAACATGATTGCTGAAGACAAAATGGGTGCATAAGCAAATGTGGTGAAGAAAGCTAATGGTGCCCGGCTATCAAAAGATATATTGTCTGGGGTATTAAAAGCTTGATGATAAACAAGCTACCATGTAGCTCAGAAGCAAAATAGCCCACATGGAAGAAACACACCAGCCTGTGTGATCATGAGGTGTTGATTGGATCAGGTATCAGGCATCTAAGACTCAGAATAAAACCATACCCAAGGTGGCATGGAGTGGAGACCCAATGCCCATCTGTAGACAATTGGACATCCCCTCACAGAGGTGTCACAGGGAAGAGATGAGTCAGTCAGGATGCAGTATATTACAGACGAAATGCACAACTTTCCTCTACCTCTTTGGTGCTTCCTTCACCCCACTATCATGATCTCACTTCTACAAATCAGATTACACCAGAGCATGCACACTGCTACAGGTAGGAGCCCGCAACACAGGGAATCCAGGATAGATAAGCCCCTCGGGGCCAACAAGGAGAGTAGAGATGCTCGGAGGATTAGGGGAGGGTGGAGGGAGAAAGGGGAAATGGATCACAAGAATCAACTTAGAACCCCCGCCCAGGGGGACAAATAACAGAAAAGTGGGTGAGGAGCGATGGAGGATGATGTAAGATATGGAAAAAAATAATCTATAACTTATCAAGGGTTCATGAGGGAGAGAAGGTGGGGAAAGGAGGGGGAAGAAATGGGGAGCTGATATCAGGGGATCAAGTGGGAAGAGAATGCTTTGAAAATGATGGTGGCAGCATATGTGCAAATGTGCTTGACACATTGGAGGAATGTGTGGATTGTGATGAGATGTAAGAATCCTCAATAAAAATATTAAAAACAACAACAACAGGTATTATGTCAAGCAGTGTTCTCAGAACTTGACCCATGTGGAGTAATTTAGTATTCACAACCATCCTGTGTGATAGATATTACCAGTGTTCCCATTTTAGAGATAAGAAAACTGAAACGCAAAGATGTCAACTAAGATCACACAACAAATGAATGACAAGAAAATAATCTCTGTGCTTGTGGCTGTCAACAACAGGTGCAGATTTGACCAGATCACCACCTTGATTGTCCAAATGTTGTCTTCACCATCAACACCATGTCACAGCACACAGTGCACTGCTCAGGGAAGATCGTCCATGTACAGTCAGTCGGCTCTCTGGTTAGCCCTCAGTACCTGTTAGGCAGGGAAAGTGGACTTCGTAGATGAGCGCCGTGCACTGCAGAGAGGGGTGAAGCACCCAGGAGAAGGTAAGGAGTCTGCACATCAGAACCCCAGACCGCAGACTATCAACCGTTTTCTCTATGTTTTCTTTTCCCCAACCAAATTATTATCAAACTCTCTCAGTTTCAGAGACAAAGAGCTTGTGTCCCTAAGAGCTTGTGATCACACATGAGAAAGGTTTGATGTGCTGGGGCTTTGGGAACCAATTCTTATTGTGGATTCACCCAGGATGACCTGAGTCTAGTCTGTGAGAACGACTTTTTGGCCTTTCCTAGCGGCCATTCACGATACAACTGGCATCTATTTGCCTGGAACAGAAGAGGAAGAAAGAAGCAGGAACTAGAGAAAGGACTGAATTATGAGTCTAGTTCCCTTCATGAACTACTGCTTTTTTTGCTCTGAGAACTGGATGGGGTCATTTTTTAAAATAGAGATCAAGGAGTAATAGATGAGTCCTGATCAAAAGGGGAGAATTGTGGACTAGATGTTAGAGGTCGTATAGAATCCAGACTTACATGACCAATGGGAACTGGAAGAACCCCCCAAACATGTTCAGAGAAAAATTTTGAACCTTGAGCCAAAATATTACCTGGTTGTGTTAGACTGGTTAACTAGAGAAATAAATTCATTGATACCCATGTGTGTGTGTACGAGAGAGTCTTATATCAAAGAGTAATTGCATATTAATTAATCATCCCAACCCAGTCCAGATCAAGTCCATAAATCTGATATTTTTCCATATGTCAAATACCAGTCTATAAATTCCTCTTTAGACTCATGTAACACATACCAAATGCAGGAAGATCACAGGCCGGGGGCGGGGGGCGAGGCGGAGTCTTGTGGATCTAGTGGTGGTGGAAGCATCTCAACACTGGTGTGGGTCTCCATGTGGCTCCTCCAGCTCCAGGGCTCTGACTGCCATCAGCATAGCTCCATGTGGCTTATCAACAGGAATGTGAAGCAGAGAGAGCATGTGTCCTGCCTCCAGGGAGGAAAACAGGACTTCCCAGAATCCTCAGAAGAAGGCCATGCCCACACAGAGGCATCATTAGCTTTGTAGGTCCTGATTGACAGTCTAGAACCCCACCCCGTCACTCAAGTTGACAGGAGATTATGTAACTGCCACACTGGTCATTGTAAACGCAACAACAGTTTTGTGGAATTAGTAAAGAGTGTTGGCCTTGAGTGTTGTTCTCTTGTAAAAAATTCTCTAAATCAGATAATACTGACCACCGTAGTGTTAAAACATAGCTGACTCGTTTGTGGGGCAGTGAGTAGTCTAAGTCAATGATGAGCAAACAACACGGGGAAAGAGAATGAGAATGGTGACATGAGGTGAAGAATGTAACTGCTGTCATTGAGCTCTACGTACAGAAATTGTTGGATAGGAGTGTGATCTGCTGTGTATATTTCCACCCAAAATCTAAATGAAAAAAAAAGAGTAAGTCTCACAAGAAGTTCAAACACAAATTAATTATTTCCTCTTTATTCATTTGGAAGAAATCTACCTCCCTGTCTCAAATGAACGCCATGGTGATGGAGTCCATGGAAGTAGAAAAAAAGTTCCACTCACTCTGGCACTGTGGACACTTCCTAGCAGAACTCAGACCACTGTGGCTCCTTGTAGAGTTGTTGTTGGTGGTAGGTGCTATCTAATTGGTCCCAAATCATAGCTGCCCTGTGTATAACACAACACAACACAACACTGCCTGCTTCATCCTCACAATTGTCTGTATGTTTGAGCCCACTGTTGCACCCACGTGCCCATCCCTCTTGTCAAGGGCTTTTGTCCTACCTTTGGGGCTCCTCTTCTGGGGCTCCCTCTGACAATATTCTGTTGCTGTCTATAAGCTTTTCAGTGGCTAATTCCTCCCAAGTGACAGCCTCGTCATTCTTCCGAGTCTGTTCCTAGTCTGGAAGCCCAGCTGAAAGCTGCTCCTCACTTTGGTTGAACAGCCTGGTTATTTGTTGTGAGATGTTAGACAAGCTCGTTGCCATTAAATCATTCATTTGTGCATACGTTTCTCTTATGTAAGAGAAAGTCTGGGTTACCAAGGTATTGCCTCATTTCGATACCCTAAATTATCAGTGGATAATCTAAGCCAGACAAGACAAAACACTCCTTTGTCTTTAATTAGCTGGACGAGAAAAAGAGAAATCATTTTCTTGATGATTAAGTAATCTGGGTAATTGTGAAACAGCCCTTTATGATTGATAATAGTTTTGTTTTCCAAAATACCTTTGTTTGATGAGAAACCACTTCAAACATCATTATAGATATGACATTGGGCTTGGTAGTGATTTCACATAAACTGATACTGAATAGATCACACAGCAGTGTTCTCACAGCAATGTTCTCTAATAAAGGGTTTGGAATATGGAAAAAACCTAAATCCCTGCAAGGAAACATTTGTATTTAACATGTGTGCCAGGAAATGACCCTCAATCAGCATCTGCAACAGGTACAAATAATCAAAATAAGGCAAGAAATATTCGCTACCAGTGGGCAGATAACAATGGAAATAAAGAGGTGATCAAGAAGGAGTTTGTTAAGTGGTCACCAAAAAGAGGATTGCATTTTGGAGAAAAGAAGAGACAGTTTCCTTAGAACCTAGAAAGGCCAGAGAGAGATCGACTGGCAGATTGAAGAAAATATTGCTTACAATATTTTCAGAACAGTTAGCAAGGGAGAAATTAATCATCCTGGAAACCTTGGTGAGGCTGAAGAGTCAGAAAATGGGGGTGGGGAGAGAGCAAGAATAAGAAAGAAGGAGATGGGGGAAATGTGAAGGAGATTTTCTTGGGAAGGAAGTAGTAAAAGATATATAGGAGGTGAAGCTAAACATGAGACAAAGGTGTGGAAACAGCGCCCAGAAAGAAGTCTTACAAATATCCTAGAATTGCACTATGATGCCCATTGGGATGCCTTTGGCTTATTTGAGTGTTCCTTTTGCCTCTTTGTCTGCCTCTTCCCGTGTGGCATTATCCATGTTCTCTCTCTCTCGGGGCTTGAGCCCTGATGGTCCTCTGTTTACCTTTCTCTTTCCATTCATGGCTTTGCTCTATTACCCCTTCCCCTTTGCCTAATCCTCAGTGAGCACGGAGCTTGCCAACATTTCATTTAACATCTACTTGAGCTCCATGTCAAGCTCTGTGTATCCTGCTGAATCCTTAAAACAACCCAATGAGGAAAATAATATTCCCCTCCTGATCTTAGAGAAGAAATGGAAGCTTTGGGTGGATTGAAATTCAGGGAAACTTGATTCCAAATCTCATTCTTACCTACACAGATGGATTGCATATGTCCTATCTGTCACTCTGCCCACAGAGGTTTGTCTGAGGGTGGCACCTTCATGTTCCATGGTAGTAACTTCTACACATTCTCCCATAATTGCAGAGTGGAAGGGGGTAGGAATCCACAGTAGTGGAAGACCTCGCGTCAGCATGCCCAACTTACAGGAGAATCCAAAGGCTCTTTCTCTTCTGCTGAAGCTCAGTTCCTGCAGTGCTGTCTCCCAGCTCAGCCTTTAGTTTGCCTTTCATTCCAGGCCTATCTGTGCTGAAAGGAATTGCTTCCTGAGCAATTAGTAAGACAGCAACTGGGGGAAGAAGAATGAAGTAAGACCGAGAAAAATGATGCAAAGAAATGCTCTATCCAGTGCAAGAGCTGGACCCGAATTTGATGTTTCTGATGAGATTCAGCCAACCACTGTCCCCTTTGCAAATGGCGTCAATGATTTGAAATGCGCCATACTTCTGTGGTATTGGATAATAATTATTTTATATATTATAATATATATAAAAAAGTGATAATAATCACTTTTGAGTTGGATAGACATCATCAAGGGAAAGGAGTTGCTACATGTTTTCTGAAGAGCTGAAAGCACTGTATGAGCTTCCGATGAATCAACAAAACAAACCCAGGGTCCTTGAGTCAGCCAAGACTCGTCAGGACAAGGCAGGGCACGGCAGGGCACGGCAGGGCACGGCAGGGCAGAGAGGACTGCTGCACGGGGTTTCCAAGACTGTAAAGATGACAGCGTCATCCTTCAAGCCCCCGTGTCTTTAACAGTGCTGTGAGACC
>NW_022103898.1:65189443-65199832 GCF_000313985.2 Echinops telfairi
AAGCAGATTTCCAGAAGGGTTTTCCGAGGTGCCTCTCCAAGGTGAGTTTGACCCCATTCAAATACCACATTCTGACTTTTTCAAAGGCCATTCCAGTGATAATGCTAACGGTCCACACCACAGCCGAGTGCCAGATGGAAGTCTCTGAAAGGTAGCCAGAGAAACTCAATTGGGGTCATGAAAATCTGCACATTGTCGTCCAAGTACTTTATTAATAAGATAACCACTCATTCTTTTGCTCAAAAAGAATCCATAGCATAATGTACAGGGCTCAGGTAGCCTAAGTATTAATTTTATGACATGTGGCAAGTTCTTCAGCCTTCCTGCATCTCAGTGTCTCCGTTGTAAACTAGCATCTCTATCATAGTGTTCATAAAAGGATTAAGTAATACCTCGTGTTTTGAATGTGCAGATGCATCTAGTGCATAGGAAGTGCATAATCGATATGAGCTGTTCTTTTCATTGGGTAAAATCCCAGAAAATTTGGAAGTCTGGTTTCCCAGGCCATCACACATAAGAATTAACAAATCAAAAATGGCTGGGTGGGTGCGGAGTAACAGGCCCATGGGAAATTTAGAGTTAAGAAAGAACAGAGAAATTATAAGCAAACAAAGGGTCTATAAGGCATGTGGATTCAAATCATGAAAGCAAGAAACACATGAAAGCAAGAAGCCCTTGTTTTCGGGTGATTTGGAGTCAGTTCCGACTCCTAGTAGCCTGATGTACAACAGAACACAATGCTTCCCGGGCCTTTGCCTTCCTCACAACCACCGCCAGTTCTGAGGCCATGGTGGCAGCCACTGTATCAAGCCATCTTGATGAGGGGGGTTCCTCTTGTTGACTGACCCTCTCATTTTTTAAAAAAAATCATTTTATTGGGGGCTCGTACAACTCTTGTCACAATCCATACATATATCCCTTGTGTCAAGCACATTTGTACATTTGTTGCCATCATCATTCTCCAAACATTTGCTTTCTGCTTGAGCCCTTGGTATCAGCTCTTTTTTTTTTTTTTCTTCACCTTAAAGGCGTCTTTTGCCCAATGCAAAAAGTCATTTGATTTCTTGCCTGCTGCTTCCGGGAGTGTTGCTTGGGGGGCCAAGTAAAATGCACTCTTTGAGAACTTGTGTCTTCTCTCTGTGCATTCTGATGCTCTCTGCGGCCCAGCTATGAGAACTTCTGTTTCATGTGCACTGGGTTGTGTGCATACAGAAGGCCGCAATCTTTGACCAGCATCAGCACATGTTCTCCATTTGCTTTCGGCAAGGAAGTGGTGTCTTCTGCGGATTGCAGATTGTTAGTGAGGTCAGTCAATCCGAATGCTGCATTCTTTACCCAGCTTCTCCGGTGATCTACTCGAGACTCTTCAATAACCTCAAGGTGTTTAACACCACGGATGTAGCCAATGACCTCCTGTCGGGATTTTGAAAGAGTTAAATTTACTTTTCATACTTACTCTGATTTATAAAGCAAGAAAAAGTGCCATGATTTCAAAAACAGTTTACTAGAATATTTTAAAATTAGAATGTTTGCTGCTTATAAGGAGAACATTTCAGTTATATTGGAAAAGTCATCTAGAAGTAGTACCTTGTCCAGCACTTAACTCACACTGTAGTGTGTTTGGCCTGGGAAACTATTGAATAACTTTAGCAATGCATCCATGTGCGAGCTGCCCCCATTGAAGAATAGGAATGATTTTTGAATTGTGAATTGAAGATACATACAAAATCTCCAATAGCATCTACAATTGGCAAGCACTGGAGTCACGTGCCTATCTGAACATATTGCACTCATTTAAACGAGCATTTATTTTTCAATTAACCCTGTGCCGAGCATTGTGCGGAAGCATAGAAGACATTTAAAATGTGCTCCCTGTCCTAAAGAACCCATAAACCCATTGTACAATGAGCACCAAACCCCTCATTGCCTTCCCAAGTTGTCTCTTGCATTCATCCAAAGTGATTTAAGGACTCCTCTCTCTTTCCTGAGAGCCAGATCCAGAGGTAAGCACAATTGAATGTTGTTTTTTTTTCCCACCTCTAGCTCAGCATTCAGAAACTTCTGCCATACTTCATGGTTTTGCTGTCTCTGCTCCCTGCCCCTGCTGGGAATGGAAAACTAAGAAGATGTTATCCCATTCTGAGAGTACCCGGACTCTCAATTAATTTGGAAACATTTTTATAAGACAAGAAGATTCAAATCTCTCTCCACAGAAAATCTGTCTATACAAACACAAATGAGGCCTCCACAGTACAAGCGACCCTTAGGAAAGTTCCCTGTGAACTAGGACTCTTCCCAGAACCTCTCAAATCACAGCACAGGAGCAAGCATGCCGCTTAAAGGTTGCTAGAGGGTCAGACTCCATTGCATTTATATGCTCCCCCAAAGATAGAATCAGCATTCAGTATTCTTGCATTTAAGTAAAAGTACGGCTTTCCACTCCTGTGAAGAGTTAGAGTCTGGGAAACCCACAGGGAGAGTCCCACCCTGTCCGCTCGGCTGTCCGTGAGTCAGAATTGACTCAACGGCAGTGAATTGAATTTGGTCACAATGAAAACTTCTCCTTCTGCTTCATTTCATTCATAAGCCAGCCAGTCCTGTCCAATCAACCCAGTTAATTTCTGAAATTAAACATCCATTCGAAAATACATTACAGGAGATTCGTATAAAATGTCAACCGAATAAACCATTTTGGATGTAGCAGGGGATGAATGATTCTCATTCTGTGTAACATTGAGCTCAAGACGGACACATTTGGTTACAGACCACCGCAATGAAGCAAGTAGCCCACAAATACGAAGCTCACACATTTTCATGGCTCCCAGTGCACATCAAAGTGGTGGCCTGTTAATTGTGTAAAAGCATTATTAAAAAGCTGAGGAAGATCACTAAAATGTGACACGGAGACACCGAGAAGCACACGATGCTGGAAGCGTGACACCTGAGGCTTGCTCAACAGCAGTGTTGCCACAAACTTCACATTTGAAAAACTTGTAATCTCCGTGAAGCTTAATATAGGAAAGCGCAATAAAAGGAGGTGTACCTGCATAGATGTAGCTTTAATCTGGGATTCTTGGAAAAAAATAATAACACACGGCAATTACTTTCATTTTCAAACATCTTTGAAAGGGGCTGTCTTTTAGTTGTATTGGTATAGTATTTTTGTCTTTTGTATTCAAATCGTCGGGCTTTCTATCAAAACCAAAATTCCCAGTAAGGCAGGGAAAACAAAAAACCAGAATGCGTGTATCAGAAGAGAAACCGTTGTATTAACAGTGTGGCAGTTTAGTGGCTCCATTCTGTCAGGAGTTAAAGCAGTTAGTTTGTAAATTGCAAAGCTAGATGCTGGGAGCAGGGACTGACAGACCAAGAACAGCCTGCAGATGTCTCGGTTGGCGTACAGATGCTTTTTGAAAATACCCGCCAAATGCCAACATGGAAAAATCAGAAGATTCCACATACATATACAGATTTCTGGTTTTTCTGAAAATAATTCAAGATCTGGCTGCCCTGTGTTCTCAGCCTTCCCAGGCAACAGAGGAGCCCTGGCCCATGCGGTTCAGGGGGATCCTGGGCCCTGCAGGTCAGTCACCATAGTCCTTCTAGCTTCCTGTGGAGTCCGCCTGACCTGTCCCCAGCACCCGGCTTTCTCCAGCCGGTCTTTGTGTTTTTCCCGTCCGCTTGTGAGTCTTGTCTTTTCTGTGAATACCCGACGGCTTCAAACGCATCTGTACATTTCTTCCTTCTCATTTTACCTGCTCCATTTCTTCCGACTAATACCGTAGCTAGTGGTTTTGCGCTGCGAACCTTGAGGGCAGCGCTTGGAAACCACCAGCCAAGGGCATTTCGACCCTCGAGGGTCGCTGTCAGTCAGAATGGACTCCATGCCAGCGAGTTTGGATTTTTGGTTTTTGTTGTTTGCTTGTTTACTACCATAGCTAATCGAGGTCAATGACCAATTTGGGTCTTTATGCAAAAGCCCAGCACAAGAAACATTGTTTCTATTTGTATTTGAGAATCAACCAGAGTGTGGAGATGCTACATAGTCATTGCCCATTGAAGACCTAACTGCGGTTCAACTGTGCTGCTTTGCCCTCCAGTGACCTGTTGCAGCTGCTCTAGACATTGACGTCTATTTTGGGACTCTCGACACAGCATGAGCCCACAAGTGGCATTCAGACGGTTACAAGCTTGCTCTTTCTGTGAGTACTGTTGAGGTGCTAAACTTCTTAGAGCAAAGTCAGAACGGGAATCCGTTTCATCTCTAGAGAAACACTGTTAAAAGAAACATTGTTAAAACATTCTGGATAGAGAGGAGGCATCGAGAAACTGCTTACTAAATAGCGTTACTTGTATCTAACCAGCAGTTAATCTGGAAGTTAACATGCTCAGGCATGCGTGCCAGATTTCCTCCTCCCCAGACGTGTTCTTCCCGATGGGTTCCTTCACGGCTCGTGGCAGCTTTAGCCTTTGAGTGCTCCGTTTGCAGTTTCAGAATCATGCTTTCTTCTCTTGCTCTTATGTCGCATATTGAATCCACTTATCAATCCTATTGGTCCTACATTAAAAAATATCCCGAGTTGCCCACTTTTCGCTGCCACCACTAGTTTCACCCTCCTCTGTGCTGCCCTTCTCTTCCGTCTGAACTATGAAAACAACTGCCCGCTTGGTCTTTCTGGCCCCCTTCAGTCAAGTCTCTTCTGCACAGCAGCTGTCTTGGTCCCTTGAAGGCATGTGTAAGACCACGTCACTCTCCCCAAATCCTCCAACAGTTTCCCAGCTCTCAGAGTGAAAGCCAAAGTCCTTAGAGGAGCCCATGCTCCTGTCTGATCCCCACCGCCCATTACCCTTCTGCTCATTCACCTGTGCTGTCCCCCCAGACTTGCTCACGCTTTCCCAGGTGCGCTCCCCGTTGCTGTTCCTCACACACATCACACCTGCTGCCCCTCCAAAGCTTCTCCTGCAGGTGATTCCTTCCCCTGGAGCACTCCTTCCCCTGAAGAATTCACCCCCTTCCCCTCTCTGCTAAGTGTTGTCCTCCTGTTGAGGCTCCCTCGGGCAGTGGTCCCTCTCAGACAGGGACTTTCATCCCCTCCACTCTTCTCCTGAGCCGACATACCATGTGAGTTATTTGTTTTCTCTTAGTCTTCCTCCCCAAGGGCAACTTCAATAAACGTGGTAAGGATGGTGGTTGGGGTGAGGATGGTAACTTGAATCACACCTTGTTGTAAGGTGGTGTCAAGATATTTCCCACCAAAACCCTGCCTTATTAGGTAATGAACAACTCACCCCTAAATGGGACTATATAACAGCCTCAGGGATTAGGATTTATGATACATCACGAATGGAGGAGAATTATGTCAGATCACAAAAAGTAAGACATTCACAAAAGACTAGGAATCATAGTCAAACTAAGTTGACACTTGGCTCCAATCATCTCAGATTCCTTTTTTTTTTTTTTTTGCATCCTCCCATCTAATCATAGTGGGGAATCACAAAGACTAGAGTTAGAATGGCCATATTAAGCAACACATTTTACCACAAGAGGTAAGGATTTTCTTCATTTACTCAAGGATCAGTATTGAGGCCAGAGTGCTTGGAGTGGGGCTTTTCATTAAGAGCATGGCAGCGAAGGACAAGGAAGAGAGGAAATGGCATGGCTGGCTTTGCTTAGGGAAGGTCATCTGGGGCCTCCGTTCTACTCGAAGTCAAATGCAAAGGCAGGCGCGATCTTGAGCAGAGGAGTGGCATGAGTTGCCTTACAGTTGAACTAAATAGGCCTGGCATGAACAAGCTCAAGTTGAGTAAACAAGGAAATGATGTTCCTTCATCGACAGTGTCCTCTTTCATATCCCTTGAATATTTTCCTTTGGCATCAATAATGTGCCATAGGGAGGGTGTAGGACTCTCACCCTATGTGGCTGAATGTTACCCAATATTTCTCAGCCAAGTTACCTTGGCATACAGAAAAATTAGGACCCCCGGAGAAGATTTGTCCAAAATATACAGCCAAATTGAAGTTTAGGATAATGTCCTAAGATGAAATAAAGGGGGGAAATGTAGTTTTACGTTTAATTCTTATTTTCAAATGTTATTTGAAAATGAAGAATGACGAGTCCTCATTGCAAGAGGTTTGAGATTTAGGATGCTGCACAAAACTTTATAATAACAACTATAAGATTGTTCTGCAGAATAATAGTGACCTTTGGAATCAAAAATTCAGGATGGTCTTTAAGAAGAACACTAGAATTCCAGGATTCATCACCTCTGAATTTTTGTCAATTTTCACCATATCAAGAAAGACAGTGTAACCTCTTTGACTAAATGTATTGGAACTGGTTCTAAAATGTTTGACACCAGCCACAAGGAAAGCCACAGCTCACCTTTCTCCCACACAACCACTGGTGGTTTTGAATTGCTGCCTGGCAGTTGGCAGCCCAACCTGCAAGTCACTCTGCCACATTTTTAAATTACGTAAAGTTATATTCAGAAGAGCATAAGTGGAAACTTCTGCTCTAATCAATGGTGTGAAGATGTAGGAAGATCACATAGACCAGAACAGGTTCATTGATGACAAAGATCAACTCTTTAAAAGCTCCACCAATGTCAAGAACTTGTTGTCTTAGGTGAGATCAGCTAGCCATGGACCATCTGTTGCTAACTGGCCGAGGCTCCAGGAGCCGTGGTGGCACAGTGGTTGCAAGCTGGGCGGCTAATGCGTGGTCAGCAGTTTGGAATCACCAGCTACTCGGCAGGGGAGAGACGGGGGTCTTCCTAATCCCCTGAGTCTCGAAAGTCACAGAAGCAATTCTGTTCTGTTCTATATGGTCACTGTGGTTCTGACATGAACTCATTATCCTATCAATCTCTTCCTTCGAACTGTACTTTTAAGATTCGGGTTCCCTACGGCTTTCTCTAAGAACCCAGCTAGCATAGTGGTTAAGAGCTCAGCTGCTAACCGAAAGGTCAGCAGTTCAAATCTACCTGGGAGAAAGGCGGGACAGTTTGCTCCAGTAAAGAGTGCATCCTTAGACATGTCTGTCCTGTAGGCTCAGAACTGACTCAACAATAATGGGCTTTGCTTTAAGGGCCTTTATAATAATTTGGCAAATACTAGAGCATCACACAACCACCACCACCCCCCCCAAAAAAAAAAAAAACCAGAAAGAAAAATCCCAACATCCTGCCATCAAGTCACAGACGACCCTGTATGACAGGGTAGAACTGCTGCTGTGAGTTCCTGAGACTCTTAATGGGAGTAGAAAGTCCGTCTTCCTCCCGCACAGTCGCTGGTGATTTCAAAGTGCTGACCACGAGTTAACAGCCCCACGTGTGACCTGGAGCACCATATAGTTAGGAACACATCATCTGTGACTCGCTGATCTGACCCGAGACAAGAGCAAGGTCATGACATGTGGAAACCCACAGGTGGCCCAACAGAATGAAGCAAGCTCCTGTGCAGCAATTCAAATCGCCAACCAGAGAGAGTCATGGTCCTTCCAGGTTCAGGTTCAGTGGTGGGAATGCTGAAGGGTCTCTTGAATAAAGCTACATAAACACTTCTGGGCCTTCGGCCTAGTTTTCTGAAAACAGCATTTCCTAGAAGGACCCAGATGAGCAGCTCATTTCCTCTGAGATTTCTTCTCATCCTGCTTCATGCTTATATTTGTTTAAGCCCCCTTTCTCGGGAGTCGGAGCTCTCCACAAAGATTGGCTTTTGCTCTGCCACAGTATCTGGCTTTGTTGGCCCTGCTTTGCTTATCAACTATTACACTGACCCTGAGGGTCAACAAAGGCCAGAGTGCGAACCGCATGTCTTTGCCAGTATGACATTACACATGTGGGGGACTCCCTTAGTCACAAGCAAAAGACACACCTGCTCAGCAAAACAGCACACACAAGAGGGGTGGGACTGAGCTTTGTTTTCTGTGCAGTTACCTTCCCTACTTAGTCTGGAAAGGGCTTGCTTTCTTATAAGAGCTTCAGAATGTCCCACATTACATATAAAAAGGTTGTTGGGATATGTGACCGCTGTGAGAGTTTGAAAGGAGCCCCCACTGACATTGGGACTTGCAGATGCTTAGTACCAGTCTGACAAACTAACTTGCCTTGAGAATTGCCAAGCATGGACTTGAGGGGCAATTGCCTGTCACTACAGCCACCTCTAGCTCGTACAGAGATACTTTGCTATGGAATACCAGTAACAAAGTATCCCAGAAAAGCAGACCTCTGCACTTAGCAACAGGTTAGCCCTAGACATTTCCACTGACTACAACATTAAGACTGAAATACTGGGGAGCTGTCACAGAAAGAGCCTCAATAGTGCCTCTAAGTCTCATCAGCTTGATTCAGGAGACTGTCTTCTGCTTCGTTGACCTTGGTTGTAGGACGTTCTTTAGTGATTCCCTCTGTATCAGTCCCACTCAGTTGGTGAAGAACTGAGATACTCAGACTAATTGAATTATAGAATGATACTTTTAAATTTTTATTCACAGGCACTTTTTGCTCGGGTTTACCTGATATTCCCACCAGCTAATAGAGAGATATTGAAATATTAATAGAAACATATTGTTTATATTAAGTGGCATTCACACCTCAGAAGTCTGAGTATTAAGAATGTTGACCCCCCCCCCCCCCACCCCCGATCATGACCTCAATTCTACCTTACAAATCTGACTAGACTCAAATATGCACACTGCTACAGAGAAGAGCCCACACACAGGGAATCCAGGACAGATAAACCCCTCAGGACCAATAATGAGAACAGAGATACCACAGGGTAAGGGGAAGGTGGAGGGAGAAAGAGGGAATCAATCACAAGGATTGACATATAGCCCCCTCCCGGGGGGATGAATAACAGGAAAGTGGGTGAAGAGAGACAGTGCATTATGTAAAATATGAAAATAATAATTTATAGTTTATCAAGGGTTCATAAGGGAGGGATAAATGAGGAGCTGATATCAAGGGCTCAAGTAGAAAGAAAATGCTTTGAAAATGATCATGGCCACATATGTACAAATGTGTTTGACACCATGGATGAATGTATGGACTGTGAAAACAGCTGTAAGAGCCGCCAATAAAAGTATTTATAATAATAATAATGAAAAAAATGTTTGCTTACCCCCAAAAAAGAATCTTGTAACCTAGTGCAGGCGGTTTTATAAAACTCTGGCAATTAGAGCTCAATAAGGAACCAGAATGGCGAGTGTGAGCTGAAGGCATTGAGACAGGGGCTGCTCTTACGCAGAAGAATGAGCTAGGCCACGGGTTTCTTCTGTGCCCTAACTTCTGTGTTTTGTGACCTACTTTCCTCTCCCCAAACCTCTTCTAGAATCCCACGTGGTGTCGCAGGTTACTCTTTGGGCTGTTAACCACAAGACCAGCAGTTCATAACCACCAGGCCCTCCACAAGAGGAAGATGAGGCTTTCAACTCTGGTAAAGAGTCACCCTCTCAGAAACCCACAGGGGAAGTTCTACCCTGCCCTGATCTGGCCCCTGTGAGTGGGACTCAGCCCAGGGTAATAAGAGCCCTCTTCTCCTACAAGTCCTTGCCCTAAAGAAACATCCCTAATATTTCTGAAAACTCTTGAAAATGTCTAGGGCCACCCTGTGGCTAGCTGGAGAGGCCAGCTCTTTCTGGGATACTTCCTTAATGTGTTCCATAGCAAACTTTCTCTGTAGGAGGTGGGCGTGGCTGTGGTGGTAGGGAAATAGGTGAGGTAAGGTATTAATATCCGGAAGACTGAAGCACAAATAAATTAAGAGGCCTCACTCAAAGGATTTGGAAGGGGTAAATACAGGATTTAAAAACAGACTTTAGGTGTGGGGTGGGGAGGGGGCGGGGAGGAAATGACCTAACACCGAGGGCTCAAGTAGAAAGCATTTTTTTTTAAAAACTATGATGGCAATGTATGTGTCAATGTACTTGACCCAATGGACGAATGTACGGATTGTGTTAAGAGCTGTAAGAGCCCCCAATGAAATGATTAAAAAGCAAACAAGCAGACTTTGTGGCTCAAACTGAAGTCCTTTTTCAAATGTCACTGGCACTTGAGCTGACGCTGGCTTACTTTCTGTCTGCAACGTGATAGCTGCTTGAGTGATGATCGACTTTTGCGTCTTTCAAAAAGTATCGAAGTTGTTTGTGGCTGTGGCGAATACTAGCTGTACCCCCGAGCTGTTGTTCTTGCGTTGATTACGACCCACGGAAATGCCATGTGTGCCAGTGAGCTCTGCACCATACCAATTCCAGCGGCTGCTTCTTTTTCTTTTTAAAAAAAATCATTTTATTGGGGGCTCATACAACTCTTATCACAATCCATACATCCATCAATAGTAGAAAGCACATTTGTACATTCATTACCGTCATCATTCTCAAAACATTTGCT
>NW_022103898.1:65201061-65217900 GCF_000313985.2 Echinops telfairi
GAGCAAAAACCAAGCAACAAAAGAAAAGAAAACAACAACAACAACAAAAAGCCAATGACAAAAAAACCCCAAAACATAACAAAAACACAACACAACAATAACAACAAAGAAAAGCTTGTAGTTATTTCAAGGACTGTTTGTTGGCCTTTAAGAGTGTTTTCTGGTCAAGTCTGATGGAGTGCCAAGACCTGGCCCCAAAGTCTATTTTTCGGTATTCCCTGGGGCTGCTTTTTCTAAAGTAGAGTGCCTGACTTTTCTCTGGGAAATATCTCACTGAAGGCTCTAATCACCTACCTTTGGGGGTCACTCTAAGGGTAGAGTGTGCTGAGATTGTACGGTGTCCAGCCTGGTATCTGGAGCACAGAGCCTGGTCACAGCATACTGAGTCCCTCACCTTTCACGCACACCTGCTACAGCTGGGTAGGTGGGAACCGCACAATTTTCATGGCAAAATTTCATTATGTTGTTATTTCAGTGTAATGCTCAACACAAGAGCTACGGGTTTTCTTGTTTTTCTAAAAGTGGGTAGGCTTTGGTGAGGGGACACATAATTTCTACTTTAATATTGAAGCTAATTTACTAACCTCTTCTTTCTCATTAATTTCACATATCTTCTCTCACCACAGCCTCGGCCATCCACAAGCCCAGCTTGGGACCCCACACAATGAACTTTTCCTTTTCTACTGTGGGCATTCCTTAGCCCCCTCTGAGAAAAGGGGGCTGGGGGTGGGATATGTGATTGACTACTGAAGCAGGGAACCAAGAGAAAGCAATTTTTACCCAAAGAACTGAATATCTATTGGTGGAATCTCCATTACTGTCCAGTATAGCACTTTCCTAGATTTTGAAAGGGGAATGCTTCAGGCCAAAAGGGTGTGTCCCTTAGCTTGCCACAACAAGAAAGCACGTCTTTGCGTTTGAATCAAAGCCTTGCAGAACGTCAGAGAATAGGATGAGAAGTCCATCTTTGCTCCCTTGCTTGGCTTTTGCCCCAGATTGTGCAGGACGAGCTAAAACATTGATAACAACATGAGGTGAAGCAGGGACTTTGAGGTCCCGCAAATCCGAGTTCAACTTCTTGAGCCTATACTAAGTAGCTTGTCACCTGGACATACCAAGCCCATCAAGCCTGTTTCTTCCTCTGAAAATAAAGGTGATAACAGTTGCTGGCAGAGTGGTGGTAGGATTACACGAGACCCTCCATGTAAAGTGTCAACCACTGCAGTTTGCAGCCAAGAAATAATGGCTACCTTGTCCTTGTTTAAAATGTGCTCAGCTCCGGTCCTTACTTTCTCCTCTCCAGATCGAAGCTGGGATTGTTGGATTTGTTTCTTAAAGCCGAGGAAATTTCCAGGAATTGGCAGCAGTTAGGGACACGGGGCATGATTTTAAAAGCTCTCCTGAGAAGTCAAGGTAAGCTATTCCGAAGTAGAGATATTCTCCTGATGCTTTCTCAAGCTTTATTTACTATTCAAAGGACTCCATAAGTTAAAAGAGAGAGGAAGATGAATTAGATTCAAATCCCTGGTGCCCATTTCCAAGCTCTAAATTAAAAATCATCACAAGATACCTGCATACTGAACACACTGCCAAAAATTGGAAATTTACAACCCCCTTGACTTTGAGTTTCAGGAAATTTGATTTTGAGATCTAATTTAAAACTAACAAATAGCCCTGCCCAGAGCGCCACGTGTTTCTGCTTCCCAAGGAGTTGTAATTTCAGAGCTTCTCTCTGACAATAAATATCCAATCTTCTACTCCTATTTTTTTCCCTGATACATCATTTAACATGTACATTCTGAGAGAATCAACATCAGAATCTTATGCAAATCAAGTTTTTGTTTTTAATTCACCAAAGAGACAAAATCGATGAGATAGGCCTATTTTGTAGCCAAAGTAAATGTGCACAGCATGCATGCACCTAGATAGGTACAATTTGCATTTTAAATTGAGCCAAAATAAAGCTGTTCTCCTTATGTGACCTCTTCCCTGAGCTGCACAAGCCTGAAGACCAACCAGTCATGATAAGGTGACCAGATTTTAACATTGGTAAAGCGGGACACCATTGATAAAACTCATATCCTGGCAAAATACCCACATGGCAGCCGAAAACCGTACACTCTAGATTGTTGTGCATTCTTTCCAAAAACCAGGACTTTTTAAAAATGCCGTGGGACGCGGGAAAAATTGTCTGGTTACCTTAGGAGGGATCACTCAGTTGACAACTACGTGATGGTGCTGGGCTCTACTCAAAAGTCCCACACAGGTCAGCCCTCAATGTGCTCTCCTGCGTTTACAATTTTGTTGTCTTCATTTCAACTCAAGAATAAGATCTTACGGTTCGATTCCAACTTCACTGGAAAAGTTTACAGCCCCGTCAATCAGAATGCGACAGCCTACATCTCAAACCTTGTCAACAATTCCTCCTTGTTGCTCCTGACCTCCAGCGATTTAGAACTTCTCAGACTTGTCACAGAGCTTTCCCTCACGTTCCTCTTGGTTTCGCATAGAATTGACACACAAGGCCGTGGATTTGACATTCTCTGTCATAGTGTCTTTTGGTGTTACCCGTTTCACAAATAGTCCTTTTGCCTTGGCAAGGAGATTTACGCTTCGTGTCGAAGGCAGCCCCCAAGTTGTAATGTGAACACTCTGCTATGTATGCTGTATATTTGATGACTAAGAGACTATCAATAAATATTAAAAGAATTCATGTGAATAGGTGATATTTACAGCTATTATGAAGTATTTTTTTTCTGTACGTGTATTGGGTAACGTGCTCTGCTGCTAAGTGAAAGACTGAAGATTTGGGTCCACTCAGAGGAAGTTGGGAGGGTGTCCTGGGAATCTACTGAACAGGGGTCCTGGGGTTGCCAGAGTTGGAATCAATTTGACAGCAGCTGGTCAGACACACACATACACACACTCGAATAGAAGCGGACAATGAAGGCCGCATACCGATCACCAGCTTCAATAGTGACCAATTCATGAGTAAACTTGCTTCATACAAATAGTTTTTAATGCTCAGCAAATAGCTAGAACTAACTCCTAATTACCTCAGAATTGTATTCATAGCATTGAAGGTGTATCTATTAATTCACATTTTCAGTCCATTGTGATCATTCCGATTGTGATGTCCTTTAGCCCGCATGATAATCTCCTTCAGGCATTGTTATCCCCAGGTCCTAAGTAAAGATATTAAAGGTCAGAAGGATAATAATGTGCCCCAAATCAAATAGCTGGTAAGGAGCAGCACAAGGATTCCTACCTAGAATATGTGGGATTAATGTATGTTGTAAATTGTTTAACTCATGACAGGTTAGAAATGCTAAAAAATCAAACCACTCTTCCACGAGTGGACTAACTAAGCATGGAGTTGAAAGTAGAGCAAGGCAGCATAACTTGTCTCAGGATCAAGGCTTCTAATCCTTCGGAAGAGAAGCAGTGGTATAGAATGGCAATGGGTGGGTGGCTGATGTACTTAAAACCTCAACCATCCTTCTAAAACACGTGTCGTGTGTGTGGATGAACCACTGCAGGGCAGTGTTCTATTCAGGGAAAGGCAGGTTTCAATCCGGCTGTGGAGCTGGAGGTCGGAAGTGGATTTACCAGGGTCTTTCCCTACGGTGCAGAGGAAAACATGAGAGACAAGGAGCAGTGGGAGCTTGCATTGTGGAAGTCGGAGTGCTAGTATCAATGTCAGAGAAGCTTGTATTTACAGCTAGTAATTACAGCTAAAAGGAATGCAAGGTATGACGGAGCGGAAGCAAGGGGGGACTGGCCACAAAGATTTCAACGGACCCCCCCCCCCCACAAGTGTTTGGTAGGTGCTGGAGTTGGAAAATCCAACTTTAAGTCCCAAGAATCTTAAGCCAATGGCCAGCTCCCTAGTTGCACAAAGTGACGCCACCAGAGAGGGCCGCTGCTGCCAGCAGTTGGATGATGGCATAGAGCGGAGGCCTGGCAGGTCAGGTGGGTGCTAGCCTGGTTCCTGGTCCTAAGCATGGGCTGAATTGGTACCCTCGTAGGGGGGCCCCTAGAATGTTTGCCTTTCAGCTTCATGGTAACAGGGCAATTATTGCCCAGATGACTCAAGAACGGGCAAGGATCCTCACAATAGCATGTAAGAGGTGTCTGCCCCTTCTGAGTAGGGTATCGGGCGAGTTCTAGGGAAAGTTGTGTGGTAAGGGAAGGGCACTTGAACGTTTCCACATGAACCTTTTTTTGTTTCCTTCAACATCAGTGGCCTCTTCCCTGCTCTCCAATAACTCATCAAACACGCCACCATAAGAAGGTATCTGCTTTATCTCCAACTCTATGCTAATTGATGTTGTTATTTCAACGATCCTGAACACTCATGTTGCAAATCTACGCCAACGACTCTTATTTTGACTAAATGGCCTCATAATACTTGCACAAAGTAGTCATATGCACGAATAGATTCAAGGACAGAAAGTTCACTACTTTAAAATATAACCTGGCAAAGAATACTGAAAGTACCATGGGCTTCCAACAGAACAAATAAATCTGTCTTGGAAGTACAGCCAGAATACTCCTTAGAGGCAATGATGCCCAGACTTTGTCTCATGAACTTTGGACATGTTTCCAAAAGAGACCAGTCCCTGGGGAGGGAGATGATGCTTGGTAGAGTAGCAGGGGGCGGGGGGCGACAAAGAGGAAGGCCCCTGACAGATGGATTAGCACAGCAGCTGCATCTATGGGCTCAAACATGACACTTGTGAGGGTGGAGCAGGGCTGGGCCGTGTTTCATTCCGCTGTGCATAGTGTCTCACCTAACAACAACAGTATTGGATGGATCCGAGTGATAGTAAGTCATCCTTATTGAGTTGCCTTTATATCTCTCAGGGTTGCTGTTAGTTGCTGTCCAGTGGATTCCAGCTCATGGAAACTGTGTGCCCAGGGGAGGTTTTTCCAGGCTGTGACCCTTCAGAAGCATCACTCAGCTCAAACTTCCTAGTTTTCTCTGGCTAAATTCAAACCACCAATCGCTCAGCTACTAGGTAAGTACTTATCTATGTCCACCACGAAGGGACTTCTCAGGGCCATGTGGATCACGGACAAATCCTCTTCCACAGGCCCTTCTCCCAGTCAATCTGACAGGTACAGCCACCAAGTCCTATGTCCTCAGACTCGGAATGCCAATCTGCTGCTTAGCTTTCCCCCCTCTTTTAATCATATTGTGTGTTTACTCTACACTTGCCGAACTTTGTGTTCATTTGAGGATTCGTTTAATTTAATTTATTAATCCTCCCTACCCCAGGAGGGCTGGATTATTTTAGTTTTGGAATGAATAAACAATGACTTAGAGCAAGATGTGGCTGCCAAGGTCTTCTGACTTCAAGCCTTGCTCTATTCCCACCCGGAAGAGCAGAAAGACCCTCGCCAGACAAGGTCCCGTCCAGCGCAATGACTACATGTTGAACGTCCAGACAGGATTGTCAGTCTGGAGATTAAGGGGCAATTGGAAGTCTTTTGCCATTTTTTTAACCTTCCAGCGAAAACTCTCTCTCTCTCTCTCTCTCTCTCTCTCTCTCTCTCTCCAGGCAAATATTAATGTGACAGGGTGATGTTTTATTTATGTAAGCGACACTAGCTGTTGGCATCCCTGGAAACTCTGTCATGTAACATTTGAATTTGCAGTCATTGATTTATCGTAGAGTCCTTTAATGGGATTCCGCTGTAGGCCCTTCTAGGCAAGTCTGATATCATCTGTTACTACTTGGCAGGAAACATGCGAAATGATTTCCCTGTATGTAGATAACGTGTGGCCCGTGGGGGTGAGGTGCCTCTTAGTCCTCCAAGTGATGCCTTTGCTGTTTAACCAGTTGACGAGGTCTTTCTATTAGCGAATTGACCAGATGCAATACTTGGCATGTTTTTTTGGTTTTGTTTTGTTTATTCTTTTTTCACTGCTGATTCCATGGTCCTTGATTGCCGATTCATGCTATCTCATATCCTCACATCCCAATGATTTGGGAGTGTTTGCGGCATTTTGGTCTCATTCTGAGTTGGGCCGCATCAGCTAACGCTTTACTTCATGCACACTATTCAGGTCCACTCGACTTTGAAGAGGCAGCTTGTTTCCAGGCACATTTGGAGTGTTTCCCAACATGAGGGCCCATCTTCCGACACTTAGCAGACAGTGCTCCACTGCCAGTTGTGTGGCTTTCAGAGGATCCCCTTTGTGAGAAGTCGATCTCCAGGTCCCTTCCCTAGTCTATCTGACCTTGGTAGACAGAACACGAAACATGACCGCCGTGGGGTATCTGCTGGTATTTGGAAGACCAGTGGCCTAACTTCCAGCATCACAGCAACATGCAAGCCCCCATGACACCACAAACTGACAGAGTGGTAGATGGTTATCCTAAGGATATGACTTAATTCAGTTCAAACACTTCACACCTCGTCTCACAGCAAGCCAGTCTCCAGCGCACAGTTAAAGTAAAGCAAACGTGTGCCTACAATAACGGCATTGTGCTAATAAGTAGGGCAAGAACTAAAAGTCCTGATCTCAAAGCACTCATGGTCCAGGGGTAGAGACAGACAAAGAAGCAGTCAGTAACAATATGCTTAATTCATTTTATGCGGGACATATATGAAATTAAACAGATAGGAGTAAATTTCTAACCATTCTCAGGCAAATATACTATTCGACTATTAGAAATTTCCAATAGGTAGATGGAAGAGTAAGATACCCTATTATTTATGAACAGTGATTTATTAGTTTTAGCATAGAAAATATTTTGAAATCAATCGATACACTTGAAAATGATGTTTTAAATGTTCCACATTAAGAATATGTCTCTGTTGGATGAAGGAAACATTTTCCAGGGACCTTTTCCAGTTAGAAATGAGACTAATGTAAACGGTCCACCAATTAACTACATACAGTTGACTTTTCTGAGCTAAGTACAATTAGAGCACAATCTATAAATGCAAAACAGTTGCCAGCAATGAACACAAAGCTGATTCATTTTAAGGAAACATAAGGAAAGAGTAGGACATTTCATCTGTGGGGTTTCCGTTGCTTCCATTGTATTATGTCATCTACATTTTAGCAGCACGTCTCATGGCTACTCCTCTTTCTTGGTCAACCACATTAATAAACTGGGGTTTTGATAAATAGCTCTAAGGTATTTACCAAGAACAGACATTGTGTTAGGCTGGCTTCTCTCTATAGATGATACATGATAGATAGATAGACAGATAGACAGACAGACAGATATGTGTGTGTGTATGTTTTTTCCAGTGATACAGTCTGCTTTCACATCGGTGAGTCAGTTCCCAAGCTGGAGGTTTCTCCTGACTCAGGTAGCTTTGGGTATGCATGACCTCAAGAGTAGCCGAAGCACAAAAGGCTGCAGAGGTGGATGAATACCAGGTCAGCAGGTCCAACTGGGGACTGGAGAGGGAAATGAATCCAAGGTTGACAGGTTAGATGGTAGGTCAGAAAGCTCCTGGAATCAGCAGACAATATGGTAGGCCATTGGATCAAGTCTAAGGAACTGGAAGTGGATGAGTCATGTGCAGGATCCAACACTCCCACCCCCAAATAAAAAAACAAACATATTTTCCACAACATTTATTTATATAGGAAGTAGACCACACCCCGGAGGAAACCTCCTTCCAATTGCATCAGGACTGTAACTTGAGTAAGTCGGTTGCACTTCACTCAGGTATGCAAAGAAATTTGCAAGACAGCTACCTGGCCAACTGACTGGAAGAGACCCATATTGCATCCATTTCAATGACCCCACAGAATGTGCAAATTGTTGAACAAACGCATTAATATCACATGTACGTAACATTCTGCTGAAGCTCATCCAACAACAATTGAAGTAGTACACTGCCAGGGAGCTGTCAGAGGCTCCGGCTGGGTTTTAAAGAAGCGGTAGAACAAAAGATGTCATTGCTGATGCCCGATGGGTCTTGGCAGAAAGCAGAGAATACCAGAAAGATGTTTACTTTCATCTTGCTGACTATGCAAAGGCATTGAACTGCGTGGATTATAACAAACTATGGATAACCTTGGGAAGAATGGGACCAATAGGTAACATCATGATAAATGGAGAAAAGGTGGAACTTGTCAAGGATCTCCTATTACTGGATCCAGAATCAATGCTCATGGAAGCAGCAGTCAAGAGATTAAAAAAAAAAAAAGAATTGCATTGGGTAATTATTTTGCACAAGACCTCTGTAAAGTGTTGAAAAGCAATGTTACTTTGAAGACGAAGGTGTAGCTGAACCAAGCCAGGGTATTTTCAGTCACCTCATATGAAGACTGAAGAAGAATTGATGCACGTGAATTAGAATATTGAAAGTACTACGGACGGCCAAAACAAACAAACAAACAAACAAACATCTGTCTTGGAAAAACTATAGCCTGAGTGATCCTTAGAAGTGTGGATAGTGAGACTTCATCTGACATATTTTGAGCATGTTCTCAGGAGAGGCCAGACTCTACGATGAGTCCAGGGACCCTACATACAAACGAACAAGATAACCCCTCAGCGCTGCATCGTTACGTTTGAGCCCAGGGTTGCACCACTGTCAACCCATCTTGTGGAGAGATTTCCTCTCTTTGCTGCTCTTCTCTTTTACCAAGTCTGTGTTTGGCGTTCCCTGGGGACACCGTTGCTCTGCTCCTCTTGCTGTTCTATTGCATGCCCTTAGTGTTTCGCCTCGGTGTGGTGGGGTCAGATCGGGCACAATTTCTGCATTGAGTCTCCAGTGTTGTTCCCTGTAGGGCTATGGGTCAGTGAGGGATGCCCTGTCTCCTAGTGGGGCCGGCCATATGGTCCTCTCAGTGCATTGGCTGCTCAGAGCAGGGACATCATCCTCAGGGCTTGGTGGGTCAGGATGTGTTACATTCTCTCTCCCTGCCCCTGCATGTGCTCCCATGTGCTCTGATCAGACGTGTCCCTCTCCCTGAGCTGTAGCTTCAGTGCTGTCCTCTGAAGTAAATCCTTCTGTGGGGAGGGAGCTGTCCACGTAGTTGGGATAGGGGCCGACCCCTCAGACCTCTCTATTGATTCCCTGCTTCATGCCAGTGCGTTACATTCACATCTCGGAGCACCGGTTTGAAGTCTGGTCCCTCTTTCCCTGTGGAGATATAAACAACACCCTCCCCTTGGGTAGGTTAGCACCCAGCTCCCCTGCTACCCGTGTCCTGCCCTGCTCCTTTTTAGGGTTTCCATATTTTTGGCTTGTATTGTTTGTTTGTTCATGTTAGTGTTTCTCAGAGGTGTTATGTCAATGGAGGTCCCCTTCTTGAAGCAGTGTTATATGCTTTTCTGTCTTTCGATATATGAACCCAGGATCAATGAACGTATGGAGACAGAAAGTCTATTAAGGGATTCAGGCGAAGGGGGATAGAGGGGGGTGGGTAAAAGGGAGACAATGTCAAGGAGTCCATGTAGAAAGAGATTGTGGTAACAATTGGACAATTCTACTTGATGTGATTGACATATGGAATGGTATGATAAATGTGTGAAATCTCAACTAGTGTAAAAAAAAAACCCTAATGATATTATAATTAAATTGAAGAAACATAGCGAGTACGTTGTTGATTTTTTATTATTAATTTTTATTTTCTTGGTTTAAAACCCAAAGAAAAGAGATTAGTTTTGAAGGCATAAGAAATGTGTATCTGAATTTTTTGAGCCTTCATTTTATGGTGATTCAAGTTTATACACCCTTCTTTATTCAGATCTTTAGGAACATGATCAGAATGAGGACAAATTCAAATGAAATTTTATTTATAAGTGGTTGGAATTGGAAGTTAAGTGTGGATAAGAGGGAATATAAAATTCTAGAAGCCAAGATAAAGAGTTTAAGAGGAGTTGATACGAGGTTCTGATTTCTTTTTCATTAGAAAACAATACAGAATAAAGAAATGTGTTCATGAAGATGAGAAAAATCTATTTCTAGTTGAAGTCATTTCACACTAAAAAATACCATTGATTTCCAGTTTTTAAAACTTTATTAGGTGCATTTCTTTGGTCCATTAGTATCCACATTTTACACCTGATTGTTCATCAGGGTAACAACCTCACTTTATTTGTTCCCACTAGCTATTTCATTTTCACAGAGATTCAAAAATGAAGAATAAAATCTTAACTCGTACGGAGCTAGATATTACAGGTTTTCTCCTTCAATTTACCTGTAAAGAGAGCTTGAGAGAAGAATGAAAAGGATGCCCCAAACCCACTGCCACGGAGTCAATTATGATCCATAGTGAGCCACAGGGTCCCCGAGGCTATGCATCTTTATGAAGAGATAGCCTCATCTTTCTCCTGAGGAGCTGGTGTTGGGTTTGAACTGCTAACCTTGGGCTTACCAGTTCAATGTTGACCCAAAAGTGCCACCGGGGCTCCTTGAACACCTATCGTTTATGGCCCTTCCCCGCCATTCCCCATGATGCCTCTTGCACACAGCTAAAAATACCAAATACAGAAATGAGCGTCATTTTCAGACTCATTCAGCTTTGTATTAAACAGCATGTTAAGCATTTGAACTGGACACTCAGACCATGATTCTTCTCTTGGCCTCAGACTCAGCTAAGCAGCACCTTTCTGCTATGCATGGTTGCTGATCAGACTAGTCCACTTGCAGGGACATACACATTTCGGCTTCCCAAATTAAATAAAAAGTCAGCTTGCATGCCCACATACAGTGTAGCAGAAGCCTAGTTTAGAAAGCAAATCCAAAGTTAGAAAACGGTCTAAGACGAAGAGTCCCTGACGTGTTATAGTGTTCTATTCCCATGACATCATTTTGACTTACATCAGTTCTGATGTGAGTCAAATTCCTCTTTTTTTATTGCAGTTTTCATGATTAGTCTTCTAGTCTCTAGTTCTTTAAAAAGCTGATCTTTGAGCATCTGAGAATAACAGCAGAAAGGTATGCACGGCAAGACTAATGATCAGACATAGCACAAACAAGGAACCAGCGGGCTGTCAGTGCGGGTCTCCATAAGTTGAATATGTCCTGTGTTGGGGTTACCTTTAATGATCTGTGTACTGGTTTCCACACCCAAGAGGGGGTTAGCTGTTTACTGCCACAGATGTTTACCAACACACTGGGGGGAAAGTTTTCCATATGCTCTAAAGGCCAATGTGGAATATTTCGGGTCCAGTTCCTAGGGAATAGAATGGAAGTTGGTCTTACTATTTTGTATCTTTGAACCAAAAAATTCCTACAGACTCAAGATTAGGCAAGGATCCCCTCACTGGAATTTTCAACCTCACGGTTTAGTCTTCAACAAGGTTCCAGCTCATGCAAGAGTACTTTGTCGGACGGGACTCAATACTCCCACAATAGTGCAGTGAATTACTTAATAAGATTCTTCTAGCTGTACTTTGTTACTGTCACCAAATGGCCTTTTCTTGATGGGTCCGGTTAAGAGAAGGTTGGATGAGAGACTGGTAGAATTCAGTTGGGGGTTCAGGGAGATTTCACTGCAAGCAACAGATAAAAAGCCAGGAGTGGCGCATGGCCTTTGTACTCCTCCAGTCCCTGTGCATTGGGCCCCCTTGGTGCAGGAGGCAACTTTGACACCGGAAGAGTAGCAGGACCAAGAGCCAGCCCACTGAGCAAATAAAACTGAGTGCCTTTGGGCAGGGGGTAGGCTGGTGCAGGATGCCTCCAGGCACTTCATTGGGGGAGTTAGGTTTGGTGACCCCCCAGAACTGGAGCTAAGTGCCTTCAGGTTGAGGTTTATGGTGAAATGATGTTCTCTTTGGTCATTTACTGTCAGTCCTAAAAGTGCTTTGTAACATTGTCCAAGCAGGACAAAGGCCTATGGGCTGTGTGGCTGAAGCCTGCCTGTGGACATGCTGATCAGAGACTGTGCTGTCTGAATAACTGTATTTGTAACCTGCCGCTTTCCTTAATAAATTTGTCTGTGAGTTCTGTATCACTGATGCAATCAATTATCGAACTCAGCTGAAAAATAGAGAGGGTTGTGGGAAGGACAGTGGCTACCAGAATTGGTTGGAAGATTGGGGGGTGGCCACATCTGACATCAGCTTGGTAAAAAATCAGCCTTAGGTGATGCTCATGGGGAGTTTCATTTCCCTTCCTCCTGTGAAGCTGGACGAAGTCAGACATCACCCCACGCCATTGCTCTATATCCCCACTATAGTAGGATCCCCAACTGCATCCCTTTTCTCTTCCTGGGGATTTATATCACAGAAGTGAGGCTCAGCTCACTTGCCATCAAGTTCATTCTGAATTATACATACCTTATGGGGCAGAACAAAACTTCCCCTCTGGGTTTCTGAGACTGTAAATCTTTATAGGAATAGGCAGTCTCATCTTTCTCCCAAGGAGAAACTGGCAGTTTTGAACTGCTGACCTTATGGGTTAGCAGCCCAGCGTGTACACTGTTATGCCGAGAGGGCTCCTTGGAGTGACACTAGAAGGTGTCTTCACATTCAGACCCTCCTCTGCAATGGGCGCTCACTGAGTCTCAGAGGTGCCAAACCTTCATAGCAGTTGTTTCCTTACCTTTCCCTGTTGTGCCTGATGTTAGACCTCTGTTACTTTTAGAAAGTCTAAAGTCTCTACCCCCATGGTGATTCACCCTCACAAGGATAACTCAAAAGCAAAAATACCCCCCGCTCCCAAATTAAAAGGCCAATCCAGGAAAGTACAAATTAAATTTTCATGGGCCCATGTTACATTTCATGGGCCTGTGTTACATTTGGGCCCAATTACATGTGACCATTCCTTCTTATCTATGACACACAAACTTCATTGCTATTTTTGGACAGTTAAGCCACATCTGAGTTGGCAATCTGGCTCACTTTTAGAAGATGCTCCTTGTCTGAGATGCCTTTTAGCCCAGAGATGCATTGTCTTAACCACACTGAAAACGTACCAACAGGAGATCTGCCTCGCCATGGATCATTAGTATTTCGAAAAGCCAAGTAGAAAGTCATCTGTATTTTTAGCCAAATCAGCTCAACTTTGGTTTCATATTTTTCTAATTTACTGCTTATTGTCAATTTTACATTTTATAAAAAGTCAGAAAATTCTCCCAACACTATATAAGTATACACACCTATGTATACTCTTTATCTTAGTGCAATTGGAACAGATAGAAAAGTATTTAAAATTATGAGATTCCCACCCACCTCCAATTCATTTGTATAGCCACAGACAAACTCAGGTGGCACTCAGGTGGCACTCAGGTTAAGCACGCCCCTGCTAACAACAGTTCAGCAGTTTACACCCAACAACTGCTCATGGGAGAAAGATGTGTTAGGCCGTTTCTGTAAAGACTGGAAACTCATATGGGGCAGTTCTACTCTGCCCTGCAGGGTTGCCATGAGTTGACAACTATTTGACAACAATGGATTTTTTTGTTTTTGATATAACCCATAAATCTCAGCATTTTTTATATCTAGCATTTTGTTGTTTCCTTCTTCCTGATTAAAGGCACTTGAATTATGGATCATTTCTACGGTGCATTCTTAAGAGAGTACAGCAACACACCCATCTCTAACATTTAAAAACTCAGGAGTACAATTGAACAATTGCCATTAAATGAATATTAAAACCAAATCATTACTACTTGGAGGATGATAGGAAACTACTCGAGGCAACAAAACCCAGCTTTCATCTCACCTATGTTTATTCCACTTTCACTATTCCGATAAGTGATACTTTGTGCTTTCAGTTACTCTAGGCAACGAGGAGGAGCGCTGGCTAAACACAAGATCATCCATTTGAAACCACCAGTAGCTCCTCAGGAGAAAGGAGAGGCTTTCTGTTCCTGTAAAGAGTCACCACCTTTGAAAACCACAGGGGTAGTTCTCCCCGGTCCTTTAGGGCTGGTATGAATTGACTAGCTGGCAGTGAGTTTTGGTATGCAATGAGCACATTCCAAAGTCCAATGAGTTCTTTATGGCTCTAAGGAAACTATTTGTTCCGTTATCAGAAATGCCCATTGATTCTACCAGAGATAAAATATCTGGACTTTAGAACTGAGGGTCTGAAAATGGCTGAAGGAAGAAAATGGAAGGTTTTTGCTTGTTGAACCAGGTATCTTTCTAAGAACTTTCATGTCAGTAGAGCCATTGAAACTCGTGCAGCATCCCCCAATTGTGGTGATGAGTGGGCCTTGACCAGTGTGAAGACCAGGAAGTTTGAACCACCCACCCATTTCTTGTACCCCTTAAATGTGGCATGGTGATTCTAAACCAATCTGTCTTGGAAGAAGTATGGCCAGAGCGTTCCATAGAGGCTAGGATGGCAGGACTTTGGATACATTGTCAGGATAGACCAGTCCCTGCAGAAGGACATCATGGTTGGTAAAGGGGAGGGGTGGCACAAAAGAAGAAGACGCTCAAGGAGATGGATTGACAACAGTGGCCACGTCCATGGTCTCCAGCATAGGCACAATTGTGAGAATGGCCGGAAGCTTGCAGCGTGTCATTCTGTTGTGTACAGGGTCGCTATGGGTGCGCACTGACTCAAAGGCACCTACCAGCAACTGCAGCGAGCATTCCAAATTGTTCCCAAAGAGCGGAAGTATTACAGTTTGTGAAACCCACCAGGTGGCTTCATCAGGGATTAGGAGAAGTGGCACTGAAGAGTGTAAACAGCTGGTCAGCGATCATATCACGACCTTTAGTCGAGGGAGCCCAACCTGGAGAGACTATGGTTTTAAACTTCTTTGACACTGTGTTCCTGCCTCTTCAAAGCTCACTGGCATCGAGTCTAGGCCGACTCATAGTGAGTCAGTCCCCTGTGGGTTTCTGTTCACTTAGGAGAGTAGAAAACCATGCCTTTCTCCCGGAAAGCAGCTGGTGGTTCCGAGCTACCGACCATGCGGATCACAGCCAAATGTGTAACCACTGCACCACTGCCTCCAGAGGTGGGCGAGAGGAGCATGGCACGGGATGCCGTGTTACATTCAGCAAGAGGAAAGTGAGATGGAGAACAACATTGACGAAACATGTCACCCCAGCCTCTAGGCTCAGCACCATGAGTGTGTGATATCGCTGAAGAAGCTCAGCAAAGCTGTGTAGTACAAGTATTCTTTTTCTCATTGTACAGATGCAAATAACAAAATAGGCGATAACCCCCAACATCACACGGGGTGCAATCGGTATTGAACTCCAATCTAATTACAAAGCTCATGCTTTTTTCTCTGTGCCACACATACCAGTTTACCATAGTGCCTCCACTCTCTCTCAGAGGCTGTATTTCACTGATGTAAGGCGCTTAGCTTACACACAGGCTGTGGTTCTATTATCTTGTAGGAAACCATTTCACCAGCCAGCTGGGGAGTTTGACAGATGGAGCCACTGGGTAGAGAGCAGCCTGAGTGGATCCGAATTGGACTGAGAGATGGGAGATTTAGGACCCCATGGATGTTGGCATTTTTGTGACTGTCATGGAACAATGTAGACACAAATCATGGACTTCGGTTTGGTTCTACCTTGCTGAATTTGGAGAACGGTTTGCCTTCCACTTGGTATCAAGATTTGAGTGTCAACAACTACAATTTAAAGACTGTCCCTGATCTTAGAACAAACATTTTCAGCCTTAGCACATGGCTGCTTTATGGGGCATGATAAATGCAGAAACGTGCTCCTCATCTCAGACTCCTGGGCAATTCACTCAGGGCCTCGCACCTGGCATTAGCTGCAGACAGCACCAGTGTCCTTTGTCACTGATTAGCTACGTGTCATGGAGCAAATCACTAATATTTGTGGCTGAATTTTTATCAGCATGAAAAGACAATAATAACTCCACTGCCGTGCTTAATTTTCTAGGGGGTGAAAAGGTTATAACGCTTGTCAAAGGGCATTGCAGAATACAGAAAAATTTAACTCCTCTGATGATAGAGATGTTAACCTTCAAGAGAATTCATTGCTTCTCTCCTTCCTTTGGCTCCTAATCAGAGACTGCTATAAAATAAGGTGTCCAACCCATCCCGTTTGTCAGGAATGTCCCTGTTTTTAACACACAAAGTCTTGTGCCTCAGGAAACCCTTCAGTCTCGAACAAACCCACGTGATTAGTTGCCTGGGTGCAACGAGCTTAACTGAGGAGCATCCAGAAAAGACCACGCATCTTGTCAGGTACCAAGACATCCAATAGGAGAGCTTTCTCCTTAGCTAAATGAAGGAAGACAACCTCGCCAACCAATCATGGCCACCACTGCTGAGATAGCAAAGGGGGTGCAGCCACAGGGATGAGGAAGGAGCCCACAAACCAGCTGCTTCTGAGTTGATCGTGACCCATTGAGACCCATGTGTTTTCGAGCAGAACTCTGCTCAAGAGGCGTTTCAACGGCCCATTTTCCCAGAAGGCACTTTCTTCCAACGGGCCCCTGGGTGGCTTTGAGCCACGCCCTTTCGTTAATAGCCCAATGGGTTAACCGTTTGCATTACACTTCATCATCAAGTTAATACGCAAAAGAGCTGGTTGGTGCTACGAATATCCCCTTTTATCTTCTCCCCAGGAGAGTGGCTGCCACGGTATTTCCATTGGCTTGACCTGTGCCCACACAAACACTTCTGAAGCTGAGTGGGTAGAAATGTGGTCATTGAAGGGGAGGGGATGGAGAGTGAATAAACTTGGATCTAAGGAAATGAAAGTTATCCCAGGAGACGTGGAAATGAAGCTGAAATTGCCTTACACACAGAGACAGCCCCAAGGAAGGGACTACGAGAATGTGTCTGCAGGAGGAGTTAGTGGTGGAGGAGGGAGGAGGAGTGGGGAGGAAGCCAGGTACTAATGTTTGCAGAGCAGCTGCAAGCGTCTCCAAGGGTTGAGTGTGTGTGTGTGTGTGTGTGTGTGT
>NW_022103898.1:65218215-65221004 GCF_000313985.2 Echinops telfairi
ATAAAGTCTCTTCACACTCACGAAACACAAGCAATGGTGCTGAATGCAGGAAGATCGCCGGTCAGTGGGTTGGAAGTCTTGTGGATCCAGTGGCATTGTAAGCATCTCACCACTGGTGCTTCTCTTACTCTGCCTTCACCTTCCTGCTGGCAAGCCACTCTAAGACCTTCCAGAGCCCTGTGATGAACTGTGCCATTGGATCCACAGGGCCTTGCACCCACCAGCTTGTGATCTTCTTGCATTCTGCATCATTGCATGTGACTTTGTGAGTCTGAAGAGGGACTTATGGACTAGTATCAGACTTATGGGCTTCCATTGGAATGGGCTGGAATGTTTTCCTGATAGATAGCTACTTCTTGATATAAAGCTCTTTATATCATATATATATATATCATATATCAGTGTCACTGGATTTGTCTCTCTAGTTAACCTGGTCTAACATACCAGGCAAGCACTTCACCCTTGTGGGACCAGAGCTTCTAAGTAGTTACTTTCACTGGTATTTCATGATCTTGCAATTAGGAAGGTGAGGGTGGGTGGGACTCAGGATAATGTCTGTCAGCCCCTTCTGGTTTTCTCCCTGGGTTAGGGGATGAGGCTCTCCCCTACTCCAGAACCTGCTGCTCTGCTCTCTGCTCTTCCTCCTCCCTCCCCCCTGCTCACATCCAGGGCTCTATCAGACAGACAACATCACAACTATTCCTCTCTGAACTTCAAGCCTCTGCACTCCAACTCACACTCCACCAACCACAGGAGAGCATAAAAAGGCGGTGTGGTCAGACACTTGCTCGGTCACTGCAGACCTCTGCGCCTCTGCAGACTAAGCTGGATCTGACACTCAGGCGTCTGGTGTTTCTGACAAACAATCAGGATGGTTCCAAAAGACAGAGAGAAAAAGAGAAAGGCAGATCCTGCCCCATCACCTTGAGTGTAGCGTAGCACCTTATGGAAAGATAAGACAGACTCAAAAATGTGTACCAAATGGTAGCAGTGGGATAAACACCTTCCTTTGAATCTCCAGGAAGAAGGGAAACTCCGGTGAACTTTAGAAGCTCCAAAGGATTAATGACTGTCAAAAAAAAAAAAATCCCCAAACTGGTCAAACTGGCTGGAATACTTTCCCATGAATCATAAGACATACAACAGGTTTGTAATGGGCTGGCGGCCATATGCCCTGGGTCCCTCTCACCTGTGGGAAACAGGCTCTTAAAAGGGAGATTTGCCACCTTCACCACCAGTCATCGGGTTACTGGTCTTCACAAGGACTGGGGACAAGAGTCAGTGGGTGTGTGTTTCTGCAGATGCTATTTATTTTCAATCCCATTGAAAATAAAATGGTGTGCTTAATAGTCCATATCTTGAAATGATGGTTGTATTGAAAATGAAAGGCTTTTAGAGCTTTGTAAACATCAATGGATTTTAGAACTTTGGGGAGCTGGGAGGAGGCCTAGACCCAGTATGGTGTCTCTGGAAGGAGCTAAATTGTAGGTGTCTTCAACAATCCGCCCTTTCACTTGTGATTAGTGGTGTGCTGACAAATGGTTAACAACAGGCACACTGAGCAACAACAGCCAAGGCCTGGTGTGTAGTGTTTGCTGATCCCCACAGTGTAAATACTAGCCCCCATGACCAAGGCAGTGTCTGCTCCCGCTCACAGCTGAGAGAGAGCTCAGCTTTCCTTTGCCAAGAGCAATCTTCCCTGGATGTTGGGAAATGTATGCAGTAAGCATTGAAGTTCCCCCAAATAACTGAAGTTAGAATGTTCTATCAAAAATTTTACTTATCTTTCTTACCTACTCCTCAGAAATCTGGTAACACGTTCATATTTTCACCACTCTATCCTGCTCAGTTTTCATTTGAATCTTTTTCTTTTTATCTAGCTCAGATTCCCTTTTAATGTTGAGACCTAATTTATTGCCCCCTCAATCCCCCTCCTGGTTTGACCTTTTGCTCTTACCCATTCCACCCCCACCCCCACCTTTGAGTACCTAAAAATTATCATTTCCCCTCAGTAGTAAAGCATCAATGAGTTCCACGTGACTTTTAGGAGAAAGTTGAAGTGCCAGGGCCTCTGTGATATGTCTGTGGCTTAACCTGTCTGTAGTTTAAGGTTCTTCCGGTGGCCCCTCAGGAAACTTTCTCTCTGACCATTGCAACATTCTTGCAGCTCTCTGAATGCACATGCTGCCTCATATCTCCATCCATCCCACATGTCGTCTGCTCTGCAGGAATCCCCCCCAATACTCATCAACTCCTTCATCACAGGGGATTTCCATTGGGGTGCAATGGCTGGTTAATGTGCACAACATTAAAGGTTGAAGACTCAAGTCCACTGAAAGCCAGGCTGGAAGAAAGCTAGGCACGTTCTTCCCCGAAGTTAGTCACTGACGTCCCTCAGGAGCACAGTTCCACTTTGACGCATCTGGGCACCCTCCGTTGGAATCACGTGGTTTGGATGCAGCATCCTTGGCTTCTCTTTCTCTCTCTTAGCAGTGATGATGACTTACGGGGCCGTCGTCTCCCTCCATTAAGGTGTGAGTCATGGGAAGCAGGAACAAAGTTATGCTACTTGAATTTTTTGAAGTCAAACAAAACACCTAATACTTACTAGTTGCTCAATAATGGCTTCTTACATTATGGATTCCACTCAATTAATTAATGATAATTGAGATGATCTTCTTTTTGATCCACATATTAATTCTAAAGTGTTAAAAATCCTTTAATCATTCATTGAAAATAGTGTCCAACAACATATTTGCATAACCAAAAATCAATTCACTGAAACAGGG
>NW_022103898.1:65221924-65243203 GCF_000313985.2 Echinops telfairi
CGGGCTCCCTCAGAGAGGAGCCGTCTCCTTTTAAGCCTTCCAGAAAATGCCCCGAGGCACAATCGATGAAAAATAGTCACGACTTCTCCCTTCGCGGTGGCCTGTACCCGCCCTCCACCCTCGCTGGACATCGTCTCTGCGCATGTTACTACAAACCTAAAAATGGGAAACACCACCAGGAGAGAAGTTGAGGAATGATGAAGAAACGTCTTTTTAAATCAGAGTCTCTAATTATCTACATGGAAAATTCGGATGAGAAAGTGGAGCCAATAGAGCCCGCAGGAGGCCTGCCACTCCAGAGGGCAACTCTGAGACCTCAAATGAAATACGTGGCAACCGCAGGTGATGGCAGTCATAGATGGCGTGACCTTGACCCAATCTCCTCCCCCTCCGCATATATATATATATCCCCTGCCCCACCGCACCCCCAGAGACCCCGGTATCCTCGAGAACACCCGCAGAGGAGAGTTTAGAGACTGGAAGCGCAGCAAAAATTAATAAACGGAATAGTTTCCTACCCTGGGGCCGAGCTTTGGGTAAGGGTCTGTGCACCCCTCAACCTTCGCCCTGTCCCCCACAGCTGCGGTGACCACACGACTGGGCATCGTGCCGTAGTAAGCTGCTTGGGAGAAGGTAGCGGTGTGGTGAGAGAAGATGGTGAGGTGATTTGAGTTCAGGGAGACCTACCACCTAACAGCACGGAACAATGCCAGTCCTGCATCGTCCTGCCGAGTGCTGGCGTGTTCAAGTCCATGCCTGCAGTTGTGCCAGCCCATCTCGCCGAGGGCCTCGCTTCCCATCACCGGCCCTCATCCGTGCTGTCCTCCACCTGCCATGATGCCTCCTCACTACACGTCTCCTAAGGAAAGGGGGTGGAGGATGTTTGGCTGGGATCTGAAAAGGTTTTTCACGGCATGGACTAATTTTGGGAAATAGATTGGCAAGTCTTTCTTCACAGTCTGTCTTAGTTTGGAAGGTCCACTGACACCTGTCCCCCACGAGTGACCCTGCTGCCATTTGAAACCCGCGTGCATAGCTTCCAGCATCACAGACAGCTACTGGAGCCCCAGCAACTGAGAGCCGTGGGCAGTGGGCAAGAACTAGCAGACAAGAGAATTATACACGGAGAGGGCTTAAAGCGTTTGAATACTGGAGGGACTTCAGACTGAGAGATACCTGTTGAGCGGGATCGGACCTTTGTGATTTCGAGATAGGTATCGTTGAGGAAATATTTGAGATGCTGGGTTGTTTGAAACCCAAATTCTCCCCAGATTGGGCTGCTGTTTTCTTCTTTGGGGAAAACTTTGATTCAGACACGTTTGGGAGATCAGAATAGATTCTCAAACAGATAAAGGCTAACTTATTAGTCATGATCTTTGGCTTAAAAGAAAAGCAGTTCAAGTGGGATATCTTGATTGTTTGGAATATCCAGTTCTGACATCACTCTGGCACATAGGATTGACAAACAGAATGCAGGAGACCAAGGAAATCCAGAATTGAAACCCCTGGACCCCATGGGTCCGTTGGAGCTATGTGAAGTTCCCTACCGGGTAAACTCTCGTTTAAAGCTTGCTACCGCTCTAGGTATCTGTCTTCACTGCGGTACCTGGCCCATGTATAAAGTCACCTCTGTAATTCTCTGTGCAAGTGATCTAGGATTTATGAACTGAAGGTTCATCTGAGTTCTGTGACTTGGGCACATTGCTATATGCTTTCTCTGGGCTTTGGTTCCTTTGTCAATAAAATGAAGTTAGAAAAAGAGAAAGAATAGCCTTCTTATCCATTAGAATGCTGCAAGGAACAGAATCCCCAACTCTAATTGCCTTAAGTACACTTAATAGACATATATCATTGTACAAAATGGGATATATCATTAAGAATCAAATACCTATTATGTACACTTAAATACATTATATCATAAGCACACGTATTTGATTTTTAAAAGTTTATTTAAGAAAGAAGGCCAGAATTAGCTTCTGAACTTGCTAATTCAGCGCTTCAGTAATTTAATTGAGGAAAGGACCTGGGTGATGTTTGTCTCTTTATTCTGCCATCAGTATTATTGAAGGCCAGTTCCTTTAGGGTGTAGGAAGGCTGCCAGCATCCAGGGCTACCTCCAAAACAAAAACGGATTGCCTTGGGTCTCTCTTAAGTGTGTCAAAGGGCTTGTCCAGAAGCCCTTAGCAACTCTCCCTTCGTGTCCTATTGGCCACAGTCGGATCCCACGCCACGTCTGAACTGTTGTTCTGGGTAGGTGCCATCAAGTCAGCTCCAACCTACAGCGACACTTCGCACAGGAGAACAAACCACTGCAGGGTGCCGCTCCACCATCACACCTGCTCCTGTCCTTTAGTCCATCATGCAGCCACTATCAGTCCCTCTCGTTGAAGGTCTTCCTTTTTAATGCTGCCCCTCTGCAATGTCTTCTCCAGGGGCTGACGGCATGTTCGAGGTACGTAAGATGAAGTCTCACCATCTGTGCTTCTCAAGAGTACGTTGGCCTCACTCCTTCAAAGACAGACCAGTGTGTCCTATTAACCATCCGCAGTACAATGCATCAAGTCTCCCCCGGCCTTCCTTACTCAGTGTCTAAGAACCATCACACACGCATATGAGGCTGTGGAAAATACCAGGGCTTGGGTCAGGTACACCTTAGTCCTGCAGATTACATCCTTGCTTTTCAATACTTTAAAGAGCTCTTGTGCCGCAGATTTACATTGTACAGTGTGTCTTTTGATTTCTTGACTGCTGCTTCCATGAGTATTGACTGTGCATCCAAGCAAGACAAGAATATCTAAACTGAGCAGCAAGGGAATGACACCGATTTTTTTTCACCAACTACAATATTCCCAGGGCTAGTGTTCACAGAATGTTGGTCTGTTCAGAGGAAGCCCTGGGAATGGACACTGGGTAACCCTCCAGGTGCTCCGAGGCTTCATTCTGGATGAAGAACCCTTTCTTCGCCAGACACTGCTTTCTGTACGGGGGGAGCCTTCTTGTGGGCTGTGCATTGAGATTGTTTGTCATAAGTCATAGTTCAGCAGTTTTCAGCTTGGGATAAGATTGGAGAGCAGACTTTTTGTTGTGTTTTATAGTTTCATAGGATTCTGTTATCTTTATTTATTTTTATATAATTTTATTGGGTTTTTGTTTTTGTCGTTTTTTTTTGGTATTTGCATGCATTGTGTAATGGCAGACCCAGCATAGGGGCTATCACTTCTTTATGTTTTCTAAAGCGCTCTGAATTTAGGAAAACAATATAAGCTTTAACTGCTCTCCATCTTTACTTCTATGTAGATTTAAGAATAATAATATCACCCTGCCACAAGGACAATCTAAGTGAAGGAGGGAAGAGAAGAACAGTTCAAGAGAGTTTAACTGCTGTCCCAGCCTCTGCTTATTCTTCGAAACAGAACCAAGCCACGTCCTCTGACCACGGTGCGTTCCGGCAGATGGGAAGGGGAGCACCTCTTCACGTGCCATCGAGCAGCTCATGGGCCCCTCCCCCGCGCTTGCTCTCCTTACCTTCATCTCATTCCTCCCTGCATTGAAGCAGCTCTCTGTGATTCTGGGCCTCAGAGGGTTTTCCGGGAAAGAAAGCACAGGCAGAGGCAGCCGGGAGTTCAGTTCTCTTCCTGTTGTTTGTCCAAACATGAGTTCGTTGAAAAGACGATGTAAGTGTGTCTTGGAGAAAGGGATTTTGCTGTTTTCCAGGCAAGGAGAGTGGACATTGGGAATGGGGAGAAACCTGTTGATCTCATGTGGTGGCTGCTCAGAGCCATCAGGTTGGTTCGGACATACAGAAAGCCTAGACCAACAGAAGAACTGCCCAGCCCTCATCATTCTTACGCTGGGCCCATGGTTGCAGCTGCTTCAGCTCATTGAGTGTCTTGCATCCCTTTTTCCCACTGAACCTCTACTTCACTAAGCACGGTGTGCCTTTCTAGAGACTCACCTGTTGGGCTGCCTCCCCCGGGCCTGCAGTGCAGAACCACCAGCCCCTCCCTGGGAGAAAGACCAGGCTTTCTACTGCTAGAGTTACCATCTTGGAAACCACAGGAGCAGGCTCGCGTGAACTGGAATTGTCCTAGAAGGCTGCTATGAATCGGAATCAGTTTGATGGCAGTGCGTTTGTGCTTTTTGTTTTTTTCTGAATCTCTCCTAATAATAGGTACAAAGGTGTGAGGTGAAGTCTTGCCATCCTCACTTCTAAGAAGCAATCTGGCCATCCTTCTTTCAAGACAATTTTTTTTCCTTTCGGCAATCTGTGGGTACATTCAATATTCTTCCCCAATGATATCATTCAAATGAATCAATTCTTCTGTGGTGTTCTTTATTCATTGTCCAACTTTCATAGACAATTGCTCCCATAACCTACAATTTGAAACTACCGTTTGACCAACACTCAAGAAAATAACAACCTACCAAGGGAAAGATGCATGGTTACATAATCCTAACACAAAAATAGAGTCGCCAGACCTTACAGGACTATTGCAGAATTGAGTAAGGTCGAGGGCAATGCTGGCCCAGGTTGCCTGTAAGGTTCCCTGGAAGCAAGACTTTCAGTGTTAAAAATTTTAAAAAGACTAAAAACACTGAAAAACAAAAACAAAACTGAGATAAGTTAGCCAGCACTAGTGGAAATTGTGGAGAACTGGACATTAGAAACTCTTCTTCTGATTAGGAGGTGCCATCTTTGTCTGTTCTGATTGGGGATTGCCTGTAGAGCAGCAGGGCCTCGGCAGTGCTAGGAGATCACGCGGCTGCTCATGGAAAGATTGGAAGTTACAGTGATGAGTGGTATGAAGAAGAAGGGCATTCTAACCACGAGTTACTGCTACAGGGGCTTCAGATATTATTTTAAGTTGCCTTAAAGGAAAGAAAGTAATATTATTCATATACTATTACTTGGCCACTGAGATTCAGCCTAAAACCTAAGTTAATGCAAGTCCATAATCCCTTAACAAAACTTTTAGGGACAAATGTATTTCAGAATTCAGAATTTATTAGATTTCAGAAAGATATTACAATCTGTGTTCTTTATATGCCCTAATACAGTACCCTGGAATCAAACACATTAATATTCCTTTACAAATACTTACAAGTATTTACAAGCATATACACCAAATGAGTTAAAGAATCTATATTGCCTCATGTCAGTTCCAGCCAAGTGGCGCTGCCACATGAGTTCAGATTAGTTGAGATTTTACCCCTAAATTAGTTATCAAACAAACAAACAAACAAAAAATTAGTTATAGCTTTCAGAAATGTTAACATCTTGGAATTATAATGGATTGTTGTATTTCTAAATCCTCGATTTACCGTAGTACTAGGTCAAGAGAAAAAAAACTCCTCTTTTTCTATTGTTGACTTAAGATTCCAGAGAATTAATGAGCCCATAATGCTTAGCACACTCATAATTTATCAGAGTTGATATATTAGAATCAATAATGCATTTAAAGTATAATATAAAGTCATATATGCAGCCTTCCATTCTCTATTTATACATATAGATTTTTTAAAACCTAGATTACCAAGATGTAATTATCACAATTTAAAATAACTTTCTATAAAGGCTAACTGAAATTCACTTGACCTGAGAAGGAAGAGGTAAGACTTAAAACGTATTTCCATGTGACTGAAGTGAAGGGTTACAGAGCGGATCGTCTGCTTTTCATTGTGCTCCATCACCTCAGATGTACGTGCATGTTGGACAGCGAGGAGCATAGGCCTGTCGTGTAACCACGATGACACCAGGGCCATACACCGAATAAGGAAGACCAGAGAAGAATCAGTGCACCGAAGTCGTAGTGCTGGCGAAGAATATTGAAAGAACCATGGGCTGCCAAAAGGGCAAACAAATATGGTTTGGAAGATGTGGTCGTTGCATAATTTTATGTCAACTTGAAAACATAGAAAAATGTAGGGGTGGTATCCAACTGTCAATTAGATCACACCCTGATGGTGCCTCCTTCCGGGCAGGACCGTCTCAGAAGGAGAGCCCAGAGAACCTCCCCTTCTCTGTCTGCCTTCGCTCTCCTGCTTGCTGGCCACGCCTTGAGCTGCCTGAGCCTTGTGTTTCCATTGACCCTGGAGCCACAGGGCTTTGCAATCATCGGCCTGGGGTATCCCTGCATTCGGAATCATTCACTGCACATGACTGTGTGAGTCTAAAGAGGGACTTTTTTTTTTAATCGTTTTATTAGGGGCTCATATAACTCTTATCACAATCCATACATACATCAATTGTGTAAAGCACATTTGTACATTCATTGCCCTCATCATTCTCAAAACATTTGCTCTCCACTTAAGCCCCCGGCATCAGGTCCTAAAGAGGGACTTATAGTCTAATATTGGACTTAGGGACTTGAGTTGCGTGGGGCTGGGGTGTTTTCTTGACATATAATTATTTCTTGGTATAAGGCTCTTTTTTGCACACATATGAGTGCCTTTGGATTTGTTTATCTAGTCAACCTGGCCTAACACAGACGAAATAACAACCAGACGCTCCTTAGAGGCAAGGATGGTGAGACTTCATGTCAGGTACTTGAATGTGTTATCAGGAGAATCAGTCCCTGGAGCAGGACGTCATGCTTGGTAAAATAAAGGGGCAGCAGCAAGAGACGAAGGCCCTCCACCAGATGGATTGGCAGTGGCTGCAATAAGGGGTTCAAACACAAGAACCATGGTGAGGATGACGCGGGACTGGGAGGTATTTTACTCTGCTGTACACAGGGTCCCCAGGAGTCGCAAACAACTCGAGGACACCCAACGGCAACATCCATTGCTAACCGACCATCACTTACTTGAGTTGCTCCCAGCATTTCTTTGTTTCCTTTCTTCCTTCTTCCCAACCCTCTGAGCTGTGCTGTTGGGCAAACGCTTCTCTTTGCAAGGCGGTTTCCTTCAAACAACACTTAACTATCAACTTTTGTTTGAGGTGAAAATCATAGGGCGTTTGGCTAAGAAAGCTGTGGTTAATGTCAATGTGGCAGCAAAGCCAAGAACATTGGTCTACGAGCTGCGTTTCAGGACTGGAGGAGTCAGCGTCATTATCTTCAGCAGCAGCAGCATCCATTTGTTTGTAAACCATAAGCTGATGCTCTTGCGAAACAGTTATATGTAGGTGTCATCGTTCTAGGTCCTTACTCCATCCAAACCATGACAACCCCAGTCCCCCAGGGACTACAAACCTGAACCAAGTAAGGTGATCATGTGAAAACCTGTGCAGTTTCATTAGAATTCTTCCCTAGAAAGATCGCCCAGATCTAATGGATTCAGACCTTTGAAGATAAGCTCCAGCGTCAATTCAGTTGCATATCAGTAAAGACTAGGAGCAGGCAAGGCTCCTTCGCTCACATTCTGAGAGTTCTCCTTTCCACTGGGAAAGCCAGAGGGAAAGGGAGGGGGTCTTCGGCATTTCTTTCTCTAATGAAACCATGAGACACACGTGAACCCTGTGTCCAGCTTTGCACAATCTAATTTTGCCACCTCACATGCAATTTCTCTCTCTAATCACATATGATGGTTTGTAAAATATGATGCTTTCGATGGGCTTTCCTCCCTTCTCTTTCATTTCATGTGATTTCCAAAAGGCTTCAAAATCAATCTTCTTGTCAGAATCACTTACATCGCCTTTTGAGGTCTCACTGGTGTCAGGACTCTCTGTGCCACCATTCATTCCCAATCTTGACATCCTGACAAACTCCTTACATGGGCTGAAATGTAAAACATTTATATATAGGCCATGCGATGCCTCTAATTATTGCAAATGTAGCTCCTTGTCTCTTTCCTACTATCTCCTCAGAGAGGAAATGCGAAGAGTTGTGGTAATCATCTCTCTCTCTCTCTTTTGTTACCAGCTCTTTTAAGACCTCCATTAAAACTCTCCTCCCACCATAACTACCCGAAGGCAAATGCATTCAACATTCCCTGTTGCTTTTGCTCCCTGCATTTGCTCAATGCCACTGTTTCCCACACGCCTGTGACCTAAGGGGAGCCACAACTAGAGAGCCTTGGCAACTACATGATAGACAGTAAGGGCTGCGTTCCTGATCCGCGGAGACCACTTTGGGTGTGTTGTGTTCTTTATGCTTCTGAGCTCAGTGGGCTAAGAGAACCCAGGGGCTTTTAATTTCACAATCGTTTGCCTTTCCAAATTTCTCCAAAGATTCAACACTAGCCCGAAACAAAATAAGAGATGCAGATGAAAACATATCCCACATTTTCAGGCTCACTATTGAATATTTTTATGGAGCCCTGGTGTTTTACTCATTATGCTGATAACCACAAGGTCAGGAGTTCAAATCCACCAATGACTCCATAGGAGAAAGATGAGGTTTATTGCTCCCATGAAGATTTACAGCCTCAGAAACTCCAGGAAGCAATTCTACCCTGTTCTACAGGGTCACTATGAGTAGGAAGTGAGTCAGTGGCAGTGAGTTTAGTTTGGGTATTAAATGCAGTGACTAATTGCTTCTAAGCCTTTAGCATGGGAGTATGTATTTCTTTTCTTGTCGGTCGATAAACAGTCACTCTCTGTGGAACAAAAAATCAGAGAAATAGAAATTCACTGAAGTGATCTTGAAATTAAAACTCAATTATATAGACTTAATTATTTCCTAGTGCTAGCTCTCAGATCATCCACACTGCAGTACAAACTTAGACCTGAGGGTCAGGTTACTGTTGTTCATAAGACTCCTACTGTAAGAAGTCCCTGAAGAAGGACATCACACTTGATAAAGAGTCAATGAGCAGGAGGAAGAGCTGCAACAAGATGGACAGACACCATGGCTGCAGTAATAGTCTGAAACACAGCAATTGTTAGGATGGCATGGGACTGGGCAGGGTTTCCTTCTGCTGCACTTAAGGGCACTATGAGCCATAATCAACCCGACGGCACCTGTCAACCACAACATAAGGAGATACTGAGATTTAGTTAAGTCACGAATTCACCAAAGAATCCCATCCAGTCCTGTCATAACTCATGTCATCACTGCCCAGTAGTGGATGATGATTTATTTCTTAAATCTGATTAATACACTCGACCCTGAAAAGGAACCCTGAAGGAAGGAATACTTGTGGACGTTGGTGTCTGTGGACCACGGGAAGCACTGGGCCACGGTGAAGGCTTGGAATAAGACCTCCACACTTGTTGGCATTCCATCCGATTGGCTTCTATCTGAGTAACGTCTACACATCGTTCTGAAATGAAGAGACAGGAGACAGCTCTGTCACCAGAGTAGCATCTACTGTCTTCCTTTCTGTTCCAATCTGTAGCCAGCAATTTCCACTAGAGCATTAGACTAGAGTCTAAACTAATAGGAAAATAACAGTAAAATCTTCTGAGTAGTTGCCAGTTTTCAAAGAACCACAATTATCTGAGGAGAGCGGGGGGCAGCCAGTTTAATGCACCACAACTAATGTGAAATTATTAGTCTTCAGTTCAAGAGTCCTCATTGCATCTCCTACGTGTGACACATTCATAAATGGTATTATTTGGATTAGCGATGCTTTGAGCATTCCCTGTAAACACAGGAGATTTGGGATTTTTTTTTCTTTCTCCCATGCAGAAAATTGGGACGCTTCTGCCTACTATCTAAAAATAAAGCCAGGTCATCCATTTTCTCATAAATCCATACATGGAATACGAATTTCTCTTTTAAGGGAAATATTTATGTCACAATAGTTGAATCAATACCAAACATGCATATTTAACATGAAACTCCTGGAGAAACAAAGACCCTGCAAAGAAAGCCCCCAACAAAGCCTCAGCGCAGCATTGTGGGTTCGGGAAGATGACCTTTAAATCAGCAAGTAAACTGCTGCTGTGAACTCTCTCCTCAGGGACACCGTGGAATGTTCCCTGCTGAGCAGTCCCCTGAAGCTCTGAGCACTGGTGTCCACTTAACCTCAAGCCGATGGGAAATGACCAAAGAGGGGGACATGCCTGTGAAAAATGCTGCATCTTCAGATTCAGATTTATTGGCAGGTAGATTAGCTAGGATATTTTGTCTGTTTTGTTTGGTAATGAGGCCCAAGGTCCTAGAACAGTACTTCTGTCTGTGATATCCTGATGTTCAAGAAATGAATGGATGGTGGCCTATGGAATAGGTAGGTTACCAGGAAAGGATTTTCAAGGTCATAGAAGACCGACAGTGTGAATGAGAATTTTTTTGGACCCTGACTTACCATACCTAGCTTCCCTAGGTTGTTTTAAGTCTCTCTCTCCCACAAAGACTAGTTTCTTGTGTATAGGAGTATAGATAGAATTACCTATTCATGGGAAGGTGCCTGCTAGCCAGACTGTACTCATTGGCTTGTCTGTCTCTCCTAGGTCAAATATATGCACTAGGCAAAGTAGAATGAAAAAGAGATAAATAACTGAGGATGAAGATAATGCTTCGGCATGTAACATTCATGTATTCATTTTTATACCAATGCAGTGATAAGGCATTATTTTAAATAATTTTAAAGGAGGCAAGGGCCCATTAAAGTAAACGAGTTTAGGCACCACGAACGTCATGGCAGACATAATCTCCAGGAGGATGACAGCCACAACTTTCTTTTTTGTCAGCTCTCAGCCTTGCACCAGGTCCGGGGAACATGTGGTGTTTAATATATATTTTAAGCATGATTGAAATGAAATATATTTGTATATACTCCTAAGAAAAGTCTGGGGGGCAGGCAAAAACCAACCCTGAGGAACAATAGTATTCAAACGCAGTAAGACACATTGAAAAGCAAAGGGATGCTGCTGCTCGGGGCTGGGTTGGTTCTGACACAACAGAGCAGTCAGTGCCTGGTCTTGTGGCGTCCTCACAGTTGTTCCTCCGTTCCTTCAAGGAGCTCTTCCCAAACACACATCAGCACAGTAATTTGGGTATTTTCCAGGGAGGCGCTGATGACAGTGGGCGGGTAAAAGATTGGCATCAGGGAGAAATGGAGGGCTATCTCAGGCGCTCCCCTAATATGTGGGGTATTGAATCCATAGTTGGCAGGAATTGATGTATTTTTTGCCAGCTTGATGAATAATGGTAATTTGAGAATGAGAAGTATTTTTAAGAGGTCTTTAGTCCAACACCTCATTTTATAGGAGAAGAATGAAGCCCACTAAATTATTGGAAGGACGTAACATCATTGGAATGCCCTTCCCTCAGTGCCACCGATGAACTGAAATATGTTTACAAGTTAGGGTTTGATAAACAACAAATTATTCACATACTTAGTACACATGTGTACAGAATACTCACATGTGTGAACCATTCCACATTAAGTATAGTATACCAATCATTTACAGGAACCCTAATAGATTTACAAGCTTATTTTTACATCATAAAAAGGAAACGGTCCATTTTTATTTCTTATTCCGCTCATTTATACTGTCACCTTGACTAAGAATTTCCAGCATTTGCCTATCTACCCATCAATTTAGAAATGTGACGCGATTGGCATTACTAAATTAGTCAGACAACTGAAAGGATGGGTGGCTAAGTTTTGTTCAGTGAAATGAGAAGGCAGAAGCAGCTCTGATTAGCTGTCAGCAGAAGAGGGACTGCAGACAAAGTAACCTTCGTGAGCTCTCCCACTATTAGCAAGTCAGGAGGGCAATTCCGAGGTCTCGAAGAAGGTGTTCGCATTCCTTTAGGGGACTGACTCCACTCTAGATCCAAACGTTCTGATTCTAGAGTGTCCCCATGAAGCTTTCTATGTTCATTTCTATATGAAAAGCAGAAAGCTGTATTCAAACATCTGAATCTTTTAGCAAATATACTGAGAACCTATTTTGCACAAATTTCAGACTAGGAAATGTTAATGCAAAGATGACATTACATCTGAAGCTTGCCTTCAAGGAGCTTACAGTCGAGATAAAGGTCCACCCAAGAGAAATGAGAGGAGATCCACTGGAGAGTGTGAGCCACACTGTAGTATCAGGAATCATTCCGCTCCAGTCTGTTTCTAGGACATTCCATGTATGAATGAATATTTGGGAGGTTCTAGGAAGAAATCCGTTCCTCACATGTGAGCCAAACCTGAGGCAGCTGGAGAATAGAAAGGCACGCTAGGTAGAGTCAGGGAAGGAGATTGACATCCAAGAGGTTCTAAAGGATATTCTGGTTCGGTAGAAACCTTGGGAGGAAAGAACGGTTATGCTCCAAAATCTGAGATAATCTTCATTGTGCAATTAGTCAAATGAGAAGGTTGTCTGGTTGATACCTTTAACATCTTCACAGAGTCAATCTACTAAGGAGTTATGCAACCTGATCGGCAGAGAAGGGAGAGTCCACTTCCCTTATCTAGGGAGAGACTCTTTATCATTGTTGCTATTCTGGGGATATTGTCGCTCTTTGATCAACCAGCTTCTACTCTGGGGTCTCCCCTCTCCATCACATTCACCTGTGGAAGAAAAGTGGCTTAGTCTTCTTAAACCAAAATATCATTCCCATGCTCCAAGACGTTCAATGGCTCTCCATGTCCAATAGGAAAAGAGTAAATTCTTTAGAGACTTAGAGAGCCAGTCTACCATTCCCAATTTCTCCCCCATGGCACCACACTGAAGGCATGGTATCAGAACTCACATGGTAAAGAACCTCACAGCATACTATCTATTCTCACCTCCATACCTTGGCTTATACCTCTTAGATGCCTTTCCACATAATGTAATAGTCTTTGGGGGAAACTATAGGTGAGAAGACAAACATGGCCCCTATTTCAGATACATCTTTAGAAAATGTATGTAATTATTAAGGAGCCCAGGTGGCATGGTGGGCTGTAGATTGGGCTGCTAACCACAAGGTCAGTAATTTGAAGCCACCAGCCGTCCTAAGGGGAAAAGACGAGGCTTTCTGCTCTCATAAAGATTTACAGCATTGGAAACTCAGAGAGGTGGATGTGCTCTGTCCTTAGGGTAGCTGTGAGTCAGAACTGACTTGCTAGCAGTGAGTTTATAATTTTAAACAGTGAGACGAGGGAAAAAACTGAATAGATAATTGTAGTAAGTAATTTGACCTTAACCCAAGGCTAAAACTGTCCTTTTGGAAACATTCTAAGGTTGCCATAGATTCTCATCTTTATTACTTTGTCCTCAAAGGGCAATTCACCTTGATTGTGTGGTTCCTGATATTTAAGTACTTCTCTTTTGTGCATTTAACCAAATTGCCTTTAGAAAAATAACCCTCTCTGCCTTCAATAGATCTCCGGGGAAGAAAGGGCCTGGGTGACTGGAGAGAATTCTGAGGGCGAGCCACTACAGAGAAGTCCAGAAGCCAGAAGCCTGACGCTGCCCTTATCGGCTCCACTACAGGGTCATGCGAACACTCGGCTCAGGAGAGTCCACCTTCTTGTAATGGATAGGATTTCCTGCGTGGCTCAAGAAAACACCATGGTTTTAGGCTCTGAGTCGAAACCCTCCAATAAAGAACCAAACTGAAAAGATGGATTTAAATTCAGCTGTTCATCCTTTGTTTGATTCTATCACTTTCCCGGTTAATGTATTTTTTCTTTCTTTCACACATAATAAGCCTTGGTGATGAGGAACGGACACTGGCTAGGGAGACAACTGAGCCATTCAGAGTTTCTAGTGGTCTCATCAGATAATCACACAGTAGTGGTGCCAGTGAGAGAACCCAGTGTGCAGGGGCGGGGAACAAAGCATGGTAACATGGCTGCAGACTTGGCCCCCGCAGCTGGGCCTCTGCTGGGAATCGGCCACAACCTTTTTAACCCATTCACTTGAATGAGTGTTTTCTTCTTCCCTGAATGGACCAATTACTGGACTGAATTAATAAACAAGTGGTTGTTTTGACTTTCAGCTCTACTTCAATGCTGAAGTGAAGTTTGCGTTTTACCATAGCTCGGATCAATTCACATCTAAACTGAGATTCAGTTTGAAATACAAAACAGCCACAAATTGTGTCCTAAAGTCACTAAAGCATGGCCAGATTATTGTGTGGCCTTACAAATGTGCCAAGGCCATCTAGCTCAGAAACAACAAAGCCCACATGGAAGAACACATTAGCCTGTGTGATCACGAGGTGCCGAAGGGATCAGTTATCAGGCATCAAAGAACAAAAATTCATATCATCGTGTGCTCACCTCCCTTATACGATCGCTGAAGACAAATGGGTGCATAAGCAAATGTGGCGAAGAAAGCTGATGGTGCCCAGCTATCAAAAGGTATAGCGTCTGGGTTCTTAAAGGCTTGGAGGTAAACAAGCGGCCATCTAGCTCAGAAGCAACAAAGCCCACATGGAAGAAGCACACCAGCCTGTGCGATCAAGAGGTGTCAAAGGGATCAGGTTTAAGGCATCATCAGAACAAAAAATCTTACCATAGTGAATGGGGGTGGGGGGGGGAAGGCCGTGTGGAGTGGAGACCCAAAGCCCATTAGTAGGCCACTGCAGATCCTCTTGCAGAGGGGTCTCGAGGAGGAGACGAGCCAGTCAGGGTACGATGTAGCAACGATGAAAAATACAACTTTCCTCTCGTTCCTAAATGCTTCCTCCCCACTGTCCCCCACTATCATGTTGCGAATTCGACCTTGCAAGTCTGGCTAGACCAGAGGATGTACACTGGTACAGACAGGAACTGAAAACACAGGAAATCCAGGGTGGATGATCCCTTCAGGACCAGTGGTGTGAATGGCAATACTGGGAGGGTAGAAGGAGGGTGGGTTCGAAAGAGGGAACCAATTACAAGGATCTATATGTGACCTCCTCCCTGCGGGATGGACAACAGAAAAGTGGGTGAAGGGAGAAGTCGGACAGGGCAAGATATGACAAAATAATAATTTATAAATTATCAAGGGCTCATGAGGGAGGGGGGAGTGGAGAGGGAGGGGGAAAATGAGGACCTAATGCGGGGGGCTTAAGTGGAGAGCAAATGTTTTGAGAATGATGAGGGCAATGAATGTACAAATGCGTTTTATACAATTAATGTATGTATGGATTGTGATAAGAGTTGTATGAGCCCCTAATAAAATGATTTAAAAAAATAAAAACAAATGTGCCAAGGATGTCGACAATTGTGTAAACAGGATACCTTTCTTTGAAAATGCTAAGCACTCAGGGATGCATGATATTTCCTTCCCTTGTGTGTTTCTTTCATCATTGAAAACATGGTAATAATATGTTACCCATGGAGGACTTGGTTCTGGCCAATTGTTCCTGTTCATAATCATCAGGTGTGTTTTCCAAGGTCCCAATTGTCCTGTGTCACTTTGGTGCTCCACGCCGGAGGAATGCACCTCTTTACCCTCCCCATCCTGGTCTTTACACTTGTCCAAGGTATACAATATTTAATGACACTGGTCCAGGACTAATGGGTAGTAAGTCTTTTCCTGGGAGACCTGAGCATGTACCCCAAATACCAAACCACACTTATTGCCCTCGAGTGGATGCGGACTCATCGTGACCCTATACGACAAGGTAGACCTGTCGCTGTGAGTTTCTGAAACTGTAACTCTTTACAGCAGTAGAAATCCCCATCTTCTCTTTCCCCCTCAGAGTGGAAGGTGGTTTTAAACTGCTGACCTTGTGGTTAGCAGTCTAACTCATAACCATTACACCACAGGGCTCCCGAGCATGTACTCATAGAGCTGTGCGCTCCCCTTCCTTTTTCTATGACAAAAGAATAACAAGTATATAAAATTACCCAAATACCTACAAGAGCATTAGAAAAGAGGTGTCATTTGTCAATCCGATTCATACTGGTTGATCGAGAATGGTGGCTTACGGTACTTTGCTGAGGATCCTGAAATTGGTCCTGACTTCGTGGGAAAAGCCCATGTTTAACCTACACTCTTAGACACAAGTGACCTCTGTGCTATGGATGTGCCCTACAAGTTCTAATGCAGCACTTGGTTGAATAAATTGCAATCAAGTCTGGCTAGACCAGAGGAGGTACACTGGTACAGATAGGAACTAAAAATACAGCGAATCCAGGATGGATGAGCCCTATAGGACCAGTGGTGTGAGTGGCGAAACAGGGAGGGAAAAGGGAGAATGGGTAGGAAAGAGGGAACCGATTACATGGAACTGTGTGTGACCTCCTCCCTGGGGGACAGACAACCAAAAAGTGGATGAAGGGAGACGTCGGACAGGGCAAGATATGACAAAATACCAATTTATAAACTATCAAGGGCTCATGCGGGAGGGGGGAGCGGGGAGGGAGGGGAAAAATGAGGACCTAATGTCGGGGGTTTAAGTGGAGAGAAAATGCTTTGAGAAACGATGTACAAATGCGCTTTACACAATTGATGTGTGTATGGATTGGGATAACAGTTGTATGAGCCCCTACTAAGATGTTAAAAAAAAACAAAAGAATAAATTGCAATCAGAAAGAGGAATTAACAAACTGTTGCATTCAGCCTCACGAGAAACTCTTCCTTTTCCCACCAGGAGTCAAAGTAAGCAGAGCTAGGAGGTAAAGCCAATTTCACATGATTCTTTTCTAGGCTCCGGTGAAAAGATGACATGACTTTGTCTTGAAAGCTTGGACATACTGCCAGGTGAGACTAGAGCCTGGAGAAGGACATCATGCTTGGTAATGCGGAAGGGCAGTGGAAGGGGAAGATCCTCCACTAGATGGACCGATACCATGGCTGCAACACTGAGCTCATGCACAGGGACAGCTGTGAGGATGAACACGGGGCATGCGGTGTTTGTTTCTATTGTGCACAGGGTCGCTATGAGTCAGAGCCAACTCGATGGCCCCTAACAACAATAACAACAACAGCAGAAACCTCTGCACAGACAGGCCATAAAAAGGACCCGAAGCAAAACCCTTATAAAAAGAAGAGCTCTGTAATGAAGAGGAAAAGAAGGGCCGGTTACACATGTAAGTTTCCTGCTTATTCCCGTTAGCCATTCTCGTGTTGCACTAAGTACTTAGGAGACCATGCAGCTAGGGAGTTTCCTCGATGATGCAGAGTAGACCCTGCCAATCCTGGAAATTCCAACTATCACCTTGCTTGGGTCTGCAATAGACTTTAGAGATATTGCTCACCCTTGTAGACAGTGTGTATTGATGGTGCTATGTGGTAGAAGTTAGGCTGCGAATTGCAACGGTGACAGTTCAAACCTACTAGCTGCTCAGCCAGAGAAAGAGGAGGTGGTCTATTCTGATAAAGATTTAACTTTTTGAAATCCTCTACAGCAGTGCTTCTCAACCTTCTTAATGCCGCAACCCTTTAATACAGTTCCTCATGTTGTGATGACCCCCAACCATAAAATTATTTTTGTTGCTACTTCGTAACTATAATTTTGTTAACGTTATGAATCAGGTGACCCCTGTGAATGGGTCATTTGACCCCCAAGGCGGTCTCCACCCACAGGTTGAGAACCCCTGCGCTACAGGGTCACTGAGTCAAAATGGACTTGGAGGCAGTGTGTTGGTTGGTTAGTTGGTTAGTTGGTTGGTTGGTTGGTTGGTTGGTTGGTTGGTTGGTTGGTTGGTTGGTTGGTTGGTTGGAACCTTCCAAGTGTGAGGTTCTATGAGCTCATCCCTCCCAAGACTTCAAGATTTTTTGGTTTCATGTGTGTGCTGCCATTGTTGCTATCTTGATAGCAGTTTTTGTTTGTTTATGCTCCATTAAGGTTAGACTAATCTACCATAAGCAAAGTGGTTTCACCTTCTTTGGCTCCTCTCCTTTTTAATTTTCTCCCTGGGAAAATATTCTGATTATTTTTATTTCAAGTTCCCCCCACCCCTCACAGTTCTCTTTCTCTGTAAAATCATGTATCCCTTGTCTCATCTTTTTTTCTTCCTTTATTGGCCCTTCTTTCTCTAGCCCTTCTCTCCAAATGTGCTCCATACTTCTATTTTTAAAGTGATTCTTATCGAAAGGGCAATGAATATTCACATGAAATTTCAGGAAATGCCACCTAACTAAAATCTCAAACATAGCAGTGCATGTTTTTCAATACAGGAGTTGCTTACCAACTGTGAGAATCTAGTTTCTGAACAATCTCTGTGATGGTAGGATTCATAGTTAAGAAATAAAACATCATATGTGAAAAACAGGATTGCTTGGGTTAGAGTTCATAGTGAACTTCAAAACCATTTAAAAACTCATTTCTATCTATTTCAGAAAACAATAAAGACAGCATACTCAATATAGCCTTAACATACTGATGACTTTTTAATTAACAGTTTTATTGGCATGTAATTCACATATCATACAATGTGATAATTCAATCAATTACTCTTTGATATAAAGTTCTCTATTACACATATATGAGTGTCTCTGGATTTGTTCCTCTAGTCAACCTGGACTAGCACACTATCCTGTGTTTCATACACAGAAAATCATTTTAAAAAGCTAACAACAATAACAAAGTAAAACATAAAACTCTCAATAAAAAGGAAAGCAGAAAATATGAAAAACTATAACAAATTTAAAATGGATCAAAAGGAGATCAAGTGATAAGGTGTCAAATTTCAACCCAATTGTACCTGAAACCCCACCCACACCTCCCAACAGTGTATTCTGCGTGCCAGCAAGGCCACTCACCTCCCTGAACTGTGATGATCAGAGGGGATTCACCAGAGGCTTAATCCACGTGTATTCCGCCTTCACTTTAAAACCAACAAACAAAACCCTGAAACTACTTTAACATGGGTCAAAAGGGAGATAAAATGATGACACTACATTCCAACCTAAATATGTCTGTCACAATCAACTCCAGAATGCTGTCTGACAACAAGGTCATTCACACCCTTCAACTATGATCAGAGGGGATTCACCAGAGGTCTAATTCATGTGTAGATTCTGCACATGGATTTTGGACTTTCACTGTGATCCTTAGCCTTCTGCAAACTGTATGTTCACAACTTAACCTCTGATACCATTTTTGCTTTTGGATTTGGGTTTTATTACTTAAAATCCTTGAATCACACAGAGGCTGGTGTGCTTCTTCCATGTGGACCTAGTTGATGCCTTGCTAGATATCTGCTTGTTTGCAGACAAGCCTGTAAGACCCAGATGCTATTCCTTCTGGTAGCAGGGCACCATCTAGTTTCTTCACCACACTTTGCTATAGCACTCATATTTTAAGTGATCTCTTCATGAGGTGAACATCAAGCAGGGTCATGGGATGACTTTATTAGCATTTTAAATTTGTGATGGCATGCAGAATATTTGTTTGATGTCTCTCTTCAAAAGGTAGAGACAAAGTGCTGCTGATGCGAGTCAACCCTTCTGAGAAGCATGGCCATAAGAGATGGATGATAGAGTGCAAAGTAGATAGGTTGCTTTTGGCCTCCTCCTAAGGGATAGTGGTGATTTACTGGTAGAATTTTTGCCTTCTGTGCAGGAGATCCAAGTTCTTTTCCCCAGCCAATGCATGTCATGATCAGCTACTCTCAGTGGAGGCTTGCATGTTTCTATGAAAGCGAGCAGTTTCAGCAAAGCTTCCAGACTACAATGTACTAGAAAGAAAGGTCTGCCTTGTACTTATGAAAATTCAGCCAATGAAAATCTATGGATCACAACTGTCTGATCCCCAATCCATTATGAGGATGGCACAGTTCTATGATACAGGGATGGTAGAGTTCTATGTCATGTGTCATGAGTAACATAGGCAAATTATTAAAGTTTAGACTTAAAAGTCCAACAAAGAGCTGAGGAGAAGAAAAAGAAGCAATGGAAGAAATCCACTGGAGTTTCTGCTTTTCAAAGCCACTGATGAGAAACTAAGTCCTCCAGCAATTTTTGTACATCCCAGCCACATTATTGTGTAGGCAAGCAAGACCAACGGACAGGAAAGAATGAGGACATGTGCACTGTGACCATGCAATTGTTCCTAATACACAGACTGCACCGTTTGGGTACATAGAAAGCACCATTTTTTAGTCAACAACAAAAAGTGTATTTACAATTTTGTATAAAAATTGGAGATTAGGCAAATTACTATTACAATTTCAGAAGTTCTGGTTTCCTGGGTAGAAATCCTGCAAACTTCATTTTGGATGGCTTACAATCTGGTTTTAAAAAAAATAGTCAGAGATTTAATTCATTCAGAAGAAATGTAAATTTAAAGAACTAATATTACACCTGCCATGAAGCTCTTCTACATTTGAAGAAAAAGACGTCTCCTTCACCAATGATTACGACTTTTATTGCAATCATTTTATGAATGATCAAAACTTCTTCTGATTTGAATATTTGTATTTACAGAGACCCAGTTTCTTGCATTGTATTTCTGAGTGTCGCTGACTAGAATCCAAAGAGGAAAATGGCCAGTCATGTTCTAGAATTCCTAATTGTCCAAGAGCTTTATCTAGTTACAGACCTTTGTGGTGGAAGACAAAATGAATACATTAGTTTCCTATGATTGCTGTAACAAATTACCAAAAATTACCCACAATTTACTATCTTACAGTTCTGATGGTTATAAAATTCACACCAGTCTCAATGAGTTAAAATCAAGGACTTGGCAGGGCTGCATTTCTTTTCTGGAAATTCCAAGGGCAAATCCACCTCCTGCTTCTAGGGGCTGGCGGCGTTTCTTGGTTGTGACCCCCCTTTACCTTCAAAGTCAGCCCTGGGTGGTTGAGTCTTTCGCATGTTGCATCACTCTGACACTGACTCTTCTGCCTCCGCTTCCACAGTTCAGGGCCTTGTGATAACCCACACCACCCTGGTGGTTTAGGGGTTACACGTTGGGCTGTGATCTTCCCGATCAGCAGTTAGAAACCACCAGCAGCTCCTTGGGAGAAAGATTGGGCTTTTGACTCCTGTAAACAGTGACAGTCCTAGAAACCCACAGGGGGTAGTTATGAGTCAGCAATAACTCCATGGCAGCAGGGAGTGATAATCCAGGATAATCTTTCTATTCTAAAATTGGTAGATTAGCAAACTTAACTCCCCTTTGCCATACAACATACCACATTGACAGGTTCCAGAGATTCAGATGTGAACATTTTTGTGGAGTCCCAATTCTGCCTACTACAGCAGATATGGGGGGATGTTTGGTGAGAAAGTTGTCACTAAAATTTGCTTCCATGTGCATAGTTCAATAAATTTAATAATAGAAATGAACTGAAATGAAATACATTGACAAATAGAGGAAATATAAAAATTAATCTTCATGATACGAAACTATGTTGAATACAAAGAAAGACAAGAAATGCTTATGATTATCAAAGTAGGGTTATTACTTTGATTCCCAAAACTCACAGCCATCAAATTGATTCCACTGACTCATAGCGACCCTGTGGGGCATGGTAGGATTGCCCCTATGGTTTCATAAGACTGTAACTCTTTATTGGAATAGAAAG
>NW_022103898.1:65243731-65245636 GCF_000313985.2 Echinops telfairi
CCCACAGGTAGTGTAGCCTTTAAATTGAGGCACACTGGTCCGATGATCACAGAGCAAGAGACAAGAGAGGCAAGGCTCACCAAGCCATTTATCTCTCTGTCCTTCAGTTGATCCCACTTGTGTTATCAGCCAGGCTGGAACAATAAACTATCTCACTATGCTATTCTTGTATTTCCTGCAAAGGCATAAAACCTACTGTAAATAGTTACGACTTGGGTTGTTGCTGGGCACAGAGTCAAACGAGCTTACATTCCATGAGGGTAGGCACGACTCTTGAGGAGGAGGGATAGCCAAAGGTGGCAGTGAATTTCAGACAATGAACCAAGCTATACCTCCAACTGTTCTGTCCTTTAACCAACTGCTGCTTTGTAGACAGCATCAAATCTTTCATCTATTCTGCATTGTCAACCTCCTTGTGAACAAAACCAATGCTCCCTTCAGTCACTTATTTTAATTCCTTCCCAGAAATGTCTTCGTTCTCACTTATCCTGGTGCTATCTTACATCACATTTCTTTAGACTACTGCCTGGATGTTGTCAATGACTTAGCAAGTGTTGACACAACTACATTTACATGTGCTGCTTCAGAACCAACCTTCTTGCTAGGCCCATTTTGTTCTTGTCTCAAGTTTTTACTGACATTCCTTCCATTATGTTCCAGTATGTCGATTTTATTTTTTCAAAATTTCTAGCTGGAGAATGAAGTTGTAAAAAGCAACTTCTGAGATCTGCTAGATGAACTCTTTTCCAATTCAGGAGAAAGGTCCACTCTTAATGAGCCTTTTTGAAGATTTCCATCATCAATTCTTAGACTATTTCAGGTGAAGCCTGAATGACAAATTCAAGAAGATGACCTCACCTCTACTGCCAGGAAGAACCTTTCAAGGTTTACCCTGAAGCACAATGCTTACAGTGATAAGATGATATCCTTTCACCTACAAGGAAGTCCAGTCAATATGATTATTATTCAAAATGTCACACCAACCCTTAACACCAAAGACAAATGCTAAGTTGACTATTTTTACCAGCCTCAGCAGACCAGAAATTTATCAAACAGCCAATTATGATGCATTGATAATTATAGGGAACTGAAATGTGACAGTTGGAAACAAAGAAGAAAGTTTAGGAGTTGAAAAATATTACTTTGGTGATATTAACAACCCAGGAACTCACATGACAGAATCTCTCAAGAACAATGACTTATTTATTGGAAATGCCTTTGATTGGAAATGCCTGGATACAGGAATCAAGTTAACTTGATTATGGAAAAGTTCAATATCGCCAGTCCTCAACACTGATTTATAAAAAATGAAGAGAGAGTAGCTGTAAATTTATCATAAAGGAAACCTTTTTGGAGCGATAGAACCCTTACCCATGCACAGATAACACTGCATGAGAGGCCAGAAAATTTCTGAGAGTTTGACATTATACTTTTATTTTCAGTTATAAAGGAAGTACATAGGATAGCAGGAAGATAATAAATACTTAAGCTGTAAACTTATAGCTATAAACAGAGATTTATCAGCAGGGAACACCAAAAGCAAGATAAGACGTTCTAAGAAATAAGCAGCAGGGTCTGACCAACCAAGGCTATCCTTCCTCAAGTCATCCCACTTGAAAAGGCATGTTTCTCTAACTCGTGGCTTTCCGTACAGCTTCCTCCTGAGACAATGGCGATGGGACAGAACGGGAATGGAGAAACGATGATGGAATCAGAGGATGAACATCTAAGATCAGCGGTCTCTGTTATAAGTATAGGGTTAAGACAGAAGTTCTCAACCTGTGGGTTGAGACCCCTTGGAGGGTTGCATGACCCTTTCACAGGTGTCGCCTAAGACCATCGGAAAACAGGTGTTTTCGACTGTCTTGGGAACTGAGACACCGCTCCTCTATCCGTCTCCAGGTG
>NW_022103898.1:65245918-65251089 GCF_000313985.2 Echinops telfairi
TGGCATTAGGAAGGTTGAAAACCACTGTTCTAAGGTGTTGCCTTGAATGGGCAGATGATCTGAAATCTGATCAATGCCTACAAGCACAGGATAGAGTGCACAGAGGTAGAAAGAGCCCAAGGGGAGCAAGCTAAACAAAATTACAGAAAGATGCAAAATCCAGGGCCACCAAACATAATTGTTGAGTTCTATATCTCCTGGTCTTAAGATGTATGAATCTATCTATCTATCTATCTATCTATCTATCTATCTATCTATCTATCTACATGGCACTGCTCTCAAGGAAAATGGAATGGAGAACAGGACACTATGGCAACCATGTGTAAAACATTACAGTTTTTTAAAAGGAAAGAATATATATACTAGATAAAGAATCTATTTTCTGAGAAAATAAAGCTAAATAGAACAGAAGAAAATTTGCTATTATAAATGCTCTGCCTATAAAAAAACTATAATAGAAATAGAAATACAATGAAAAGACAACAAACTGAAAATGGTTGAACAATATATGATGTAATTGGAAAGCTAAGTAAACAAATTAAAGCTATAAACAATTCAGTTATAGAAATAATAAGAGAGGCGAATACATTAAAATAGTAGTTATAAGATCAAACACTTTCAAAGGGTCTCCTAAGGAGTCCTGTGGCACTGTGGCCTAGACACTGAGCTACTAACCACAAGATCAATAGTTCAAGTCCACCAGTCACTCCTTGGGAGAAAGGTGATGCTATAAAGATTTCCAAACTCACAAACCCTATATATGGTCACTGTAAGTCAAAAATCAACTTAATGGCACTGGGCTTGGTTTGAATGTCAGGTATTGTTTGAAGTATTTTACATATATTAATGCCGATAATTCTAAAAAGGGAAAAAAACTCTGTGAGGTAGATATTATTATTTCTCATTTTACATATGAGGAAGCAAATATGTTGGCAAAGACAACAGAGATATGAAGTGGCAAAACCAGATTTGAACCTGGCAGACTGACTTTATAGCCCAGACTCTTCAACTACTGTAATACATTGTCTCTCAACTGGACTTGGATCACACATCGAAACTACATTAACATTAGACTGAGTGAACTCTCCTTTAAGGAACCCTGAATCACTAGAAATGACCTCATCATCAGGTCAAGAAGCCAAATGAACTTTGCACCATTGCCTACTACGGTTCAAACGAACTTTGCACCATTGCCTACTACAGTATTGGTAGCTAGAGGACAAGTCATTCTTTGACCAAACATGCATCATACAGATCTCTTACTTAGGAAAATAGATAAATATGTAAGACAAGAAAAGTTTTAATGAAAGAAACATCTTGGTAGAGAAGTAATATAATTTGCTTTACTTCGGTCGCACAGTTCTCAAGCTAAGAGCGAAACAAATGCAGTCTTGCTGCAACAACTGTGTTCTTCACATTGAGGCTTAGGATGTGTACGGATATCACTGTTGCTGTTACTATTGCCATAGACTTGACGCTGACTCATGCATATTTGCCATGAGTCGAAATCAGCTCTATGGCAACAAATAACAACAGCAGCATATGTAGCCTAGTCTTTCTGTTTCATATAAATCTGGCTAAAACAATGAGTGACCTATTTAAAAACCTTACTAAAAGTACAATAAATATAGAGGAAAGGCAAAATTGTAAAGTAAATGAAAAGGCAATAAAATGGAAAAAGAATGGCGATCCAACAAAAGGATAATTGGAGTCTGTGAGGCTGACAAACCAATTAAGGTGACAATAAAAATAAGTACAAAAATATAAGAGAAGTAATACTTTCCAAAATGAAGAAAGCAGAAAATAGGTGTTTTTGTTTGGGGAAATGCTAGTACATAATATTTGACAGGAAATATATGCTGGCCAAGTTACTGTACTTCAAGTATAAATTCAAGAATAATAATTTCAGAAATTGGGGCATAAACAAGAAGTCACTAATAAAGGAAGAATAAAGTCTTTGAGATGCCTCCTCAAATAGCCCCACAGCAATTGTCAACGTCAGAAAGGCATACCGCAGCGTCCGAAATGTTGGAGAGAATAAATCCATGAACTCATTTTTTGAAATGCTAAGAGTACAAAAATACATATACTAAAAACATATCTTTCCTTCCCATATTCCAATCTCCCCTCAAAAGAAGTAAATACTGGTCATCAGTTACTTGTGGTGTCTTCCAGAAGTATTTTATCGCAGCCAAACAACCATAACTTGTTAGGCTGGCTTCCTCTGAGGGCAGGCCTGAGAGAAAGCCCGTTGGTAAGCAGCATTTTCAGTATGCATCCCAGGGAGGGAGAGTGGTGCGTGGGAGTGAAATGGGAAAAGAAGAGAAAGCCAAGGCAGGAAGGCAGAATTGATTGTCCATCACGGTAAGAGCCTCTGCAAATGTGTCTCTGAACTGTCCTCCCGAGGACACAACGGAAAACACTTATCCACGGACCCCTGTCCCCCACTGGCCTTCCCGTGGACTCCCCTCCAGACCCAGGCTGCGCTGAATGAGGTCCTGGGAATGTGTCACTCCGCAGCCTGAGAGAATCCACCAGGCAGGAAGCAGATGGTACAGAGCATCGGCCTGAGGGCAGGAACTGTCAAATGACACCAGTGTGAACCTGCCTGAGACCTGCAAAGAAAGGTCACTGCAGCAGGGGATATTTAGTATGCCATCTAGGGAGGGGGCGCGGCACAGGGGAGTGAAATGGGAAAGGCGGAGAAAGGGTGTGTATGCGTGCGCGCACAGGGGGTGCTCATTGCGTTGAATAATGACAAGAGGTATCTGATCTGTGTGTACAAATTCCCCGCAGACAGTGGAATTCCAGTCATTCTGTTCTGCACCGTGGTTTCACTGCTTAGCCACTTGGCGATTGTGTCACACCAGCACAAACCGGGTTGCTGGTCGTTGTAGTTGAGTCGATTCTGACTGCTCTCAGCCCCCCTGGGCAGAATGGAACTTTTCCACGCAGTTTTCCAGGTGTTCACAACTGATCATCAGACCTGTCTTCCAAGTTGCCTCGGGTGAGTTCAAACCATCAACCTTTTAGCTGGTAATTAGAGATTGCCTATTTCTGTGGTTTGACTAGTTTCTAATCTATGGCTATTGAAACGCTTCTCAATATTTTGTTGATACAGTGTTTTAAAACACAAACACACAATCTTTCTGCATATGTGTTTTATACCTCTAGGAACATTTCCTAGAAATGGAATTGTTGGGTCAATGTCTATGGACCTTTAACATTTTGATGACTATTGATAAATTGTGCTCCAAAGAGGTTAAATCCAACTTACATCCTGCCAGGAATGCACAGACCCATATGTTCCTGTATCCTCAAGAGAGTGTATTTTCACTTTTTTTTTTTTTGGTATTTGCCAATCCACTTGATAAAAAAAAAAAGTTCCTGTTTTAATTTTCACTTAAAAAACGATGGCTGGTATGGATTGTGATAAGAGTTGTATGAGCCCCTAATAAAATGATTTTAAAAAAACCCCAAAAACGATGGCTGAAGTTTGTTTCTACATTTTTGTTTGCTTAAGAGTCTTTCAAACGGCATTTTCTTGTGATTGCATGTTCATACACATTGGTGGGTTTTCTATTGCATTTAGAGTCTTTTCCTAGGAAAGAAGTTAGCTTTTTGTCACGTTTGTTACACAATGCTTTCCCTGCTTGCTAGTTGTCTTTTGTTGTTGTTGTTGGGTGGTTAGTTGTTTTTTACTCGGGTTGAAATTCAAAGTGTCAAAAGTGAAAAAAGATCACGTACTACCGGAGCACCCCCCTCACTTCCACCCAATTCCAAAATGTTGAAACCACAAGCAAATCCATAGCTCTTTAAAGTCGTTCATGGAACACAATGATGTTCCGGAGCCCAGTCCTTACTACATCCTTCCATCTGACACCATGGTCTAGCAGACCCCCGGAGGCCCGGCAGTGGCTGGCAGGGGCTCTGTGGCAGCTGCTCCTCTCTTGCAGTGATATCATTGGGGCCATGAAACATGCTCCCAAGTTTGTTTCTATGGGAAAATCCCTCGACACATTCCTGGATGGAAGTACCTGGGAGGCTTTCTAAAACCGATGCTCCCAAAACTTGAATGAAAGTCAGTAACCTTGCTCCTCAAGACTCAAGGTTTCACTTCTGCAGGTGTGGGCTTCATGCAATCCTCCTTCTGCTACAGCTTCCCCTGTAGTGAGCATTCTTCATCCCTGCAGGGATAACCCTGATTCTTCAAGAGGGAGCATCTGAAGTGCTGTTTCTATCATTCTTTTAAAATGTATTGTGAGTTGCGTGGGGGTTTATATCTCAGACCGTCATGTTTGCGTTTCACAGTTTTTCCACTTGCCATCCGCCCCACCCCCACCCCCAGTAGTCTTCCCTAAACCTCCTTTCCTGTTTGCGCTTCTCTGTCTTATGGACCTACAACTTCCCTTTCACACAAGTGAACCCCTCTAGTTCACCCCTCTAGTCCGTTTCTTTATCTTCCCTTCCTTACTCTCCCCTACTTGCTGACCTCCCTAGTCTGAGCCTCTTCTGTAAATGGTTTCCTTCCCATCAACGTCATAGCAGTGGGTTAGAGCACTGTTTAAAGAGCATTGGTGTTGCAATGAAATGATTAAGCCTCTGGCTCCCAGAGGGAATGTCGACAGTTTAAATGTCAACAGGTGTCTGTGGGAATGACGAGGCAGTCTGTTTTCATAAAGATTTGCAGTCTCAGAAACTCAAGAAGCAGCTCTGTTTGTGCTATAGGGTTGTGATGCATCAGAATTGAATTGGTGCCAGTGGAAGCAATGTTTGCTCAGCCTATGGGTTCCCTTTGTTTTATTTTCATACCCAGCCATTGATGCTCTCTAATTATTCATCTGGATTCCTCTACACCTCAGTAACTATTTGTTCAAATAAAAACTAGAATAAGTTTTCTTTTGTGAGCCTCTAGTGAAAAGCAATTGGATCTGAATGTTTATTTCCTAGGCTTTTTCTTGTTGTTGCTAGGTGTCACTGATTCACCTCATAGCAACCCCAGGTGGCAGAGTTGGCTTGCCCCAGAGGGAGTTTTAGGCTGTACTCTGTACAAGAACAGATCACCAGGCCTTTTCCCTGCCAGAGCAAACCTCTCCGTTTGCAGCCATGCACTTAACAATTGTGTCACCAGGATAGACGATATCTATCTATCTTCTCTCTCTCTCTCTCTC
>NW_022103898.1:65252560-65260027 GCF_000313985.2 Echinops telfairi
GGAGATTCATTTGAGCATTAAAATTTGAATGTTTACCTATAATTAGCTCTCTATTGGCATAGCTGAGCAAAAGGAAATTATAAGAAGCAAAATGCATTGTATTCACAACACGTACAAAATCTGCACACTGAAGCTTGACCCGCTTTCTTATCATCGTCGTTGTCGTTGTTGTTGTTGTGAGGTGCCATCAAGTCAGTTCAGACCCACACCAATCATGTGCACCACAGGATGAACCACTGTCCAGTCCTGGGCTGTCTCCACCTTGGTTCCTACGCTTAAGCCCATGACTGCAGCACTGTGACCATCTAACTAGTTGAAGACCTTTCTTTTTCTCCGACCCTCTACTTTACCAAGCATGGCGTCCTTCTCCAGTACTGGTCTCTCCTGACAACATGTAAACAGAATGTGAGATGACACCTCCCCACCCTTGCCTCTAAGGATCACTTTGGTGGGACTTCTTCCCAAACAGACTTGTTTGTTCTTTTGGGAGGCCATGGTCCTATCAGTATCCTTTTCCGGTACTACAGTTCAAATGCATCCATTCTTCTTTTGTCTTCATATACAGTATCCAACTATGAAATGCATATGAGACAAATGAGAGTACCATGGCTTGTGTCAGGAGCACCTTAGTCCTCAGAAAACCCCTCTACCTATCAACACCCTAAAGAGGTCTTGTGCAGCAGATTTACCCAATTCAATGCTTCATTTGATTTCGACTGCTGCTTCCATGAGCATTGATTGTGGATCCAAGCAAGACAAAGTCCTTGACAATTTCCACCTTTTGTCCATTTGTCATGATGTTACCCTATTGGTCCAGCTGTGATCATTTTGATCTTCCTTACACTGAGCTGCAATCCATACTGAAGGCTCTGGCCCTTGATCTTCATCAGCAAGTGCTTCCAATTGTCCTTACTTTCAGTCAGCAAGGTTGTGTCATCTGCACACTGCAGGTTGTTAAAAAGCCTTTCTCCAATTATGATGCCCTATTCTTCTTCGTATAATCAAGTTTTAACTATGGCTAAGTATTCAGTCCTGACTTCAGCTTTTTCTTAGGTCAAAGCAAAACGACAGCACCTGGCGTAGATGAGTTACAGAGCTGCCTTCCTGGCACAGCACACAACGGAGCTCATGCCAGTTTAAAATTAGGTAGATAACTGTAGTCATCATCAATCATCTGTCAAAGACCCTACTGACCTAACCGATAAAGGACAAGGCCAAAATGATCTGTCATGGCTCGAATGGAAGTTTCCATTTCAGTGTATAAACTTGTCCCCAAGTCCTGGTCCTTATTTACCTCTTAACATTGTTGCTTCATGTGTCCATATGTGAGGGTTAGAAATGGTGGTCAAACAATCCCACTCTCGAGCCTCCAAAGTGAGGAAACAATTGAAGAACAAGACAGAGGCACTAAACCAACAGCCACCAAAATATCCATGCTGTTGCTGTGGAGTGGACTGGACTTTTTAGCAATCTACTGAACCTGGATTAAAATGACCTACGTAGAGCTTCCTGACCACAACCCACCCAGGCTAATTACCACAAGACCAGACGGCAATGTCTCCCCTGAGGAGAAGCTTCTTTGAAGGAGAAAGGACCGGTCCATGCTTGCTCAGCTCTTGTGCCCTATTTCACAGGCCACTCTTACTCCCAACTCATTGCTTTCAGTCTTCTGACTCATAGCGACCCTGTAGGACAGGGTAGGACCTCTGTGAGTCTCCGAGACTGGAACTCATTTTCTTGGGGGATTATACAGCTCATCACAATCCATATGTATATCCATTTTGTCAAGCACATTTGTACATATGCCATCTTCATTTTCAAAGCATTTTCTTTCTACTTGAGCTCTTGGTATTAGCTCTTCATTCCCCACCCCCTATCTCCCACCCTCCATCGTTCATGAACCCTTGATAATTTACAAATTATTATTACTTTTTCATGTCTCACACTGACTGATGTCTCCCTCACCTATTTTTCTGTTGTCCATCCCCCTGGGAGGGGGTTATAGGTAGATCATTGTGATAGGTTCCCCCTTTCTCTCCCCACCTTCCCCTTCCCCTCCTGGTATCGCTACTCTCATTATTGGTCCTGAGGGGTTTATCTGTCCTGGATTCCCTGTGTTTCTAGCTCTTATCTGTACCTGTGGACATGCTCTGGTCTAGCCAGATTTGTAAGGTAGAATTGGGGTCACGATAGTGGGGGGTGGAAGCATTAAAGAACTAGAGGGAAATTGTATGTTTCAACGGTGCTATACTGCACCCAGACTGGCTCATCTCTTCTTGTGACCATTCTGTAAGGGGATGTCTAATTGTCTACGGTTGGGTTTTGGATCTCCACTCTGCACTCCCCCTCATTCACATTGATATGATGTTTTTTTCTGGGTCTTTGATGTCTAATACCTGATTCCATTGACACCTCATGCTCACACAGGCTGGTGTGCTTCTTCCATGTGGACTTTGTTGCTTCTCGGCTAGATGGCCGCTTATTTATTTTCAAGTCTACAAGAACCCAACGCTATATCTTTTGATAGCTGAGCACCATCAGCTTTCTTCACCACATTTGCTTATGCACCCATTTTGTTTTCAGCAATCATGTAAGGAAGGTGAGCATCACGGAATTTTCCAGGTTATTAGAAAAAAGTGTTCTTGCGTTGAGGGAGTACTTGAGTAGAGGCCCAATGTCTGAGACTGTAACTCTTTATGAGAGTAAAAAGCCCCGTCTTTCTCCTGCAGAGTTGCTTATGGTTTTGAACTGTTAATCTTGCGATTAGCAGCCCAACACATAACCCACTATGCCACCAGGCCTCCTAACTAAAAAGAGCTCTGTGAAACAACTTGTCTCCAAATTGAAATATTTGAAAGCTCAAATATAGAATTTCTCATTGGCTATTTGAATTTTAATAATAAATATGTTCACCTCCCCCTTCCTTTTGTAGGGACAGAATTATTGCCTCTTTTTGTAAACTTGGTTTCAGTATTATTGATAAATGCAATAAAAAAAGAATTAGACATCTTGTTCATAGGCAGAAATCTGTGCTATTTTAATGATATTGTTGCCTGCAAATTCAATGTGATGATTAAACCATCAAAAGACCTTATTCCACAAGAATAAAAAATTAAGAACAGTCATGACATTTCTGAAAAAGACTAATAAGGTAGTAATTAGCTCTACTAGACCTAGGTGGCATGGTGGTTATTTGTTGGGCTGAGATGCACAAAGTATCGATTCTAAAGCACTAAGCAGCTGCAAGGGAGATGTTCTGCTTCTGTAAACAGTTACACTCTTGGAAACTTACAAGGGCAATTCTATTCTGTCCTAAACAGTCTCTATGAGTCAGTATCAACTGGATGACAGTGATTGAGTGAGACATTAAACACTATGATGCCATTAACGCTGTATAAAGAACAATAAAGGCAAAATTGCAGAACATAAGAAAAAATCTCAAAAAAACTCACTGTCATTAAGTTGATTCCAACTCTTAGTGATCCTATAGGACAGAGTAAAACTGCCCTTGTGGGTTTCAGAAATTATAGACACAACCTCTTATGGAACAGAAAACCTCGTATTTCTCCTGCATAGAAGCTGGTGGCTTTGAACTGCTGACCTTGTGGTTAGCAACCCAATTCATAGTCCACTATGCCATCAGTGCTTCTTAAAAGAAATTAGTAGATCTGTAGGCAACTGGACATCCCCTTACAGGAGGGTCACGGGGAGGGGACGAGCCAGTCAGGGTACAATGTAGCAACGATGAAACATACAACTTTCCTCTAGTCCTTAAATGCTTCCTCTCCCCACCCCACCCCTCCACTATCATGATCCCAATTCTACCTTACAAATCCGGCTAGACCAGAGGATGCACACTGGTACAGATAAGAACTTGAAACACAGAGAATCCATGACAGATGAACCCCTCAGGACCAGTGATGAGAGTGGCAATACCAGGAGGGTGGAGGGCTTGTGGGGGAGTTAGGGGGAATTGATTACAAGGATCTACATAATATCTCCTCACTGGGTGTATTAGTCTAGGTACTTAAGAGAAACAAATCCAAAGTAACCCATGTATAAGAGAGTTTTATGTAAAGAAAGTGTGCATCACGAAAACATCCCAACCCAATGCTGCCCAAGTCCACAAGTCCAACATTAACCCATTAACCCAACACCAGTCCACAAAGTCCTCCACCTCACAAAACAGAGGCAATGATGCCAACTGCAGGAGGAAAGCTGAGTCAGTGAACGAACAAGCATCTCAGCACTAGCAGGGGTCTCCACACGGCTGCTCCAGCACCCAGGGCTGCATCGGGATAGGTCCATGTGGCTTCTCCTTGGGGATGTCTTGTAGGAAGTCAATCTTGCAAGCTGAAGCAGGGAACTGCTAAGGCAGCTGCACCCTGGTGCGACCATCACAAAGCAAGAGACCCGAGAACTAGAGAGGCGAGGCTTCACCACCCATTTATCCCTCAGCCTTTCAATTAGCCCCACATGTAATTATCGGCCAGGTTGGCACAATTAACTAACTCACTGGGGGATGGAAAAGTGGGTGAAGGGAGACGTGGGACAGAGTAAGATATGACAAAATAAGAATAATTTATAAATTATCAAGGGTTCGTGAGGGACGGGGTGCAGGAAGGGAGAGGAAAAATGAGGAGCTGATACCAAGGGCTCAAGTAGAAAGCAAATGTTTTGAGAACGATGAGGGCAACAAATGTACAAATGTGCTTGACACAATGGATGGATGTATGGATTGTGATGAGTTGTACGACCCCCCAATAAAATGATTTTTTGAAAAAGAAATGAAATTAGTAGAAGACAGAGATGATGTTTGAGATTAAAGATTAATTATTTTGTTAAGGATATATAGACAGCTTGTCTGCTAATGTAAAGGCTGGCAGTTGAAACCCACTAGTCACTCCTTAGAGAAAAAACCTGGTTATCCATTCCCAAGACCCCAGCCTCAGAAACCGTTGGCTCTGGTCATATAGGGCCCCTGAGTCAGAAATGATCGATGGTAAGTAACAACACACAGATTGGTAGGCAGAAAAATACAGAGATAGATAGATATTGATACGTACAAAATAACTAAAAATAAAGACCAAATGGTATTTATAAGTGAAATGCAGGGTGCAGATCACCCCCTGCAGTTTTAGGAGGATGCAAAATATACGAATGCCTGCCAGTGGTATAGACTCATCATTTTGCACTAGAACAAAGCATCTGCCGTATTCAGTAGCATTTCCTGTCAGTCCTCCCCCACCCATCTGATTGGTTGTGTTCAATGTGGTTAACATGCTCTGTGGGTGTGTGACATTAGCATCCGCCGTCCAAGTAGCACATAGCTTCCTGCCTGGGGAAGGATGGACTGGCTGTGAAGAAGGTAGGCCTCTCCTCATAGTCTCCCTCCACCCTTCACCTATCAGTCCCCCTAACATTTCACCTGCCTGAAGGCTTCTCATCTTTCAGAGCTTAGTTCAAATGCCACCCTGACAGGCTTCCTTTACCACCTTCTCAGAAGTGATGTTGACGCACCTTCTACATTATCTAAAGAAACCCTAACCCACTGCTACCAGGTGGATTCTGACCTGTAGCAACCCTATGGTAGGTTTCCCACGGCTGTAAATCTTTCCTGTGGGACCAGATGGCCTCAGCGTTCTCCTTCGAAGAGACTGGTGGATTTGAACCCCTACCTCTGTTAGCAGCTTACCCAAAGCACTGTCATCCTCTGCAGTCCAAAGCCCACCCAGCCCTGCCATTCAGTCGGTGCCAACTCACAGCAACCCTAGAGGACCCAGTAGAACCGCCCTGGGGTTTCTGAGGCTGAAACTTCTTTTTTTAATAGTTTTATTAGCATTCCACCCACATGTCGTACAATTCAACAGTTCAATCATATCAAGAAGAGTTGTACAATTATCATCCTATTCAATTCTCAAACATTTTCTTCTTCCTTGTAGCCATCGTTATTCACTTAATTATTATTATTTTCTAATTGTGACTAAAATGTACACAACAGAACATTCTCCAATTCCACAACTTCTACTTCGGTAATTCAGTGACATTGATTAGACTCCTCATGGTGTGCAGCCACTGTTGATCTCATTTTCCAAAGTATTCTACACCATTGACCTAAGAGCAATGCCCCCGGCCTTGCAACAACTCTTTTCCCTTCACCTATGTAACCATTGGTCACGTTGCTTTCTTTTTCCCCCTGGGATTGTTTGCTATAGTATTCATATAGCATAGACTTCGATGGTTAAATCACTTTTAAAAGGAGTAGTGTAATCACAATCAGTTCTAGTGCTGCCTACCCCCTCCCACATTCATTATTTGCTCCTTTAATCCCCTCACCCTCCCTATCTCCCACCCCCTACCCTCACATCCTCCATAAACCCTTGCATCAGTTATTATCTCTATGCATCTACTCCTTCTGTGCTTCACAAAATGGGAAAGTCAACAGAAACAATGAAAAACAAAAACAAAATACAGTAGCAAGGATAAAATAATAATATAAAAATAAAAACAATGAGTAAGAAAGAAAAGAGCACCATCAATATTTTAAAAGCAAGGAAGAAATTTTTGTCATGGAACAACCAACAATACTTGTGAAAAAAAGAAAGAGAGAAAGAAATTCTTGTGCCTAAAACAAATTCATGTTGGGTCAAGAGGGAAGTCAACTGGTCATGTATCAAGTTCAATCCAGTATATTCACGATTACAATGATCGATATCTGATAGTAAAGCTGTTCAAGACCCTTGCCTATGGCTAAAGGGGATCTGCCAGTGGCTTAATCTGATGAGATACTCTACAGATGGGTTTTGGGGTCCCATTGTCCTCCATAACCTTCTACAAATTGGGTACTCACAATTTAAGCTCTGATACTTTCCCCTTAATCTTATTTGGATTCTGTTATTGTCATCTGTGGAGCACAAAATCTGGTGTGCTGGCTGCTTGTTTGAATACAAGCCTTTAAGACCTCAGACACTATTCTGATTGATAGCAGGGCACCATCTACTTCCTTCACCACACTTTGCTGTAGCAAAGTGATCTTTTATCTTCAGTGATCATTTCTTGAAGGTGAGTATCAAGCAGGACCATGTTATCAGAACTTAGTTGTCAGAACTAACTTAGGGCTAGAGTTAAGTGGGAACCCAGAATCCATCTGCTTGTCCAGTGTATGCATGACTCAGGCTTACTTAGCCACTCGTATCATGACAAAATCAAAACCCCATAAGACCAACTACACCACCAACAGCAACAAACCAACCAGTAAAGGGCAAACAAATAATGACAAAACAAAAACAAACAAACATCAGGAAAACAAAAACCCACAGAAACAAAAGAGTAAAGCATTGTCAATCATCCTCCTGGGGTGTAAGCGGATTGCACTGATAACATCAACAGTTTTTCCAGTGACACAGCCCTCTTCCTGACGGACACTGTGAGCCCAAACCCATGAGCTATTGCCCTACACAGTTTGAT
>NW_022103898.1:65260436-65278195 GCF_000313985.2 Echinops telfairi
CTACTCTCACTATTGGTCTTGAGGGGTTTCTCTTCCTGGATTCCCTGTGTTTCCAGCTCTTCTCTGTACCAGTGTACACCCTCTTGTCTAGCTGAGTTTATTTGTAAGGTAGAATTGGGATCATGATAGTGGTGGGGAGGAAGCATTGAAGAACTAGAGGAAACTTGTATGTTTCATTGGTGCTATACTGCACCCTGATTGGCTCATCTCCTCCCCACAACCCTTCTGTACGGAGATGCCCAGGTTCCTACAGATGGGCTTTGGGTATTCATTCTGCACTCCCCCTCATTCACAATGATATGATTGCTTTGTTCTTTGATGCCTGATACCTGATTCTGGATCAATTTTTACAAGTGCAGATACCTGTCCAACATATCAAAACCTGTTTGTGTTAGGCAGGGTTTTCTAGAGAAACAAAATCAGGACACTTATGATTTTATATATATATATAATTTATATAGATTTATCCAGCGAGAAGGGACAAAACAGCTAATTAGTCCACACAGCAGTACAGAGGGATCAGTTCAACTCAATTTTGTGGAACAGTTAATATTCTGGAAGTCCTTCAACTCACATGGGTTGCTCGGTCCAAGGTCAAGAAAGCAGACGTCAGAGTCTTCCCTCAGCAGGGTGGGTCAGCAATAGGCAATAGCTTGGGAGCTTAGCAAAGAAGTCCCTGATGGGATCTCGAACTCAAGCACAGCGACAGGATTCACAGCCTCAAACTCAAGCAATGTGTGCACCAGCAGCAGGTCTTGAAGGAGCCTCAAGCTCTAGCAACATGGTCCATGGGTTGGCTAGGCCCTCAGGTAGTGTAGCACACAGGTTGAGGCAGAGAACTAGCTAAAGCAGCAGCACGCTGGTCTGATCAACAGAGAGCAAGAAGGAGATGGGATGCCAGCTGTCTTTATTTATTTTAGTCATCCTCCAATCAAGCTGTGACCTGGTTAAACTCTGCCCACATGTTCCTATTGGGCTAGTTGGAGCAATAAACTTAACTATCACACTGTCATATCACTGCAAGGAGGGCATTGAGGTACTAAATATATGGGGATTCTGGGTCCCTGTCCAATGGACACCCACCAAGCCAGGGGTTCCCCCCAAAGTCCAATGACCGCCACTTCCACAACCTCAGGGCAGCCACTCTCTGCTTCCTCTCCCATCAGAGTACTCCAGTCCTCAGTCCCAGGGTGCAGGCAGCTTTGAGACAGGGCTTAATTCATTCAGCAGGGCCTCTGTGTTAAGTCCTTAGGGTGTAGCCCCTGCGTCATGCAATGCTGCCTGCGAGGTTAGCATTCAAGTTCATCATGGTGCTTGGTCCATAGCGTCATGGTTCACCAAGTGTTGGGTAGAAACATATTCATAGTTAGTGTCTATGCAGGTACATGAAATCTGGTCCATTGCCCCCTTGGGTTCCCTACAATCTTTATTGAGCATCTCTTCCCAATGTGAGGTTACTTCTCCCTGTTCCCCTACCATACTCACCAACACAACTATCAGTGTCTCCTCCAAAATGTAGACACTCCCCTCCCCTGGTCTTGACTTGATTTTCTGGCAATGTTCTCCTTCCGTTCCCATGGAGGGCACATTGATTTGTCCCAGTCTTCTCTTGATGTTGTATAGCCCCAAGTGGATGGTCTTCTCCCTTTTCCCCACCCTTGAAGGAGTGACCCCAGACAATGTGTAGTCTCCTCCCTCAAGGTGATTCTTGTAAAGTGCACGTAAGGGAGGTGATGTATGGTTCATGGCTGGGAGATATTCTTCCCCCAACCCCCCCCCCTTTTTTTCCCAGATATGGGTGTTTCTCCTTATAGCAGTGGACTCATACAGTATTTGTCCTTTTGTGATTGACTTACTTTACTTAGCATGAGTGTTTCCAGGTCTTTCCATGTCATACAGTATTTCATGCTTTCATTACTGTCTTTTAGGGATGCGTAATATTCCATGGTATGTCTGTACCATAGTTTCTGTAGCCATTCTTCCACTGTTGGGAATTTGGACTTCTTCCAGTTTCTTGCTATTGTGAACTGTGTTGCTACCTACATGGAAGAATATATATCCACTCCTGCTGTGTCTTTTGTTTCTTTAGGGTATATGCCTAATAGTGGTATTGCTGGGTCATATGGGGTTCCAATTCTCAGTTACTTTAGGTATCGCCATACCATTTTCCACAGTGGATGTATGTATTTACAAGTCCACCAACAGTGTATATGAGTTCCAATCTCTCCACATCGCCTTTAGCATTTGTTGTTTTCTGTGTTGTTGTTGTTTTGTGGGAGGCACTAGCATTGTAGGTGTAATGTGGTTTCAGTTTGCATCTCCCTGATGGCTAGTGATCATAAGCATTTTTTCATGTGTTTTTAGCCATTTGTACTCAGTTTTGGTGAACTGTCTCTTCATATCTTCTCCCCATTTCTTAATTGGGTCATTTGTTATTTTTTTATTGAGCTCTGTATATTTGGGTAATTATCCCTTTGTCTGATGTGTCACTGGTAAAGTTTTTTCCCAATCTGTGGGCTCTCATGATGAAATCCTTTGATGTGCACCAGTGATGTCATTTCAGTATGTCCCAACCATCTATCTTGTCTGCTGCTGAATGTGCCTCCTCCTTTATACTTGGTAGTCTATGGATGTCCTGAAATAGGGCCCGTAAGTGTGTTCCAGAGGCTGTAACTCTTTATGGGAGTAGAAAACCTCCTCTTTCTCCCAAAGAACAGCTGATGGTTACAAACTGCCAACTTGTAGCTAGCATCTCCATGCATAACCCCCTCTCGCCACCAGGATGCCCCTTCCCAGCACCATCACAGTCGTTTCAGTTACTTGTTCTTTCTCTAGGGGAATGTAAGTTTTCTCACTTTCTCCTAAACTTCCTAGCCTCTCCTAATCACCCATTGCCAGCAGACACCCCCCTCCCCCCATCCCCCGCCCTGCACAACTACACATATGTGCTTTTCTTGGCCCAGGTCCTGCCCTTCGAATAAGTTTAAGAAATACATCTTTAGGCCCTTCCTCCTCCGAGTTCTTTCTCACCTTGGAAACAGTCTGCATTCCCCCAACACTGGCTGACATTCTGTGTTGCTCCAGGCCCCCTGTCTGTTATCCTTCCAACCAGGCCTGTTGTTAAAGACCTTTTTGCTCCTCCATCCTCCGGGCCCGTCCACCAGGGCTGCTGGCCTCAACTAAGCTGTGAGAGGAAGAAAGCTATCCTAGTTAGTGACCCAGAGGCGAGCACACGGCTAGTCGTTGGAGCGACGTTTCCAGAAGATTGCAAGTGCGAGAACACCTTCAGCAGTGTGGGCAGAGGGGTGTGAGGGCGTGCTCCAGCGAGCTCGCCACCTCTCCTGCCCCAGAAACAATCGTCCTCAGCTGCCCTCAGTTCCCACTGCTTCCTCCTCCTTCACCGCGGGCCTGGCAGATGCCTCTCGGCAGCCAGACTTGTCACTGCCCTTTCCATGTCATGGGTCACAGGCTTCCTGAGGTGAGGTCAGCCTGACAGGAGGCCAGCAGTTTGCATACGGGGGCGTGTTGAAATCTGGGCTCTGGGATTTGGGGTTTGCCTAAGAGCTACTATTGATGAAGAGATGCTTATGTAAATTTCTCCTGAACCCTACCTCTCAAACTTTGCCAGATTATTAGACTGCTTCACGCTGGACATTTTATTGCAGAACTAAAATGAAGTGGGGAGGTAGGAGGAAGGAGAGAGACTACTATTTAAAATCCCTCAAAAAAATGAAATACCGTATAAAATATGTTTTAAAAAATTACCATAACTGAATTTGCCTAGAACAAGGATTTGTCTAGAACGGGTCCTGGGTGCTCACTAGCCTCTGGGTCAGGTTGAAAGTTCCCACCAGGTTCGGCTAGCACGTGGTCCTCAGGGCAGACTGGCCCTCCCTGAGGTACAGTTTCCTGGGGCTGCCGGAACAAACTGCCACAAACAGGGCATCTCCTAAGAATAGCCACGGATTGTCTCACAGTTTAGGAGGCTAAAAGAGGGACTTCAGAGTGTCCACAGCACTATGGCTGCTCTGCAGACAGGAGGGGCAAGTCCTTCGGGACTCTCTCAGCTTCTGGGAGCCGCCTGCCTTGCAGTGGCAGCAGACTTCTGTCCTCACAGGACCCTCTCTCCCATGTCTGTCCCTCTGAGCCTCTGCTCCTCTTTTAGAAGAGCCACTCAGGTGGGATGAGGCCCACTCGACTGTGCTTTGTGATGGTTCTGTGGTTAGCTGTCCTTGGGTCAGCCTCCAGGTCATGACAGCCTCAAGCACAGGATCATGTTCCCGTATCGGTCCCTCATGTAGGTGCCAGTGGATGAAGCAGTAAGGGGGAGGGGAAGCTGGGAGATCACAGGCCCGTGGTACAGAGTCCCTTGTATCCAAGATTCACAAGAACAAGACAGGATGCTGACAGCTCCCGGACTTAGCAGGTGCCATGGGCTGCCAGTCTCAGACCTGCGACATAAGACTCAGTCCCACAGGAAGGCAATGAGAAAGAGAGAGAGTTCTCGAAGATAGATGTAATAACCCTGAATACCAATGGAATGAACTGAGGCCTCAATGTCTCTCTTATAAAAAGGCCATACCCCCAAGAAGAGATCATCAGATTGTGACCTGACTGACAGTTTGGACTCCACCCCTACCGTTACCTACGTGCATCAAGTTGACATAAAATCTAACAACCACACCATCCTTTTAGTTGCCTAGGTCAAAGCTGCTTTGAATTACCCTTGACTTCCCCCCACCCCTTTTCTTAATCTCTAATATCCAACCTATTAACAAATCCTATTGGATTGAAAATCTCATCAATGCACATCACCTCCCTGGTCACTACCCTGGGTCGGAGAAGAGTCTCTTTGTTGGCTTGTTATAACAGCCTCTGAACAGGCCCAGCAGCTCTACATTGGCCCATTTTGTTGTCTTTGTCACACAGCTGTTAAATGATTCCATTATAATATTTCAGACCAAGCCATTCTTCTGCTAAGAACCCTTTAATAAGTCCCCACCCTCCTAGTAGTAAAAGCTGAAGTCTTGCAGTGACCTACAAGCCCGGCCCAGTCCATGCCTCAGCCCACCCCTCCACACATCATTTCTCCTCGTCTCCTCTCAGAGGCGCTGGCCGGCTTCCCTGGAGGGCTCAACCACCAGGAAGGAAATATTGTTTAGGCTCTAAGCTCGGTCTTAGCACTTGCTCTTCCCCGGCCCTTTTGATTCTGTCATCACCCACCTTCTTCAATGTCCTTACTTAGCTTATCACCCTTGTAAATGAAGGTAACATAAGGCATGGATTTTACACGTTTTATTTTTTAATATATCGTGGACACATAGTAGAGCTTGAAAAACAGTTGTTGCATAAGTGAAGGGATTCTAATTTTTATACCCGAGACTGTGTACCAGTTATCTAATTTATCCCCTTTCTCAGCTGAGGAGATCGGTGAATAGTGAGTATGTAATTCACTTGAGGTCTGTATACTTTTCATAAGGAAAGAAGCCGCTAAGTGACAATGGAATAGAAGGGTGATTCCCCTCATTGGGTTAGACAATGGAATTTTCTCTACAAGCCACGTTGTTCTTAGTAGCAAGTTCATCTGAGATTCATACAAGTCTGTTTGGTTCCAAGAGGTCCCTAGGTGGTACAAATGGGTTCGGTGCTTGGCTGCTGACCAAAAGATAGGAAGTTTGAGTCCACACAGAGAGAGCTTGGAAGAAAATTTGGATGATCCACTTCCCCAAAAGTCAGTCATTGAATGTCCTCAGGAGCACAGTTCTACTCTGACATACGTGGGGTCACCCTGAGGTGGTGTTGAGGGCCACTGGGGGGGGTGGTTTGGTGGCAAAGTGGCCTGGTTCTTCCACAGTGCTGCCCATCAATATGGTTGCAATCAGATGTTAATGACCAGGCTGAGCTAACAGAAAGCATTCTTAATTTCTTACATGAAGAGTAACAATATTCTTTGTCCAGTTCTCGATCCAATGGTCACTGTCTTCTTGATTTCCTAACTCCTGGTTCATTTATGGCTGTTGTCGAATATTCAGGTTACTGGCATTTATGTGCCAATTTAGTGTTGTTGTTAAGGCTTCCTCCTAATGTGCTATGGCCAGCTTTCTTTCAGGTGAGGAGTTTCGCCAGTGTCGAGTTTTACCCAGGTTTCTGGGTGCTCCTTCAAGCCAAGAGCAAACATGACACCTTTGGAAGATAACCGGGCCCTTTGTGCTTGAGGAATCTCTGAAATAGGACTTGCACTCTGGTTGGAGACACAGCATCATGCCCTATAAAACACTTTGCTCAACGGCTGATGCCATACGACAGTAAACACACACACACACAGAGAACAACAGCCTCTAGCTGTGGCAGCAATATGTTTTTGCTGCCTCATTCACTTTTCTCTTCCTCCCCCTCCTACAGAGGAGGTTTCACAGTCCAATAATCCACCAAAGTTATGCTAACTTCAAATGAAAGGTTTGTGAAACAGATGCCATCCTCTGAATAATGTATTCCTTCTGCAAACCCTTATTGAGCACCTGTGTTGTCCTAAGGAATGGGGTGGGCAACGTGGGGACAGACCAGGTGCTATCTTCACAACGTCTATCCTCTAATGATAGGAGATGACATAAAACTGCAAACAAGATAATGTGCAATAGTTATAACCACTAAGAAGAATATAGAGCTGTCTAAGGAACCCACATGTGATGGGAGAAGGAGTAACACTTAATCCAATGGCAAGGGCAGACGCCTAAGCGTAGACTGTCAGAAAAGCACCAGCCACGAAAGGATGCAGGGGAAGAGCATCCCTGACAGAGGAACCATGAGGGTGAAGGCTGAGCCCGAGGCTGGAATGAACACCATGTATCCGAAGCAGGAATGAAGACCGGTGGCAGAGCCAGGAAAGCATGCGAGAGAGTTGTGAGCAGGAGAGTTAGGTAGGGCCCAGCTCACACAAGGCCTTGTTGGCTAAGGTAATTGTTGGATTTTAATCGGAGTACCACTGGAAGCGCCTGGAGAGCATCACACTGTCGTGCTCAGGTTTGTTTCGTTGCTGTGGGGAGGAGGCAGCGTGGAGGCAAGAACAGAAGGAGGCGAGCTGCTGGGAGGTGATTGCAATGGGGCAGAAGGAGATGATAGTGGCAGTGGAGGAGGTGGTGAGCTGTGGTTTGAGGTCATTCGACTTGAGAAGTCACTGGCCTGTGCCTACAGATGCCAGTGAGAATTCAACCTCATCTAACCAGGACAGAGGCCACAGTAATGGTCATTCTGTCCCGCCCATTCAGGAAGTCAGTTGGATTCAGCTGAACCAACAGAGTAGCCTGACTCTGGCTGATTGATGGGAAATCTGATCCCCAAAGCAAAATTCTATTGAACTCCAGTCTAAGGACTCCGCTATCTACCACTGGTGAGGGTGCACGTGTGTGTGTGTGTGTGTGTGTGTGTGTGTGTGTGTATGGCCCTGGAGATACCATAGGACCCACTGGTGAATTATCTATCCATACCAGTATGAATATTAATAATATCTAAGAATATAGAGTGCTTGCTAAGTGGCTGGTTTTAAGTGTTTTAGTTTTATTGTTCCATTTAACCCTCATAATAACTCTATAGAATGAGTATACTATCCCCATTTTATAGACAAGGAAACTGAGGCACTGAGATGCAGTAACAGGACCTGAACACTCTCACTTTGAAGGCTTTTCTCTGCTAAATATACCTGGGCTACAATGACCCCTCACCCCAAAACCTATAGGTGGCCCATATTTTCAGGTACCTGAGCAATGATCACAGAGTTCTTCTAAGACTTAGACCCACAGCATTGGTGCAGTTGTCATGGAAGTGAACTTGATCACTTTCCCAATAGACATTGCTATTCTATCATGGCTGCCAGACAGGCCCAGCAGAATAGGAAGAGAGAGGCTGCAACAATTAAGAACAACGGGATCACCCAAGCCCTGACTCACTCTCCCCATGGCATCGCCTACCCTCATGGTCTACATGGTCTTTTAGCAATGAGTGACTATTGACTAGGTAAGAGATAACCACTGTACCAGGCACTGAGAGTGATAAGGGAGCAAAGTCACTCCCCAACTTGCTGAGTCATACAGGGTAGTAGAGGATACAAACCAACCAACCAAGTAAAGTTCATAAAATATGAGAATCAATGCAAACTATGTACATATTTGAGATCGATGATAGGGCATAGGCGAGAAAGGTATTAGCTGAAGAGAAACCACAGCATAGAATCCATGCAAGTTGCAGCAGTCAGAGAGATAATTTAAGAAAAGAGAGAAATGCGTTGTGGGCTCCCACCAGAGCTGCTAGTCACACGGTCGGTGCTTTGAATCCACCAGCCATTCCACGGGGGAACGATGAGGCTGTCTGCTCCCACAAAGACAGAAAGTCTTGGAAACCGAAGGGAGCACTGTGACCCTGTCCTCTGCTAGAGGGTCTCTATGGTCGGAACCACCTAAGGGACAGTGAGTTGAAAATGATGAAGAAGCCTGGGCCGCTTTCAAGGAGTCCAGGAATGTCGCTGGGAAAGGGAGCAGCTGGCTGTAGCTCTGCCCGAGGCCACTGTCCTCCATGGAGCCTGGAAGGCATTTGCCATCTGCTGGATGATGCTAATGTTAATATAGGAAGCCATTTTACTCATGACTTCTATTACACCCAGAAGAGTTGGAGAGCAAATCTAATTGTGTGGGAAATGGAGGAGAATATGTTCTTGGGAAACTCCCAGGCTGAAATCTGGCTGCTTTTAAGAACTCTTCACAAGATAGTGGACAAGTGTTGCTTAGCAATCATTTATCAATAATGCATGCATTGAGAAAGCAAAAAGGAGCAAAGTCCAGCCACTGAGAACTCTGGGCCCATAAAAATTTTTCTCCCTCCTCCACCCTACATCAGAAAGACATATCCCAGCCTTACAAACTGGAAGACCTGTCATCGTTCAGGGTGGAAGAGATACTCAAATAGAATGAAGAAGAGAACAAGGAAAGCTTCTTGCAAAAGTCCCACTTTTTCTTCTGAGTCAGAATTGCTCCTCCGGGTCCTACTACAGAAGTTTCTAGAAGGTTGTTGGGACAATAATTCCTGGGAAAGAGGATGATAAGCTCCAGGAGTCCTTTCTCCATGGGCATTCACTTTGTGCACTTTGGAAAGACCCTGGCCCTTGAATGCTACGCAAGCGCAGGCAGAAGGACCTCAGAGGATGGGAGGACCTGTCTTTCTGGTGAATGGGAAATCTTCGAACATTCTAATATGGACTCTTGTCATGTAAATTGCAGATATTTTCATCCTGCTTGTTGTTACCTTTTAGTTCTGTTTATGATCATTTTACTCCTCGAAGGAGCTTGCTTTCTATTCACCTTAGTCTTTCTAAACTCCCCTTTGGCGTTAGATATCAATGAGGACTTCAACAGTACATGCAGCTGATGGAAACATACTTCTCGCTTACGGATTATCGCATTATCTGGCAGTTCACCTTAGAGAAATAGTACAAAAAAATACTTCCCCACTATTTTGCACATTAACGATATACCCCTGGCAGTTAGTGAGTCAAGAGAAATGCTACTTGTGATGTTAGCTTCACTGGGCCATGAACCTCAGTGGTTTGGCAGGCCTGACAATGATGTGATTTGGCAGTTGTGTAACGATGTAGTCATCCTCCATTTTGTGAATTGATCTTGACATCTTTCATTTTCACATGACATTAATGTTCTTTGGAAATTAATCATATTGATAAGTTAGGAGTGGATGTATATTTCTTCCAGGTTTTTAATTCTACCCCCCTTGGAATTTGTTTTTGTGTGTATGACATCAGAAAAAATATCTCATTGTATCTTATTCATTCCCAAATAATAGATAAGGTTTTCTGAGACCACTTATTGTTTTACCAATTCTTTAATTATTTGAAGTTTATCATCATAGGGTCATCATGAGTCAGAATCAGCTCAACAGTAATTAACAATCATATCATGACAGACCACATCTTTGGTGTTATAGATTGAACTGTATCCCCGAGCCTTTCTTTTTACACTATGGGAGTCATTTCAGAGTTATGAACAGAGCAAAATGTGCCCAGAGTCACACAACAGGTTCACAAAGGCCAAGGAATGCTCAAGGAATTCCAAGAAACTGCTGGAACTATTGACAAAGAATGACCCTCACATAGATCAGATGCCCTGCTTTGGATCCCGCATCTCTAGAACTGTGCGAAAATAATTCTCTAATCTTTCATTTTTCTTAACTTTCTTGAGTTAAATCTTAAACTTTATTGAGTAACTAAGTACCCAAGATACTTGGGTATGGTATATTGTATTACCAAAAGCCTAGCAAATATATTCCAGAGAGTCCCTGCCTGTGGTGGTCTTCCTGTAGGAGGGCAGCATATATCTTGTTGAACTCAGCTGTAGCATATAACCTGTATTTGAAATTAAATGCGAGCAAAAGTGTCATCATATATGAGTAAATGTATATATGTGCATGCATATATGTACAAATACATATCTCTATGCATATGTTGATGCACACATATACACTTACATATATGCATATTTGTTTACATATAGAGAGAGAGCAATAAATAAAGTTTTAATGCAGTAAATTACTGAGACTTGGAAATTTTTCTATAATCATAGCATAGTCTAGTCTATCCTGACTAAGTATGCTTTGTGTCTCTTTTTTCTATTGCTGTATTCGAGATACAGAATATTGTCAGGAGAGACCAGTCTCTGGAGAGGATCATTGTGAGGGATAAAGTGGAGGGGCGGAGAAAAAGAGGCAGGCCCTCCATGAAATGGATTGGCACCACGGCTGCATCAATGGGCTCAGGCACAGGAACCACAGTGGGGACAGCGCAGGACTGTGCAGTGCTGCCTTCTGTTGAGTGCAGGGTCGCTGTGGGTGCGAGCGACTGGATGACACCTAACAACAATGACAACTATCCAATTTCACTCAACTGAAAAGGAAAATGGGCATACCCCCTGATCTGAAAGTCTTCAAACACATCAAGAAACAAACATGTTCACACCATTTTCTCAAAGGTTTGCACGTTTGCTATTTCCCTCCCCCCGCTCAGTTTTCCATAATTCAGAGGGACAAGCTGTGGGGAGGAGAGTAAATAGGAGAAAAGCAGTAGCGTTGCCTTAAAACTGTCTTGAAAACACCCAGGCTTAGGGCCTTTGTGTTCTCTCTCCTCCATTGCTACAAGAGCCCTGGTGTGCACACGGGTTCTCATGGTGCTGCCTGCAGCACCAGTTCACCTGTGGGCTTCACTCCATGCCAGTTCCTCTGTTCGGGCCTGACTCAAAGCTCCACATCAAGTGGTAGCATCGGGTTGCCAAATTCTGAGTGGGAAAATGGGAAATGAAGCTACACAGGGAAATGCTGGAACATTGAGGTGTAGGAAGCCAGTGAAAATGTGGAGCAATCCATGTCACTCAGCCTGTGGATGCGGTTTGTTTCTCACCAGTCCGAGCATGTCCAGAGAGGCTGCTGTGCCACAGTCCCATACAAAGGCATTGAGCTTCCTCAGTGGTGGCGTTGTACTTTAAACACCACTGGGCCTGGGAGTTGATTATGGTGTTGGGTTGCTAACTTCAAGGTCAGCAGTTCTAATCTACCAGCTGCTCCTCAGGAGAAAGATGGAGCTTTCTACTCCTGTAAAGAGTTAGTCTTGGAAATTCACAGGGGTGACTAGAGTGTCCATGAGTTTCCATGAGCTAAGTTAATGGCAGTGAGTTTGGTTTTGAAGTTTGGGCCTTCAATGATGAAACACAAAAGCTAGAAGGGATTACAGTGGAATGTTTTTTCTAATGTTCTTCTTCCAACTGGGAGTGGTTTACCCATCTCCCCAAAAGACAGAGTGTGAATTCTTGTGCTAGCAGCCCTCAGAGATGCTGCCAAGGTCATAGAGAATGTTTGCCTTGCATCTTTCCAACCTAAAACCACAGCCTTGGGTTCAGGCAACAATGAGACTTGATGGCGTCTAGCTAGGATCACATTCGTGTATAACAAGACCGAATTCTACTCCTGAGTCAGAAGTGACTCAATCGCAGTGAGTGAAGCCCAGATCTTGACATTGAACAGCTGCCAAACGTTTACTTTCTCTTAAGCTTGAATTCAAAGCAAGCTGTACCATTTCCAACAGTCATTTCTACTCTAACTTGCCTCCACTTCAACTTCCAAAGCTCAGCAGAAATTCATGAACGTAGAACTCAGAGTTGGCTCAGATTAGAAGTGGGATAGAGAATTGGACACCCTCCAAAGAGAGAAGTCACACCAGGATGGCGCGTTACCAGCAACACGCACTTCACAAGGCTTAGCACAGAATTAGGAACCTCCTTACGTTCGATGCAATTAAGCACAGAAAAACAGAAAGGGGGGAAGGTCTTCATGCAAGTCTGTACACAGTGAAATGAAGAACTGGAGGACTTTGTGCAGTTGTAATACAAAGCCCCAGTATTAAACAATAAGAAATGAGAGAGGAGACATGAAAAAATGACCAGAACCTCAGGAAAAGTGCATCACTGAACAAGAAATAAACGGAACCACAATGAAATAAACTGGACCAAGTCAAAGATAACATCATCTCCTCAGTGAAGAGGAATCCAGAACAGCAGACTTTTCATGCTGGGGGTTACCTATATAGTCCTTCTTAAGATACCTTTTAAGGAAGCCCCAGTGGCTCTGCGGGTTAGGTATTGAGCTGCTCATGGCAAGACGAGGAGTTTGAACCCACCAGTCAGTCTCAGAGAGAACGATGGAGCTGTCTGCTCCTATAAAAGAAACCCCAGGGCACAATTCTGTCCTGTACAGGCCAGAGGAGCAGGGATCGAGTCGATGGCAGTGTGGCAGTGGAAGAATGGATGGATGATGAGTCAGAATGGCCTTGATGACAGTGTGTGTGTGTGTGTGTGTGTGTGTGTGTGTGTGTAAGAGAGCTTTATATATAGGAGCAATTGAATAGAGAGAAAACATCCCAGCCCAGTCCAGATCAAGTCTATAAGTCTGATATTTGCCCATATGTCTGATACCAACCTGTCCTTTTAAACCCAGTTGTCATTCGGTGGAGTCCCACTCCCGGCAAACCCGCCCATGTCAGAACAGAGGTGCCTCCCCGGAGTTTTCCATGGCTGGGTTTTCAGGAATCAATCGCTGTCCTTTCTTCAATGTGTCTCGAACCTTTCACTTTTCCGTTAGTAAAAGTGTGCATGAACTGTTTGCACCACCATCCAGGATACGATTTAGTAAACACAATATGATAGGCACTCTAGAGCTTAGGTTTGTTCATTCTGTATTAATAAAAAAGTGTTGTTTTCAAAAACTCTCCAAGGAAAGAATCTTTTCAAGCTTTTTCTAGAGAGCTATCTGAAATAGACCCCACTACTAACCGGAGTCAGGATTCAGTGCCCAGTCTGGGCAGCTCAGATAGCCAGCACTCCATACTGAGCTGCCTGTCTGGGCACCCCACAAGCTCCACTTCATATCCCTTATCTTGTTCCATCCTCACAGCACCTTTGTACGGCAAGTAGGACAGATGTTTTACAGATAAGGAAACGGAGGCATAGTAAAGTCAAGGTCATTGTGTTGCCAACGGACAAAGCTTCATCATTGAAACGGACTCTTGAGCCCCCTCCTCTAGTCTCTGATAACCACTGGGAAGTTCTTCTAGCACAATGCTGTGAACTCTCAAAGCTCAAGTGGACGAGAAAAGGTGTACCCTACATGCTCGGGGGGATCTACCCTGGCCGCAGAGGTGGCCCTCAGTAGCCATATCTAAGGGTGAGATTTTACTGTACCCTGACCCTGCTGATGGACCCAGGACACCTGAGCCAGTTTCAGCCATTCAGAACAAACGGCACAAAACCTGAGAAACAGGTAGGTAACGTCATCTGTTCTGTTAGAGGGCGACGCTCCGTTAGGGACAACGCTTCCAAGTCATTCGTCAGACGCTCATGCCACATTCTAGTGCCCTTTACATAGCTTCTCCCGACTAACGGCACTCCCTGCCGCCAGGTCAGTGCTGCCTCATCGCCAGCCCCTGTGGATTTCTGAGACTGGAACTGTTTCCGGGAGAACCACGCCCAGTCTTTCTCCCACGGAGCTGCTGGTGGATTCAAACTGCCGACCAGGCAGATCGAAGTCCAATGCATAACCACAAGACCCCCAGGGTCCTAGAGTCCCATCCTGAGGTGGGACGTTTCCTATCCTGGCCTCATTTTCCTTACACTCACCAGCACATAACGATTGCTCGTGTAAGATGGCCAGGCAAGACCTCGTGACAGGACAGCAAAGCCACCTTAGGTAATTAACAGAGATGAATGAATGGCCTGGCATCATGCCAAAGCAACTGTGGCATAACTGTTACTTAATGAACTCCCTCTCAAATGGCCTCAGTGCCTCTGAACACGAAGAAGGTATTGAACGCCTCCTTCAAACCCCCCAGATTTACCTAATGGATTCACATTTCAGGTTAGGCCAGTTCAGTAACCTTAAATCACCTCCTCTTTCAGTCGACTTCCATGTACACATAATACTAGATCTCCAGGCTGCTGGGTAAACTAACACTCATTATGAGAGAGATCTAAGCTTGCAAGGAGAGTTATATTAAAAGAACAAAAGCAACCAACATTGCTTTAAACCTTAATTCCTGCCTTTGCTTGAATGAAGAGAGAGAGACCTTTTTAACTGCTCTTTTGTTTGCGGAGGCTCAGTGCAGTGGCTATAGATGAGAAATGACAATGCAGCTTAGCCGGGAGGCAGCGCTTGAAGTGCTCAGAGTCTCCCTGTAGCTGTACTGACCACTCAGCAGAACAGTGGGACAGGCAGATCCGTCATGGTCACCCGTGAAGGGGGATGACCTGCACACATGCCTCAAGGACATGGCGTGCGGGCCTCTCTTCTCTGGGTGGTCCAGGCCCGGGTAACCAAGAGAGCATTTTATGAGCCTCCTGTGCCTACTTCACCATGGCTAAAGGTGTGCTCTTCATTGGTTTCCTGTTCAGATACATTAAATTAACTTTACTTAATAATATTGCTTACAAGGTCAATGAAGGGAAACTGGATTCAGATTTAGGATCTGCACAGATGCAAAATAAGCTCCAAAGCTTTGGCATTTTCACCTGGGCACACGGACAAAGCAAAATGCAAATGAATTTGCAACTCCTGCTTTGAATAGAAGTACTATTGTCTTTGGCAACAACACATTTATTCCCTTCATTTTTACTTTATGACATTGGGGCAGAAAGCTGGAATAGTAAAGGAAATAAGAGTCAGATTTTGTCTCCTCAAACGTAACAGTAACTGTGAGCATGGTCCGGGACCAGGGTCCCCATGATTCAGCACCTGCTCAACAGCACCTGACAGCAACTACACAGCTGTCATCAAGGAGCCCTGCTGGGGATGTGGGCGAACACTTGGAGGCCTCCAGGCCGTCTGAAAGGGAAAAATGTGGCCTTCTGCTCCTTAAGGATTACAGCACAAGAAGACGTATTTTAAGTTTAAAATCTTCAGTCAGGTGCTGGGTGTAGAGAAACACAAAAGATTGGTGGTTTGAATCTACCCATAGACACCTCAAAAGAAAGGCCTGGCAACATATTTATTAAAGATGACAGACGTTGGGAATACTGTGGGAAATGGGTGCATAAGCAAATGTGGTGAAGAAAGCTGATGGTGCCTGGCTATCAAAAGATATAGCATCTGGGGTCTTAAAGGCTTGAAGTTAAACACGGCCATCTAGCAGGGAAGCAAATAAGCACACATGAAGAAGCACAGCAGTCTGTGTGATCACAAGGTGTCAACAGGATCCGGTATCAGGTCTCAAAAGATCCAAAACAAACAATTATATCAGTGTGCAGGTGGAGGGTTGGAGTGGAGGCCCAAAGCCCATCTGTAGACAATTGGACATCCCCCCACAGAAGGGTTATAAGGAAGGTACGATTCAACCAGGGTGCAGTATAGCACTGACGAAACACACATCATTCCTCTAGTTCATGAATGCTTCCCGACCACCACCACCACCCCACTACTATGACCCAGTTCTACCTTACAAATCCAGCTAGACCAGAGTACACACATTGGTACAGATAAGAGCTCTTGGCACAAGGGATTCAGAACAGATGACCCCCTCAGAAACAGTAGTGGGAGTAGCGATATCATAAGGGTAAGGAGATGGTCAGGGAGGAGAAGGATGAGAAGGGAGAACCCATCACAAAGTTGGACACGAATAGCAGAAATGTGGGTGAATGGAGATGACAGTGTAAGATATGACATAATAATAACAATATATAATTGATCAAGGATTCATGAGGGTGGAAGGGTGGGAGGGTGGGGGAGGGATTGGAAAAAAGAGGAACTTATACTAGGGGCTCAAGTCTAAAGACATGTTTTTTAAGTGATGATGGCAACATATGTGCAGGTGTACTTGATACAATCGATGTATGGAATGTTATAAGAGCTGTAAGAACCCCCAATACAATGATTTTTTTTAAAAAAAGAAATAAAATACTATGGAGCAATTCTTCTGTGTAACACATGGGTTACCATGGGTTGAAATCAATTCAATGGCAACTGGTATTTTGTTTGTTTGTTGTTTAAAATCTTCAGTCACCTAAGACAGGTAAGGCATCTCATTTTGGTAGAGCCACTATCAGGGACAAGCACACATGGACTACTGCTAAGCCTTGATAGTTTAGGTAGTTATATTCAGAAACCTCTAAGGAGCACTGCCCAGGGAGTCTGAGACAGGTCCTGAGCTGTGCAGTCCCACTAACTTAAATAAGCAACGTCTCCCATGTGAGTCTCAAAAAGGCCCCAGCGACTAAGGAAGAGATCTCTAAATGTCCTTTGCATGCAAAATAATTCATCATTCCCTTTTCTCTTAAAATCTTCAGAATTCCCCACAAACCCTGGGCACTCAAAACTGCTTTGGTCTAGAATCCAAATATTCACCCAAAGTTCGTGTCACCAGAATCGTTTCTAATAAAATGATACGGCATTGTTAATAGCAGTCCCAGTGTAGTGCCTTCAAATTCCTAAAGAAACGAGATCTTGCTCCACATGGGTTTGTGACTTATGTGGTTTCCCAATTCTCTCCCAAAGAAATCTCAGGAAGTGAGAGGCCAGTCATTGCCGCTCAGGGGCCGAGAAAAAACCAAACAGCCTCCTTTATCCCACCAGGTTCAACCGTGGGGCTGGAGGGTTATATTGTTTTCTTTGTTTTTTCCTTTCATTTACACTTGCCTCATTTCCACCAGTTATTCTTGGCACCCAGAAAAGATATAATAGTCTTTTGTTTTTTTTTCTGTTTTTTATTAAAGTCAGGTACACTGCAGAGCCCAGGCAGGTCAGCACACATAAAAGGGTTACCAACAGCTTGATGTCCTGGACTCTTGAAAGAACTGGCCAATTCAGGTTAAAAAAGTCCCCTTACACGCAAAATCAGATGAGTGGAGGTCTCTTTTGTCTCACAGTAGAGAGGGGGGTGCAGGCATTTAAGCTGCGGCTCTCTTCCTAGGGAGCGCTTAGGTGTTCAGCAGATACGCATGTGTGCTCACTGCAGGCTAGGCTGGTGCTAGACCTGCAGTACACCTGCTAAGTATGACACAGTCCAGCCTCTCAGCCTGTCGGTCTCTCTGGGGCTCAGACCAGTTCACAGCAGGGAAGCCTCGGCTGGTAAGAGCTAAGTGCCAAGAAACTGAGAAGGAAACGCACCTTCTGAAGGTTGGGACCCAGGCGCCGCTAGAGAGAAGACTCCCCAGCTCTCTTAGGTACAATTG
>NW_022103898.1:65280729-65300477 GCF_000313985.2 Echinops telfairi
TTGTTTTCTCCTCCAGATTGTTCATCCAGCCTGTCCTATCCAGACAGGCCTGCCAGATGCTATATTTTTTGATAGCCAGGCACCATCAGCTTTCTTCACCACATTTGCTTATACATCCACTTTGTCTTCAGCAATTGTGCCTGGAGGATGGGCACAGAATGCCAGGTTCTTAGAACAAAATGTTCTTTCATTGAGGCAGAACTTGAGCAGAGACCTAGTCCATCCATGACATGTGTATTGCCATATATGTATGTACATAGGCCAATACCTCTATTTTTATGAATTAATGCATTTACATGTGTAAACACCTATGTTCATAGCTCTATCCATAGCTTTACTTCCTAGATCTTCCCTCTGTTTCCTTTACCTTCCTTCTGCCCCACCATCATGTCTGCCCTTCTTCTGCCTCTTAGTAAATTCCTCTCATCTAGATTGTAGTTTCTCCAATACCCCCAGGATCTCTATGTCCTCCTCGTTGTTGATTTTAATCCCCTAGTTGTTCCCCTGCCTATGGCATTGTTGGGGGGAGGAGGAGGCGGGAGAAGGGATCAATGAACAAACTAGAAGGCTTTCTATTCTGGTAAAAACTTACACTTCCAGAAACTCACAGGGGCACTTCTGTGATGTCACACAGGGTCGATTTGAGTGGGAGTCCTGTTAAGGGCAGTGAAGTGTTTTGTTTGCTTATTTGTTTGTTTTGCATTTTGGATATGATAGTGACCTACATCAACAGATTTTAAAACTTAACAAAAAAAACAAAACGCACTCCCACTGAGTTGATTCTGACTCATAGTGACCCTATCAAACCCCCAAACACAAACACAATTCCATGCAGTCAATGTTGGCTCACAACAACCCCCTGTGGGTTTCTGAGACTAACTGTTCACCAGAGTGGAAAACCCTATCTTCTTCCGAGGAACAGCTGGTGTTTTCAAACTGCCAACCTGTGGCTCACAGTCCCAAACAAAATCCACAGTCATCGAGTTGATTCTGAGTCATAGTGACCATATAGATCAGTGTAAAAACTACTCCTTAAGGTGTCCAAGGAGTGGCTTGTGTGTTTGATGCAGAGTGCCACCAGATAGATGGGTTCAAATCACAGTGCAGCACTTGACTCTCTGGGTGACCTGGGGCAAGTTATTTAACCACTCTGTACTTTACTTTTCCCAATATAAAATGGGTGTAATATTAATCGCTGCTTCATAGATTCATTACAAAGATTAAAGTTCTTTGACCAGGGCCTGGCACATAGAAAGGCTATTTGTTTTTCTTAGATGCCTATCTGTTCCAACTCATAGGGAAAACAAAACAAAACACTGCCCAGGCCTAAGCCATCCTCATAATCATTGCTGTTTAAGCCCATTGTGTAGCCACTATGTTACTACATCTCATTGAAGGTCTTCCTCTGGTTCACTGACCCTCTACCTTGCCGAGCATGATGTCTTTCTCCAGGGGCTGGTCTCTCTGGATAACATGCTTAAGGTTTGTGAGATGAATTCTGCTCATCCTTGCTTCTAAAGAGCATTCTGGCTGTACTTCTTGAAAGACAGATTTGTTTATTCTTCTGGAAGTCTATGGTATCTTCAATATATTTACCAACACGATAATTCAAGAGACATCAATTCTTCTGTCTTCCTTAGTTGTTATCCACCTTTCACACACAAATGAGGCATTTAAAAATATCCTGACTTGAGCCCAGTGTTCCTTGGTCTTCAAAGTGATTGTCTTAGTCTGGGCCCGCTAGAAAAGCAAAACCAGCGTCCCTTAAATATGTATTTCAAGAAAATGGCTCACATAATTGTAGAAGTGGGCAAATTACAAGTGTACAGGTCAGCTTTTAGGCTATTGGTCTCTCCTGATTGGAATAGCTGTGAGGGTGGATGAACTCAAAATCAGCAGGAAGGTGACGGCTTTTCATTACAGAGGTGAATTAACCAAAAATTAACAAATGGCAGGCTGTTAACAACTCCGAGGGTCAGCGAGCAATATGGCAGCCCATTGACTCAAGTCCAAAGAACAAGAGGTTAACAAGTCAAATGCAGGATCCAGATGACACAGAAAGCATGCAAACTTTCCCACAGGGTCTACTTATATTGGAAGCAGGCCACACCCTCAAGGAGATCTTGTCATGGGGGACAACTAGGTCTTAGTTGCCAAAGCCCTGAGAATACAGGTGCAGTCAGGTTTATGCACAACCTTAACTATCACAGTGACATATTTCCCTTCGAATACTTTAAACACTTTCAAAGATTTACTCAATGTAATATATCATTTGATTTCTTGACAATGACTTCCATTGATGTTGATTGTGGACTCAAGTGAGGTAAAATCCGTAACAACTTCAATCGTTTCCTTGTTTGTCCTGATGTTGCTTATCGGTCCAGTTGCGAGGATTTTTGTTGTCTTTATAATGAAGTATAATCCACATTGAAAGCGGTTCGTCTTTAATCCTCAGCAGTAAGTTCTTTGAGTCCTTTTCATTTCCAGTAAGCAAGCTTGAGTTAAGGACTTCCGTGGAGCTTAGACTTTGTTCTTCAATGCCATTTGTTCTTAATCATATGCTACTTCCTGAAACGGTTGAGCACTAATTCTTTTTTAAAAAAATATTTTGATATTTACTTTACACGATTACTTTAGCAGTTGTATTTCATGACAAACTTCTGAGCTAGTTAGATGTTGTCTGAATTCACTTGTTAGCCGAGAAAGGCAGATAGACATTTTGCTTTCCCGTTTTCCCCTCTCTGGATAAGTCCTGAAGGTTTTAAAATTTTTAATTCATAATTTAATGGAGCTAATTTATTTTTCATGGTCTACCACCAATATCCAAGGTAATATAGAATTTTTAAATCCTAAACTCTTGTCTTGAGTGACTTCCAAATGAAATGAGTTGTAAATATCTCAGGCAGTCTATGATTATACACAGTGGCAAAATTCACTTTAAGTTACACGGATGGCTGCACTGGACAAACTTCTGTCTCAACTCTCTGTGGCCCAAGCAGAAGTCTTCTCTTCCTTTCACTTTGGATAAAACAACTGAGTGAGCATTGTTCTGAGCGAAGCACCATGCTAGCCACAGCAGGTGCCCAGATGGATGGATAAGGCACAGTTCCTGTTCTTCAACTGCTATGTCCTGGAGTCTCGAGGGGTAAAAAGTTTGCTTGTATCAGTGACTTTCAAAATAGAGATAAGTTCAGTTACAAGTCATGCATGTGTTGTTAGATTGTTTGACTATTTCAACATATTTTCAGATACATCTCAGTTGCAAGGACATTGCAAATCACACTCTCTTCCTCTTGGGTCACTAGAAAAATACATACTTTAAAGAAACAAGAGACAAAACACTAGCAGACATATGCTCTCCCATGTTCATTACAGCACAGTTCACAGTAGCATGAAGCTGGAAACAGCCCAAATGTCCATCAGCAGAAGAACAGATAAAGAAGACTGTGCATCCCTGAAAACAATGATGAAACCAAGACACAACTCGTGATATGGATGGACCTGCAAACCATTGTGCTGAGTGAAGCGAGTCAATCACCAAAGGATAAGTACTGTCTGACTCCACCACTATGTGGCTAAACACCAAGAAAAAGGCAGGCTTATGCTCTTAGGTCATGCCATTTTCTAATCAGGGCTCACAGCAACAGACTGCCTAGCATCCATGAACCATATATCACCCCTTTGATCTTTACACCTTAAAAACCACCTTGTCCAAGGAGACCTCCCCTCAGCTGGCCTCCGCTTGAGCAGATGTGGGGAGAAAGAGAAGACCATTCCGCTGCTGCCAGACCACACTCTGCAAAGGTCACTCCAAACAACAACCACTCCTAAAGAGTGATAGGCAAACTGCTGGGAATTTATGTTCAGATGGGGAGAGGGGGACATGATGTCTTTGAAAAGGTGACTACATTTGGGGGGAAAGAACATGCTTAACCATACTGACATATAAGCCGAGGGTAGTATACTCCCTGGCAATTCTTTCTGGCCTCCTTTCTCCTGGAGACTTGCTTGCTTTGCTCAGACGACTGCCCTCTCTCTGGGGTCACTTACAAGGACATGTTGTGCCACTTTGCAGGGAGTTATAATTGTCCACAGAATCTAGTTATTCTTCCCGGTACCTAAAAGATAACTTTTCAAACCTTGGAAATCCCTCTGTGATAGAAATGATTTTGTTATGTGTAAGGACTATAAACCGTAAGCTATGATAATGAAATGAGTGAGGTCAGGGCGTTGGCTAGACCAGATTACCCACTATGTGATATCACCCAACTTCAGAGGTGATGGGCATGAACCAATCCACCGTTTCTATGCAATGAGACCCCAAAAGGCTCTTCCCTGGAAGTTCATGGGCTTCCTGGCTTGTAAAAGACATCCACTAGTGTGGGAGGGTGGTGCACTGTTTTGGGGAACGTGGAAGCACCCTACTGGGAGCCCCTCTAGTGCTCCCATTTCTCTTCATTTGTAACCATTTTTACTTGAATAAAGCTGCAATTGTGATTATAGTGATTTCCTGGGTTCAGTGAACGATTCTAGCTAATTACTGAATTCCAGAGAGCAGTGGAAGCCAGCAAATCAGAAGAGAGGCCACCTGGGCCCCTGAAGCTTATCGTTGGAGTCTGAAGTGTCAGGTAGATTTGGCAGTCTAGAGATTGTCCCCTTTTAATATGTGATATCTCACTTAGGCCCAGTGGTTAGGATCAGAGGAAGAAGAACTCCCTATGGGTTGGTTTCAGAATTGAACAGATTTGACTTGGAATGGAGTTGCTCTTGCTGGCTGCCCTTGAGTTGGTCCGACTCAGAGCACCCCAATCTAAAGCAGCACAAAACAATCCCCAGTCGGACACCATCCTCACCAGGGTTCTTGTGCTTGAACCCCCTCTGCAGTCACGATGTCAATCCACACTGTGGAGGGTCTTTCTCTTCGAGGCTGACTCTCTACCAAGGATAGTGTCTCTCTGATAACATGTCCAAAGTACATGAGACAAAGTGTCACCATCCCTGCTTCTAAGGGGCACCTAGTTGCCCTTCTTCCATAGCTGATTTGTTTGTTCTTTTGGCAGCGCACGGCACTTTCAATGTTTTTCAATGACACCGTAATTCAAGTGCATCGAATATTCTTCATTCATTCATTCTCTCATTTGCGTGAGGCGATTGCCAATATTTTGGCTTACGTCGAGCACACTTAATCTTCAAAGTGATAGTCTTGCTCGTCGAGGCCAGAGATGTGGAGCAGATTTGCCCAATGCAATATGTTGTGTGATTTCTTTCTTTCTTTTTAAAAAAAATCATTTTATTAGGGGCTCTTTACAGCTCTTATCACAATCCATACATATATCCATTGTGTCAAGCACATTTGTACATGTGTTGCCATCATCATTTTCAAAACATTTTCTTTCTACTTGAGCCCTTAGTATCAGTTCCTTATTTTTCCTCCTTCTCCCACCCTCCCTTCCTCATGAACCACACCAACTGCTGTCTCCTTTCACCCACTTTTCTGTTGTTCATCCCTCTGGAAGGGGGTTAGGTAGGATATACTGAAAGTCATATTTTGACACTTGCGGATTTCTTTGAATTTCCTTCAACTTTGACCTGAACTTAGAATAAGCAATTGATAACATGTCCCACATTCAGCCTCTGGCCTCAATATTGAGCTTCCCTGTCACCTTTTCCCACAGGGGGAGTCAATTTGATCCCTTTGTATTCCCTCTGGCAAGATATATGTGTATAGACATGGCTCATGTTTTTGAAAAAAGTATTTGCCGTAGAAAGTTATTCTCACACAATCCTATCCTGTGATCTCCGGCTTCATTTCCATAACCAAGCCATATTTTCCAACTATTATTCTTTCCTCTTTGTTTCCAACTTTCACATTCTAATCGCCAATAATTATAAATGCAACTTAATTGCAGATTTGGTCGATTTCAGACTGAAGAACTTGGTCGAATTTCAATTCGTGGTTGATGCATACAGTTGAATAATAATTGAATTAACTAGAGTTCTTTGTAGGCCGATGGAGAATAACCTCACACAGCATTGTACTTCAAGGCAGATCTGGAAATGTTTTTTAGTGTGCTGATGATGAGTGCAACACCATTCCTCTTGAATTGGTCATTACTGGCATATGAAGTCATAAGATTGTCTGATTCAAAATGACCAATTCCAGTCCATTTCAGCTCAGGAATGCCTGGAAGATCTTTGTGCATTCCATTTCATTTCTGGTGACTTCCAATTTTCCTAAATTCATACATTGTACATTCCAAGTTCCAATTATTAATAGATGTCTGCAGCTGTTTCTTCTCATTTTGAGTCATGCCCCAGCAGCAAATGAAGGTCCTGCACGCGCTATTCCATCCACATCATTACAGTTGGCTCTATTTTGAGAAGGAAAATCTTCCTCAATGGATGTTGAGTGCTTTCTAACTTGAAGGGCTCATATTCTGGCACTCTGACAACGTTCCTCTGCTATTTATAGGGTTTCCAGTGGCTAATCTCTCAGAAGTGGACAGCCTAGTCCTTCCTCATAGTCAGTTCCTAGTCTGGAACTCCACTGGAACCTGCTCCCCTTGGGTGACCCTCATGGTATTGGAATGCTGGTAACACAGCTTCCAGCATCATGGGAACACAGAAGCCACCATGGTAGGACAAAGTGAGGGTTAGTCTGAGAAGTGGAATACGCTGTGTTGATTTCCCACACACCCTCTTAGGATAATGTTTGCACCCCACTAAGAATCGTAGTAATTTTAGTGATTCCTTTCATCACAGCCTAACTAGATTGTAAGTTTAGTGAAGGCAGGGCATGTCTTCCTCATTTTAGGAATTCTCACAACTCTGACCACAGTGACATTGACATAATTTGTCCTGAACTTGTTCATAAATGAAGATACAAAGTAAAAGCAAACAAACACTGTGTTTTAACAAGTGCAGTGGCTGGGTTTGGAGTCAGACAGACATTGACCCTTGGGCATCTTGGGTAGTAACTCTATCTGTCTCCTTGTCAGTAAATTGGGGATAATTAAGTTGTTGTGAGAATTAAGTGAGATAATGTGATAAAAGCATCTTGCAGGACACCTGTCATTTAGAAAGTCCAATAAATATTAACAATAATTTTTACTATTGTTTCAATCTGGATTATAATTTTCAATATGATAGTTTTCTTTATTTATTAAAAGATCATTTTATTGGGGGCTCATAAAGCTCTTATCATTTTCTTTGGTTGTTTTGTTTATAGGTGAGCAACCCCCCTCCTGTGAAGGACGCTTATGGAGAAAAATGTATTCTAAGGCAGTGCAGCCACGAAGGGTAAAAATTCTGGTACTGAATTAATAGCAACTATTTAAAATGTGCTTACTATATTCTGTGTCAGAATTTCAGGATGTATTGTTTGGTGTTTTAGAAACATGTCATCAAGCAGATATGTTAATGTGGTCACACTTTTGAAAAGTTTTCAGCAATAAATATTTTTATTCTCAGCTATTTGATAGTACCTATAGTTCACCTATCTATGAAGGTCACCTGGTAGCAAGCACTGGTTTCCCCCAGTACAGGAAGGGGTAAAGAACTCCAGGATAATAGAATTAATAGCAAAGTCTGTCTTTAAAAAAAAAAATTCTATGTATTCTAAAGAATCTGTTCAAATACCAAATGTGGAAGCAAACCTCATTTGGCTGTTGTTACTAGTGGTTTTTTGTTTTGTTGTTAAGTATAATTTTCAGTAAAAGATCATATCATTAAACTGAACTTTTTAAAATGGAACTCTCCAAGCAGTGAAGATGATGTGATTGAAGTATACCAACGTTTCTCTACGTGGGCAATACTGCGCCCTGAAGGGGTGCTAGGATAAGGGCTGGGGAGGGGGCTGCAAAAGCAGACGACTACACTTCCTCTTGGATGACGGGCGATGGTCCAAAGGTTTTTAATTGCCATGGGGGCACATCTGTCCTGTAGCCCATTATCCAAGGTGAAGCACGGGTATCCAGCTTCTTATTTTTGTTCCCGCAGTCAACGTTGGAGTTACATTTGGAGTTAGTAAGATTTAGAAGCTCAGAAAATGTGCCCATGATGCGAAGCACGCACATTTTTGATAGAGGACCTGTTAGGCTGTTGCTGGTGTCCAGCAGCTTAGAAGACGAGTCATGTCGGACTGGGACCCGGATCCTGAAGAAAGGGGTGCCAATGACATCACCGCAGGGCTCATTCTTTGGGTACTGGGAAATTCCAGCGTGGATGGAGCTGCTGCTGCAGTTGTCCTGGAGTCGGCCCTAGTACCACTGTGCTCCACTGATTTTTCAGGAGTAGTTCTCCAGGCCTTTCTGCTCATTTGCTCTAAATCAAAACCCCACAGAGTTGATTCCAACCCACTAGATACCAAATGTGGGGTTTTCAAGGCTGTAAGTCTGGCTGGGGACAGAGAGCCCCATCTTTCTCCCTTGGAGTGGCAGATGGGTTTGAATTGTCAACCCTGTTAGCAGTCCATTCTGCGTAGAAGTCCAGCACATGGATCATTTGCACTATGCAGTGATTCCTCCACTGCTCCTACTGGAATGAAACATTCCTACCAGGAGGAGTCCTCTTGGCTTGGAGGCCCTTAGCATGTACATGGTTGAATGTTCAACCTGTAGTAGCAGGTTAGTGGTCCAAACCCACCCAGAGATGCCCCAGAAGATAGGACCTGCTCTCTGCTTCCAACACACCACAGCCTTGGAACCCTCAATGGAATCGTTCTGCTCTAAACATCTGGAGTCTCAAGAGTTGGACTCAAATCAATGTCAACTAACAACAGCGGGGGGACAATGCAAGGACAGGAAACAGACGGAAAGGAGGAAGTTGGCCTCTCCTCCTCTCGCCTTCCAGTCTCTGGCCCATGCAACGGCAGAGAGGAACTAGGAGCAAGCTGGCAAAGCAAACTGTGGTTTGCAGAGTCCAGCCTGGCTGACACCACAAAGCAGCGGTTAAAAGGGCTCTTTGGGGAATATGATAAGAAACAATAACCTAACTGGTATCAATATTTAAGTATTTAAAACTTAAACTATTTTGCTTTGATTTTATTATTACTTATAGCTAAGCCTGGTAGTGCAACCATTAAGTGCTTGGATACTAAAGGAAAGGTTGTCTGTTCAAAGTCATCTTGGGGTTCCAAGAGAGAAAGACCTGACAATCGGCTTCTTCTGTAAGACGAAAGACAAGAAGACGTCCTGGGCAGCTCTCCTCCGTCACATGGGGTCGCTGTGATTCAAAATCCCACTCACTACCACCAAACAGCCCCAACAGCAACATCCCCAACCTATCACTTACATTGGACTTAACTTCTGTCTGCACGCTTCCCATCGTAACTTAGACATGGAGGCAATCCAAATACGTATTTTATTAGATTTTTAGATTGCAACAAGTTGTTGCTATTGTTTGTTTGCTTGGTTGCTTGCTTGTTATATGTGTGTGCTTTGTTTAGCTTAATTTTTTAATACAAACTTTTCACCCTGATGCCTCACAAAATTGTAATTTATCCACTAGAGCTATATTTTCAATAAGTGCTATTTATCTTCAAGAAAATAATGCATTTGAATCTGTAATTTTAAAAGATGCTTGAAAGATAACCCTGAGAACCTAATGTTCCATTTCACACATCACTAGATAATGATAATGGATAACTACAGTAATGGGGATTGTGACTGGAACACATGCACACACACAAACTCACTTCCACCGAGAGTTGATTCCAACGCATGCCAACCGCATTGGGTTGAGTAGAACTGCACCTTAGGGTTTGGGAGACTATAAATCTCTATGGGAACAGATGGCCCACACCCCACCTGAAAATTCTCAGTGTTTTGTGGTTATTATTTTTGTTTCAATTATTAGAAAGAATAGATTGTCTAAGATATGAAATCCCTGATTTGACCTGAAAATACTTCATTTCATTTTGCTCACAAGTTACTAAGACAATACAGTCAGATCCCACAGAGGCTAGATATTTGCCCAAAGAATAGCACTCATTTTCATTCTGCTCAGTTAAACCCACACACACACTTGTGTAGGATGGCTATTTTGTGTCTGACATGGAATAGAACTTTAAAGATTAAGGGTAAGAAGACTAAGTCTCTGATGTAAGGAATTCTTGGCTTGTGTATAAACCTTTAAGGCTGAGACAGTGGGAAGCTAGGCACAGGGAAACCCAGCTGTACTACATTTCCCAGCTGTCCTTACAACTTTCTGTGGCCATGTAATTAACTTTCCTTAATTGTACCATAATGGAGTCCTTGTGCTACCTCAAAAGCTTGCCACAGGTGCTTCTCCAAGCTTCCTCAATCTCTAAAACAATGATTAAAGTGACCTTGGGAACCCAGTTAAAGATAGCAGAGCCAACACTACCCTTGTATAAGGTTGAGCAAAGTAAAGACGACCCCCTATCATAGTCCTCCCACCCAACCTGGAACCGATTCTCTGGATTGTAATTCGAAAGATACACTTCTACTACATTTAAGCTTATAGATTTGGGGTTACAAGAATTTAGCCTACTCTGACTAATTAACACAAAGTTGAAGATCAATAAATAGTATAAATGGATATGAAGTTGTCAGGTTATAATAGAGACGAGATGAAACCTAACCTGAAACATAATGAATCACAGTACAATTAATTTGAACTTTAATGAACTAGAGATAATTCTCAGAGCTGATGTATTATCTCATTTAACTGTCAGAATAGGCCTTCACATTAAATGCAATTCAAAAACTTTTCAGATAAAGGAAGTGGCGGTGAAAGCAGTGGGAGAGTTTCCTTGAAGTCAGGCAGTGAATGAAAGATAGCTGCCTTTACAGTCCGTGCTTAGAGAACATTGAAGGCTGTTAGGATAGGATCAGAAAAGGCACAGAGGTATTAATTATCATGGCAGGTGGGCCTTCAGGAATGACGTTGGCCATGGGACTTTTCTTTTCCAGAAACACTTGCATAGAAAGGTAGTTTTCCTTGCCCTCCCTTATTTAAACAAAGCTGGATGTCTGGCCTTTGAGTCAAACTGCTTTTTCCTCAGCCAGCCTATTGCCAGGGAAAAGCCCAGAATCAATGATCAAGGTATTTAGAAGCATAAAGGGAAACCTGAGCATAACTTTAAAAAATAAGACAAATCCCACCCTCACCCCCACCACGCTCACTCCCAATGGGAGCACAGTCCACCTGGGAGAGCACTGAATGGGGCAGTAAAAAGGGCGAATCTCCCTATGCGTATGGAGGTGAAGGAAGGTTGGAGGGGTGCATGGGGAGGGAAGTCGATCACAGGACATAAAGAGGAGAAACACAAACAAAACCAGATATATATTATTTTAGATAACCAATCATTTGCAGAGATGAATAAGAGCCAATTGTAAAGCTTTGGGCTTTGGCTTTTGGATGACCTTAAGATGGTTTTATTAGTCTGGGTAGATTAGAGAAACAAATTCCTAGACACTCATATGTGTAGACGAAAGAGCTTTATATATAAGAGCAATTGAATATTGAGAAAACATCCCAGCCCAGTCCAGATTAAGTGCATAAGTCCAATCTTAGCCCATATGTCCAATACCAATCTATAAATCCCTCTTCAGACTCATGAAACACATGCAATGATGTTGAGTGCAGGAAGATCACAGGCCAGTGGGTGGAAAGTCTTGTGGATCTAGTGGCAGTGGAAGCATCTCAATGAAAGCAGGGGTCTCCATGCGGCTCCTTCAGTTCCAGGGCTCTAGGTAGCTCCATGTGTCTTCTCAACAGGAATGTCTCCCAGGGAATGAGCATGTGTCCTACCTCCAGCGAGCTATTTATCACCTTTGTGCCTCCAAATGAGGTCATCAAACAGTTGCCTGATTGACAGGGTAAACTCCACCCCTTCACTGTTAAGTGTCAAATGGACAACAGATTATATAACTACCACAATGGTCCTGGAGGAATTCAAGCCAAACAAAACAATGCCGGCATGGGAGATATAAAAAGTACAACTTGCAAGCGTTGTTGGGAAGCCATGCAGGACTTTGAATAGATGAAGTGGAAGTCGTTGGAGGGTATGATCCCCGGTGGCTCAATGGTTAATCATTCATCTGCCAACTGAAAGGCGCTGCATGAAAAAGACCTGGGACCTCCTGTAAATAACACAGCCTAGAAAACCCTTTGAGGCAGTTGCATTATGGCAAAGGGTTGCTATGTGTAGGACTCAACTCCATAGCACCTAAGAACAACAAGATGAGCAGCATAACCCAGGCTGTCCTGAAGCTGACAAGTTAAAGTGTTCAGATGAGTCCTGTAAAGATGAGAGAGAGAGAGAGAGAGAGAGAGAGAGAGAGCACTCATAAGTTCTTTAAACTGCAGAGTGTTCAGTGGTTCTGACTGGCATGCGATAGCTCAACTGAGCCTTCTGCTCAGACTACTGTACTCAGCTGTCCTACAATCCAGCCCTGGGAGATCTCCCTCCCTGGAAACCAAGAGTGACAACCACCAACACGAATGGGCAAGGGAATTCAAACCAAGCATGCCACAGGCTTCCACTGCAGAGGCCTCACAACCTGGCTAACTGCGGTGGTCTTGAACGCTGGTGGCCAAATACGGCCTCCTCTCTGCCTTCCGGGCATTTCGCAGGAAGGCATTTCATGTCCTCCAAGTGCTTGAGTGTGGCCAGGTACCTAGTCCTGGATAAGGAATTGAAAGCGGAAGTGATTGTGCCACCTCCACCCGGAGCATTTAGTGCTGAAACAAGACCGTCCAGAGTCCTCTTCCTTCTGCCATAGCAACAGCCCACGTTTGAGATGATGGCTACTCAGTGAAGGGCCTGTCGCTCTCTCAGGAAATAAACCTTAGATATTTCAAGCCACTGCAATTTAGCAATTGCCTGCTACTGAAGAATAACCCCCCTTTCTTAACAACAATAATTAACCTTGATTGAGCACATTAGTCTAAGAACTTTATATAACAAGCCCAAGCCCACTGGCATGTAGCCGAGTCCAACCCATAGGGGCCCTTTAGGACAGAGTCTATTTCAGAGGGTTTCCAAAGCTGTGCATCTTGCCTGTCTTTCTTCTGAAGCGTGTTGGGAGCTCAACTTGCTGGTCTTTCTGTTTGCAGACCAATGCTTGATGCACTGTACCACCAGGGCTCTTTGAGCACTCCCTATGGACTCGATTAAGTCTAACAGTGAATTTGAGATTACTACTATGCTATCTTTATAGACAGATGAAGATCCTGAGGTACAAGCCAACCAATCAAGACAGTTGCCATCGAACTGACTGTGATGGGCGCTCCGTCCGATTCAGAGCAGAACTGTGGTCCCTAGAGTTTTCAAGGCTGTATCCTTTCTGACGTAGACCACCAGCCCTTTCCTTTGATGCTCTGCTGAGGGCATCCGAACCATCCCGCTTCCAGGTAGTAGCCGAAGTTATCATTGATTTAGATCACACAGGTAATAGAAGATAGGCCAGTTTCTGGCATGAGAAGTCTGTCTCCAGGGCCTGAGATTTAACCATGGAGCTGTGCTGACTCGTGAACAGTATCATGCATTTTCACATGACCACTGTGACAGGCTTTCATACAATTACTCACCAACAGAAACATATACGTTGAAAACTACAGTTAAAAAATGGTCAGACCCAAGTTGCCATATGCTGCCATCAAATTTAACTTTTGTATGCAGCTAATTGTACTTATTTTATAAGGAGGGGAAAAAATTGGCATTTGAAATAATTGCACCCCAGATGCCACTCTGTAAATTGCCAAATTACCCAACCGGTCTTAAAAAGTCAGAGCTAGCACATGAAATGAATAATGTTTAATCGTGTGCATTCCACAAGATCCTGGTCTATCTTTTTGAACCCGGTCTCCCTGAGTTCAAGTCATACCTTGAAAAAACAACAACACAAAACAGGAAGTGGAAACATTACCTATTTAGCATGTCTCATTTTAAATTAAACAGATTTTAATCCTGGCTCCCTTGTAATTATATATAATTAAAAAGCACCGAGGAATGTGCGTAAAAGCACAATGAAGCAATAATCATGTGAGCGGTGGCTTATTTTAACTCACCGCTGAGGGGAAGTTGCCTTTCTCCAGATTAATTTGTGGAAGGGCTGATGAGAACATGACAAAGGGAGACAGAAGGGAGCATGTTCTTTCAAAAGGCTCAGCTCAGAAAACACGATTAATGAAACACATCTAATTACATAAACGCTTAAGAAGGTATTATTACTGAGTACACTTGAAAGGTCACGCCCCTGTATAACAGCTTTTTCTTCAGGGGACAGCCACCCTCGTCTTTCAGAACATTTAATAAAGCCGACCTGACTCAGATCACTGTTCGGAAATGAGAGCTCACTAAGAAGCAATAACGATCTGGAGCCAAGAGGCCAGACCCTTCACGGAGCCATTCCAAGGTTTGGGCTGGATCTCATTCCCATGTCTTCTCCACAGCAAAGACAGGGTGGAAATGCTGAATCTGCCAAGTGAGTCATTTATTTGTCAAGCGGGTGTGTGTGTGCGCACACACGTGGCATTTAGTGTGTACAAAACACTGGGGTAGGAACAATGAAGCAGGCAGGTACAGACATTTACTCTGTGCTGGGTGCTGTGCTGAGCATCATACTGCTTCCTGTATTCCAACAAATCAGCCCTAGAAGAAGTACAACCAGGATGGTTGTTAGAAGTTAAACTGGCTGGGCTTTGACTTGTGTCCTTTGGACACCTCATCAGGAGAGGCCAATTGTTAGAAAAGGGCAACATGGGTGCTCACAGAGAGGGAGGGCCCACGGATACTGGAGGAATCCTCAGCCAGGTGGACGCCAACATCCTGAGGATGGCGCAGGACCAGGCACCATTGTGCCCCATTACAGTGCAGTCAAGCATGAAGGGTCACACGCTGTAGGTCTGGGAAGGACTGTAACGTCTACCCTAAATGACAGGGGACATCCCTGGACAATACTGAGCAGAGCAAGGTCATGATCTACTATGTCAGGCAGAACCAGCAAAAGAGCTGTGAAGGAGCAGCCAGGGAAGCAGGAACAAACCAGGAGAGGTGAGATCAGTGACCTGGGACCCAAGAAAGCTGGGTAAGATTACATGACTCTAGGTCTGCCTACTTCAACGGTGCTTTGAAATAAAATGAGCCGAAGAACGCGAAAGCCGCTAAGGAGGTAAAAATCTTCTGTGCCTCTAAGCTTTCCAAGGACTTTGTTCCAACATGCGTGTGTCTGTGTTTGCAGGGAGGGGTGCTCCCAGGTACCAGGGGTTATTAGGTGCCGTCAAGTAAGCGCCCCCTCATAGCATCCTGTACATAGCACAAGGAATCATCGTTCCTTTGCCATCCTCACAAGAGTAGGCATGTTTGAGTTCATTGTGGGCAGCCGCTATGCCAGTCCATCTTGTTGAGGGTCTTCCTCTTTGTCCGCAATTCTCTATTTTACCAAGTGCGATGATGCCCTTCTCTTGGAATTGGTTTCTCCTGCAAAGTACTCAAAACAAACAAACAAACCCTCGGCTCACTGTCACTGAGTCAACTCCCACATGTAGAAATATTTTACCTTCTCAGGAACATTCTAGGAGCCCCGGTGGCATCGTGGTTACATGCTGCTAAATGCAAGGTCACCAAATCCAAACCACCAGCCTCCCTGGATTCTTCCTGCCCCCATTGGAAGCGAGGAGGGAAACCCTGGTTTAGTGCATGCACTTTGGGGTCACACTGCCCAAATTCAAATCCTAACTAGAAAAGTTATTCACCACTTTCCCCATCTAAAACATATGTGATATATTGTGTGTTCGTGCGTGCGTGCTTGCGTGTGTGCGTGCGTGCGTGTGTGTGTGTGTGTGTGTGTGTGTGTGTGTGATTTAAAAACAAAACCCCAAACCTCCCAGGGTTGTTGTGAGGATCTGATGAGTAAATATTGTCAAGTTGTTTGGACCATGTCTGGTACGTTAATACCATTTGAGTGTGTTCATTAAATAAGAGGAAACATTTATTGCAGGACCACTGTCCAGGCAATGCGGAGATTCAGTGGAGACTAAGGTAAGATCCAGATATGAGTGATGGGCAGCTGAGAAAGTGAAAAAGGAAGCAGACCAATGAGGTAATTATCGTGACTAGGAGTGGGACATGGCGGCTAGTGCTAACGTTCACAACCCTGACTCCATGCAGAAGACGGGCCTTGACTCCCCAGTCGTCGGTGTACCTCCTATGCAAGCCTCACCCATCAGTCAGTGGAGGCTTGTGTGTTGCTAAGATGCTGAATAGGTTTCAGGGGAGCTTCTAGACTCAGGTGGGCCAGGAAGAGAGGCCTGGCAATCTACTTCAGAAAACTGGCCGGTACGAGTGTCCTGGATCACAGTGGTGGTATCTGACACCTTTGTGCCTGGAGTCTGCACGCGCGCTTGCTCAATGGATGTCAGCTAATCACAGCAATGGAGTGGGACGTGAGGGCAAGCCTTCCTGAGACGGAAAATGTGAACTGTGTCCTGAGGACTGAAGGGCACCATGGAGATGAAGACCCAGATTTAGAGGATTCCAAGCCCAATCTAAAAATAAACAAAGACACACTGCCATGGAGACAAAAGAACCTACCTTCTCTCCGGAAATAAACCATCTAAGGTCATGTGGGAAAGCCCATGTGCTGGACATTCAGGGGCAATTGAAAGTATTCAGGAATTAGGCAGAAGACTCTCCTGTGGGGAACCTTTTACATTATATGGGCAAAGGATTCAAATGGTAAAGCCTGACTTGAGCTTGATGCTGCAGTGAAAGGATGCATTTAAATGCCAATGTGTCTGACCTGCAAATTCCAACAGCAAGATTGAGAAACAGGCCTCTCCTTTCACCACTTACCTTTGCCCCATTTTGAAGACTTGCCTTTCTGATGACAACTTCAGCCTCTTATTAACATAGCCTCCTTTTAATACGTGCTCGCACCAAGCCAGAACAAGGGATGGCTCATATTTCCCCAGTCTGAAATGCCTTCCCTGCGTGTTTTATTCCTCCCATTGAAATCTGCTACCACAAGTCCTTTGCCATCTCCTGAAGAAATGGCATGAATTCAGACAAAGGCTCATCCTCCTCTGTCTGAGACTGTCTTCAATCACTAAGTCAAAGCCACTGATCTAGCACCACACAGGTACAGGAGGCTGTCTGCCTCTGCCTCCTCTGCTTTTCTGCCTGCACGTCCAGTGTATGAGCTCATGCCTTTCTGCTATCCCACTCCACTGCTTAGTTTGGCCTTTGACAGCTCCAGGGCCTGGGGAGGAGCCAAACAAGTTTGGCAATCAGTTTGGCCCCAGCAGACCTACACAGGGATCTGGGGCAGAGCCTGCCTGGGCAGTAGGAAGTCAGCCCAGGTTCCCAGAGAGTGGAAGGGCGCCCTGTCTGAACAGATAGATCAATCTGCTTACTGAGAGCATAAAGCTGGCTCTCCCAATGTAATTACAGGGTGGCTGATTTATTATTTTGAACTTCGGTGCATGGCAGGGGTAGTGTTGTTTGTGCCAGTTTACGGCATTGGGCCAAAAGATGAAAAAACAAGCTAGTTGATTGGTTCCAAGAATCGGTTTGCATAAACGGCCCTTGACACTGCCAATGTGTGCACAGGGACTATATCACGTGGCTTGGTCTCTTTGGCAGAGCCCTTTCGAGAAGGAAATTACAAGTCTTGATATATTCAGAACCATTTAATAGCTGGCAAGCTACTGTCAACTACCCAAGTCACTGCCAAACCCATGAAATATTTGAAAGCATCCATCCTTGTCAGGTGACTTTCATAAGCAAATAAATACACCACAAAGGACAGATGCTAGATTTTCTCTAAAGAAAGGAAGGAAGGGAAGGAAAAAAGGAAAGGAGAAATTATCATGTATCTCTTGTCCTGGTCCCAGTCAGTGTAAACATGCTAAGTCCCAGATGAGAAAAGAGCATGTTGTAAGAGAGGGTAGGAGGCCAAGTGAGATCCTTGTCCAGGGACATGGACTTTAGCACAAAACTTGGTTGAGAATGGCAGCTCCTCTACTGAACAACTCAAGGTCCTTAGGCAAATTTCATGACTTCCACACCTCACTTAGCTCATCTGTGATATGGGGGTATGTGTTACAGTGAATGAGTGATTGTAGAGAAGCCCCCCTACGTGATCTGTGGTGCAAAAGAGACATGTGGCAACCAATATTTCTCAAAAGGGCAGGGATAGGTCTGATAATGAATCCTTTAGATTTAAAAGCTGACTAGGAAATATCTTTACTTACCTTTGAATAACATCTTTAAAATCTAATATTGTTTTCGCCACGTAGTCAGTTCCATCTCATGGTGAAATTACATATGATGCAATGTACCAACAATCATGAAGATGATACACCCAGTCCCGAACCATCTTCATGGTTGCAGGGTGTTCAAACCTGTTTATTTTAAAACTAGCATAACTAACATTCTAGATTGGAAGTGCTGAATGGTATAAATGGTTTTGTACTGGACTACTAACCAAAAAGTTGGTGGCTTGAACCCATTTAGAGTCACTGGAAGGAGCCCTGCAGCTCTGTGTGATAAACATTGAGCTGAGGACCACAAAGTCGATGGTTCAAACTCACCAGCTGCTCCTTAAAAGAAAGATGAGGTTGTCCACTCCTGGAAAGATCTGAAGTCTGGGAAGCCCTAACGTGCAATTCCACTCTGTCCTACAGAGTCAACACATGTCAGAATACATTGCATGACAGGGAGTAGAGGCACCAGGATGGGCCCAACGATCCTCAATAAGATGGATTGACCCTCAATAAGATTGCTGCAACAATGGTCTCAAATGTAAGGAACCATCGTGAGGGTGGCGAAAGTCCATGTCACGTTTCATTCAGTTGTACACAGGGTCACTATGAGTCGGAACCAACTTGATGGCACCTGACGACAACAACAACAACAGGTGCCAGAAAAACAGGCCTGGTGATCTACTTCCAAGAAAGTCACTCATGGAAACCCCATGGAGACAGTTTACTCTGCGCACATGGAATTCCCCTGAGTTGGAAATCACTTGACAGCAGCTGGCAACAAGGCAACATTCTAGAAGAGCTTAAAGCCCACTTGGATTATATCCTAGGGTCCATTCTGGAATCTCTGACCATGGTTGCATTGGCACAATGGTATACTTGAATTGTCATGGGCCAGAGCTAATAGAAGAAGCCCTAGTGGTGTAGTGATTAAATGTTAGTCTGCTAACCACAAAGTCAGCAGTTCAAAACCATCAACCACACCGAGGGAGAAGGATGGGGCTTTCTACTCCCATAAATAGTTACAGTCTCAGAAACACCCTGCATCCCTGGAAGACACCTGATTGTGGTGGAGGATATGTTTCATATACTTTTGTATTCTATTGGCCAATATTTTGTTAAGAATTTTTACATCTATGTTCATTAGAGATATTGGGCTGTAGATCTCTATACATGTGGGATCCTTGTCCAGTTGGGTATCAAAGTTACACTGGCTTCGTAGAATGAGTTTGGGAGTTTGCCATCTTTTTCTATGCTCTGGAATAATTTGTGGAGGATCAGTGTCAGCTCTTTCCTGAATGCTTGGTAGAATTCTCCTGTGAAGCCATCTGGTCCGGGAGCTTTTATTTGTTGGTAGTTTCTTGATAGCCATATCTATTTCTTCTTTTGCAATGGGTCTGTTGAGGTTCTTGACTTTTATGGGATAATCGAGGGAAGGGTTGTTTTTCCAAGTATTTTCCCATGTCTTTCACATTGTTGAATTTATTGGAGTACAGACTTTCATAATACTTTGTGAT
>NW_022103898.1:65300577-65309722 GCF_000313985.2 Echinops telfairi
TAATCGAGGGAAGGGTTGTTTTTCCAAGTATTTTCCCATGTCTTTCACATTGTTGAATTTATTGGAGTACAGACTTTCATAATACTTTGTGATTATCCTTTTGATCTCATTGGGGTCTGTTGTGATTTATCCCTCATCCTGGCTATTGATGTTTGCGCTTTCCTTTTTCAGGATTGCCAGCAGTTGTCAATTCTGTTGATCCTTTCAAAGAACCAGCTTTTTATGCTGCATTGAATTTTTGCATAATTCTCTTTTCTTCCCACTCATTTAACTCTGCCCTGATTTTTATTATTTCTTTTCTTATGCTATTGGAGGGGTTGTTCTATTGACTCTATTCTAGTTGCTGGAGGTTTTGTGATAGTGTATCAGTCATAAGTCTCTTTTCCTTTTTGATACATGCACTTATTGCTATCAAACTACCTCTGATAACTGCTTGTGGTAGTTACATAATCTGGTGTCAACTTGTGAAGGGGTGGAGTCTAGCCTGTCAATCAGATCACAAATTGATGACCTCATTTGGAGGCGCCACAGAGATAAATAGCTCACTGGAGGCCAAATACACACAGACTCTCTGCTTCATCTTCCTGCTGACAAGACACATGGAGATACGCCAGAGCCCTGGAGCTGGAAGAGCCACGTAGAGACCCCTGCCAGTGTTGAGATGTTTCCACTGTCACTGGATCCATAATACTTTGCACACACTGACCTGTGATCTTCCTCCATTCAACATCATTGCCTGTGTTGTGTGAGTCTGAAAGGGAATTTATAGATTGGTATCAGATGTATGGGCTAATATTGGATTTATGGACTTGATCTGGACTGGGCTGGGATGTTTTCTCAATATACAATTGTGCTTTTATTTAAAACTCTTTTTATATGCATATCAATGTCTATAAATTTGTTTCTCTAGTCAATCCTGACTAAAACACTGCCTTTGCTGTATCCCATTAGTTTTGGTATGCTGTATTCTCATTCTCATTAGTTTCTAGACACTTCCTAAATTCCTCTCTAATCCAGGCCAGTACCCATTCATGCTGCAGAAGATGGTTACTCATCCTCCAATCGTCTTCCCTTGTTTTTCTGGTCGTCCTTTTATTGATCTCCAGTTTTATGGCATGGTGATCTGAGAGGGACGTCTGAGTAATCTCTATGTGTTTGAATTCACTCAACCTTGAATTGTGACCCAGCATGTGGTCTATTTTAGAAAATGGTCCATGAGCATCTGAAAAGAATATGAATTTTATTTGTATTTGGATGGAAAGCTCTATAAATGTCTATCAGGCCCAGTTGCCTAATTGTAGTGCTTAGTTCTGTAGCCTCCTTGCTGAGCTTCTTTTTCAGTGATATATCTTTTTCTGATAGTGGTGGATTAAAGTTACCTACTACGATTGTTGAATCTGTGATTTCTTGTTTCATCTTATGAATACTTTGACGAATTCTGCAGGCCTCCCATTAGGTGCATTTATATTTATTATGTTGACTGGCTGCTTGTCTACTGATCCTTTAAGCATTATATAGTGCCTCTCGTTGTCTCTTGTTATGGTTTGCACCTTGAGGTCAATTTTATCATAGATTAGGATTGCAACCCCTGCTTTTTTTAAGTTTCTGATTTCTTGATATATTATCCTCCAGCCTTTTTTTCTTATTCTATTTTTGTCTGTGAGTTTAAGATGTGTTTCTTGCAGGCAACTGATTAATAGGTTGTTTGCTGAGTGACATCTGCTAGCCTTTGTCTTTTAATGGATGAGTTGAGGCCATTGCCATTCAGAGTTATTATCACCATCTGTGGATTCATTACTGTCATCTCATACCTTTTGTATTGTTTTTTCCCTATCTCCCTTCATATCAGTGTGCTGTGCTTGTGTGGGGCGCTTCATTCTTGCCTTCTTTTCTGTCTTAGGCCAGGTTATCCTCTTAGCCTGCAAATAGAGGAAAACAGTTAACCCCCTGAGGAAGTGGGCAAAAGACCTGAAAAGAAGTTTCACTTGGGATGAGTCCCAAATGGCCAACAGACATATGAGAAAATGCTCCCGATCATTAGCCATCAGAGAAATCCAAATTAAAACAACCATGAGATACCATCTAACACCCTTGAGGATAGCCCAAATCAGAAAATCAGAGAGCAAAAAATGTTGGAGGGGATGTGGTGAGAAAGGAACCCTCCTCCACTGCTGGTGGTCATGTAGATTTGTACAGCTTCTGTGGACATCAATCTGACAATATTTAAAGCAAGTGGAAACTGAGCTACCTTATGACTTACCTATCCCTTTAATGGGCATACACTCAGAAGAGGTAAGACATAGAGCACGACCATTTGTTTGCACTCCAATGTTTATTGTGGCACAATTCACAATCTCAAAGAATTGGAAACAACCTAAATTTCAATCGACAGATGAGTGGATCAGAAAACTCTGGCACATATACACAATGGAGCACTGGTGATCACATGAAGCACATCATTTCATGGGAAGAGTTGGAGGAAATTATCTAAATCGAAGTTAGCCAATCACAAAAGGACAAGTACAACATGTGTCACCTGAGGTAAGTATAATCAGCACAGTGGGTATAGAAGAAAAGCCACTTATCTCACACTTGACAGGTTGAGATACAGGCAGTCGGATGGGGGTCAGACCAAACCCAAGGAGGTACATGTTATTCAAACACATAGAAGGGGAAAAGGAGGAAGGGGGAAGAAGAGAAGGGGGGAGGGGGAGACGATGACACGGACAGAGCAGGGCACTAACCCACCCAGGGGGAGAGTATTGGTTATGTCTCCACAGAATTGGCAGTGTGCATGCAGACCCCACCACAACGCACCAAGCCTTGAGGGCAATGTAATCACATGGAGCAATATATGAAAAGACTGAGCTACCAGGTCGGCTCCAGTCAGAGCCAAATTAACCCCCCGCCCTAGAATCACGTGCTACAAAGGACAACACTAAACCTACAGGTTGAGGAGAGGGGCCAGATTGCCACACCCACATGGAAGCAAACTAATAAGGAAAAAGAGAGAAGGATTGTCTAGATACCGTATCAGCACACCCAGCCTGGAGGACATCCCTGCTTGGAGCTGCGAAGGCACACAGAGGACAATAGGGCCAACAACAGGTCAAGACATGAGGTGGAGCATACTGGAGCATACCAAGACAGAGAACAATACTGGGACACACAGCACAGAGTTAGTCCAGTCTGAGCCCACCACAGTGGGGCTAACCATGAAGGGAACATAACAAATCAGCAAGGGGAGCAAGGCAAAGTGACAAAGTGCCCGAGGAGCCCCAAAAATAGACTTTAGGCTAAGAGGGGCAGTTCCTGGAATTCCTCCAGTACCAGTATGGAGATAGGCAAAGGTTAGTGGAGAGACCTGGAATTGTGTATGCTTGTTTGTTATTGTTTGCTAGTTGTTATTATTATCTTTTTTCCTCCCTTTTTATTCAGTCTTTTATTTTCCTTTTGTTTGGTCTGTGTTATTGTTAGTTTGCCTACTTATATAAGATAGGCAAGGGAAGCAAGCTCTAGGAGAAAGGAATGGGACCAACAGTTCCAGAGGGATTTGATGGGAGGAAAAGGCAGGGGAAGTGAGTGGTGAGCAAACAATGCCATAGACAGCGGAACAACCAGGGAATTAAAATCAACAACAAGGAGGACATAGAGATCCTGTGGATGCTAGAGCAACAGCAATGTAGCTGAGAGGAATTACTAAAAGGCAGAAGAAGGGCAAGTATGATGGTGGAGCAAGAGGAAGGTAAAAGGAAACAGAGAAAAGATCTAGGAAGCAAAACTATGCATAGAGGTATAAGCAAAGTGTGTACATATAATACATTAATTCATAAAAATAGAGGTACTGGCATATATATATATTTATTTATATGGCAATTCACTGAGGTAGTGAGCAGACTTTGGGCCTCTGCTAAACCCCTGCCTCAACACAAGAACATGTGGTTTTAACAATCTGGCATCTTGTGATGCTCACTCTCCTGGCACAATGGCTGAAGACAAAATGGGTGCATAAGCAAATGTAATGAATAAAGGGGATAGTCCATGGCCACCAAAAGATACAGCATCTGGGGTCTTGAAGTTAAACAAGCGGTCATCCACCAGAGAAGCAACAAGCACACATGGAAGAAGCACACCAGCCTGTGCGATCATGAGCTATTGAAAGGATCGGGTAACAGGCATCTGAAGACTACAAACAGAAGCATATTGTTGAAAATGAGGGGAGTTGGAGCAGAGACCCCAAATCCATCTGTAGATGGTTGGAAATCCCCTCACAGAAGGGTCACAAGGAAGGGATGAGTCAAGCAAGGTGCAGTATAGCACTGATGAAACACACATCATTCCTCTAGTTCCTGGAGGCTTCCTCACCCCCCACTATCATGATCCCAGTCCTGCCTGTCACTGCAGACCAGACTGGAGCATGTGCACAGGTACAGATAAAAGAGAAGAGCTCAAGACACACGGAATCCATGAACAGAATGGGAGTAGCGATACCAGGAGGGTAGGGGGGAAGGTGAGGAGAGGAGGGGAGGAACAACAGGGAACTGATCTCAACGATTGACACATAACCACACCCCCTAGGGGACAAACAGCAGAAACTGTGGGGGAAGGAAAACAGGGGTCAGTATAAAATATGAAAATGATAATGATTTATAATTTATCAAGGGGTCATGAGGTGGGGGAGGGAAAACAGAGGAGCTGATACCAACGGCTCAAAAGAAAGTTAATGTTTAGAAACTAATGACGGCAACATATGTACAAATATGCTTGATACAATTGATGTGTGGATTGTTATAAGATCTGCAAGAGCCCCCAATGAAATGATCTTTTAATAAATAAATAAAAGAAACTCACACAGGGCAGTTCTTACCTTTCCTATAGGGTCACTATGAGTCAGAATTGACTTGATGTCTGTGAGTTTGGTTTATTTGTTTTGAGAGCTAATAAAAGGGAATCAGACTTGATATGAAGGAAGTACAGATGGCAAATGAAGGCCCGTGATGATGATGATGCTGGCTGTTTGTATACATGGAGCTTCCACGCGCTCTGCACGGGGGGAACAGTAGCAGGGAAGCAGCGAGTTCCCATCTTCTGGGTCCAACTGCAACAGGACTTGCCCCATAAACCAATTAAACTTATGAAGCAATGTTGGTCATATTTAAGTTATATGATCACTTTGAATTTTCTTTGCTTCAAAGTTTTGCATTTCAAATTTTGTAACATTATTATGAATTCATGATTATTTCCCAGTAGTAACGTCATCTCTACTCAGCATTAAAGTAAAGTTTAAGCATTTAAGTAAAATTAAAAATAATTCCAATGATCAGTGAATGTGAATAGAAATCCTTTTCTGATACATGGTGCTCATAAACTATTTAATTTTAATAAGCTCAGTAATAACTGTGAACTCATTGTATAACTACTATGAAGGCCACAAAAGAAATGGAAGCAAGGAATGAGAAGTCTTACACTATTTTTAAGTGAAACCAGACCCATTGCCATTGAGTTTACTCTGACTCATGGGAACCCACTGGACAGAGTAGATCCAAATTTTAGGGTTTCTGAATATGCCTTCCTGGGAGCAGAGAGCCTCATGCGTCTCCCTTGGAGCAGCAGGTAGATATGAACTGCTGACCTTATGGTTAGCAGCCCCATGCTTCATCCGCAGCATCTCCAGGGCTCCTATTAAGTAAAAAGAGCTATCAGATTACACCTTTGCCTATAATATGAATAGCAGTGTATTGAAAATGTCGCATCTAGAAAAGGCACACACATACTCACACAAAAGGAGAGCCGCTAAATAATAGCGGTTACATCTGAGTGAGAAAACCATGAATGACTTCTTTCTCCTTTAAAACATTTTAGTTTGTCCTTCATGAATTATTCATCATCATTTTAAAGCATGCGTTGAAGCCCCTGCAGGGTGAGAACATCACGTGCAGCAAGCACAGGCTGATGCTGCCGCAGCCCCACAGACCCAGGGACCCCTCATAGGGCAGCACTCACGCCCCACAAGCCCCGGCCCTGGTTTCACTCAGACCCCTAACAGTCCCCCTGGTAGCCCCGCAGCTGTAGTTTATAGGGCCTGCTTCTCTCTTAAAGCACCTTTCCAGGGACTGAGATTCTGTTTCCTGTGGAGCGGTTCCAGTTCCGTGTGGCCGTGAGGCTGGCTGCCTGTGTTCTTCTCCCGGGCAGGGCTCCATGGCCCACCCCTGGCAAGTGGTGAAGCGGCCTCTGTTGGTTTTCTTGTCTCTTTAGCATCCCTCTTGGCAACCTCTGCCATTCTCTTTGGCATTGGTCCCCCAGCGTTAGTCATGGTGCCCGCACCCAGGCCAGACCTCCTTGGCCGGGCTTCAGACTTCCTCCCCCACACTCTCCTTCCTCAGCACTTACCTTGGCTAACACGATGAGAAACTCCAACCCACGCCAGCTGCCCTCTTCAGCCCCAGGCAGATCAGGCTACCAAGATATCATCCTTAATATAACAGTAAAACACAATGAGTTGCCATCAAGCCTGTCCCAGCTTTGACACCTATTCTGGGTGTGTCGGTGTAGCACTGTGTGTGCCACAGGGTTGACTGTAGACGGCTGCTTTTCCAGAAGTAGAGCTCCAGGTCTTTCATTGGCAGCACCTCTGGGAGAACTGGAACCTCTAATCTTTTGCTTAGCAACTAAGTGTGTTAGCCATTTCCATAGGAACCACCCTGGGCCTTCTATATCATGCATATATACATTTAAGGGACCTAAAGGCACCGTGGGTGAAGAACTGGTCTACTAGTGCAAACGTGTGTGGTTCAAGCCCATTGGCCACTCCCTGGGAGAAAGGTTCACCTGTCTGTGCCTTGTAAAGATTGACAGTCTCAGAAACCTGGTGGCGGGCTGCTACGAGTCAGCATGGACTCAATAGCAGTGTGTGTGCATGTGTGTTACCCATACGGAGCTTCAAAAAGCTGGTGAAAAATCAAATTCAGTGATCATGGAATTTCCCCATGAACTTTTAGAAGCCCTCCTCTGTAGGAGGGTTCCCTAGGTGATTCTCATGCACAGCCAGGGTTCAGAATGGTCACCTCCAAGCAGACACAACACAACGCAGGCCTGAGATGGCACCCTCTGAAGCCGACTGTCTAGCACTGAATCCTGGCTTCATCACAAACCCGCTAGCCGTGTGATCTTGGGCAGTTTATCTTGGTCTTTCCCTTCCCTTATTTGTCAAGGTGGAGAGGATACTGATAATCAGAGGGGTGATGTAAGGAGTACATAAGATAATACCTAGGCAGTATTACAATGCGCCTAGTATGCACCACGTGCTATATAATGGCAGCCGGTTCCTACGGATAGTGGTCATCACTCATCATCCTCTGGTTCCCAGGGAAGGGGAGGCACCCCAAGGTGGCAGCTCAGGAACCCAGGCAGAGCAGCTCCCCCATCTGGGTCTGTTCCGTGGGACAAGAAGGCTGTAGACAGGATCAGAGAAGTCCTCCTTTTCCCCTGAAATAAGCTCTCATGAAAACACATGTGCTGCCACTGCTGTGGCTCAGGACACCCCACCCCCAGCGACAAGGAGGTACACAGATATCAGCGACATCGGCCTGGACCTCCTTTGAGAGTTCTCACAAAGCTTTCCTCTAGCAGCAAGCCCCGTGGCAGCTTTCCCCGTCAGTATGGAGAGCCATGGCTGCAGGCCTCCGGCTGGCAGACCCGTCGCTGCGCCCGGCCCTCAGCCATCTTCGGAAGCTCCTCTCTGCTCCTCGGGCATGTGGGCTTCGCGCCTCCGCACACCCACCCCACCTTCGCTTTAGAATAAATTGCCCTCCCTGGCTCCGTGTGCCGCACACCTGTCCCTGTTTGTTTTCACCCGACAGGGCTGATTTAGCAAGAGGCCCAGCAGGGGCTGCGGTTACAGGGCGGCGATCCGGGCCCGGGGAAGCTCTGTGTACATACAAGAGGAAAATGCCACGTGGGGTCATGAAACCTGACACGTCCCATGCACTGCTCTCAGGGAATCGCTGGTGGGTTCACACCACCCGTTGTTGCGGGCCGCTCAGTGCTTAACCTGTGCGCCACCCGGCCCCCTCCGCACCCCGGAAAAGCAGTGTGATATGTTGGAGTCAGTACTGAGCTTGCAGGTGAATGTTCTATCGATCCTTCTGGTTTCTCGCTGGGATGTAACGGCTCAGCTCCCCTCTTGCTGCTTCGGTTTCCTCCTCGGTCGAGGGAGGACCTGGTTTGATGTGTTACCACGTCACCTTGCCTGGCACTTTCAAGGAGCTGAAAGCGCACTAGACCCCTTCCCTGGAAGAAGTGCGTAAACCAACAGTCGCACCCAGGGATTTCCTAAATGGCCGTTGGCAACCACGTTATTTCGAAGGAAGCTGGTTTTCACAAACCAGGACCAATAGGCTTTTCATACAAAGGATAACTCTCAACCAGTGTCCTGGGTGACATCGTGGTGGCGAGTTGGGCAGCAATCCTCAAGGTCAGCATGGGGAAGAGATGGGGCTTTCTACTCCCAGAAGAGTTGCGGCCTCAGAAGCCCACAGTGCAGTTCTACCCGGCACTATAGCGTCCCTATGAGTCGGCAACAGCTCTACAGTAGTGAGTTTGGTTTGGGATCTAGACAGGGTGGGAGAACAGGTGATGCCACAGACAAAGGAAAACAGACACGGAGCTGAAGCAGAGTGTGAAGGGTTGGGACAACAGCAAACACTGCAGGAGTTTTGAGTGGTGTGTGTGTGTGTGTGTGTGTGTGTGTGTGTGTGTATGTGTGTGAGACACAAAAGGGTAGAGAGGAGCTCAAAGTATAAAGGACTTTAAAATGTAACCTGTTGACAGAATGGTATAAATCTCAACTGCAAACCAAAAAGGTGGCCATTCAAACTCACTGGCTAAAATGCAGAAGAAAGACCTAAATTTCTGCTCCCATAAAGATAAGAGCCAAGGAAATCCCATGGGCAGTTCTACTCCATCATAGAGAGGACATATGAGTCTGAGTTGGAGTGTGCTCAGCAGCACACAAGCAATGGTATGTAGCCTACAAACATGGATTAGCTCATGACAGCCAGTTCTGGGTGGTGAAAATGGTTAGCAAGCCCACTAACCTGGAGGTTGTATGGTTGGAGGCTGGAGGCTAGAGGTTGGAGGCTGGAGG
>NW_022103898.1:65310212-65311176 GCF_000313985.2 Echinops telfairi
CAACCTGAGTCAGAGCCTACTTGATGAAAATTGCTTTATTGCTTTGTTTTTAAGAGCCATATAATCAAATGTAAGGCCAATGGCAACCGCATGCAGAATGGCTAGCCAGTGGAACAATTGTCAGATTAGAATGGGTGCTGTGTGTCATTCGCCACACATCTTTCTGCACAGTTAGCTAACAGATGTGCAAGTCAGTGCTATCATCCTGACTCTTCGCTTGTTTCCTAAGTGATAGTAATTGAGGCTTCGGGATATATGTTTACAAGTTACTTGCTTTAATTTGCAGCCTTCTTCTTAATGTCCCCTTCCAGTGCAAATTGAGAACCAATTTTTTCCCTGAAAGCTTTTCAAGAATAATTCCTCTCATTTTGAGAATGATGAGGGCAATGAAAGTACAACTGTGCTTTACACAATGGATGTATGTATGGATTGTGGTAAGAGTTGTCTGAGCCCTAATAAAATGATGGAAAAAGAAGAAGAAGTCCTCTCTTGCTGCGACTGCAGTCTGTCTCACTTTTTTCTTTTTCCTTCTTCGTTCTTTTTTATTTTGGGGGGGGTTGGGCAGAGCGCTTAACTAGACCTTGGCAAGCAAAGGTTAATTCATTAATATTTCATAATCCCATAGGCTCATCATCATCACACATGCAGACACACACAACCCAGGAACTGCTGAACTACTAGCATGTGCCCAACCCTGAGCAGGGGCACAATTGGAAGGAGCCTCGTAGGCTGTGGCAGCAGACAGTGTTGGGTTCTGAGCAAGTCCCATATCTCTGAGTTTGAAAATTCTCATCTGTAGAATGAAGCTAGTAATCCTGTGAAGGGATAATATTCCTTTTAGTCGATAAAATCAAGGTTCTCGTCCAAATACAAAATGAACACATGCTGAATATTTCATTTAACTCATGGTTAACAAGGAAACCAGGTCAATATTAAAGTGTTAGGTCAGTTCAAAGAAGCAAAA
>NW_022103898.1:65311276-65313372 GCF_000313985.2 Echinops telfairi
GATAAAATCAAGGTTCTCGTCCAAATACAAAATGAACACATGCTGAATATTTCATTTAACTCATGGTTAACAAGGAAACCAGGTCAATATTAAAGTGTTAGGTCAGTTCAAAGAAGCAAAAAATAATAACCACATTAAGAAATGTTGAGATGCACTTTCCATGAGAGAATAATTGGCTTTTTCTCTGGGGAGAGGCAGCAGAAAGGATAGGAAGAATCAACTGAATTCCTTCCATCTAAATAGAAAATACAAGTATCTGTCTAGTTACAGGAACATAATATTTTGCATTGCTATCAAATGTCTGCAATTTTTAAAAATCATTTCATTGGGGGCTCATACAACTCTTATCACAATCCATCCATCCATCCATGGTGTCAAGCCCTAAATGCCTGCAATGTACAGAGTTGTAAAATAGATCAAAGGCAAGGATTGGCACAGAGGCCTCATGGAATCAGAACCAGACAACCAGGAGTGGTTTGAACAAATGATCGATGCCCGTGGTTCCCCTGTAATGAATGCCTCCCTGGCATCATATACTTGCTGAGAGGATTATAGGAAGGGGCTTGAAAAGCTCCTTGAAATATAGAATAAGCAGATCGTGGACTTTTCCATAAACTTCATAAAACCCCTCATAGCTTATTTGTGCAGCATACTGCCTCGTTCCCAGAATATCCCAGTGCCCTGAAAGTGATGACTGCTTTTATTTATCATTTTATTATGATTTTTATTGATCATTATGCTAAAATTAACCTAAGTTGCAGAATAAATTACATCTTTGGTAAGTTTTTGCTCAACCAACTTGAATGTGCATTCTCCCATCACTTTCATAGACAGCATCCAATAGAATGCCAGGCACTGGCTCTGTCCTTAGATATTTTTGAATGACAAATGCATACTAACAATAATATCCTAATGGAGTGTAAAACAGCTTTTAAGACAATTGGTGAACTCTCTGTGTTCAAAAAGACAGCAAGGGAGTCGCCATACTGCTGCCACCATGGCATCTTTCAGAAAGGCTCTTGGGTCTCATGAAAGTAAAATAATGGTGGCTGCACATGACTTTGCCCTGACCTCTTTCTGTTGGAAGCCAGTGAATTACTCTTGAATGAACATTTCCTGACCTCCGGTTCCAATGTCCCTGTTCAAACACAGCTCACACTGGTAGCAGTGGCTTTCCCCAATGAGCCTACAGTCATCTTCCAGGAGCATTTACTTTAGAAGCCAAGATCAAATTACTACGGCACCATTATCCTTGGGAGTCTGCCTCTTTGGGAAATCAGAAGGGAAGCAGGCTAAGACTAACAAGATCCTTCCTGAACGTATACCATTGTGAGTCATAAGGAAGCAAAGACATAAATGGACTGTATGAGAGCAAATAAGAAGGGGCTTCAAAAAATTTCATGGAAAAAGTAGAATTAAAAGATAATGCTCTTTCCCACTAACTTTTTGAAGCCTCTCATACATATGCAATCAAATGCTAATAAATTAAACAACCACTCCAAATGTAAAGCAATGTCCCTTGCATGAAGTTGACATACATTTTTGGTTAAAAAAGAGGGGCATTGGCATGGGATAAGCTTAAAAATTGGGTGTACCTTGAAACTGTCTTTGGTGGTAGAGGATTGGACCTCCAAATGGTTCCACTTGCCTGGAACTATCTATTTTTGACTTTTTTTATTCCTTTTTGAAAGTCTTTTGATTTTGATTGGTAATGAAGAATTATTCAACTTGTACTTAACGGGGGACTTAGCTCCTAACAATTTCCAAGAGTGGCAGAAAAGCTACCAGGAGAAAGATGAGGCTTTCTGCCCCCATAAAGACGTACAGTCACGTCAACACACAGGAGACGGTTCTCTTCTGTCTGATAGGGCTGTCATGAGTCAGAATTAACTTGATGGCTGTGAAGGGTTTTGTTGTGTTTTTGTTTTAAGTGCCGAAAAGCAGCAGAAAATGCCTAGGATTGTCTTCACGCTGCACAGAGCTCCTCAAGTCCCAATCTGTCTTGCTCAGCTTGGAGCCTCCTGCTTGGGATGTGAAAGAATGCGGACGTAGATACAAGACTGACTCAGTCTACCCTGATGGCTAAAACCGCCCAC
>NW_022103898.1:65314019-65315365 GCF_000313985.2 Echinops telfairi
GCTGCTAGAGCTTGCACCATCTCCACGGTCACCAATGTGCGCACACGTCCAGGCTTGCTGCCACTGCAAACTCCAGGGGCCTTCCCATCTAGCGACTCAGCCCCCACCACTATATTAAGCAATAGTCTGTTGTAATCTATAGGGTTTCCATTCACTAGTCTTCAAAGTAGATCACCGGGGCTTTCCTCTGTCTTAGTCTGGAAGTTCTGCTGAAGCCTATCCAGCAGGGGTGATCCTGCTAGTATCTGACATACAACGACCCTAGCTTTGCTCATTGTAGCGAACACAGGCCGCCACGGTGTGACAAACTAAAAGGCAAGTGGTGGCCGAAACGAAAAAAAGAAGGAAAGAAATGCCCATCTTGTCTGGGGATTATTAGCCTTTTTAAAAAACGGTGATTACTTTAAGAACTCGAAGAACTCCGCAACTGAGAGAACTGCACACATGCACATTGTGTGAGTTTGCCCTTTCTCTGATTGCCAATAACAGAAGTTGAGGCTGGCTAATTTAAGAAGAGATCCTGAGTGGAAGGAAATGGGGTGAGACAACAAAGAGAGTTGCTTGGGGTGTCTAGATAACAGGAACTAATTTCCTAATGGGCGCACGTTCTTTGTGTGTGGTGGCAATGAGAAGAATCTGGTCAGGCCATGTTTCCTCTTCCTATCAGTACCTCAAGAGTTCTTGAGAGGGACTCTCATGGGCATTCCTTAGCTAAAGGAGATTTGTGACCTGGCATTCCCACCCTGATGAAAAGTGATGTGAGAGGGAGCAATCCCGGGAATGGAGATCAGGAAAGAGAGGCAGACGTTTGCCGGAAGAGCTAAAGCAGAAGTAGTCACTAAATACACCCACTGCACATCTCAGACATCAGTGTCTCACGAGAACTGGGAATCAAGGAGCCCTGTCATGCACAACTTTAAAAGGTGTAATCCCAAATCCCCTAATTAACTCATACCCTTCTACTTAATATTTCAGCCCTTTCCAACTACCCCCATTTATGAAAGTAAATTTTTAGTTAAATGTCCTAGAGTATTTGTAAATAGGTAAAGGGAAGCTGGTAGGGGGAAAAAATGAGGATGAAGATATGGAGAGATAACAAAAGACAAAAGGCTGTAAATAGGAAGAAAACAACAGATTTGACCAGGCTTGATCCTGGATGAAGGCCCCCCGGGGGTATAGTGGGTGACAAGTTGGTCAGCAGTTGGAAACCACCAGGGGAGAAAAGCAAGACTCTCTACTCCCATAAAGAGTCCCAGCTGTGAATATAGTGGGTATAGTGGGTGACAAGTTGGTCAGCAGTTGGAAACCACCAGGGGAGAAAAGCAAGACTCTCTACTCCCATAAAG
>NW_022103898.1:65316480-65317366 GCF_000313985.2 Echinops telfairi
AACAACAACAACAACCAAACAAAATACTTTGTACAAAGTACCATGGCTTGGGTCAGGCACACCTTGATCCTCAAAGTAACAACGTTGCTCTTTAACACTGTCTTGAGCAGCAGATTTGCCCACTGGAATATCTCCTTTGATATCTTTGTTGCTACTTGCATGAGCACTGATTGTGGGTCCAAGTAAAATAAAAGTGCTTGACAATTGTGGTAGTTACATAATCGGGTGTCAATTTGAGGATTAAGAGTGTAGGGGTGGAGTCTGGCCTGTCAATTAGGATATAGCCAATGAGGCCTCTGTGTGGACATGGCCTTAACCTGAGGATTCTGGTAACTCCTGTACTTCCTCTTTGCAGGTGGGAAACACAATTTCTCTCTGATCACTCCCTGCGAGACATCCTTGTGAAGAGGACACGTGGAAAGAGGCTGATGAAGCCAAACCTCGGGAGCCGGAGAAACCACGTGGAGACTCCTGCCAGTGCTGAGAAGCTTACGCCACCACTGGATCCACAAAACTTCCCACCCACGGGCCTGTTTTCTTCCTACATTCGGCATCATTGCATGTGTTGCGTGAGTCTTAAGAGGACTTTATAGATTGGTATTGGACGTATTGGCTAATATTGGACTTATGGCCTTGATCTGGACTGGGCTGGGATGTTTTCTCACTATCCAGTTGCTCTTGTATATAAAGCTCTTTCTTATAGACATATGTATGTTTATGAATTTGTTTCTCTAGTCTGCCTGAACTAATACAACAATTTTAATCTTTTATCCATTTATCATAATGTTGTTTATTAGTTCAAACACAAGTATTTTTTTTCCTTTTCATTGAGTTTTAATCCATGCTGAAGGTTGTAGTCTTTGATTCTGGAAATAATACCAGCATC
>NW_022103898.1:65318362-65319802 GCF_000313985.2 Echinops telfairi
AATGAATGTACAAATGTGCTTTACACAATTGATGGATGTATGGATTGTGATAAGAGTTGTATGAGCCCCTAATAAAATGATTTTTAAAAAGTTAAAAAAATTTTTTAAAGAAATAAAAGTTTTCACAGCTGGACCAATAGACAATATTATGATAAATGTCAAGCTGATTCTAATGCATTTAGTCCCATGTGTGTCAGAGCACATTGTTCCACAGAGTTTTCAATGACTTGTTTTTTGAAAAAAGTTCACCAAGGCTTTCTTTTGAGTTACTTTTAGATAAACTCCACGCTTGAAGCTTTTGGTTAGCTGTGCAGCATATTAACATTTGAACTACCCAGGGGACTCCTCAGAAGGGCCTGGGCTTATTCTCACAGTGGAGGCAGGGTTCTAAATGATTGGAAGCATGTATTGTTCCTGGAAACCCAGGCTTAGAGCCTACATGCTTCCACCACATTCTATTAGCCAAAGCAAGTAACAAAGCCAGTTCTGTGCAAAGGGTGGGGAAATCGCTTCAACTTCTTGATAGGCTGAGCAGTAAAGTTGTATTGCTAAGGGGATGGATGCAATAAGACTCTTAATTATGGCTATACATGTAATAAATCTATAATAACAGAAAATCATGTATTATAAAACTATAGCAACTCGTACAGTGTACTACTTATATATCAACAGACAAACAGTGCAGGGACATAATAAATACGAGACAGAAAAGGCCCGTATGACACAGGCAACAGTGCAAATTCTGTGTGGAAGATGACAGGCCATTCAATTAGTGAAGTTATGGCAGTTGTCTGTCCATATGGGAAGTAGTGGGGGTCTTCACATCGCACGCAGAGATCAATTCTCAGTATATTAAGATCTCAATGTAACAATAATAGCTTTACAACTTTTCAAAAATAGAGAAAGGTATCTTTTTAACTAGCGGAGTGGGAAGAATTTCTTAAAGAAGCCTAACAGGCACAGACCGAAATGTGAATGTGATTGTTGCGGTAGCGGCGTGCCATTGAGTCAGTCCTGACTCCGCACCCTTCATAGACAGCAGAGTGGAACACAGCCTGGTCTCGGGTCGTCCGCACACTTGTGGTGAGGTTGGAATCCGTTGATGCAGCCACTGCATCAGTCCATCTTGTTGAGGATAATCCTCTTTTTCACGGAGTCCTATTTCATAATGTCCTATTTCAGGGACTGATCTCTCCTGATAACATGCTCAAAATACGTAAGAGTCTTGTCCTCGCCTCTAAGAACATTCTGGCTGTACTCCTTCAAAAAGACAGATTTGTTTGTTCTTCTGGCAGTCTATGATACTTTTGATATTCTTTGCCAACACAATTTAAATGGATTAATTCTCCTTTGGTCTTCTTTATTCATTGTCCAACTTTCATATGCATATGAGGCAGTTTAAAATACCATGGTTTGAGTGATTAGAGAAAGATTTAATGA
>NW_022103898.1:65320957-65339702 GCF_000313985.2 Echinops telfairi
CCTCTGACTTGCCAGTCTCCAGTTCTTTGGACTTGAGCCAACAGCCTTCTATTTTGCTTGCAGATCCTGGGAGTCATCTGACCTATTGACCTTGGATTCACCACCCTCTGCTTTCACCAGCTTGTGTTTATTGGACCCCAAATCAACAGAACTTAACACGCACCATATATATCCTTGGCTTTGCTTCTCTAGAGATGAAGTGTAACACAGACCAGTATTCAAGAAGCTATGTTGGTAGATATCGTGTATTTCATAAAATATTATTATCAAGAACTAATGTTCATAAATCAATCAAGAAAAATTAACAAGTCAATAGAAAAAATAAATATACAAAGGAAGTGGCTAGCCAAAGATGAAGAAATCATGTATACCCATTAATTTGGCTAGGACTACGTGGGTTGACAAAATCAAAAGTTAATGTGAAGCTACTAGAACTTTCATACTCAATGGGTAGAATTGAATTCAGGTTAACTACTTTGGAAAGATATTTGGCACTATCTAGTAAAATTAAATATATACATATCCTATTATCTAGATGTTATATTCATTCACATATAGTCCAGAGCAAGTTTTGTGTGTTTTGTTCAAGTTTGAATGAGAATATTTATTGCAGCATTATTTATAATAGCAAAACGAGGACCATCATAAATGTCTATAGAGGATGTATTAATAAATACATATTGATATATTTGTATAATAGAATATAATACTAGAATACAAGAAAAGGAACTACAGCTAACATATCAATGGAAAAAGTTCATAAATATAATGTTGAAATAAAGAAGCAAATTACTGAATGATATCTACAGTATTATAATAGTTTTAAAAATATGTTAAACTGTACTATATTGTTTAGTAATGCCTACATTGTAGTACATGAAGTCCTTGAGTTATTAAATGGTTATGTGATCAAGTACCCACCAAAAGGTTGGCTGAAACCACCCAGAGACGTGTCAGCAAACAAGCCGGGTGGTCTACTTCTGAAAACTCACAGCCTTGAACACCCTGTGGGGCAGCTCTTCTCTGCGCATGAGGGGCTGCCAGGAGTCAGAATCGATTTGACAGCAGCTAATGAAAGCAACCAATATACAGTAAAAGTGTTCAGATCTGCATAGGAATTATAAATCAGAAAGTCCAGAGAGTCCTGTGGCCATCTCTGAGGATGCAGATATGATGAATAAAAGAAGAGGATGTAACTGGGAAGGCTACACTGGAGGCTTCTGTTGTATCCCTAAATGTTACATTTCTTTCGTTGACTGGTATTAACATACGTGCTTTTTTTGCCTTGTTTTGTCCTTTTCATAAGGTTTTTTTTTTTTTAATATCGCTCTCTCAGTCAGAATTCACGTGATGGCAGTGGGTATACTTTTTTGATATGTCTGATGTTACATTAAAGAAGGAGCAGAGATGTGGAAAGGAAGTAATGAGAGAGGAACAATCTAAAGAGTGTTCACATCTTACTGGCGATCTCAAAGTCAACTCCAGGGAAGTCAACTTTCTAGGCCTGGTGTTTGCTGACTTCGATGTTGGAGGGTCAAGTCCTCCCAAAGGTGTCTGATTGGAACAAAGGCCTTTTTGTCTCCTTTGGAAAAATTAACCATCAAAAAGCCTGCAGAACTCAGCTCTCCTCTGACATGCTCCCCGGGTTGCCGTGAGTCGGCACTGGCTCACGGGCTCCCTACTCAGCTCCTCTCTCCAGCCCTGTCCTCATTCTGTAACTGCAGTAATGCACAGTAGTAAGAAGATGGCATAGTTAAATAAGCTTGAGGGTACTGAGATAACCAAAGTTCAACAGGGTTCTTTTCTGGAAAACTTGGCTGAGTGCTTTACATGCGAAGGGATCAGGTAAGTCTTTGAGCAGCAGCCAGAACCTGCAGTGTTTCCCCCACTTGAGCAACCATGGAACCAATTTTTCCCCCTTTTTTGAAAACCATTTTCTTGGTAGCTAATACAGATAACATAACGTTCTATAGGTCAATCACATCAAGCAGCATCGTACAATTGGTACCACAATCAGTTTCAAAACACTCTTTCCCATCTTGAACTCCTGGACATCAGCTCCCTTTACCCCCTACCCTTCCCCCCACTGCACCTCTCCTCCAGAAATCCTCCTTCTATCTGTTGTCCCTATAGATTCATCAATCCTGGGTTTCATATACTGAAAACCAGAAACAGCAACAATTAGAGAGGGTCACCCGAATGACCAAATACCGCTGAGATAAGTGCACATCTAGGATGACGGTTTCCTGGGAAATGTTGGGGACAGATGCCCTCAAAAGTATTTTCCTGTTTCTACCCCTATCCCAATGCCTCCGTCTGCCCACCAATTAATTGCACCTCCTTCACAGAAGCCGATGTCGCTGTGGTTTCATTGCTATCGTCCCCCATGGCCCTCCCAGCCCTTGCCTTCCTTTGGGGACAGCAGCACGGTATAGTGCAAGGAGCACCAAACGGACAGCCAACCCTGGTCCCGCTGCTCTAGAGCTGTTGGGCACTGGGCAGGTTACTTAAGTCCCCTGGTGCTGTTTCTGCATACAAAACAAAGAGAAGAATCAAATCATTTCCCTTTCGGTGAGTTGTGATTTACGGCTATTTTACAGGTAAAGTGCTTGGGACTTTTTATTAACTTACTAAATATTGACTATTATTACTATGCAAGCTTTGAAACAGTTCTTTCCAAATTTGGCCCCCTGCTGACAATTTGCATGTCTACCCCTGATATACTGGATCAGAATCTACATTTTAGCAAGATCCTCGAGAATTTTACAGATATATACATGAGATGTCTGCTATTTTTTAAAAGTTTTTATACATATGATTTACCTGGAAATCCTTTTAGGGTGTTGATGATGATTCAATAAACCTGAAATGGATTTGTAGCCTCAGCAGGGATTTGAACTGGGATAAACCAGTTCCAAGCCCTGATTATATGATAAGGAGAAAGTAGTATCTTTTAAAGACCACCTTGGAGAGCAAATGAAATAACTCGTTGCCAATGGATCCATTCTGACTCATAGAGAGCCTATCAGACAGAACAGACAGACTGCCCCCCTATAGGTTTCTAAGGGAGCATAAAGTCCCACCTTTCCCCCATGAAGCACCTGGGGGGTTCAAACTGCAGACTCTGCAGTTAGCAAGCCAAGCAGTAACCCAGGACAGATACTACCAGCTCCGTGAAAGGACCAGTCCATGCTTGCAAGGACAAAATGGCAGGTGGTTTCCATCTGTCACCAACTCCATTCTAGCACACAAAGAGAACTGAGCTTGGCACAATTCACACAGCTCTGACAACCCGTGTGGAACAGGGTTTGTCCAGGGACTCTTTAATGTATGCGTTCTCTGCCTGGTCTTAAATCTATCCCCAGTCCTTGATGGTTTTGCCTCGATAACAAAGAGAAAATTCCATTGTTCAGAGCTTGTATATGAAAGGCTAGGCGACGAGGTATAAAGAGATCAAGTCATTGATTGGAGAAGATCAAGTCATTGATTGGAGGAGATCAAGTCATTGATTGGAGGAGATCAAGTCATTGATTGGAGGAGATCAAGTCATTGATTGAAGGCACGAAAGTAATGGAGGCACCCATCATTTGCTCTAATCCGAGTGGCATCAGGCCTGACACCAGGATCTTGCTGTTGTGGGTGAGCAGCCTAAGCATGGTGCTAAAACCATCAACCGCAGGATCCGACTCCCTGGTCCTATGTCCTGCGATGTGAGGTCTGGGCAGGAAACGTCAGCCATTGAGCAGACGGGGCGATGGACAGCCCTGGCCTCATCCGGCTTCTGCGAGGACGAGATGAGCTAAACCACAGAAAGCCCAGAGAACAGTCTCCGACACGGAGCCTGCGTTCAACGAATGCTCAGGATCATGGCTCTGGGCAAGCGCCGGGCCTCGGGGAAAATCACTGAGCGTTTCAAATGGTGAAAACTAGAAACAGCAACACCGACCGGCATGACCACGTTCGTTTCTTTTGCCTATCACCATCTGGTTCCGCGGGAGACTGGGCCTGGAAACGTCATTTGGTGTTGTGCGATGGTAATGTAAGCAGTCTCGGTTTCTGCACAGTTCTTCTTAGGGGCTGTGTCTAATTCAAAAGAACTGATTACACAGGATGGCATCTCCTGTTCTCCTGCGGCTCCAAATTCCAGATTGTTGAGACCACCGACCAAGAGCCCCCGGTGACTTTTCCCTCTGGAATAAAAGCAGTGGATCAGGAGAGGTCGCCTTTCAAACGCCGACGGCCTGGGCTTGAGTTCTGGTGCCCACCCTGTCTCCGTTCTGTTCACCTGAATGGGTGCTGCCGTGGCTTTTCATTGCCAAGGACTGTCCCCCACCATTGGTGACCCCTACACAACTGAAGAAAACACTAGTCTGTCCTTGGTCACTCTCCTGATCGGTGGCTAATCGAACTGGTGTGACTCTCAGAGTTTTCACTTACGGATTTTTCAGGAACAGCGTGCCTAGCCTTTCTCCTTCATCTGTCTTCTCTGAGGCTTTCAGAATGGGGGTGAGCATTATTCAGCCCACAAGTGCCCACCAGCCGATAGCTGGTGATTTCATATCCGGTATATTGGTGAGGAATCAAACCATGGGCTCCGGTGTATAGTTGTGGTTCAGGGACGTCCAGTCAGCTCCAGCTCATAGAAACCCTTTGTACCAGAGTGCAACACTGCCCCGTCTTGTGCGAGTTTCACGGTCGTTTTTATACTTATCTGTGAGCCTATTGTTGCAATCACTTTGTCAATCCGTCTTGTCAAGAGTCTTCCTCTTTTTCTCCAACCCTCTGCTATCAAGAATGATGTCTTTTTCAAGGGACTAGTCTCTCTTGATATCACGTACAAAGCACCCAAGGTAAAGTCCTGTCATGCTTGCTTCTATGGAAATTTCTAGCTATGTGTCCTCCAAGTCATATTTTTGTTCTTCCAACATCCCTGGTGCTTCCATATTCCTCGGCAATGCCAAAATGCAAACATATAGATTCTTCTCCAGTCTTCCTTATGTATTGTCCAGTTTCCATAGGCGTAGGAGGTGCTGGAATGGAAGAGCAGGGAAGGGGGAATGCTAGCACTGAACCACCACAGAGCTCTTACCTCAATGGCCTGTTGACCCTCCTGCCTCCCTGTCCTCAAGCTTAGTTACAAAATCTAAATCCCCACTACTGAGTCTTCTCGCCCTGTCGGTTCCAAGTCCCCCACTGTAGTGCTTCTTACAGGGTCACGTCACTGCAGATTCATTCATCCCCCAGCACCCCCGTGAGCTCACAAGCACCTTCCAGGGCCATGAAATTCCAGGGCCCCAAGACCAGAACCATTTAGCATATTTTATGCCCTCTTTCTTAACTGGACATGTTTTAAGAATCTATAAAGAAAATAATCAGTTCTCACGAAGAGCATCTTCCCTCCTATTCTGTGCATGCCAACGCCTATACATCCTACTCAGCGTGAATGGACCAACCACTGTGAATCCTCCCCTCATCAACGCTCCCTGTGCTGGCCTTTGTGTTCTAGAGTATTCTATACACACCTTGGTAGTCCCAAGAGCTGCATTCTGTGAAGAAGAGTGTGGCATCAGGTTTGGAGGAGGCTTATTAACAATCCGAGATATGCAGATGACACTGAACTTCTGCAGATGCTGAAAGTAAGGTGGGGCGGGGGGGGCAGGGTAAAAAAGAAAGTGAGGAGAACTTGAAGAATGTGCTGATGAAGATCAAGGATTGCAGCCTTCGGTATGGATTATGATTCAAAGTAAAGAAGACCAAAATCTTCACTACTGGACCAATAGGTAATATCATGAGAAATGTAGAAAAGGTTGAAGTTGCCAAGGATTTGTCTTGCCTGGATCCACAATCACTGTTTGTGGAAGCAGGAGTCAATAGATCAAAAGAAGTTTTGCATTAGGCATATTTGCTGCACAGGACCTTTTTAGAGAATTGAAAAGCAAGGCTGTTACTTTAAAGACTAAGGTGTGCCTGACTCAAGCCATGGCACTTTCAACAGCTTCGTACGCAGGTGGTATTTGGACATTCAATAAGGGAGACCACAGAAGAATAGACGCATTTGAATTGTGGTACTGGGGAAGAATACTTAAAGTACCATGGACTACTAAAAGGACAAACAATTCTGTCATGGAAGAAGTACGGTCCGAGTACTCCTTAGAGGTAAGGGTGACAACACTTTGGACATAGTGTCAGGTGAGACCAGTCCCTGGAGAAGGACCTCTTGCTTGGTAAAGTGGAGGGGCATCGAAAACGAGGAAGGCCCTCAACCAGATGAAGGGGCCCAACGGCTACAACCATGGGCTCGGGCATAGATAGGTTCAAGGGTGAGGATGGCACAGGACCAGGCAATGTTTTCTTCTATTGCACAAAAGGTCGATACGGGTGAGAACCAACTCCGTGGCACCAAACGTCAACACCACCAGGATTTCCGGTAGTGCAATGATTAAGTGTGTGGCTGCTTGATAGGAAGGTCAGAGGTTCAAACAGATCAGTGGGAGAAAAGGCAGTTTGCTCCCACAAATATTTCCGCTTAAGACCCCTTATGGGGAAGTTCTACTCTTTATTAACTGCAACTTGATGATAGAGATGGGAGGCTCTACAGGCAATCCTATAGTTTGATTAAGAGTCCTGATTTAGTAATACACAACAACAGAGATACTATATTAGGGATGCTCAATAAATTTTGTAACTGCAGCTTGAGGATAGGGAGGTAGGGGGCTCAATAAGGCAATCCTTTAAGTTCACTAAGAGTCATACTGGATTTAATAACACACAGCAGGAGTGAGTCTATATTGTAGATGCCCAGTAAATGCTGCTTGAGTGAGTTACCTATGAACAAGATCTGCATATGAGAATTTGAACACTGCTGAAATGGCCTGTTTTGGCAGGACTGGGCAGTGGTGCCTAGCAGCAAGAGCTTTGGAACCATATGGACCCTAGATTTCAACATTCACTCTGCAAATATGCTAATTGGGGAACCTTGAGAAAAAGAACCCAACATTTTTTTAGTCTGCTTCCTCATCTGCAAAGTAGACTCAATTCTGCCATCAGCTTTCTTGGAGAGCTAAGATATGGATCAAATGGACTAATTGATGCAAAGCACACAATAAGCATCTGTTAACTGCTGTAAGTGCTAGCCATTAGTCATCAGGACCAGCAAAACAGAACCTATAAAGTCAAAAGAACCCTAGTGGCTTTCACCCATGGACTCTGGTTCTCACTTCTTAAACCCTAAATACATTCATGCAGTCAGGATACATTAGGGTCCAATGTAACAAGACCTAGTACCTCGTTCTTTCCATGAGTTTCTGCATCCATTGATGGGTTAATCCTGGTCCAGTCTCACAGTAAAGATGCTGCATGTAACCCAAAAACCTGTTTAAGTCCTACCTCACCTTGTCTTCATCCAACCATAACCTGTCTCCAAGCCTCTTCCCCAGCTGTGACACCTGCCTTCTTTGAGCTGAGGCAGTGCTTCCTTTAGCAGGAGCGACACTTCAGGTCGTGAATAACCAAAATTCGTTGGTTGATCAAAGATTATTGGTCTCAGAAGAAGGAGCACAAAATGGAGGTGTTGTGAAAGTAGTAAAGGGTGACATAGAGAAAAATGGAGACTCAGATGAGACTTCCAAAAGGTGGCCATGTAGTAAAAGGGTCCTATACTGTGAGCACCATATAAGAAGGAGAGGAAGCGCACAAAATCAGGTGGGGGGAGGGGGAAGCAGAGGAGTCGTAGAGAACTCCTTAGAGTTTTGCCAGAGATTACCTTCCAGTGCCCAGTGACACTTGATACTGGCTTGCAAGGTGGATGAATGGGCTGCAGTTGCTGAATAGGTAACTGGAGGAATCCCATGCCATCTGGATCCCATCCAACTTGTAGACTATCAGATCACCTGGAGGGGAGCAAAGATGTGCTAGAAGACCTGAGGAAGGCTCTTTACTAACTCATGGCTTTCCCTTTGATTAAGAGGCATAAGATACAAAGAGACAGTATTAAAATGTAAAAATCTGCTAAGGAATAAAACTAAAGCAATGCCAAGGAATCTAATCTAAATGCAGACACAAAATAAAACCATAACGCTGCTTAGCCCAGATGCCTGGAGCATCTTGAAAGAAGGCACATTTCTGCACCGGAATAATGTGAATCTTGGATTTCAAAAGCGCTGGAGTGAACACAGAGCATTCTGGAGCTTGCTGAGAACTACCCACGATGACAATGAGATAGTCTGGTAAAGTAAAGCAATTAAGTACTGACTGGCAACTTGTGATCAGAAAACATTGTATTGGAAACCAATGATGGTGAATACAACTAATCGTTATTGGTGCTTTACAGCCGACCTAAAGCTTTTCACATGGCCGATGCCCATTCGTTTCCCAACAATGCGCATGTGTACAACATTATATGAGGCATGCTTTGCTCCTGGAAGGCACTTACAAGGTAATGAGAAAAGAGAGACACATACACAATATAGAACAATACAAGTTAGATGATGAAATGGCCTATAGGAAAGGTAGTACATTGGGATTACCAAGGACTAGTTCACATAAAGAAGCACAATTCAAAATCGACTTTGAACTTTCAATGGTTGGAGGTGTGAAGCAGACGTTACAAGCAGAGAAAACATCACGTACAATGACAGGGAATAGAGAACAGCAGCATGTGCTCAGTGAAGGGTCAAGAATGCAGGAAGGGAAGGTTGTGGTGGATACATGCTACTGTACCTACTCAACAACTGCTGCCCTTCTCTTGGTGATAATAGGTCAATTTCCTTTGGGGAAACCTGTCTATTCTCAATATGCGCAAACTGGAGTTGACCTGCTTCCAGATGTCATCAGTGGGCTTGTGATCATCGCTCGCCCAGTCAGGACCCTCCATCAGAACCCCTACACCACTGGGTATTCCAGTCACTTAATGTACTGAGACTAATTCCTAGGACTTGGATGAAATTTCATTTCTATTTATGTATTTCATAAGGGAGTGGGGTGGGAAACCAGTGGACATTCAAAGGTGATATTTTAAAACTGTAAAATTGATTCAGCACTGTTTTCCCCTGTCTCCATACGTAGTCTCTTACAATAATGGTGGGGGGGTGGGGCATAGTCAAGAAGTCACAGGTTCAATGGGTTTCATACGTTTACCCCTTCAGTTCTTATTTGCAGCACCTGGTATTCCTCTGAAATACAGACAGACCTGGCAATGGCCAACACATATCTGTCCTTCAGGGTTCAGGCTCTCTGAGGATTCTGTGCTATGCATTCAGCGGCTAGCCACTAGATCAGCAGTTAGAACTTGCCCGCCACTCCACAGTGGGAAGACGTGGCTTTCAAGGGTTAACAGCTTCAGAATCCTGCAGTTGTTCCCTGTCGTACATGGTCACCGGGAGTTGGAGTCAACACGATGGCGGCGGCGGCGGTGGTTGTGTGTGATTATTGTTGTTCTAGATACAGGTGAAGAAAGCCTGTCCCTCACTAGGGAAAGAAAGAAAATCACTCCTTAAAACCCAACCAATCTGGCTGTAAGATCTTCGCTCCTGTCACATCTCTTTGTAGTGAAACATGAAAGGTCAAAATATAACCTGAGTTTCCAAAAATAAGGCAGAACTGGCTAGAGAGGGGGGTGGGGGTGGCCAGGAGCAACAGAGATAGGCTTTCCCATACCCAATGTATGTGCTTCACAGAAAAACGGGCTTTTGTTCACATTTTAGACAAGAGCCATCCTCTTCCCATGAGCTTCCTAACAGTTAGAGTGATGTAAGCCTGGAATGTCCCTGAGTCTCTCTGAGGAGATTGCCTGCCCCAAGAGAAGTCAGCATATTTACAGACCTGGAGCTCAGCATGTCTGAACAGACTGCACCTGGGATTTCAGATACCGGAGAGCATACACCCTCCTTTCACTGTGACCAGAATGAGTAGCCTGATGTCACTTGTAACCACGAGAGTCCTAATGCATCACTTAGGTAAGACTGCAGAAGGGGCTTGAGAGCCCTATTCGGGGGTCTTGTTCCATCATCAACACCAGAGAAGGCTTTGAGAGAGTGATGGATTTGGAAATTTCATACGAAAAACAATTTCAAGGTATAGGTGAAGAAACCAGATCAGAGGTTTTTACAGAGGAAAAACAAAACAGGAAAACTACCGGTAAGAATGGATGCTTCTTTGTAAGTCCTACGTGAGTTCCATGGAATCATCATCATCATCATCATCATCATCATCATCATCACCATCCCTTCTTAAGGACTTACGATGCACTCAGCATTGCTTCAGCCCCGCACACACATTAACTCGCCCAGTACTTACATCAATGAGTTGAGTCGTTTTCTAGTTGTCTAGACTTTAATAATGTCTAGTTGTTTACTCTGTTTGGTAGAAGGTGAAATGGAGACCCAGTCAGCCACTTAAGAACTCGGCAGATGGCTTACCACTAAACAAATGACAGAACTTGGGTTTGAACCTGGGAAGTCCAGTCCCAGGTCATGTAATCAAAGATGACAACTGCCAACACTATCAGGTCTTGCAAGCTCCAAATTCTCTGCCCAAGTGGCCTCCCCTGGTCCAACCATCTCCTCCCACACATGTAGATGTCCATATTCAAATTCCCTTCCTCCACTTGGCGGTGCTCTTTCTAGAATACCCCGGTTACATTGTACTGTGAGCAGGAGAGCAGGCTGCTGACCTTTTCCTACAAAGATGTCAACAGAGCCTTGAGGGGGAAGAAGAGAAATCCACAGAGAAATTAAGACTTCGGGGTAAATGCCCAATCATCCTGGTGTTGGCAGAAGGGCACCTCTGGTGGGCTGAGGGAGAGAAGAGACACGGAAAGAGAACTCATCTCTTAAGAAAAATCCCGTATCTCCTTCAAAATAGAAATTTCTGTCAAAAATCTCCAAAGCATATTCTAGCAGTTTCGGCTCGCCTCCAAAAGTGGCCCTTGGCTGTGTTGTTTCAGTCAGTCCTTGGATGCAGAGAGATGCAGCCCGGCCTCCCAAGTACTGTCACCACCAAGTTCCTTTTCTCTGCCAGACCTTCCCACAGTCCCAGATGGTCTCCTTTCTCCTTCCCCGTCATTTCCTAAGCGGGTGGGAGATAGATGAGGGCTTAAAAGAAACAAGAAGCACTCGCCAGTATAGATCCTGGCTTTTACCCACCCCCCTTGGCAGGACTAGCCCTCACAAGACCATGAATTGGTTTGTGGCTGAAGGTGGACCTGGTACCCTTGCCAACCTGCCTTCCTCCCTTCTTCCTGAAGGAACTGCTTACTTCCCTCCCCATCTCATGTACCAGGCCAAATAAGGGTTCTCATTGCATTTGTAGTGCATCGGTATAAACAATGAGGGAGGTGTAGACACAATGCTTTCCAAAGTCCTTGAGGTGATCATGTGATGGGAGAATTCATGGCAGAAGTTGAAGCGGGGAGCATCATGCTTCCTGGTCCAGTCGGTGGTGTGCTATCATGCACTGTGGACGGTTCTCAGATCTGGTGATGTAGTGGTGAGCAGCTCTCGCTGAGGAACTGGACTAGACAGGGGGAGATTGACAATATATTAAAAACAATGACTATGCAAGCTAGTGGCAGGTGCTCAAACATGCTATGGAGAAAACGAGACCTGGAGGAAGAGAGAGAAGGACAATTGGTGTGGTATACTGTTGAATTGATTCCAACTCATGGCATCCCCAAGTGATGATACATCTGTATGGGACCGATCAAGCGCCCGGAGATAAGAACACTCAGATGCCTGCTTCTCCCTTTCCGGAAGGGCACCTTCATCGTTTACACCCAGAAACAGGTCTTTTCCTCGGCTCCTCTGAAACGTGCACCCTCCACCCGCACTTCAAAGGTTGACATCTACTGCCCAGCTGGTGGAAATATAACTGAAAACACATTGAGGGAGAGGGGCAGGGGGGAATCAGAACCTCCTCTGGGGAAGATTATGGGGGATGCTGTAAATAAGGCCTCCTCTCAAAATACATAAGTGACTTCGAAATGGACCTGAATGGACATGTTGCCAAGTTTGTAAATGATAAAAGGACAGGGCTAAGGCTGAGTGAGAACTCAGTGGAGAGATAATATGCTTAAATGAGACTTGGCAAGAAGTACTCAAAGTGCTTTGTCTGGTAGGTTCTGAATGTTCTTTATAAAAGATGACTATAGATTAAAGAAATAGGAGACAAGTGAGTAATACAAAGCAGAAGAATTCCTTAAATCAAAATAGACATTTTAATAACTCTGCTTTAAATAAATACACCCCTCCACCCCCCAATCTGGTGCCTCCTAATGTTTAACAGCTGCAAATAAATATGACACCATGAGAAGCTAATCAAAAAGTTTAATAATGCAGAAAACAAAAGGGCACCAAGGAACCGGAAACAGCCCACCCTTGGCCTCTCCAGGCTTCCAGCCTATCTTCCCCCTCCCACCCAGTACTCCCTCTGTGTGCAGGGCAGACTATCTAAAAGTCATGGAGGCTGCCAGCCTGCGTTTGAGTCTCACCTCTGTCGTGGGTCTTCGCCATGTATCTGGACAAGTAATTTCACCTCTTGAGCCTCAGGGTTCATGTCTAGCAAAGGGAACTAAAACACCTGATAGGGTGTTTGCGATGGTGAGAAGCAGTCATACAGGAGAAGGTGGAGCAAACCCTCAGCACAGCCATCACCTCTCTGTTACCGGAGGCTTGCGCATTGCTGGGGTGCTGAGCAGGTTTGAATGGCAGTTCCAGACTGAGATGTGTTAGCACAAAAGGCCCGACCATCTACTTCTTCCAAAAACCAGCCAAAGAACACCCTGTGGAGCCACAACCCGTCCATGGAGATGGTGCAGAACTAGACGAAATGTTGTTCACTTGTGTGTGGGGTTGCCATGAATCCGGGCCAACTGGATGGCAGCTAACAATAGCAACACTGTTAGTATTATTATGACTGCATTGCTGGTGTAGTGGTTATGCATTGGGCTACTATCCACAAGGTCAGCAGTTCGAAACCACCAGCAGCTCTAAGGTAGAAGGACAGAGCTTTTTATTCCCATTAAGCGTTACCGTCTCAGAAACTCACAAGGACAGTTCTACTCTATCCTTTAAGGTCGTTCTGACTTGGTATTGACTTGATGGTAGTGAGTTTAGTTTTGATGAGGAGAAGACACAGATAGGTGAAGAAATGGAGAAAGATGGTCCAACAGAAAAGAGACTAGTCGGGATGTACACTTGGGGGGAACAAAGACTGAGAGTTGAAAAGCGCTGATATTCAGGCAGAGGGTCCAAGCAGGCCACACTGGCTGGCCTCAGTTGAAGTTGTCCAATGCCCATTCCCCAGCTTTTTAATAAATGTTGAGTCTCTCCCGTCTTTGCTTGTGCATTATTCAACCACAGAGAATCCACGGGATGTAAATCTCGACAGTCCTTTCAGAAATCAATATGGCAACACATATTAAAGGCTGTAAAGATGCTAATGCTTTATCCCACCCTTGGGAATGTACTCACATGCCAAAAGAGAATAAAGCACAGGCCCACGAGTGCTCACTGGTGAGTTACCTGTGAAGGCAAACCACCTCGAGGAATGTAAAGAGCCACTGTAAATGCCCAACAATAGGAGCGCTAAATCGCTTGCCATCCTTTTCATCAACAGAAATGATGCGCTCTCAGAATTACAATGATCAAGCCCAGACACTCAGAGAACTATGAAGTGTTTATGGCAGCATTTTTGGCAACAGAAAAGGGGTAGCGTAGAAACAGTGAGTCTATTTTGAAATAATACGCAAGTGATATATGGATATGAACAACAGGCTACTCGATATTGATTGTGGCATTATTCATTTAAAAACAAACAAACAATGCTGTTTGGTGCATTTTAAAGTGGTTCTTCTCTTACTTATCTGCATGCAGCTTGAAGTAATTAATCTTTGAGGCCATAGCAGCTCCCAATTTGGCAGTCCTGCCAACCTGTTCCTGAAAGAATCCTGTACTCACTATCCTCTGATGGTGAGGTGTTAATTGGTGTTAATTATCTTAACCTTAAAAGGGGTTGGGGACTGGGGAGAGAAGTGGGGTACCCTCCCACCTCCCCCACCCCACCACTGAGACAAAGGATAATGTAGATAAAGCCCAGGCCTGGATTGTCTTCCTGCCAAAGAGGCTATGAATCCACAGGGGCTGTTGGGGGAAATTAGAAGAAGCAGCCCCCTGGAAAGATGCTCTCCCCAGAATACAGGTATTTCCTATGTGCACTATCTTACCAGCCTCTGGTGGCATTGGGTGGCTCTAAGATGCTTCGAGGAATATGTTGGCAGGATTGCCAAAGGAGGCAGCAACTGCCAGCCCATATATTAATGATTTCAGGCAGGATGCAGGTGGTAAGGAGGACAATGGCAGCCTAACAAACAAAGATGAATTGCATAAGAGCTGAATTATATGGTCTCTTAGAAACCGGATCCCTCTCCCCTTGAAATGAGCAAGTCGTATACTTTCCATGCATTCTTCTGCTGACTGAAAACCATATTCAATCCAATCCAAGAAAAGAGATTGCGTCCAAGAGCTCACAAAAAGCTTGAGATGTGAGTCCCACAGGTGGAAGAAAGGAAAGCTGGCCGCACCATTCTGGCCTGCCCTTTCTCTGGAAGCTGTAGCCTGCTGGGAGTCCGAGGTAAGAGTGAAGAGTTGGAAGTGCTGCACCAGGAGCTGCACCCAATCAGAGTCCTGAGCCAGTTCCACCCTGTCCGACAGGGTCACTGTGAGTCCAAATTGAGTCGCTGCAGTAAGTCTGGATTTTTTGGTGTTAGCCCCCTGATGCTAAGGTTCCTAGTAGCTCTCTCTCCCATGTGAGCCTTCATGAATCTTCTGGCCCAAATTTGGGGGAAACAAGGTTGGACCCCAGGCATCTAACAAGATGCGTGTGTCTTTCCAAGGAGACAGCCAAAATGTGAGTGTTCAGGAACACATAAACCATGTTCTACAAGACAGCGCTTTTGTAACGGAGCCCTTGTGGTGAGGAATGGAGTTTTTGAAGTCCTGCTCCACACACACACACACACACACACATGTATTTGAACAGTCTGCTCCCACGGACTGAAGAGAAACTAACAGCACAAGGTCGTTTGGTGTCCCTGGTGAAGACAAAGGAAACCATGCTTCCTCCCTGACATGGTTGCTAGCCCGCCTGGTTCTGTCAGCCTCCGCCCGACCCCGTGGGCACGGCTTTCCCGGAGGTGCAATGAGATGGTTTGGACCACAGCGAGCGCTGATGCACATTCCCACGCGGAGATGCTCTTTTCCCATCCTGCTGCGCGAGCCGGAAGGCTGGAGGGGGGGCTTCCCCAGGTTCTCTGCAGGAACCTGTGACCTGGAGTTCCAGCCGAGCTGGCTCCCTAGCTGCAAGGCCGGGTGGGACAGCTTTGGGGAGGGGCTGACTCCAGGAGGAAGCCTCTTTTTAAAACCAGCAATTCAGGATCCTTCCCTCTGCCTGCTCACCTCCGGCTTCCGGCTCCTTCTGGCACTTTCTCACTGCAGAGGACGTGTCTCTCTCACCCGGGCAGTGGGCCAATGCGTGCGCAGGGAACAAGTGGGTGGCCGCACGACGGCCACGTGATGGCCCTTCCCAGCAGCCACGGACACAGCTCCTAAACGGGGCGGGTTCTCGGCCCTTGACGCACGTGTCCTTGTACATTTTCTGGAGTCATGCCTGCCACCTGGATGCTCCAGGTTGCTAAACAGGAGGCAGTCCCTCCCCCCACCGACCCCCGGAAAGCATCCATGCCAACGTCACCGTGCACGTCACTGATCCCCCTCCCCACGCATCATCACCCCACCAAGTGCAACCTGTGAACATGCCACGGGAGATCTAGAAATTGGCCGGGAGGCGCCGGAGACAGCACCCTCGCTTTTCCCTTCCCGGGCCAGGCTGTGCCAGCAGACAGTCTTGGCAGCTCTCCGCTGCTGCTACCTCCTGTGAGCGCTGGGAGTAACCTATGTGGGCACTAAGTTTTAGAGGGGAGGCGTCCACAGAAGCGGGCTGGGGATTCCTGGGCAGGCAGGGGCAGGCTCTGGGATACAGACTGCTCATGGTTGGTGGTCTGAGCCCACCAGAGGCCCCCCGGGAGAATGTCCCCAAAAGCACACCTTTGAAACGCCCATGAAGCTCTCAGGCACATGTTGGGTCAGCACAGGTCAGGATCCACTCCATGCCTCTCGGTTAGTTTGCTTGTCATTCAGTTAAAAGCGAGAGAGCCGTGCTTTCTGCCTTCGTGGGATTTTCTATTGGTTTACCAGAGAGATGACAATGTTTTTAAATGGCACCTGAACGGTTTGAGGAAGTATGTGCTATGCGGAGTCCCTAACTTCATCTGGGTGGATAGCGGCTGGGACAGAGAAGGATGGCGCTGCCTCCCCAAACCCTTTGGCGGCCTTGCCAAGCTTTATTCTTCCCAAATCTTCCCAAAGGCAGCTAGCTCATCACTCACTGTGTGACCTTCCTACCCGTGTACCTCCCGCTCCTGTCATCCTGCCATTTTATTAAGAGGGCTTCACGTGCATGGCTGGTCCGACTCATCAGTGACTTGGCACACATCGAACAATTGAAACACGTCAACAGAGGGCAGCTAGACATCCAGTGTCAAGACACTGTTAAAAATCTCTGCGTGGACCATCTCAGACTTGACGGCATCGTTTACTAGTAGGAAAGGGAGCCTCCGCTGAGCATGAGCAGGCAGGGGAGAAAGCCCTGTGGTAGGGAGTGACTGCAGGGTGCAGTGGAGAGAGGCAGGGGGGAGAGACACGGAGGGCAGCCAGTGCCCAGCATCGCGGCTGAATCACAGAGTGAAACTGCTCACCGAAGGATTGGGACAGGAAACCCTCCCAAGGCAGATTCCATCCAGATGTGTCTACATTATTTACATCCGCATCACAAAGAAGGCGTGGCAATTATTTCAATACCAGAAAGACATTTAAAATGGTATTAACCTCTTTGTTCAGTATGCTAAACACTGCATCTTCACAGCGATCTATCGTTGCGGGGTAGTGGTTGTTGACAGGTGCAGTCCAGTTGGCGCCCACTGACAGCAGCCTCTTGTACCACAGAAGGACACACTGCTGGGCCGCGCCATCCTCACGGTGGTTGTTGTATTTGAGCCCATTGTTGCAGCCACCGAGTCCGTCTATTGTCATCAAGGGTTTCCTTTTTTATGCTGACTCCCTGTGGTATCAAGCCTGACTTCCTTCTCTAGGGACTGACCTCTCCTCATTAGTGTGTGAGACAAAGTCTTACCATGATTCCTTCTAAAAACCATCCTGGCTCTGCTCCTACCAAGGCAGATTTGGTTGCTCTTCTGGCATTCTGTGATACCCAAACCTTTTGAATTATGGTTTGGGGTAAGTATTGAATCACAAACCACAAGGTCAGTGGTTCAAGCCCACCAGTCACTCTGCCAGATTTATGGATCCCACCTGAAAGCAGTGAAAACCAGAAAGATGTTTACTTGTGTTTTATTGACTGTGAAAACTCATTTGACTGTGGATGTAACAAACAATCGATAACATTGAGGAGGATGTGGATTCCAGAACACTTCATGATGCTCATGCAGAATCTGTACACGAACCAAGAAGAAGGTCCTGAAAGGAACAAGGAGTACTGCGTGGTTCAAAATCAGGAAAGGCTTATGTCATGGCTGTATCCTTTTATCATGCTTATTCAGTCTGTGAGCTAAGCAAATCAGAGAAGCTGCTCTGTATGAAGAACGTGGCATCCAGATTGGAGGAAGGCTTATTAACAACCTGCGATATGCAGATGATACAACTTTGCTTGCCAAAAGTGAGGAGGACTTGAAGCGCTTGTTGATGAAGATTAAGGACTGCAGCCTTCAGTAGAAATCAAAACTCAATGGAAAGAACACCCACATCCTCCATGGTAGACCAAGAGACAACTTTATAATAAATGGAGAAAATATTACCTTTGTCCAGGATTTCCCTTTGCTTGGCTTCACAATCAATGCCCATAGAAGCAGCAGTCAAGAAATCAAATAACAGACTGCATAGGAAAATCTCTGTGCAAGACCTCTTTAAAGTCTTGAAGAACACGGCTGTCGCGCTGACAACGAAGGTGCAGCTGATCCAAGCCATTATATGCATGTGAAAATTGGGCAATGAATAAGAAAGACTGAAGGAGAACTGAGGCACTTGAAATACGACATTGGCCAAGCATTCTGACAGTACTGAGAGCTGCCAGAAGAACAGCAAGTCTGTCTTGGGGGAAGTGCAGCCGGAATGCTCCTGAGAAGCATGAATGGTGACTTTACCCCAGTGCTTCGGGCGTGTTATCAGAAGACACCAGTCCTTGGAAAAGGATATCAGACTTGGTAAAGCAGCGGCAGAAAAAAAGAGGAAGACCTTTGACAAGATAAATTGACATAGTGGCTACCACAATGAGCTCAAACACAACATTTGTGGGGATGATGTGGGACCAAGCAGTGTTTTGTTCTGAGCTGCTTGACTTGCGGATGCACCTCACAGCAACCACCCACGCTCTGGTGCTTCCCAGACTGTACCCTGAGCAGCAAGTCTTAGAAGATCAGGAAGAAGAAGCTGAAAATTTGGGTGAACATATCATCTTTAAAAGTAATATTGATTGATTACTAACTATGGAATTTACTAACATGGTCATCGTCATGGTAAGTTTAACTTTTTATGAAACGCCAAACCAAACTCACTGCCATTGAGTCGAAGTCAACTCGGAGATCCCATAGGACAGGGTGGAACTATTCCTGTGAGTTTCC